>NC_041395.2:34062096-34789596 GCF_900747795.2 Erpetoichthys calabaricus
AAAAAAAGTAAAATGGATATGTTCTTTTTCTTTAAGGAGATTAAATATTACTGAAGAAAAAAAAAAAAAATTAAACAGCCAAATGGGGCTATGCATACGAACTTAAAAGGTTTAAATAAAACAGAAATATATATTTTATTTTTACTTGCTTAACTTGTGGAGGGTGTATCCTGTAGCAAAGCCCTAACTTTTTTCGTGAAAGCCCGTTTCAGTCAATAAGTCTTAAAAAAACGTGTAAAGATATTGACAATAAGCTAAGTCATCTGCAGCAAAGTTTTATAAATGAGGGTTTCTCCTTTTTAGACAATAAGCTACGCAAACCCAGGAAGACATGGAATCGTTTAAATCAAGTATCATTACATCTTCCTTTCCTAAAGAGAAGTAAGGCAGAACTTATAAGCTTACATATTTATATATAGACATACATATATATATATCTGAAGCTGTGCAAGCACACTCTTGAGAATGCAACGTATAGTTGTACAGAAGAAAAGCAATCTTGCCTCAAATGAATGGCAACCTTTTGTAGGTCTATGAAGTTAATTTAAACTTTAGGTTTACACGGTGCTTTCTTTCCGAAGTACCTGCACTCATGAATATGTCTGTATGTGTCAGTCGGTCAAATCCACGCGCTTCGCACCGGCGAAGTACCGCATTTAAATTTTTATTAAGAAGAAAATAAAACGTTTTTAAATTGAGGGAAAATATACTAATAACAGTTTGTTAAGGATCAGTTTTTTTGTGAAGCTGCCTTTACTCGAGTGATCACTTCGACCTGACTTGGTGGCCAAGTATAAGCGTTACCTGGAAGTAACCACCCATACAATCAGATTGTGAATCAGACTACGAATGCCGTGAATGTAATTACACACTCACTGCACTTGCTTACGGTAATCGAACCTCGGACGTCAGCGCTAGAGGGGCTTAGCAGCGGTGAAGTATTGCTTTTAAATTTTAATTAAGAACAAAAGAAAACCTCAGAGGTTCGATTCCCGAAAGAGAGTGAAGTGAGTGTCTGGTTACCTAGCAGGTAACGCTTATGGTCGGACAGCAAGTGACGTAACATTAGCCACGGTGCCTTCAGTTGTGAGAAGCAGATCATAGAATGATTGAAAATAGTTTTGCATTTACCTTTTTAGTAAAAGGCGAGCTTTTAAGCCTGAGAAATCACCCCGTAAATGCACACGTTTAATTGCACATGTGTTAATATGTATGGTTACACAGTATTAAAAGACAGTGAAGAACGTGATTTACCTTTGTTCCCGCGTTTGATAAAAGGCGAGCTTTTAAGCCTGAGAAATCACCCCGTAAATGCACACGTTTAATTGCACATGTGTTAATATGTATGCTTTCACAGTATTAAAAGACAGTCAAAAATTAACGTCATTTACCTTCGTTCCCGCGTTTGACTCGTGCTGTAAATCTCTTCCTTGTTTTTAGTTCACGTGATTACGTAGGAGGCGTGATGACGCGATACATGACTCCGCCTCCTCCATTACAGTATATGGACAAAAAATATGTTCCAGTTATGACCATTACGCGTAGAATTTCGAAATGAAACCTGCCTAACTTTTGTAAGTAAGCTGTAAGGAATGAGCCTGCCAAATTTCAGCCTTCCACCTACACGGGAAGTTCGAGAATTAGTGATGAGTGAGTCAGTCAGTCAGTCAGTCAATCAGTCAGTCAGTCAGTCAGTGAGTCAGTGAGGGCTTTGCCTTTTATTAATATGTATAGATATATGTGGATGTGTATATGTATATATATATGTATATGTAGATATGTGTATATGTAGATATATATGTATATGTAGATATGTGTATATGTAGATATGTATATATATTTATATATGTTTATGTATATATATTTGTTTACATAACCTCTTTAACACACTACTTCTCCACTGCGAAGCGCGGGTATTTTGCTAGTTTCTCTGATAAAATGGAGAGTCACTCTGATGTCTTTATTTTTTCTTATCATCTCTTAGAAGTGCTATTCTGTACACCTAAAGGTGCATATGAGGTTCTGTACCTCGTGGTGTTACACATCAAGATAAATGGCTTTCTATTCTAGTGATGGGTAGCTCTGTCTATAAACTTTGATGAGAAATGCATTTAGAAAATGCTTTATATTATCAAGGGTACTTTATCTGTTTTTTTCTCCAGCTCCCTTGGTGTGTCAAATTATCTTTGGAAATTAATTTCTTCCTCATAATATTTGAATTATGGAATATCTGGTCATTCTAATCTAAGAATATAATGTGGATAGCAATAAATGAAAATGACTCTAGACATAAATAAGACAATATTCAAAATACATTCACTTGAAACAAGAGCTTTTACTGTGCCCCTCACAGCGTTGTTGTTTACAGAGTTTTACAGCACAGCTTTTGTAATGTCAGTCATCATTCAGTTATCATCCTACCCACTATAACCTAACACAGGATCATGGGGGTCTGCTGGAGCCAATCCCAGCCAACACAGGGCGCAAGGCAGGAACAAACCCTGGGCAGGGTGCCAGCCCACCACAGGGCACACACACACCCACACACCAAGCACACACTAGGGACAATTTAGGATCACCAATGCACCTAACCTGCATGTCTTTGGACTGTGGGAGGAAACCGGAGCACCCGGAGGAAACCCACGCAGACACGGGGAGAACATGCAAACTCCACGCAGGGAGGACCCGGGAAGCGAACCCAGGTCTCCTTACTGTGAGGAAGCAGCGCTACCACTGCACCACCATGCCGCTTTTTGTAACGTGTTCCAGAATTTTTTAAAGGTCTTTGCAGTCCATCTAAGCACAATCTTATACATTGTTTGCTTTTAGTACAGCACCTGCAGTCCCAAAATGTTGATTTTTCACTCCTAACCCTCTCAAAGCAAATAAGGGTAGTCCTTTGGGAAGTGTATTTGTATCCAGCATTATGTTTCCTACTTCTCTGGTTCAAATTCAATTTGCATATACAGTATGCTTTGTGTTGTAATTTTATGGATGTGCTTTCTGCATAGTACCTCTATACACATGAAGTTTGTTTTCTGTTTATTTTTTTGAGAACAATCCACAAATATAATGTATCTAATTCTTGCATGTACATCTGTCTGTACACCAAACTGTATATTTGTAACTTCATGATTATTTTGACTGATTAACAGCTTATTTCAGTAATGGACAATGTTTGTGTTTGATGACATGTTTTGGGTCTAGGCCATGTAATAAAGTGAACAACAGTAATATTAGTGTTATATACTGTGAAAATAAATCATTTAAAAATATAACCTTACCATATTTAACAATTACAATTAAAAGGAAAAAAGTAAGTTGAACTAGTATACTGTGCACATTTAATCAGAGTAAAGCACATGTTCATGTGGTTTTATGGTTTTCAATAACTGCTAAGAAATAGTTGTTTCTGTTTTTTGTATATAACTGACAGTTTAATTTATGTCATTGTGGGTAGCATATTCCTTAGCACAGTAATATGCAGCAGTGTCTGAAGTCTGCAGGTTGTTCATCATTAAATAGACCATGATATTGGAATTGTCTCTTGTGATGGTGAATCGTCCTTTAACAGGTGCTGCATAATTTTAATAACTATCATCATCGTTGATTACTGCAAACTATTCCAGTCCTTTACCAGGAGGCTGACGAATCCAGTACATAGCATAGCTACTGAAAGTAAACCATGAGGCTTCACAGGACAGCTGATGTGACTGACCTGGCTTTAGAGGTAAAGGACTTGACTCTTGAAGCTTAATGTCACCATTAATTCCTAGGGGAGAAATAAGTAAATAAATATATTATATTTAAATAAAGCTAATTTTGTAATTTCACCACATTCAATACTTACCTAAGAAGCCTGATGTGATTACAATGAAAATGACATGTTCAAGGGCCATTTTGATAAAAGCTGTTGTGTGACATTACAAAGATTGAGTTGCTGGGCTCTTTATAGCTGATGGGGAGTCCAGAAGGTCATACATAGCAGAGACAACTTTGCATATGTAAATGTAAGAATTGGTGGGTAAGAGAAATCAGGAGAGTGTATAGATAAGACACGGATCAATGCATATAAACATTTATTTTAATAGTTTAGCAGTTTACCAGAACTTAAACTGAATTCACATGGGGAAATGTAACAGTAGAAAAACTCCTTCCAGTGACTTGGTGCTCGATTCCTGGTCAATACTGAATCATAAATAAGCAGCACCCTAAAATCTTTGTCAGCACTACTTTATCCACATAAATACTTAATACATCAAAGATTTATTGATTTTTTTCATTTACAATATCTCATTTTTTATTTCGGATTACAATAACTCCAGCATTCAGTCCCCTTTACATAATCTGCTGCCATCTTACAAAATAGCAAATAAGCAGCACCCTAAAATTTCTGTCAACACTCCTTTCCCCACATAAATATTTGAGACATGAAAGATTTACTGATTTATCATTTACAATATCTCAATGTTTATTTCATTTGAGAGTAACTTAAGCATTCAGTCCCCTTTACATAATGTTAAAGTGTAATAAGTTTAATAAACTGTGAATTTCCCCTTGGGATTAATAAAGTATCTATCTATCTATCTATCTATCTATCTATCTATCTATCTATCTATCTATCTATCTATCTATCTATCTATCTATCTATCTATCTGTCTGTCTGTCTGTCTGTCTGTCTGTCTGTCTGTCTGTCTGTCTGTCTGTCTGTCTGTCTGTCTGTCTGTCTATCTATCTATCTATCTATCTATCTATCTATCTATCTATCTATCTATCTATCTATCTAAATTTAAATGCTTTTGTCTTGGATTCATGCTTTGTTGCTGACCAACCTCAAAGAGTCAAAGTCTAATGAAACATGAGTAATGCAGAATATCAGATTAACCTTTGGAAAGTGCGTATATTTTTACCACTAAACAGTAAATCAATGTATATATTGAAATGTCTATTTATTTATTTCTTTCTGATGCATGGCTTTGAATCCCCCTTGGCCAGTTACTGTCTCAGTATATTCACATAATCACCACACCTTTGCATGGGTTTTCCTTCAGTTACTCATATTTTACATCCTATCCCCAAAGATGTTGCATATTGTGAGAGTATGATTATGTTGACAGGCACCTTGCGAGTCTGAAAAAAGAAAAAATTGTAGATACAATTCTATTAATGCTTTCAAAACAAAGTTTATTTCAGTTAGCTCCAAGCACTCAGAGAACATATTTGAAGGAAATGAGTTTCATTTTTTCTTTAACAAGAAAAACAAAGAGCTTTATTGAAAAAAAATTCTCTAGCAAGGGAGAGCAAGATACAAACAATGCTATACCTTTGCCTATGTAAAATTTCCTATAGAACAGGTGCTATTTTTTGTATAGCCATAGTGTATACTGAATATTCAAATTAAACACGAACTGTATCCAACCACAAATATGTAAATATAGCATTCTTTATTTTGCTGTTTTCATAACTTTATTATATGTTACTGTATAAAATGCTGACATTATTATTTATAAATTGTCAATCGCTGTATGATTTCAATAATTATCTGCTTGTTATTGTGATGAGAGGGGTTTGTGGCACTGTGTGTTTTAAACTAAATCACTTAACATATAGTGAGCAGACTCCAGGTGGGCACGTGAAAATATCCATTCTGAGGTTGATTGAGGTGTTTGGCTGATCACGCATTTATGTGCTGACATGAGCAGGTCAGTCAAGTGCTTTATTCACTTGGGTGCAGGTGGTGTTTGCTGCCACAGTTTAAAGAGGAGTCTGGGGAGAATGTTTTTATGGATTATGAAATGAATGAAGAGCACTGCAGCTTTTGCACTTTCTTTGGAAAATAAAAGCACCGGAGCTCTTTACACACACCTCTTGCTGACTGTGTGTGTCCTCATTTGTCTGGCTCATCATTGGTTTTGTTATTGATGGCTCCAGGTTCAAGCTTCCAGGGAATCTGGAGTCAATCCAGTCAACTATCATTTTAATTAATGCCGAAAAAGTACAGCTCTTTGTCTACAGATATACAGTGAAACTCAACTCAGGATCTCAGTATTCATATTTAGTGATTATTCTTTAATAGTTAGGCTTTAAAGTATATGCAACTTATGTAAATTTAAAGTGCCTAGCCTTTAAAACACACACAAAGCAAATGAGATTAGATATATGGTACAGATCTGAGAAAGCTTACAAATAATTCTTGCAGCATTAAAGGTTCCCAAAAGGACAGTTGCCATTACACTTCTTAAATGGAAGAAGATTGGAACAACTACAACTGTTCCTAGAATAGGTCTCCTGTGCAATCATGAGAGAAAGGTCATGAGAAGAGAGGTGAATAGGATGGTCACTCCGGCGGAGCTCCAGAGAGCAGGTGTACAGATGAGAGAAACTTACAGAAGTTCAACCATTACTGCAACACTCCATTGATTTGGGCTTTATAACAAAATGGCCAGACAGAAGCATCTCCACAGTAAAAGACACATGGAAGTCCCCTTGGAGATTGCAAAAAGGCACCCAAAGGACTTTCAGACTGTGTGAACCAAGCCTGGTCTGATGAAACCAAAATTGAACTGCTTGGCTTCAGTTCTAAGCATCACATCTGCAACAAACCAGACACTGCTCATCACCTGTGCAATACCATTGCAGTGATGAAGCATGGTGGCAGCTTCATGTTGTGGTGTTATTTGTCAGCATCAGGGACTGCAAGAATAGTTAGGGTTGAGGGAAAGCTGACCAGAGCAAAATACAAAAGTATCTTTAATGAAAACCTGTTTCAGTGCTCTCTGCACCTCAGAATGTACCAAAGATTAACCTTCCAGAAGGCCAATGGTCCTAAGCACAAAGCAAAGACAACACAAAAATGTTTCAGGCACAGCTCTGGAAATTTCCTTGAGTTGCTCAGCCAAATCTTGGACTTCAACCCGATTAATCAGCTTTGGAGAGAGCTGAAAATAGCTGTTCCAGGATGATCTCCATCCAGTCTGAAAGAATCTGCAGGGAATGAAGAAAATCCCTAGATCCAAGGGCCTCATGCATAACGCGTAGAATTCACACTTAAACATGGAGTATGGACAAAATCGGAAATGTGCATACACACAAATAAAAAACAGATGCATAAATCTGTGCGTACGCCAACTTCCACATTCTTCCACTACATAAATCCTGGTCTGCATGGAATGTAACGCTTGTATATGCGCCTGCTGCATCTCCCAGACTCCTCCCAGAATTACACCTTTTTGAATATGCAAATTAATATAAATGGCCTCTTATATTTTACGTTCAGTGAAAAGACAATGGCAAAAGCACAGGGAAAAAGAAGAATTTCAGCAAATACCAACTAGAGGCAAGGAAAAACATACTATTTGTTGCTTTAAGCAGTGATATAAACAACAACAGGAAGATGATCGAATAACAGAGTGGCAGAGAAACTTGAAAGTTCAAGTTCAGAAAGTCACAAAGTGCCCAAAATAAAGAAGAAATTGTCAGATATCAAAATCGCAGTGAAAAGGCGAGTCGTAGCTCACAGTCTGAGTGTCATATGGAAGCATATTAGGGTACAGAGAAAAGAAAAACAAATTACGGACACAGTTGAAAAAAAAGTCCAAATTTTAACTTTAATCTCAAAATTTCCACTTTAATCACGTAGTTTGTCATTAAAGTAGAATGTAATAAACTTAATCTTAAAATCATTTAATTTACTAGTTTCTCAGATCCCATCATAACTAAAGTAGCAAGTTAAATGCTTTGTATTCTATGTGTTCTTTTTATGTGTGTGAATCACTACGTGCTTCTTAAACGGGCTTTCTCTTCCGTCGACAGGACACAGAATACATTACATTGATAATATTGTAGCTCTCTGAACAATTTAAATATTAAGATGTATACTTGATATCTTTTTCATAATGATAGGATTTAAAGCATGTATTAAACATGGGGAAACGATGGCACAGTAGCTATGAGCAGGCAACCTGTCCAGAGATTGTTCCAGTCTCCCACAAGATGCTTGCTGCAGCATGTGCAACCTTTGATGAAATAATTTATTGCACACAGTACTGTCTCTCTCAAACGTACTAACCTCCAATTCCTGTCTTTTCCTTTTCTTTCTTCAAGTAACCACCACACGATCAGTTCTATAATAAATGCCAAGCCATTTGTAAGCTTAGAACGCAGATTCTTCAAAACTTTTAAGGAACATTGAAATATCTTCATAGTGCATGTTTAATTATTCCATCCATCTATCCATCCAGGGTCATGCCAATCCCAGCAAGCATACAGCGCGAGGCAGGAACAATCCCTGAATGGGGCGTCAGCTTGTCGCTACCGCTGTCCACCGGGTCCTCATATGTTTAATTATTAACAATATACATTATTTTAATAAAGTTTAAAAGTTATCTGTATAATGTAATAAACGTGCTTTACTGCATTTCATCATAAAAATGATATCAAGAGCAACATTTTTGTGTGTACGCACCGTTTATACATGAGGCCCCAAGTGTGTGAAGATAATCGTGTAGAGACACTAAAGGACCATAGGCTAGAATTGCTGCCAAAAGTGTTTTATCTAAGTACTGAGTAAAGGGTCTGAATATTTGTATCAATGTGATATTTCAGTTTTTATTATTTAATACTTATGCAAGTATTTCTTCCATCCTGTTTTCGTGTTGCTATTCTGGAATGAGGGAAAATGTGGGACAAAACTCCTTTAATTGATTTTAGCATAAGACTTGTACCTGCAAATAACAAAATGTGAAAAGTGGGAAGGGGTCTCACTTCTTTCTGAATCCACTGTATATGTCTTTGGACTAAACCTTGTAGGTTCTGTAGGTTAGGCCATGTGTTTTGGTAAGATAAGCTATTAATTTGGTGGTGTGTGTGCTCCTGAATCTACCACTCTTTCTGATTTTTTATGTACTGTAGGTACTGCATTGTTCTTGCTTTTTAATTGAGTTGTATTGTGCATTGTATATTAAATGCTAAAATTGCAGCCAATGAAACCATTATTATTGACGGGGACACACATGCATAGTTGCAAGTGCTGCCCTGTGTTTTTTTAAACAAAGACTGTAAGGCGCTGTGAAGACCTTGACATCACATTGCATGTTTGTTTCTGTGAAAAAACAGCTCCTAAAAAAGCAATTAAGTGGTCAAAGCAATCTCTCAGAGGATAAGGGGAGCATAAAGTGCTATTTCTCGATGAGAAAATAAAAATTTTATATCTGTTGGAAAAAAGCATGTCATGTGCTGAAGCCATATTCCTTAAACAACACAATATAACAAGTATTTGCATAGATTTAGTTTGTATTTGGTATAATAAGTAAAGTATATGGGAGGATGTGCGTAGATTATGTGCAAATATTTTGTCATTTTATATAAGGAACTTCTGCATCTGTGGAATTTAATATCCGTGAGGGTATTGGGATCTGGAGCCAATCCCCTGCAAATACAGAGGTATGACTGTATTTCAAAGACTGATTAAGTAAGCTGAATCATTGTGAACTCTGCTGAAAAGCTAAAGATACTGAATAGCCAAAACTTAGGTGTTTCTAGATAAGTAAGTCATTCTGCTTTTAGTGTGCATTGTGTTCCTGAATAAGACTGATTAGGACAAAAAAAGCATGGTCAGAATATAGTGAAAAAAATCAAAACCTGTAAGGTTGTTAGCACGGGCGACAGAACCAAGATGTTAAGCTAAAATGAAAGTCTAAAACTACAAGAACAGGGTCAGAATCAAAATTACACAAAAGAAGATGTTTTACAGAAACAAAGAGCATATAAGAATTTATCAGTGATAAACAAGAAAAAACAATTCTCTGACTTTAAAACCCAGGAAAAGTATCTGATGACAGTTTTTTGATTATCACAATAATCTTTCCATAAACAACTGTAACAATTTAAAGGAATGACCATTAATAATATGGTAAACTTGGTAACAAGTTCAATAAGGGGTCACACTAAAGGAATAGAGAATTAATGCCAAGTATTGTAGTCAAAGTCATTGTAATCGAGAAGAAGGTTAAAAGGTGTTGCATAGAAGTATTGGACTTTGCTGTCACATGTTTACAGAGTTCGGATTGCTAAAATATCAAAATATCTGAATAATGTTTTCTACTAATTTTTACTGTTAGAAAGAACCAGTATTTCTGTCTGGTATCAAAACAATATCAGACAAAGCTCTGTTCCTGCCACTTGTTAGTGCACTTCATAAACATGAAACACAAGTCACATGGGATTGAGTTTTGGAATTGACCCACCTCTCCCCAACATTCATTGGTCAAGAGTCTTAATGGTGTGTACTGATTTTTTCTGGAAGTGTCTATTAACAATATTTTCAATAAAAATGCACGTGTTTTGCATGTTTTGAGCATACAGTTGGATGGAAGGCACGTGGAATACGTGACAAGAATAATGAGAGATTTTTTCTTTCTTTTTTTCCATGGACATTTTTTCATATCAATTGCCATTGTACAGCACTGGCTTATATTCATTATCATTAGCTTTTTCATGTTTGTTCTGAATGAAAACATGAGAGAAAAAAAATCACTATAAACTACATGAAGTGAGTAACATATAAATTTAGGCTGGAGAATTCCTTTAAATTTATATTTCATCATGATTGCTGTCTATTTATATATTGTTTGTAATGCCGTCTCCATCTATGACTTTGTCTAGGTACTTTAGTTTTCCATCCATATTCCTAAAAAATGCACGTAAGTTAATTGGCAACTTATATAAGCAAGTATGGTTGTCCATCAAATTCCAGCTTTGATAACCTTAAATGCAGTTCTGCTTCTACATTCAGAATATTTCGGTTTTTATTTTTCAGGGAGGGAGACAAGGGAGTGTAGCCCTGAGACATATTGAGATAAATGGATTCAATCCTTGGTTTAATTCCTGGTTTTATATATTAATTGATGGATTTATTGATTGATTTGTTATATCTTTCCTGCCTCACTATGTTAATTGATTATTTACTGAAGACACACTCTGGGACAGTGCTTGGATTGTTTTAATAAAAAGCACTTTGCACTTTTTACACTCTACTTTGTTTGTGTTAACATTTGCCCTAGTCTATCTCTGTTATGACTATCAATTTTCCAGGAGACAGAAGATGCCAAACCTATGGGCAATGGGGCATTACAGCCACATATTTGAAGACACAGTACATAATAAGCAAATCATAAAAATAATGAATAAAAATAACACTGCAACATAAGGAACAACAATTTTAAAAATTTCAAAAACAACAATAAAACATAACATACACATAAGCTATTGAATAAACCCTGGCTGTAACATAACACGTAAAATATCTGCCTCAATAAAATATCTGAAAAGAAAAATGTGAACATCTGAGAAATAGTGATCTGCTATAGAATTACTAGACCAGTCCAGACTGTCATTGATGTGGACCCCCAACTACCTGTAGCAATCTACTGCCTCAACATCCATCCATGAAAAGAGGCCTGTCATAGAGGCCATATGGTGGAGTAAAATATAATCATTGGGAAGGTGTTATCGTTGAAATCAATTTGTAAGATACATCAGTTTTGCTTGTATAATGTTAAGGACCTGCCACCATTCATCACAAGGTCAACCATGTTTTATTAAAAAAAAAAAAAAAACTTCAGCTTTTTTATGTAACATTAAATGTTAATTCCCACACTCAACACTTACTAATTGATAAATTACTGGTGATGCATATGTGCATTAGAGCAGGGGTGGGCAACGTCGGTCCTGGAGTGCCACAGTATGTGCAGGTTTTTGTTCCAACCCAGTTCCTTAACGAGAACTCAATTATTGCTGATGCAGCACAAATTGCTTAAGTGACATTTTAATGCTTCATTTTAGTGGTCTCACTTGTTAAGGTTCTCCAACCTTAATTGCTTATTTCAATCTTAAACTGCTGCATTCAGTGTTTTAATTGCTCCTTATTAGCAATAAGATGTAAAAGACAAAGCAGCCAGCAGTTCTCCAGCTAGCTTTTTTCCAATTACATCTGTGTGTGTTCATCATGCACGGTTTGATTTAATAAAACACTTAATAGAAAAATGTGACAGACTGAAAATGATCTGTTTTAGGCTTCAAATCATTTGGATGATATCCTTGGAAAGGAAAAAAATCTACGATATAAAAGCCTTACATTGCACAGACTAACAAGCCATAAAATTAAATAAGGTCTCAGATTGGCAATGATTGGTTTCTAATTAAGCAATTGGGTTGAATGAAAACCTGTAGCCACTGCGGCTCACCAGGACCGACATTGCCTACCCCTGTTTTACATCTTATTGCTAATAAGGAGCAATTAAAACACTGAATGCAGCAGTTTAAGATTGAAATAAGCAATTAAGGTTGGAGAACCTTAACAAGCGAGACCACTAAAATGAAGCATTAAAATGTCACTTAAGCAATATGTGCTTCATCAGCAATAATTGAGTTCTCGTTAAGGAACTGGGTTGGAAACAAAAACCTGCACATACTGTGGCACTCCAGGACCGACGTTGCCTACCCCTGCATTAGAGGGTCAATATCCAAGTTCTTCCCAGGTATGTCATACCACTCCGGGCCAAGAGGAGGTGTTGCCACTAACTCTCTTGTCTTTTTCTTCCTCCACAGTACAGAGAAACCGGCCAGTGAATGCAACTGACTTCACCCCTTTTGATTCCTGGGCTATAAAAACACGATAGCCCGCAACTATAGCACAGGAACTCCTCAACCTTTACACAGCAGACGAAACAGCCATAATTATACCAGCCACGTTATTCTGGTGGCCATAGTTTTTGTTTCCTTTTTACTCCATCAAGTGTTGTTTTTGTGCAGACTGATAAGCAGGTGGGGATGATCGAGTTCAGCCATGTTTTTTCTTCTTCACCATCCTCCAACTAATTGTAGGAGCTCAATAAGAATGAAGCACAGAATTGGAACAGTGGATATTTTCCTTCCATATTATCAAAAGAGAATTCAACTGCTTTTAAACCACTGATGATGTAAACAGGATACAGCTTTGCACAAGTAGACAAGATGTGCCTCTTAGTTGAATACTAGACAAAAGAAGCCCTTGTAGCTGTACTTCTCTTTGATTTATCGTATGCCTCACTCTTCACACCGTGTGAGCACAGTAGTAAATAGCCGTGTCTGCAATCTGTATGTTGTTCATGTCTAAATACAACATGTCCTTAGAATTGTCTCTGTTGATAGTGAATCTCTCCTTTACAGATGACGCATATTCTTTGACACTGCCATCAGTGTATATTCCTCCCACCCATTCCAGTCCTTTTCCTTGCGATTGACGGAACCAGTTCATGTAGTAGCTACTGAATGTAAACCCAGAGGCTTTACATGATAACTGATGTGACTGCCCAGGCTTTAGAATTATGGGACCTGACTGTTCCAGCTTTATTTCAGCATGTACATCTAGAAAAAAAAAAAAGAAAATTAATAATTAAAAAATATAAAAAAGAAAGGCTGTATATTTTAGTTACAACATTAAGATACTTACCAGAAAGACAAGAAGTAAATATTATCCACACAGTATGTAAGGTTATTATTTTTAATATCGGATATAATGACTTTGCCATATTGATCTCCTCAAAACTTTTCACATTTTCTACAGAAAACTTTAATTATATAAATATTAAAGCATACTTTGCATGCCACTAAAATGGGAGGAGCTTAGGAAATGTGATAATGATATTTCCTTATATTTATCAATTTCAGTAAGCTAGTGATAGTATATCAGGCCATTAGCATGGAAATGGCAGATTCCAACAGATGTAAGTCTGTCTCTCTGTTCTGGACCAGCCTGGACTCTCTGGAGGCGTTAGCAAAGGGGAAGATGCTGGCACAGCTGCAGGCTGTTTTTCTGTATAGTGCAAGGATACAGAAAAGAATTTCTTTAACTGCATTATTAAGAAATGAATCCCAGCAGACACTGCACCAAACTATTCTTTATTTGCTTTTTAATATGCATACTGCCATCTACTGAACAAAGTAGCAATGCCACATGTAACCCTATTAATAAATAAAGCTTGCACCAAAACATTTATAAATTAATACAATTCAAACCGTATTCTCTCAGAGTGTGTTCAATTCTCAGTGACAGTTACATCAAAAAGTACAAACACTCATCCATTCATAACAATGCAAGTATTATTACTGTTATTTACATCAAGTAATTGTTAACCCACAATACGTTTCTCATCGTTTCATTCTGCCTGACAGACTCAGATTTGACAGGTTTGTTTTATATGAATAGGTTAATTTTCCTTTATCCCTCCAGGTTTTAAGCAAACACATTCAAGGTGAACAGAACTACATATACCCTCATCCAGCAGCTCATACTGTATGTGTACTGTGCATTTCTTTGTTGGTACCTGAATTAAGTTGGTAAACTTACATTTTCATTTCTTCTGTATTCCCAGTTTCCTAGTAATGGATCCAGGCTCAAAATCAACTTATCTGGCTTATGGCTTCATGTCCTTAAATACTTTAGGTTTGTCATGTTTTTTATTTTACAACTCCCATAGCTTCTTTCAATGTCTTTAGGTTACTTCAGGCTGACGTCCACAACATATATTTTTACATGCATCTGTTTTAATGTGGAGTAGTTCAGCATGTAACATCTAGGTTGTGTCATGAGAAGTTGCTCAGTAGTTAGATAAGAAAGTTTCTGAGGGTTTTCTTCGGGATTTGCTGATAATACTATTTCTTTAATGCTTCTGTTGAAGATATAGATTTTGACATTTAATTATGGAGAGTACAGTTAAGATTTTCTTCATGTCACTCTCTTTCTTTGTCCCTCTCTCACTCCTGTGGGATTTCCACAAAGATAAACTAAAGTCCTTTCCTGGAAATCAGTTTCTTTGGATATACTGAAAACAGGCATGAAATATTTCATCACAATTGCAGGTGTTGTCTGAGAAGCAAATGCAACTTCTGGGCAGCAGCTAATAATCTATGAGAGTCATACCAAGATAGCAGTCCAAAGTTGCATCAGCAAATAAAGCTGTTATATGAACTGCAAGTTTTTCATGTGCAACAATAAGGTAAAGGTACTGGCTGAAGTGGAGGAGTATGTACAATAAAAATTTGGTCAGGGAGATGACCTCCTCTTATATATGAATGAATAACAGCTTCCGCTTGTGCAGCTGTTCCAGGTGACCAATCTAGATCTTGTGATTTTTGTTTTCTTAATATTACAGATGTCTCTCATCTGCAATATATACTAGTCTCCTACAAATTCTCTTTCACCAGAAAGTATTAAACTCCACAATTAAATAGCACTTTACTAGAGACAGTTTGTTTCTAAATATATGCATAGACTTTAAGACATGAGTGTTGTCATTTCTCAGATTTTGGCCATTTCTGTTGCACGGGTTCTGTTAATTTATCGTGTATTGGACACTTCAGACAGGTATTTTTAAATACTTTAGGTGTAATAACAGATGGTAATGTTTTTGTGAGTGCTTCAGCTTCACTGTCCACTTCAGGTGTAGTATTCGCTATAGATAAAGGGACATGTGATAAACAATTGACTGTAACATACTCAAACTGGTTTGTACTGAATAGTGAGCTAAAAATGGAAGTTTCACATTGAGCCTGAGAGGAATAAGTTGGTCACATGGTCAACGGAGCTTACAGTGGTGCAAGAACCTTAGATATTGCTCCAGAAATTCCCTTTGTTTTTATTGCAACCTTCATGGCCTGCCTGATCTGAATCTATTATGGAAAGTCATGGGTAATTCTTGATCTCTCCTCTTACACATATTTACAGTCTTACAAATAAAACAAAGCTTTCAACAGCATACTTCTAAGGACCAGTGGAGTGCATAATCCCCTTTACCACTCCAAAGTCATAGAGAAAAGTACGGTGTAGATATACAGTCGCTGAACTCACATTCACACACAGTGTTGGCACTTGAACTACATTTCTTATTTAAGGGTGGCTCATTAGAGAAAGCCCAGAACAGTTGTGGAGAGGATACCATACAGCTGGAGTTTATACAATTGGTTGAGAAGGATGAATATTGCCTACTTTAAACGTCACCTTGTGACATTAAAAACACTCATGGTTCAAAGTGTTTTTAAAGACTTTTTACAGAAGGTGAAGGTGACACTGTCAGCGTGCCACATAGACCTTTACTCTGCCTTGTGTGTCTCACTTTCACTTCCTTTCTTAATCACATCACCAACAGGCCAAACTGATCAATCACACTAAAGTCAAACTGACCAATCAGATTGCTCAGAGGGACTGGATACACAGACCTTAATTTTTATTATATAGTGTGTGTGTATGTATTTATATCTTTATATAATACGCTACCATGGCTGTTCATTTGTCTGTCCAGGGTTTTAAATCACCTGTAGCTCGCAAGCCGTTTGGCCTATTGACCTGAAATTTGGTACACATATACTACTCGACCTCTACTATACGCTTTCTGGCTGATGATTGACCTCCAAGGTTATTCCTCTTTTTATTTTTATTTTATTGTAGAATCAACTCTTGGCAGCGGCTAGCAGAGTGCGGCACATGCGCAGGGCTCCATTCTTATCCCTACACCTTCGCGGTCTCTTCTTCTACCTCTTCATATCTCTTCATATCTTCAATCTGCCTTGAGAAGGATTGAAGACTTAAGTACCACCTTAAGTGAAAAATTAAAGAAAACGTACTAAGTAATTGCAACACAAACACTGATTTAATCAGTTTTAAAGCAAAAACAAGATGAGAAGAAGTGGGCTGCTAGGGTGGAGAAAAAAAGAGCTGCTCAGGAAGAAGCAACCGCATCAACCTCTGAGCAAACGAATACTAAATGTACAGAGAAAGAGGATGAAAACTAGGAATGCTCAAGTCAAGTGTCTTCGCCATTACTGGTATAAAATATTTGGTGAACACAGCATATTCACTGCGAAAAATGCTTTGGTGAATTTCTCTGATCAACACTAGTATTTAGCAACTTCTTTTACCACCTTTGCTAAAGATGGCTTGCCATAGCATTCTGTTATGTTCAGTCACCATCTGCTGATCTTTTTGGGTATTATTGGTTTGTGCTATTGTGTACACATTTTGTGAAAGTTTTCAATGTTATTATATTTGTTCTGTTTTAGAAATCAAACAAACACATTTTCAACTTAATAGGAACATTACAAAGATCCCAGTTTTGAATAGGTTCAGCAGCTAATTAGATTTATTTTACCAAATCTCTAATCTTCTTCATTTATTTTACCAGGATTACGATCTGTTATAACATACAGTACGGACTGGTTTGATGCACACATTATTCAACGACTTATATACACAGCTGTGTGCCTTTCTAAATGATATCCAGTCAGTTCAGTTTGCCACAGGTTGACTCCAATCAAGTTCTCAAGGAAATCTGAAGCAAACAGGATGCACCTGACAGTAATCTGAATTGCTATAGCAAAGCATGTGAATACTTCTATAAATGAGAGATCTCATTTTTAATTATAATAAATATGCTAAGAAATGTGGAAGGAAGAGGAGGAGGAGGTGGACTTTGTAGCAAAGATAGGACAGACAGTGTGCAGAATGGTTTGGCAAACCTTCTCAAACCTGCAGCAAAATCTGTTCAGCTGATCAGGTACAGAGGGATTAGTCTGTGGCTGAGGACATGCATGTCTGACCCATAATCATTTGTAAAGTATTCCAGACAAAGGCGCAATAATTGGTGGAGAAATTCTGTTCCAGCTTGACCTTATGTCTGCTTTTGGCACCCTTAACTGTGTCCATTTGATATTTATCTTTATAATAATAAATATTTACATTTATATAGCGCTTTTCTCATTACTCAAAGTGCTGTCTACACATGGATGACTTGGAATTTAATCTAAAACCTCCTTACTACAAAGCAAAAGCGCTACCACTGTGTTACCTGTATTTGTAAATGGCCTTGTCCTAATTTTTTCAGGCTTCCTCTTTAACTATAAGTTTTTCTCTCTTTATATAAAACCAGGGTCTATCATTATTGTACTTGAAGATTGTTTTGTTGGAATAGTTTTCATGTCAAAATCTTACTTAAGAATATATACTTATTGTAGGGAATAAACATGTGAGAAAATAGGCAGGGGAAACTCTTCTAGAGTGTAGGATAAAGTTATGTATGCTGAAGGAGTTTAAAAGGAGGTGTGATGAACAGCGCAGCAGGTTGGAGCCACCAAGATTGAGTGTGTGGCTTCACCAAATGAACAAACCAATCCACATCTGTCTGCTGCCACTGAGTTCAGGTATACCAGCTGCCATGAACTAACCCTTCCTCAGTGGCCACATCAGATGATCTTGACAGATCTGAACCAGTTTATTGCAAATCAGAATCTTCCTGTAGTAAATGATCCTCCTGCAGTGGTAACAGGTCCACAAAAGCCGACACTCCATATGTGCTTACCGGCCTGTGTTGTTTGAAGATTATGTGCTTCTCTCTTGGATGATGTCAGTGTAGTGACTTGACCTGTGAGAGAAGTTGCAGGTGAAACTCCTCAAAGTGGGGTGAGACATTGCATGGGGGACTGTGCTATGCACACTGAAGGAAATTAAAATGAGGTGTGATGAACAATGCAGAAGGTCAGACCCGGCATGGGAAAGAAGATGGGCGCTGAGGCATGAAGGCTTGTAAGGACAGCAACCACTCTTGAAAAGAAAGAGCTGCATCTCCAAAGGTTAACAGTGGGATTTGATTAGAGTCCTTTCTTAAAGAGCCAATGAATGGTCCTTGCATTAAAAAGCTACTCTTGTCTGTGTGTAAGTTCTTCCTCTGCTGTACTTTGCATTCTTAAATGATATAATCTAATATAGGTTTCTCTGAAAACTCCAAGACCTTTGAGCACACACCATTCTGCAGTCACTACACAGCCTCACTGTTCTGTACTTATCCATTGATTTCATTTCTAGTTTATCAAATTTCAGTTTGTGTCTATATGAGGGGTCAGGAAATGGCCCACAGGGGTCTGTAGAATGGCATGGCAGGCATCTGATACGGTGCTTTAGATGTGATCCAAAGTTTTGCCCCGTCTCTATAGCACATTTTCCTAGCTGTTGTAGTTATGGTGTTCAAATACCAACATGGAATTATTAGTCACTAAAGATAATAACTGTGGAATCTGGAATTAATTCTCAGCAGCTCAAATCTGAATTGCAATAATGGCACTTGATTTAGGTGGAACATAAACGCCAGTCAGATGACAGATGCAAATTCACTCACCAGATAAAACAATTTGCAATTAATTTTCAGAATGTCCACAAGAGGTGAGAAGCTTCTTACCAGCACTTTAACATAATGTGCGCACGCGCCTCCACATTTGCGTTTGACGCAGAAACTTAAACTTTGATCAGCTGTTTAGAAGATTTCATCCATGAAGACTGACAGCCTCATCGCCAATTAAATTAGTCAATCGTGACAATTCTCGTTAAGACAAAACACTGAAGTGAGAAAGTAATCCGTTTTAGAAATTTAAAGTATTTGAAGCTCACCCATTTTACCGCACAGTGATCAGACGTTTGAAACATGCATGCCTGATAAAGGTGGACGAAAGCCAAGTCTCCAATTGTCTGACACCGTACACTGCTGAAACTGAAAAGAGTACCGGCTCTACCAATCCGCTTTCTCCCGTTAGTGCTGGAGGCGCCTCCATCGTTTGCTTTTAACATCTAGGTCTCCCTGAGAGATACCAGCTTGTATCACTGACTGATGTCCGTTTGCGGTGAATAAATAATCCAGCTATTTTATTTGCTAACAAATGAACTTTCTTCAATAACATCCGCTTCCACCAAATGTAACAACGCTTTCTCTTCTAAGATGGATGGAATCCTTTTTGGGAACAAAAAGAACTGGATAGAGACAGATTTCTGTTGTTAATACAAGCTGTATTTTCTGCAGCTGCTAGCACATGGTCAGGCCAAAAAAAAAAACACAAATCCTTTCCGATCTTGAATGCCTAACTTTATAAACACTACTTTCTAACACATTACAACGTAACAGAGAAATTAACATCCATCCATCCATCCATTTTCCAACCCGCTGAATCCGAACACAGGGTCACGGGGGTCTGCTGGAGCCAATCCCAGCCAACACAGGGCACAAGGCAGGGAACCAATCCTGGGCAGGGTGCCAACCCACCGCAGAGAAATTAACATTGCAGATCTAAATGTAGGTATATTCCTATTCTCATTCTAATATAATGAAAATTTACTTCTCTAATTTAATACTTAAGACAACATAACTTTACATTACTCCCTCCCTCAGGAAAGAAACGTCCACGTTTCTAGCCTTGTAAATCTATAACTTAGAAAATACATCAACAAGTTAACAATGAAATATTTTAACCCATTACAAAGTCTTTAAAACGTTTTGGTAGGATGGTAGGGCGACAAAGTCGTTGCTGAGTTGGCTCCTGCGGAACACTTTCAACAGGAGAAAGTGCTTCTGAATTTGTCCCAGATTCCAGCTGAACAGCAGGATTATTGTTTGTGTCTTGTCCAAACTGAGTCAAGTTCTCTTTACCCAGCTGAACCTCAGTTTCCTGTTGCCTCTGAGTAACTGGTACAAACGGGAGCGAGCCAGATAATGCAGTCAGTTTAGGTAACTTTCCATGAGAAGGTCTTGGAATAAGTGGCATAGTGGGTGAGGTAGTGGGTAGTGGAGAAGTATATCTCTTCAGACGATTATAATGGACAACTTGTAACTTGGTAGGTTCAAAAGGGCACCTTATACGATAAGTTACACCTGAGGCATCCCCAGAAGAACCCATGCGCTCCACAATTTCAAATGGTCCTTTCCAGTGAGGGGACAATTTCTGACGTGTAGAAGTAGGGTCATGCAGCCAAACAAGATCTCCTGGGGAGTATGGCTCGTGTCTGACAAGGCGATCATAAAAATGCTTCTGTTGTTTGTGAGCCAACTGGTTATTCCTAGCAAAAGTCTGGAAAGCCACTTGGAATTTATTTCTCAGTTGGTTAACATAGTCCACAGGCGTCCCGGAAGCAATTGTAGTGGTTGTTGAACCTGATGAAAATAGAAGGTCAGCAGGCGTTCGAGCCTCTCTACCAAGCAAAAGAAAGAAAGGCGTATAACCTGTGCTAGAGTGTGTGCTGGTGTTGTATGCAAATGCCACAGGGTTCAAAAATTCATCCCATTCCCCTAAATGTTGCAGCAGGGTTCATTTCAACTGTTCAATTAGAGTCCGGTTGAATCGCTCTACTAGGCCATCCCCTTGTGGATGGTAAGAGCTGGTTTTGACTTTTTTCCTACCTAGTAATTGACAAAGATAATGAATCAAATCGGATTCAAACTGCCGACCTTGATCTGTGAGAAGACATTCTGGAATACCATGTTGGGTGATAAAGTTCTCAAAAAAACATCGAGCAACTGTAGTGGCACGTTGGTCCTGTAAAGCATAGAGGTTTACAAACTTTGTGAAATAGTCTTGTATGACTAAAACATATCTATTACCACGTGAGGTGAGTGGCAGTTCCAAAATGTCTGCTGCTACAATTTCAAAGGGTTTTGTAGAGGTCACTGTTTGGAAGGGTGCACAGTGGTGAGGGACAGGTGTACGGCATGCTGCACAACTTGGACACTGCTCACACCATTTTCGGATGTCACGAGCCATATAAGGCCAGTAACAAAAGCGATTTGCTCTGTGTAAGGTTTTGTCAATGGCGAAATGTCCCGATACTTTGTTACCATGTACAAATTCCAGAGCATCTGGTACAAGTGATGGGGGGACGACTACTTGATATACTGGATCTGTGGCAGGAGAAAAGTATACTTTACGGCAGAGCAGGTTGTTATGGATAGTGAGGCGATGAAATTCTTGCTACAGTTTCTTTAGTACAGGTACAGCTTGTTTGATCTGCCAATAAGGAGGATGATGGCCAACAGTTATCCATTTAATAACCTCTGATAGCATAGGATCACTTTGCTGATGTTCATAAATGGTGTGTCCATTTGTGGCTAGGGTACAAGAAAACTCTGAAAATGAATCAGACTGTGATCCAGGTGGCAGAGTTGTAGAAGGGCCAGGTCTGTCAAAGGAAGATGGAAACTACATCCACAAATTGAATGGTGTAAGTCAGCCTCTGTATTATGATGAGAGGGGTCAATAGCAGATGATGGCAAGGCACCTGCATTCTCCAAATCTGTAGCTATACAAGTGACCGGCCGCCGAGAAAGTGCATCAGCATTCTTATGAGCATTACCCTCTCTGTGTACTACAACCCAGTCAAAAGTGTCAAGTTCAAGAGCCAATCGAGCACGTCGGCCTGTTCTATGCCCATCAATGGGTATTTGCCTCAAGCCAAGTAGAGGTTTGTGGTCCGTTATGATTTTAAATGGTAGTTTGTAAAGGTAGTGACGGAACTGTCGTACAGCCCAGACGATGGCCCATAGCTCTCTGTCATATGCAGACCACTTTTTCTCATTTTTTGTTAACACATGGCTGGCATAGGCCACAGCATGCTCCTGCTTATCTCTGACCTGTGCCAGCACCGCACCAATTGCAGTCCCAGAGGCATCGGTGTAAAGCAGAAAAGGTTCTGAAAAATCAGGGAATGCAACAATAGGAGGATTAGACAAGGCATTCTTCACAGGCAGGTGTCCATGTGAACACAGTATATTTTTCAGTAAGAGCATGGAGTGGTGCAGCATGGTGTGCAAAGTTTTGTATAAACTTCCTATAATAGGAACAGAGCCCAAGAAATGCACGTACCTCAGTCTGCGAACCAGGAGTGGGCCAGTCTCTTACACTCTGGATGTTTCTTGGGTCAGGCTCAATGCCCTGTCGGGATATAATGTGGCCCAAAAATGTAACGTGATCTCTAGCAAAACTGCATTTTGAAGGGTTTAGCTTAAGTCCACTCTTGTAGAACCTAGATAGGATCTCCTCCAAGTGTTTCAGGTGGTCATCAAAGGAACGACTGAAAATTAAAACGTCATCCAAGTACACTGAGCAGGTCTCCCATGGAAGGCCACACAGCACCATCTCTATCAGCCTCTGAAATGTCGCTGGAGCACTGGTCAGTCCCATGGGCATCACTTTGAAATGGTATAGTCCACATCCTGTTGTAAATGCAGTTTTCTCCCAGTCACATTCCTCCACTTCTATCTGCCAGTAACCTTGCTGCATGTCCAGGGTGGAAAACCATGCTGAACCTGCTAAGGCATCTAAAGCATCATCAACTCTGGGTAAAGGATGGGAGTCTTTAATTGTGACTGCATTGAGCTTACGGTAATCAAGGCAGAAACGACAGGACCCATCTTTTTTCTGCACAAGTACCACTGGAGCAGCCCAAGGACTGAAACTTTCTTCAATAACATCCGCTTCCACCAAATGTAACAACGCTTTCTCTTCTAAGATGGATGGAATCCTTTTTGGGAACAAAAAGAACTGGATAGAGACAGATTTCTCTTGTTAATACAAGCTGTATTCTCTGCAGCTGCTAGCACATGGTCAGGCCAAAAAAAAACAAAACAATAACAATCTTTCTTCCTCTCACAAATCCTTCCCGATCTTGAATGCCTAACTTTATAAACACTACTTTCTAACACATTACAACATAACATTGCAGATCTAAATGTAGGTATATTCCTATTCTCATTCTAATATAATGAACATTTACTTCTCTAATTTAATACTTAAGACAACATAACTTTACAGTATTAGTTAAACAATGAACTACATTAACGAGCAAAAATGACAAAACTAACAAGAGACATCCGTGCCGTTTTTATCCGGCTTATTTTTTTCATTTATATACTCTTATTTCTACTGTTTAATTAATATACGTTTGCATTTACACACCAGTACATGGAATGTAAGAAATGCATGCAATGAGTTACTTATTGTGCAGTTATTTAACACACATAGGTGTGTATATGACGTGTGGATTTATTTTAACAAATCAGAACAAGTAGTAACATTTAAAATAGGCAACTTAGATTTATTTTCAAACATTATGTTTTTGCATACTAAAGGCTATAAATTGTTAATATTCTGAAGTCAAAATAGATTTTAGCCCAGTCTAACCATCTGTGGAAAACCTAATTTTAATTTAAAAATTAAACATTAAAACAAATGACAAGCCAAGTGTCTTCGCAATATTAGCAAATGAAACAAGAAACAGCTGAGCAGACATTTTGTACAATGTTCTTATAGGACCTTCTCACTGTGCTCCTCGGGCACAATAATAGACTGCCGAGTCAGCTTCAGTCAGGCTCCGCATTTCCAAGGACAGCGAGCTGCTCGACTTTGTTATGGTGAACCGACCCTGAACTGAAGAGGCGTAGCTTGTGCCCCCTCCGTAGTTAATGTACCCCAGCCATTCTAGTGTCCTTTGAGGGAGTTGACGAATCCAGTTTGTATAGTAGCTGCTGTCCGTTAGCGAATACCCCGAAACCTGACACGTGAGCTTCAGAGAACTCCCCGATCTGACTGCTTCAGAAAAGGACGACGGGGTTAGGGTAACACTGCCGCAAGTACCTGAAAAGAAAGAATAAATGTTTATTGCAATATTAACCATAACCACGTGAAGAACAGGTAAATATTTAAAAAGCAAAATACATACATGGTAACAATATAAGAAAACATATATATTGCCCCATATATCCCATTTTAAAAGAAAAAGAGGGCAATCCTTTATTTGTATATGGAATCACTGTTTCTTTTTTTAAATGTTTCATTACTCGGTTTTCAGTTGTATATAAGGTTATCTTATTTGAATAACAGCTACGTATGTTACTAATGCAAATCTAAGTTGCATGTGTTACCTCACTTCCTGGTGTAAATGGTTATACACTAAAGGTGTTCAAAATTTGGGAGCCTTTATTTTAATAAATATCACCACAGTATATACATATTTGTCCTTATGCAACGACAGTTAATTGTACACAGTTCACTTTTGCAGGAAAATGGTGTGATGGAACGGGTGGGGCAAATATGTACAGAGCTTTATGTACAGTATATATGTGGGATTTATCCGTACCACCCCGTGACACACTCAATGCTGACTCGCCCTTCAACACTGTCGGTTATAATTGCAAGGCAGAAAAGCAAATTATCTATTTAAGAATGTGGAATTTTTGCCATAGAAAAAGAGTGGCAAGGGCTGATAATGAACGTCGAAAAAACAGAAAATGAACAAAAAAGAGCTGCATATAATAATAAATAGAATTGTTCAATAAACGAAAAAGAGAAAAATTTCTCGAACAATATTTGGACAGAAATGCACAAAAGCAATGTTTATAAAAAGTAATTCATAATATTGTTTTTGACAAGGCATTAATGTAATTACATTTTTTATTTACTTTTTACGTTTTATAACGTTTTACTTTTTTACTTTGACTTTTCACTTTTACTTTTTACTATGTTTTATTATTCATTGATATTTAAGATAGACAGTCTCACCAAGTCCCCACTTGACACTCATGATTTTATAACTCCTCCAATTCACTCTGACCCGACTAATTTTTAATTTTTTGAATACTGCTATACTTACACCATTTCTCCCTTACTCATTTGTTCCACTGTACAACATCTTAAAGCTTCTTCCCCATCCTCTTGCCTTATTCCCCTTCTATCTCATTTCCTGCACACACACCACTCCCACTTTCCTCCTTTCTATCAAATTGCCAACTCTCTTCCTTTCCCAATTATTGTCCCAACATTCAGTGTCCCCATTCTTACCTATAACTTACTCCTTTATTTCCCCTCCTTTCTCTTCTTCTTCTGGACTAATTTCTTTAGCTGAACCTGCTCTTGGCCAGGTAGCTGTCACTTAATTCTCACAGGTGTCACATGAAACCCCTCCATGTCGTGAACAGCATTTTCCAACGCTGATTGGAATGGATTAATTCCATCATTAAGAATTTGGCTAAAGCTTTACAGCCAGATGCTCTTCCTGACACTAAGCAACAGCAAGTGGAAGCACAGACCAGTGATGTCTCACACATGCACATAGCTTTTTGCAAACACCAGAAGAAAAAAAGAAAAAAAAAAGCCAAAAATCCTCAGGTAAGTTCAGCTGGAGTAAATCTGTCATCTGACGAGGAAAAGTGACCAACAGTGAGAAGTCCAAATAGATCGTCCAGCGGATGGTGAAAGTTTAAAACCGATGGTCTCCTAGTCATTCAGTTGAAAGCAGAAAGCACCAAAGCCACTACAGAAAGGGAAAAGGATAAACTCAGTGCTAAATGTAAGTTCCATCTGTTCTTTGCCTGTCAAGGGTACGTTTATATGTTGTATGTCCTACAGCATGTACAGTTCAGGTTTTTCTGCTGACAATACTGACAACTTCACCTAGGTAAATATGTGAATTGGAGGACCACATTAGAAACCTGATAGCTATTAGGCATAACAAAAATTGGATTGACTCAGTTTGTTTAGATTATTCGGCTATTTCTGATTCGGCTTCAGTCTCTCCAGGTTCCACTGTAATCAGTGCGCAGCTGAAATCAGCAGCACCAATTCAGCCACATGGCGAGTGGGTAACAATGACATGGGGATCAAGAAGCCAAAACTAGTCTCTCGGCACCCAGGTCACCAATTTGGACCCAGAACAGATTCTCAGCACTCTACAGAGTGCCTTTGAATACCGAGAATAAGAAAGTGCTAATATTTGATGATTCCATGCAGAATATTAGAATTTGAAACTATGTTAAACCAGCAGCTAATGTCAAATGCCTCCCAGGGGCAAAGATTTCTGACATACAAGCCCATATGGATTGCGTTGCAGACGATGAAGTATGTACCTTATTGCTGCATGTCGGCACTAACAATATTTATTTACAGAAATCTGAGGTATTAAAGGTAGTTTTGCTGCCATATTTTGGGATAATACAAAAGATCCTCTCCAGTTAGGATGAAGACCACATATTTTTGAAAAATCCAGGCCTTTCCCAAAAATCATCCCAAACTGTTCACAAAAGCTTTACTTTTACTTGCCCACCAGGTTTCTTCTTCTTCAATGACAAAATTAAAAATATAAGATCCCACATCTCAGCATCACAGTGCAAATCGCATACTAGCTTGGTAGACCCTGTATCACATTGTATTCAACACTTTAGAAATTTTAATCCTGTGACAGAACAGGAGGTCTTAAATTTAACTTCTAAAATGAAACCTCCTTCTTGTTCCCTAGATCAAGTGCCAACAAAACTAGTGAAAAATGCAATGGATGTTCTTGCAGCTCCTATTCTTAACATTATCAATAATTCATTATTGCATGGCACAGTACCTGATGCTCTAAAAGTGTCAGTCATCAAACCATTACTTAAAAAGTCAGACCTAGACCCACATGTAATTAATAATTATAGACCCATATCAAATTTACTCTTTCCTTAAAATATACTTGAAAAAGAAGTCCTCAATCAGCTTCAGTCACACCTTATGCATCACAAATTATTTGAGAAATTTCAGTCTGGCTTCCACACTGGTTATAGTACAGAAACGGCACTAACGCATGTTGTGAACAACATTCTGATATCTTCTGATGATGGAAATTCCACTGTAATTATGTTTTTAGACTGAAGCGCAGAGTTTGACACCATTGACCATTCTGTTTTAATACATAGGCTGGAATATTACATTAGGCTTACATCCACTGTCCTTGCCTGGTTTAGTTCTTATTTATCAAATTGATTCCAGTATGTACAGAAATGTGCTGACAGTACTCTATCATACACAGAAGTGAGATATGGTATTCCACAAGACTCAGTACTGTGACCTTTACTGGGAGGTCGAGCTTTTAGTTACATGGCCCCTAAACTGTGGAATGGTGTGCCTGCTACTATAAGAGATGCCCTTTCAGTCTCATCTTTCAAATTCCAGCTGAAGACTCACTACTTCAATTTAGCATACCCAGACTAGAGCTGCTGATTAACTGTGCATACTGCATCTTTGTTGTTAGTCATTAGAAATAAAACATAAGTAATAATGAAAGTTATAATTTGTTACTAACTCTCACCTATTCTGTTTCTCATCTCGGTACTACTGCCAAGTTTTCTGCCTGCCTCAAGAAAAGTCATCTCTGATGGAGGAGCACTGGGTAGAAGGGTCCTTTTATCATATTGGCTGACCCAGCACTGACTCAGCTGTGGAATGGCCAGTAGGAGGGAGGCAGCTTGATGGCTGAGGTCTTCCAGGACTCTGAACTAATCTGAATCGTATTATGTGATATCATCTACTCTTGTATTTTGTTCTGTACTTGTAATATTACTAGATAGATAGATAGATAGATAGATAGATAGATAGATAGATAGATAGATAGATAGATAGATAGATAGATAGATAGATAGATAGATAGATAGATAGATAGATAGATAGATAGATAGATAGATAGATAGATAGATAGATAGATAGATAGATAGATACTTAATTAATCCCAAGGGAAAATTCACATTCTCCAGCAGCAGCATACTGATACAAAAAACAATATTAAATGAAAGATTCATAATAATGCAGGTAAAAACAGACAATAACTTTGTATAATGTTAACGTTCCCCCATACCACGGATGGAATAGAAGAGTCGCATAGTTTGGGGGAGGAACGATCTTCTCAGTCTGTCAGTGGAGCAGGACAGTGACAGCACTCTGTCGCTGAAGCTGCTCTTAGGTCTAGAGATAATACTGTTTAGTGGATGCAGTGGATTCTCCATAATTGATAGGAGCCTGCTTAGCGCCATTCTGCTCTGCCACAGATGTTAAACTGTCCAGCTCCATGCCAACAATAGAGCCTGCCTTCGTCACCAGTTTGTCCAGACATGAGGCGTCTTTCTTCTTAATGCTGCCTCCCCAGCACACCACCGCGTAGAAGAGGGCGCTCGACACAACTGTCTGATAGAACATCTGCAGCATCTTATTGCAGATGTTGAAGGACGCCAGCCTTCTAAGGAAGTATAACCGGCTCTGTCCTTTCTTACACAGAGCATCAGTATTGGCAGTCCAGTCTAATTTATCATCCAGCTGCACTCCCAGGTATTTATAGGTCTGCACCCTCTGCACACAGTCACCTCTGATGATCATGGGGTCCATGAGGGGTCTGGGCCTCCTAAAATCCACCACCAGCTCCTTGGTTTTGCTGGTGTTCAGGTGTAGGTGGTTTGAGTCGCACCATTTAACAAAGTCACTGATGAGGTTCCTATACTCCTTCTCCTGCCCACTCCTGATGCAGCCCACGATAGCAGTGTCATCAGTGAACTTTTGCATGTGACAGGACTCCGAGTTTTATTGGAAGTCCGATGTATATAGGCTGAACAGGACCGGAGAAAGTACAGTCCCCTGTTGCGCTCCTGTGTTGCTGACCACAGTGTCAGACGTGCAGTTCCCAAGATGCACATACCGAGGTCTGTCTTTAAGAAAGTCCACGATCCATGCCATCAGGTATGAATCTACTCCCATCTCTGTCAGCTTGTCCCTAAGGAGCAGAGGTTGGATTGTGTTGAAGGCGCTAGAGAAGTCTAGAAACATAATTCTTACAGCACCACTGCCTCTGTCCAAGTGGGAGAGGGATCGGTGTAGCATATAGATGATGGCATCCTCCGCTCCCACCTTCTCCTGGTATGCGAACTGCAGAGGGTCGAGGGCGTGTTGAATCTGTGGCCTCAGGTGGTGAAGAAGCAGCCTCTCCATGGTCTTCATCACATGTGATGTCAGAGCTTCAGGCCGGAAGTCAATCAGCTCACTAGGATGTGATACCTTTGGGACTGGGGTGATGCAAGATGTTTTCCAAAGCCTCGGGACTCTCCCCTGTTCCAGGCTCAGGTTGAAGATGCGCTGTAGAGGACCCCCCAGCTCCGATGCACAGACCTTCAGCAGTCGTGGCGATACTCCATCTGGACCTGCTGCTTTGCTGGCACGAAGTCTCCTCAGCTCTCTGCTCACCTGCGCTGTTGTAATTATGGTTGGGGATGTCTCTCCTATGCTGGTATCAGCGGAAGGATGTGTGGAGGGTGCAGTACTCCGAGGTGAGAGTGGGTTAGGGTGGTCAAACCTGTTAAAGAAGTTGTTCATTTGGTTTGCTCTCTTCACGTCTCTCTCGATGGTGGCACTCCGCTTCGAATTGCAGCCAGTGATGATCTTCATCCCATCCCACACTTCCTTCATGCTGTTATTCTGCAACTTCTGCTCCAGCTTTCTCCTGTACTGCTCCTTCGCCGCCCTGAGCTGGACTCGGAGTTCCTTCTGCACGTGGTTGAGCTCATGCTGATCACCGCTTTTAAAAGCCCTATTCTTCTGGTTCAAAAGGCCCTTGATGTCACTTGTAATCCATGGCTTGTTGTTAGCATAGCAGCGTACAGTTCTTACTGGAACTACAATGTCCATACAGAAGTTGATGTAGTCGGTAGAGCAATACTATTGTACTGTTGTATTGTATTACTTGTGTCCTGTTCTGTGCAAATGTATTGTATCTACCCCTTTTTTTGACACCTAGTACATGTCCAACCTACCTGGAAAGGTAGTTTCTCTTCCAATTGCCTTTCCAGAGATTCCTTCCATTTTTTCCCTACAAGGGTTTTTTTGGGAATTTTTTATTGTTTTCATAGACAGTCAAGGCTGGGGGGCAGTCAAAAGACAGGGCATGTTAAAACCCATTGCGGCACTTCTTGTGTGATTTTGAGCTATACAAAAATAAATTGTATTGTATTGTATAACCATTTCTGTTTATCCTGTCTTGGTACTGGCACCAAGTTGGTCTGGTTTATTCATTTTTTCAATCCAACTTTTTACAATATAATCCATAATTATGAATTATGGGAGCCTATCTCAGTGCCACATTAAGCACTGGCAGGAACCAACCTGAATGAACAACAGCTCATCCAAAGGCATATTCCCTCATACACCATAAGCGTGACCAAATTAGGAATTTCCAATCCACCTCTGTTCTTTTTTAGGATGAAAATTAAAAAAGTAATGAAAACATAAATAGATTTGGGGAAAATAAAACTCCTCATACAATATCTGGATCATCATTTAAACCTCAGCTTATTGTGTAACCATGCCACCTGTAGGATAAGTCAAACATTTCTACATTTCTATTACAGGTATTGTGTACAAATTTATTTTCTGCAATGACTTGTTTCAGCCTGGCTGTGCTGAAGGGAAGGAAAATAACCCAACTGCATAAGACACATACTCACATATATTAACTAAAGTTAAATTTAGTCAGCTTTTAAATAAACTGGCTTGTCTTTTCAAAGTAGAAGAAATCTACAGTTGCTGAAGAAAACACTCAGACACAGAGAGAGTACTTTAAGGGAAGGAATGTGTGCCCAGTAATCTGGAGGTATGTGGTAGCACAGTATCATACTTTTTCACATAATCCATCTACCCATCCATTCATTATCCAACCTGCTATATCCTAACTACAGGGTCACGGGGGTCTGCTGGAGCCAATCCCACCCAACATTGGGCGCAAGGCAGGAAACAAACCTCTGGCAGGGTGCCAGCCCACCACAGTTTTCACATAATGTTTAAAATAAATAAAATGTATTGGATTGATGGTAATAAAAATATTTACACCAACATTCAAAAATGGCTGTCTGAAAACAAACTCTTCACAGGCAAGCTTTCATCTCTTGTAGTCTTTCTTAGAAAGAATTTAGGAAATATTTTTAAATATTCAACTCATTGATTTCAATATGGAGTGGCATGGTGGTGCAGTGATAACACTGCTGCCTTGCTGTAAGGAGACCAGTGTTTATGTCCTGGGTCATCCCTGTGCAGAGTTTGCATGTTCTCCCTGTGTATGTGTGGGTTTTCTCTGTGAGCTCCAGTTTCCTCCCACAATCCAAAGACATGCAGGTTAGGTGGATTAGTGACACTAAATTTGCAGTGATTTTTGTGAGTGTTCACTGCACCCATTCCTGCCTTGTGCCCAATGCTTGCTTGAATAGGCTTCAGCAACAGCTCCTGCACAGGGTTAAGCTGGAATAGAAAATTGTATGGCATTTTCAGTATCGTTTAGTGGTCATCAAACTATAAGTTACAGCAGTTTTCCTATGTCACTTTGAATATTGTAGTCTAAGCATGAGTTCATGTTTTCACTTCACAGACAGTTTTTAGATTAGCAACCTAAAATTTGCGCAGACTGGATGAGAATTCCTTTAATTTGGAATTGTTAAACAATATACCAGCCTGATATGTTTTTTAAAAAAGTAAAGTGTTACTTTATAATCATTATCAATGTATTCCTAATTGCTAATTATTAATGTAGTGAGAAGGGAGAAGCAAAATGACACCTTTTATTTTTTTAATTAATCTACGTCTAATTCTGCACACCAGAAAATGCAAATAGTGAAATTAAAGCCCTTGTTTTTTTTGCACATATAATTTGTCAAGCTGCCAAATGAATCCGCAAACAGGAGCGACAACAATCTTGTAAGATGTTTTCACAGAATCTCCACACTGGATGACGGGCACAATAGTAGACTGCCGAGTCGGCGGCTGTCATGCTCCGCATTTCTAGAGACACCGAGCTGCTGGACTTAGTCGTGGTGAACCGGCCCTGGACTGACGAAGCGTAGCCTGTAGAGCCGTGGCAATTAATGTACGACAGCCATTCTAGGGTGTTTCCTGGGAGTTGACGGATCCAGTCTGTAGCGTAGTTGCAGTCGGTTAGCGAATACCCTGAGATCTGACAGGTTAGTGTTAGAGAACTCCCCGGTCTCACTGTCTCAGATAAGGACGACTGGGTTAAGGTAACGCCGCAGCAAATATCTGAAAATATAGAAGAATACAGAAGTTATTATTATTATTAATCTCCGTGTACTATTCAAAAGTGTCGTTTTAAATGAAAAAGGACATACATGGTAATAATATAAGAAAGCATAAGGAAAGCCGCAGATGTCTCATTTTAATAAAGTTCAAGTTTATGTGACTTGATCTGGAAACTTATCTTGTAATGCTCCACAACTTGCTGTTCGAGAGTATAAGGACTCACCGTTATCTGATTTGCATAATACTCGGAAAAGCGATTTATGTAAATGTAAGTGGCAAATTAATGCGCAGCATTTTTTTTTATCCTTAATCGAAAGATGCCAACAAGGGCACAAATACTTCAGAATACAGAATATGCAATATTTGTGCGGAATTTTTATTTCACCTTCACAATGAAACGCATATACACAATGTAATTTTTAACTAAACGGTACAGGTGAAATAAATGCCGCCAGTAAGTGGCAAGTTTGTATTGCCGGTGTTTTCTTTTTCAAGATAATGACATGTAGATTAATTATGTTTCAGCGGAAAGTCTGTTATTTTAGTTGAAGTCACAAACAAGTCAGAAATGTACCAAGAAGAATGGAAGAATTTTGAGTTGCACTTTATTAATCCATATTCAACAAATCATTTACAATATCAGCAACATAGCAAACAAAGAAAACCGCAACTGGCCCCAAAAAGAAAACAATAATTCATATGTCAAATAAGAAAATTCATCTATAAAAAAATGAACTTTGTGATTATTATCTTCAAGTTTACACATTGCCTCATGAACACAGCATTTTTACTCAAAAGAATTCACATTTGCGGTAGAAGACAGAAAGAACTTTTTGAACTTCGTATTGAAACTGTGTTAGTCAATACTCAACAAATCACTTACAATATCGAAAGTAAAGCAAACAAAGAAAACCCCAAATCACCCCAAAAAGAAAACAATACTTAATTCATATGTCAAATAAGAAAAATCATCTAATTATTTTCTACTTTACAAATTGCCTCATAAACACACCATGTTTGACCAAAAGAATTCATATTTGCAGTCATTCTGTAAAATTTATATTCCAAATACACCCTGGCTTTTTACAAGTACATGAAATATTCTTATCATCATTTATCATTTTCTGCATTTATAAATGGCCATTTTGGCCTGTCCAATGAGGAAATTACCAGTCTGACATTCATCTTGATTATTCTTATTTACATGAACACAATAAATAAATATTAAATACAGAATCATTAAAAGGCAAGTTAAGAACAATAAAAACAGAGTTAAGAACATTTAAAAGAGCTGTAAGTCTAGAAAGAAAGAACACACATTAACACACATTTATAGCATTGCATACTCTTAAAAATAAAGGTGCCGTAGTGGTTCTTCAGAGCGATGCCGTACTTCCAAGAAGAACCCATCCATATGAAGGTTCCATGAAGGAACTTTTTATTTATTTAGATCTGCAACATGCTCCAATGCAGCAAATAACCATGAATAGACGGTAACAGATTTGTGAAATATCAGTGGCTCGTGATTTTAAAAGGATTCTTCCTGCATGCAATAACACAGATTGAGTTTAGGTTTTCTTAATCTGTTATTGTCCTCCTAAGTAGGTTACCATACATTAACAATTTCTGTTTTTCCAGATATTAGGAAGTTTTTCAAAGCAGAAGGAACCAACTTTATATGCAAAGAACCCTTAAATGGTGTTTTGACAAGCAATAGTTCTACAAGGGACCACACAATTCAGTAAAGAACCATAAAACAGCATGGAAGAACCATTATTTTTAAGAGAGTATATATGAATATTCTAAAGGAATGACATTTTTACATGTCACTCAGATCACAATTAAAAGCATTTTATTAAGTAAACAGGCATATAATTTAAAACAATACAAGATAACAAAGTAAGTAACACAATTTCAATTTTGTAATTGCAGGCCCAACAGAGTGTAATTGTAGCCCACAATGCCTATGACAGCGGTGGGCAAAGTCATCGTTGGAGAACCGCAGTGGCTGCAGGTTTTTGTTCCAACCCAGTTGCTTAATAAGAAGCCCTTACTGCTCAAGTAACACTTTTGCTTCACTTTAGTTATCTTGTTCATTAAGATTTTGAACCCTTATTGCTTAGTTTTGTCTTAAAGAGCTGTACTCCCGTTTTTTTAATGGCTCATTATTAGCAATAAGATGCAAATGACAAAAGAAACCAGCATTTCGCCATTTAGCTTGTTTCCATTTACACCTGTGTGCATTTATTGTGCACTATTTGGTTTTCTTAAATACTTGGAAGGAAAGTGAAGAGAAAAGAGTGAAGAACTGAGAATTACTCATCTGTTTTAGACTTCAAATCATTTTGATGATATCCTTACAAAGGAAAAAAAAAAGTAAGATATGAGAATGACCTGCCATGGCAGAGTTAAAGAACTAGCAAACCATAAAATCTAAATTATTGGCAAGGATTTTTTTCTAATTAAGCAACTGGGTTGGAACAAAAACCTACACCCACTGTGGAACCCAACAGGGCTGCTCCAAACTTCAACTCCCATGGAGCCCTGTGACTATTCGGGTTCATTCCATGCTCCCATTCAGCTTCTGGGAGCTCTTGAACCCGACACCATCGGTAATGTCACCAACGAGCTAGGCAGTGAGGCACAACAAATGGAGCAAGGGGATGGTGCAGAAAGTGCAAAGTGCTTTTATTTAAAAATCAACAAAACAGTGTTCAAATAAATAGTGCAGTGCATCAAAACCTTCAAATAAATAATCCATAAAATGAGTGATGAGTGGAGGTTAAAATCAATTAGAAAAAAAAAAAACTTTAAAACGAGCTTAAAACAACGGCTGGAAGCTATCCTTTTAAAAATAAAGCCCGGTGCCTTCTTACAACTGGTGCTTGGCGACTCCCCTGTTTCTCCCATCCAGGCAATACACCAGGGGAGTCACCCTTGCTGCAGCTGACCTGCTCTGCCTGCTTCTGCTGATTGGTTCACCTCACCGACCCCTGGCTTCGGTAGGCTCCACCAAACAGCGACTTGGGCTCCCCAGCGACCAGGGTGCTCACGCTGGGGCTTTCACATCCCAAGTCTCGACTTCCACTGCCTTCTGTGGCCTTGTGCGACCTTATGCAGTGAGTCATCCGCCTTCCGGTCACTCCCGCTCTTCACAATAAACTCAGCGGGAACGACCACTACGACTGCTCCTCAGGTGTCGGCCAAACACCCAGGCTCCCTGCTCAGCTGCACGCGAGCCTACACTCGCTCACGCGCTCTCCTGCACCGGCTTTCTCTTCCTGCCTTCTCCTTCAACCACCTGTTCTTTCCTGTTCTCTCTTTTCTTTCACTCCTAGCCGCCTTGTGCTTCTATTTATTACGGGGAAATGGATCAGCTGTGGCAATCAGCAGCCCCGGGAACAATTGCAGATGCAGATGACTCCTCACCTGTGCACTTAAGCGAGGTTCGCAAGCATTATGAAGTCCCCCGGGAACCGCTTCCGCCACACTACCAAGAGAAAGAGACAGTTGGTGAAGAAGGCATTGTGGTGCTGTTGTTAATAAAATGTGTGTGTTTTGGACATTCTGGTGTCTGTCTGTCTGTGTCTGGGGGCTGGCTTTCCACAGCAGCTAATTGGATTTATTTTACCAAATCTCTAATCTGCCTCATTTATTTTACCAGGATTACAATCTGTTACAACATACAGTACGGACTAGTTTGTTGAACACATCATTCAACAACTTATATACACAGCTGTGTGCCTTTCTAAATGATATCCAGTCAGTTCAGTTTGCCACAGGTTGACTCCAATCAAGTTCCCAAGGAAATCTGAAGCAAACAGGATGTACCTGACCATAATCTGAATTTCTATAGCAAAGCATGTGAATACTTCTATAAATGAGAGATCTCATTTTTTTAATAGATATGCTAAGAAATGTGGAAGGGAGAGGAGGAGGAGGTGGACTGTAGCAAAGATAGGACAGACTGTTCAGTGTGCAGAATGGTGGGGCAAACCTTCTCAAACCTGCAGCAAAATCTGTTCAGCTGATCAGGTACAGAGGGATTATTCTGTGGCCGAGGACATGCATGTCTGACCCATAATCAGTTGTGAAGTATCACAGACAAAGGAGCAATAATTGATGGAGAAATTCTGTTCCAGCTTGACCTTATGTCTGTTTTTGGCACCCTTAACTGTCTCCATTTGATATTTATGTTAATAATAATAAATCTTTACATTTATATAGCACTTTACTCATAGTGCTGTCTACGCATGGATGACTCGGAAGTGAATCCACAACCACTTTACTGCAAAGCAAGAGCACTACCACTGTGCTACTTGTATTTGTAAATGGCCTTGTCCTCATTTTTGCAGGCTTCCTCTTTAACTGTAAGTTTTTCTCTCTTTATATAAAACCAGGGTCTATCATTATTGTACTTGATAATTGTTTTGTTGGAATAGTTTTCATGTCAAAATCTTACTTAAGAATATATACTTATTGTAGGGAATAAAGATGTAAGAAAATAGGCAGGTGAAACTCTTCTAGAGCAGGTGAGAAGCTAAAAGGGTGTAGGATAGAGTTATGTATGCTGAAGGAGCTTAAAAGGAGGTGTGATGAACAGAGCAGCAGGTCGGAGCCACCAAGATTAACTGTGTGGCTTCACCAAATGAACAAACCAATCCACATCTGTCTGCTGCCACTCAGTTCAGGTATACCAGCTTCCATGAATAATCCTTCCTCAGTGGCAACAGCAGATGATCTTGACAGATCTGAACTAGTTTATTCCAAATCAAAGTCTTCCTGTAGTAAATGATCCTCCTGCAGTGGTAACATGTCCACACTCCATATGTGCTTACCAGCCTGTTTTGTTTGAAGATTATGTGCTTCCCTCTTGGATGATGTCAGTGTAGTGACTTGACCTGTGAGAGAAGATGCAGGTGAAACTCCACATAGTGGGGTGAGACATTGCATGGGGGACTGCAATGCTGTGTACACTGAAGGAGCTTAAAATGAGGTGTGATGAACAATGCAGAAGGTCAGACCTGGCATGGGAAAGAAGATGGCCGCTGAGGCATGAAAGCTTGTAAGGACAGCTACACCCCTTGAAAAAAAAGAGCTGCATTTCCAAAGGTTAACAGTGGGATTGATTAGAGTCCTTTCTTAAAGAGTCTTGCAAGGACCATTAAAGAGCTACTCTTGTCTGCGTGTAAATTTTTCCTCTGCGGTACTTTGCGTTCTTAAATAATAAAATCTAATATAGGTTTCTCAAAAAACTCCAAGACCTTTGAGCACAGACCATCCTGTAGTCACTATATAGCCTCACTGTTCTATGCATTGTTTTAATTTCTAGTTTATCAAATTTCAGTTTGTATCTATATGAGGGGACATTAAATATAATGACATGGTTAGAGATGCTCACAGGGGGTCTGTAGAATGGCATGGCAGGCATCTGATACGGTGCTTTAGATGTGATCCAAAGTTTTGCCCCCTCTCTATGACACATTTTCCTAGCTGTTGTAGTGATGGTGTTCAAATACCAACATGGAATTATTAGTCACTAAAGATATGGAATCTGGAATTTATTCTCGGCAGCTCAAATCTGAATTGCAATAATGGCACTTGATTTAGGTGGAACATAAAGGCCAGTCAGATGACAGATGCAAATTCACTCACCAGATAAAACAGTTTGCAATTAATTTTCAGAATGTGCACAAGAGGTGAGAAGCTTCTTACCAGCACTTTAACATAATGTGCACCACGCGCCTCCACATTTGCGTTTGACGCAGAAACTTAAACTTTGATCAGCTCTTTAGAAGATTTCATCCATGAAGACTGACAGCCTCATCGCCAATTAAATTAGTCAATCTCGGTAAGACAAAACACTGAAGTGAGAGAGTAATCCGTTTTAGAAATGTAAAGTATTTGAAGCTCACCCATTTTACCGCACAGTGATCGGACGTTTGAGACATGCATGCCTGATAAAGGTGGACGAAAGCCAAGTCTCCAATACGTTGTCGGACACCGTACACCACTGAAACTGAAAACAGTACCGGCTCTACCACTCCGCTTTCTCCTGTTAGTACTTTGCTTTTAACATCTAGGTCTCCCTGAGAGATACCAGCTTGTATCAATGACTGATGTCCGTTTGCGGTGAATAAATAATCCAGCTACTTTATTTGCCAACAAATGGTATTAGTTAAACAATGAACTGCATTAACGAGCAAACATGACAAAACTAACAAGAGACATCCGTGCCATTTTTATCCGGCTTGTTTTTTTCATTTACATACTCTTATTTCTACTGTTTAATTAATATACGTTTGCATTTACACACCAGTACATGGCATTTAAGAAATGCATGCAATGAGTTACTTATTTTGCAGTTATTTAACACACATAGGTGTGTATATGAGGTGTGGATTTATTTTAGCAAATTAGAACAAGTAGTAACATTTAAAATAGGCAACTTAGATTAATGGTTCCTGCCTTGTGCCCTGTGTTGGCTGGGATTGGCTCCAGCAGACCCCCGTGACCCTGTTTTCGGATTCAGCGGGTTGGAAAATGGATGGATGAACTTAGATTAATTTTCAAACATTATGTTTTTGCATACTAAAGGCTGTAAATTGGTAACATTCTGAAGTCAAAATAGATTTTAGCCCAGTCTAACCATCTGTGGAAAACCTAATTTTAATTTAAAAATTAAACATTAAAACAAATGACAAGCCAAGTGTCTTCGCAATTAGCAAATGAAACAAGAAACAGCTGAGCAGACATTTTGTACAATGTTCTTATAGGACCTCCTCACTGTGCTCCTCGGGCACAATAATAGACTGCCGAGTCAGCTTCTGTCAGGCTCCGCATTTCCAAGGACAGCGAGCTGCTCGACTTTGTTATGGTGAACCGACCCTGAACTGAAGAGGCGTAGCTTGTGCTCCCTCCGTAGTTAATGTACCCCAGCCATTCTAGTGTCCTTTGTGGGAGTTGACGAATCCAGTTTGTATAGTAGCTGCTGTCCGTTAGCGAATACCCCGAAACCTGACACGTGAGCTTCAGAGAACTCCCCGATCTGACTGCTTCAGAAAAGGACGACGGGGTTAGGGTAACACTGCCGCAAGTACCTGAAAAGAAAGAATAAATGTTTATTGCAATGTTAACCATAACCACGTGAAGAACAGGTACATATTTCAAAAAGCAAAATACATACATGGTAATAATATAAGAAAACATATGCCCATATATCCCATTTTAAAAGAAAAAGAAGGCAATCCTTTATTTATATATGGAATCTCTGTTTCTTTTTTTAAATGTTTCATTACTCGGTTTTCAGTTGTATATAAGGTTATCTTATTTGAATAACAGCTACGTATGTTACTAATGCAAATCTAAGTTGCATGTGTTATCTCACTTCCTGGTGTAAATGGTTATAGGTGTTTAAAATTTGGGAGCCTTTATTTTAATAGATATCACCACAGTATATACATATTTTTCCTTATGCAACGACAGTTAATTGCACACTCTTTTCACTTTTGCAGGAAAAAGGTGTGATGTTACGGGTGTGGCAAATATGTACAGAGTTGTATGTACAACTATATACGTGGGATTTATCCGTACCACCCCGTGACACACTCAATGCTGACTCGCCCTTCAACACTGTCGGTTATAATTGCAAGGCAGAAAAGCAAATTATCTATTTAAGAATGTGGAATTTTTGATCGCCATAGAAAAAGAGCGGCAAGGGCTAATCATGAACGTCGAAAAAAAAAGAAAATTGTCAAAAAAAAAAACCAAAAAACCCAGCTCCATATAATAATAAATAGAATTGTCCAATAAAAGAAAAGAGAAATATCTCTAACAATATTTGGACAAGAATGCAAAAAAGCAATGTTTATAGAATGTACTGTAAGTTAGAGAATAAAGTAATTCATAATATTGTTTTTAACGAGGCATTAATGTAATTAATAATTTAATTAACTTTTACTTTTTTACTTCTACTTTGACTTTTTTACTTTTTACTATGTTTTATTATTCATTGATATTTAAAATAGACAGTTGTAGTGACATACTCTAGAAACTGATTTTCTATCTATAATAACTAAGGGCCAAACCACCTTCCTCCCACGCCCCACATACTCTTCTATATACTGTACAATCTATTTAAATACAATCACTTTCTCTAGCAGAGGAGTGCCCCAATGCCCTTCAAGCAGCACAGCCTCATGGGTTATATACAGTATATAGTGATGGACAGCAGGCATAGGCTGGTGTCCTGAGACTGGGATTGTGCATGAGTCATTACCTGGCCAGGACACCTCCATACTAAGTAGCCAAGAAGAAAGGAAGGTTATTCCCTATCTTTGCTGGAAGGTTGGCAGAAAGTGGCAACTGCTGAGTGAATATGCTGGTGTCCTGACAGGGATGGACAAAAATTCCTTACCCGAATGGGGAGGGGGGGGGGGATTTGGGGGGGGGGGGCGAGTAATGGAGGGACAGGGGGAGGTGATCTATTCAGACCAGTGGCTCTCCTGATACAATAGAGGGCAGAATCCTTGGTCTATGATTCCCACATGAACACTTGCAGGGCATGCTGGGAGCTGTAGTCTTGTGGGACAGGCCTGTTGAGTTCCGTGCGGTCAGCCAGGAGGAGCTGCTGGGATTAGTAATCTCTGCTTTGCAGCATTTTCATTTGGCACAGAAGCACTTCCAACAGGCTATGCCCTAGCACCGGAAGTTCTCTCAGGTCCAAGATAAAAAAAGCTGCTCTACCTCATCCAGGCAAGTAGGAGTCGGGTGTGGAGGGTGGACAAAGCTTCCCAGGGAGGAGTGGAGGAGAAGCAAGAGAGAAAAGAAAGGGAGAGAGAAAAGAATTTGGATTTGTGTTGGTGTTTATTGAAGAAGCCCTTGGTAAGGTATTTTATAACAATAAACCTTACAGTTACACCTGGGACTTGTGTTGTTGTGGTTGTGTCTGGGGTTTGGGGTGCTGCAACGCTCCCTACTAGTCACTATATATATATATATATATATATATATATATATATATATATATATATATATATTCTTTTGCCTTCCCCTTCCATCTCACTAACTAGGTCTCACCAAGGCCCTACTCAACACTCACGACTTTATAACTCCTCCAATTCACACTGACCCGACTAATTTTTAATTTTTTGTATACTGCTATACCTACACCATTTCTCCGTTACTCATTTGTTCTACTGTACAACATCTTAAAGTTTCCTCCCCATTGTCTTGCCTTATTCCCCTTCTATGTCATTTCCTGCACACACAGCACTCCCACTTTCCTCTTTTCCATCAAATCTGTCAACTCTCTTCCATTCCCAATTATTGTCCCAACATTCAGTGTCCCCATTCAGGGATGGAGTGGTGGCTCTGAGGCTAGGGATCTGCACTGGCAATCAGAAGGTTTCCAGTTCAAATCCCGCAAATACCAATAGTGACTCTGCTCCTTTGGGCCCTTGAGCAAGGCCCTTAACCTGCAATTGCTGAGCGCTGTGAGAAAAGCACTATATAAATGCAAAGAATTATTATTCTTACCTATAACGTACCCTTTTATTTCCTAATTTCTTTAGCTGAGCCTGCTCTTGGCCATGTAGCTGTCATGTAGCTTAATTCTCACAGGTGTCACATGAGGCCCCTCCATGTCGTAAACATCATTTTCCAAAGCTGATTGGAATGGATTAATTCCATCATTATGATTTTGGCTAAAGTTTTACAGCCAGATGCTCTTCCTGACACAAAGCAACAGCAAGCGGAAGCACAGACCAGTAGCATCTCACACACGCACGTAGCTTTTTGCAAACACCAGAAGACATTTTTTTTTTAAAAAAGCCAAGATCCTCAGGTAAGTTCAGCTGGAGTAAATCTGACATCTGATGAAGAAAAGTAACCAACAGTGAGAAGTCCAAGTCGATCGTCCAGCGGGTGGTGAAAGCTTAGAACCGATGGTCTCCTAGACATTCAGCTGAATGCAGAAAGCACCAAAGCCACTACAGAAAGGGAAAAAGATGAACTCAGTTGTAAATGTAAGTTCCATCTGTTCTTTGCCTGTCAAGGGTACGTTTATATGTTGTATGTCCTACAGCATGTACAGTTCAGGTTTTCCTGCTGACAATACAGACAGTCTCACCTGCTAAAAGTGCTTAGTTAATTTAGAGTTGGTTGGGAAAAATATGCAAATTGGAGGACCACGTTAGGAATCTGACAGCTATCATGCATACCAAAAATTGGAACGACTCAGCTTGTTTAGATTATTTGGCTATTTCTGATTCTGCTTCAGTCTCTCCAGTTCCCACTGCAATCAGTGAGCAATCAGCAGCACCAATTCAGCCACATGGCGAGAGGATAACAGTGAGATGGGGTTTAAGAAGCCAAAACTTAGTCCCTCGGCACCCAGGTCACCAATTCAGACCCAGAACAGATTCTCAGCACTCTGCAGTGTGCCTGTGGGTCCTGAGATCAATAAAGTGCTCATAAGTGATGATTCCATACTGCGGAATGTTAGAATTTGAAACTATGTTAAACCAGCAGTTAATGTTAAATGCCTCCCAGGGGTGAAGATTTCTGACATACAGACCCAAATGGATCATGTCACAGACAATGAAGTATCTACCTGATTGCTGCATCTCGGCATTAACAATATTTATTTACAGAAATCTGCAGTATTAAAGAGGAACTTCATTTCTCTATGCACCAAAGCTAAAAGACAATGTTGGAATTTTATTGTATCTGGCCCCTTACCAAGATTATAGAGAGGGAATGTGATTTATACAGATTATGTTCCCTTCACTGCTGTCTAGAATCCTGGTATGCAAATAAAAGTAAAGCTTTTGTGAACAGTTTAGCTTGATTTTTGGGAAAGGCCTGGATGTTTCAAAATAGATGGTCTTCACCCTAATTGGAGAGGATCTTATGTATTATCCCAAAATATGGCAGCAAAACTACCTGGCTGACTGATTAGAGCACCATTCAGGCTGCAGTCTTGTGTTTTTAAATCACAGGCTGTTGTTGATCCCACCTGTTACTATACTGAAGCTGTTACCCATAATACCTGTTGCGGGGCATCCTATAAATTTAGTCATGATGCAAACCTTAAATTACTTGATAACTAAAAATTAAGATGTATAATTAGACCAAGAGATTAAACCAGACCCTCCATCGAGGGCACCTTTAATATTAACTTAGTTCAAATTAAACAAAAAATGTATCACCAGTTCAGAAAGAACTATGCAGTTTTAAATGCTGCTTATTAAACATTCACTCTCTTGTAAGTAAAGATTTTTTGGTAAATGATATTATATTAAGTACATAATCTGATCTGTGTCTTCTCACTGAAACCTGTCTTAGTAAATCTGACAGTGTTTCCCTATCTGAGGCGTCACCAGATGGATACACATTCCTTTATAAATATAGACATATTGATCACGGAGGAGGCCAGGGAATTGTGACAAAATACAAATTGCTTCTAAAAATGTAGGTGACTTCACATCCTTTGAGACATTCATTTTAAATACTAAAACAGATTCCAAAACATTTATAGTGCTAATCTACAGACCACCAGAGACATATTCATTGTTCATCACTGAATCTATCCACCTTTTATCTGATTTGGCTATACATTATAATTATGTAGTATTGATGGGGGATTTTAATGTACACATTGATGTGGAAACTGACACTTTTAGCAAATGTTTTACTTATTTGTTAAATACAATAGGATTTTGTCAGATTGTCAAAGGTCTCACTCATAATCATAGCCACACATTAGAATTACTTATAATTTACAAAGTTGAAATTTAAAATTGAAATATTACTCCATTAAATTAAGTTATTTCTGATTATTACTTAATTACATTTGATTTGGTTCTGCCCTTACCAGTACACTCACAGATTAAAGCAAATACAGCGCAACATCTAGGTTGTAATTCTGCTTCATAATTTATAGATTCTTTGAGTAAGTCAAGTGTAATTGTGGAAAACCATTTAGATCAGTTAACATCAAATGTAAACATGGAAAACAATTTAGATCAGATAATATCAATTTATAACATGACCTTGAGAGATGTTCTGGATGCAGTGGCTCCCCTTAAAACAAAAATGTTCAAAGCACATAGAAACTCTCCCTGGTTCAATGAGAGCACTCAGGTTCTTAAATTAGAGTGTCAAAAGCTGGAGCGCATATAGAAAACAACAAAATTGCAAGTCTTTCTAATTGCATAGACAGAGAGTGTTACAAAATATTTTTAAAAAGCTCTCTTTGAAGCTTGCTCAGACTTCTATTTTAAAATAATAGAGAACAATAATAATAATCAGGGTACCGTTTAGAACAGTGGCTAATTTAACAAATGGGAATTCAGATCTACCGTGAAAAACACAAACTGATATTAACAGTACAGACTTTATGAACTTCTTTAATGAAAAAATTATAAATATGAGATCCCAGATCTCAGCATCATAGTGCAAACTGCATACTAGCTTGGTAGACCCTGTCTCACATTGCATTCAACACTTTAGAAATTTTAATCCTGTAACAGAACAGGAGGTCTTAACTTTATCTTATAAAATGAAACCTCCTACTTGTTCCCTTGATGCAATGCCAACCAAACTAGTAAAAAGTGCAATGGACGTTCTTGCAACACCAATTCTTAGCATTATCAATAGTTCATTATTGCATGGCACAGTACCTGATGCACTAAAAGTGTCAGTCATCAAACCATTACTTAAAAAGTCAGACCTAGACCCACATGTACTTAATAATTGTAAACCCATATCAAATTTAACCTTTCCCTCTAAAAAGTAGTCACCAATCACCTTCAGTCACACCTTATGCATCACAATTTATTTGAGAAATTCCAGTCTGGTTTCCACACTGGTTATAGTACAGAAATGGCACTAACGCATGTTGTAAACAACATTCTGATATCTTCTGATGAAGGAAACTCCACTGTAATTATGTTGTTAGATTTAAGCACAGCATTTGACAACATTGACCATTCTATTTTACTGCCCTGGCTAGAAAATGATGCTGGGCTTACAGGCACTGTCCATGCCTGGTTTAGTTCTTATTTATCAAATTGATTCCAGTATGTACAGAAATGTGTTGACAGTACTCCATCATTATACACAGAACTGAGATATGGTGTCCCTCATGACTCTGTACTGGGACCTTTTATGTTTTCACTTTACATGCTTCCACTGGGATCTACCACTAGAAAACATAATGTTAATTTTCACTCGTACTCAAATGAAACACAAGAAAGAAAATATGAACACAAAACCAGTTCTTAAATCCTTATACTGGCTCCTCATTAAGTTTAGGGCAGATTTCAATATCCATCTTTTAACATATAAAGCCTTAAATGGCCGAGGTCCGGCTTACTTGTCTGAATGTATCATTATTTTCAAACCAGAGTGCACATTAAGATCTCAAGATGCCGGTCTGCTTATGATTCCAAGAATTAATAAAATAACAGTGGGAAGCCGAGCTTTTAGTTACAGGGCCCCTAAACTGTGGAATGGTCTGCTTGCTACTATAAGAGATGCCCCTTCAGTCTCTGCTTTCAAGTCCCTGCTGAAGACTCACTACTTCAGTTTAGCACACCCTGACTAGAGCTACTGATTAACTGTATATACTGAATCTCTGTTGTTAGCCATTGACACAAAAACATAAGTAATAATGATAGTTATAATTTGTTACTAATCCTTTCCTCTTCTGTTTCTCTTCTTGGTACTCAAATGTGGCACTTGGTGCCACTGCCCTACTGCCAAATTGTCTGCCTGCCTCAGGAAATGTCATATCTAATGGAGAAGCACTGGGTAGAAGGGTCCTTTCATCATATTGGCTGGCCCAGCACTGACTCAGCTGTTGAATGGCCAGCAGGAGGGAGGCAGCTTGAAGTCTTCAGGACTCTGAACTAATCTGAATCGTATTATTTGATATCATCTACTCTTGTATTTCGCTCTGTACATGTAATATTACTATTGTACTATTGTATTGTAATGAGGATTACTTGTGTCCTGTTCTATGTATTGTATTGTATTTACCCTTTTTTGACACCTACAAGGTGCAGCCCAACCTACTTGGAAAGGGGTTTCTCTTTATATTGCCTTTCCAAAGATTTCTTCAATGTTTTCCCTACATTTTTTTTATTTTTTTGGAGTTTTAACTTCTCTTCTTAGAGAGTTAAGGCTGGGGTAGGTGTATGTTAAAACCCATTGTGTCACACCTTGTGTGATTTTAGGCTAAACAAAAATAAATTGTATTGTATTGTATAACCCTTGGGGCGGCACGGTGGCGCAGTGGTAGCGCTGTTGCCTCGCAGTTAGGAGACCCGGGTTCGCTTCCCGGGTCCACCCTGCGTGGAGTTTGCATGTTCTCCCCGTGTCTGTGTGGGTTTCCTCCGGGCACTCCGGTTTCCTCCCACAGTCCAAAGACATGCAGGTTAGGTGGATTGGTGATTCTAAATTGGCCCTAGTATGTGCTTGGTGTGTGGGTGTGCTTGTGTGTGTCCTGCGGTGGGTTGGCACCCTGCCCGGGATTGGTTCCCTGCCTTGTGCCCTGTGTTGGCTGGGATTGGCTCCAGCAGACCCCCGTGACCCTGTGTTCGGATTCAGCGGGTTGGAAAATGGATGGATGGATGTATAACCCTTTCTGTTTATCCAGGCCTGGGACTGGCAACAGGTTGGGCTGGTTTATTCATTTTTTCAATCCAACTTTTTGCAATAAAGAATTATGGATTATGGGAGCCTATCTCAGTGCCACATAAAACACTGGCAGGAACCAACCTGAATGAACAGCAGTTCATCCAAAGGCATATTCCCTCATACACCAGAAGCATGACCAAATTAGGAATCTCCAATGAACCTCACATGTTCTTTTTTGGGATGAAAATGTAAAACATAATGAAAACCTGAACAGATTTGGGCAAAATCAAACTCCTCATGCAATATCTGGATCATCATTTAAACCTTAGCTTATTGTGTAACCATGCCACCTGTAGGATAAGTCACACATTTCTACATTTCTATTACAGGTATTGTGTACAAATTTATTTTCTGCAATGACTTGTTCCAGTGTGGCTGTGCTGAAGGGAAGGAAGATAACCCAATTGCATAAGACACATATTCACATATATTAACTAAAGGTAAATTTAACCAGCTTTTAAATAAACTGGCTTGTCTTTTCAAAGTAGAAGGAATTTACAGTAGCTGAAGAAAACACTCAGACACAGAGAGAGTACTTTAATGGATGGGAAGGAATGTGTACCCAGTAATCTGTAGGTATGAGTTAGCGCAGTACCATACGTTTGTACACAATATTTAAAATAAATTAAATGTATTGGATTGATGGTAATAAAATTATTTACACCAACATTTAGAAATGGCTGTCTAATAGCTGTCTAAAAATAAACTCTTCACAGGCAAGCTTTCATCTCTTGTAGTTTTTCTTAGAAAGAATTTAGGAAATATTTTTAAAATATTCAACTTATTGTTTTCAATATGGAGTGGCATGGTGGTGCAGCGGTAACACTGCTGCCTTGCTGTAAGGAGACCAGTGTTTATGTCCTGGGGCATCCCTGTGCAGAGTTTGCATGTTCTCCCTGTGCATGTGTGGGTTTCCTCTGGGAGCTCCAGTTTCCTCCCACAAACCAAAGACATGCAGGTTAGGTTGATTAGTGACACTAAATTTGCAGTGATTTTTGTGAGTGTCTTCATCCTGTGATGGACTTGCACCCTGCCCATAGGATTGTTCCTGCCTTGTGCCCAATGCTTGCTTGAATATGTTTCAGCAGCAACCCCTGCACAGGATTAAACTGGAATAGAAAATGGTATGGCATTTTCAACATCTTTCAGTGATCATCAAGCTAAGTTACAGCAGTTTCCCCATGTCACATTAACTATTATAGTCTTTGCATGAGTTCATGTTTTCATTTCAGAGACAGTTTTAGATTAGCAACCTAAAATTTCCACAAACTCGGATAAGAATTCGTTTAATTTAGAATTTTTAAAAACAATAAACCAGCCTGATACGTTTTTTTAATAAGTAAAGCGTTATCGTCATTATCAATTTATTGCTAATTATTAAATATGTTACTTAATTTATTTTTTTGTAATGACCTTTTTTCTTTTTTTAATCAATCCACGTCTAATTTTGCACACCAGAAAATGCAATTAGCGAAATTAAAGCCCTTATTTTTTCCACATAGTTTGTGAAGCTGCTAAATGAATCAGTAAACAAGCGCGACAACAATCTTGTAAGATGTTTTCATAGGATCTCCACACTGTGGTTGACGGGCACAGTAGTAGACTGCGGAGTCGGCGGCTGTCATGCTCCGCATTTCTAGAGACACCGAGCTGCTGGACTTAGTCGTGGTGAACCGGCCCTGGACTGACGAAGCGTAGCTTGTAGAGCCGTAGCAATTAATGTACGACAGCCATTCTAGGGCGTTTCCTGGGAGTTGACGGATCCAGTCTGTAGCGTAGTTGCAGTCGGTTAGCGAATACCCTGAGATCTGACAGGTTAGTGTTAGAGAACTCCCCGGTCTCACTGTCTCAGATAAGGACGACTGGGTTAAGGTAACGCCGCAGCAAATATCTGAAAATATAGAAGAATATAAAAGTTATTATTATTATTATTATTATTATTATTATTATTATTATTATTATTATTAATCTCCATGTACTATTGAGAAGTGTTATTTTAAATGAAAAAGGACATACATGGTAATAATATAAGAAAGCATATGGAAAGCCGCAGATGTCTCATTTTAATAAAGAACAGGCTTATGTGACTTGATCTGGAAACTTATCTTGTAATGCTCCACAACTTGCTGTTCGAGAGTATAAGGACTCACCGTTATCTGATTTGCATAATACTCGGAAAAGCGATTTATGTAAATGCAAGTGGCAAATTAATGTGCAGCATTTTTTAAAATCCTTAATCGAAAGATGCCAACATGGCCACAAATAATTCAGAATATACAATATTTGTGCGGTATTTTTATTGCACCTTCACAGTTAAACGCATATACACAATGTAATTTTTAACTAAACGTTGGAGCTGAAATAAATGCTGTCAGTAAATGGTAACCAACAAGTTTTTATTGCCGGTGTTTTTTTCAAGATAATGACATGTAGATTAATTATGTTTCAGCGGAAAGTTTGTTATTTTAGTTAAAGTCACAAATAAGTCATAAATGTACCAAGAAGAAAGGAAGAATTTTGAGTTGCACTTTATTAATCCATATTCAACAATTCATTTACAATATCAACAACAAAGCAAACAAAGAAAAACCCCAACTCACCCCAAAATGAAAACAATACTTAATTCATATATAAGAAAAATTAGCTCATTGTCTTCAACTTTACAAATTGCCTCATGAACACACAATTTTTCCTCAAAAGAATTCACATTTGTAGTAATTCTGTAGAATATTTATTTCAAATGCACCCTGGGTTTTACAAGTCCATGAAAAATTCTTATCATCATTTATCATCTTCTGGATTTATAAATGGCCAGCTTGATCTGTTCAATGAGGAAATTACCAATCTGACATTCATCTCGATTATTCTTATTTACTTTAACACAATAAAAAGATACACAATCAGTAAAAGGCAAGTTAAAAACAATAAAAAAAAAAGAGTTAACATTTAAAAGAGACCAAAGTCTAGAAAGAAAGAAAGAATTTGAACACTAAACAAACATTAATAGCACTGCGTACTCTTAAAAATAAAGGTTCTTATAGACAGACCACAAGAAGACTCATCCACATGAAAATTCCATGAAGGAACCTTTTATTTATTTAGATCTGCTACAGGCTCCAAAGCATCAAATAACCATTAATAGATGGTAACAGATTTGTGAAATATCAATGGCTCGTGATTTTAAAAAGATTCTTCCTGCATACAATAACGCAGACTGAGTCTAGGTTTTCTAAATCTGTTTTTGTCCTTCTAGATAGATTACCATACATTAAAGACTTTTCTTTTTTTCAAAGCAGAAGGAACCAACTTCATATTCAAAGAACCCTTCCCAGAATGAAATGGTGTTTTGACAAGCAATAGCTCTAAGAGGAACCAATCCAGTAAAGAATAATAAAACAGCATGAAAGAACCTTTATTTTTAAGAGAATATATGTATATTCTAAGGGAAGGACATTTTGTACATGTCACTCAGATCACAATTACAAGACACTTTATTCAGTACTCAGGTGTATAATTTAAAACAATACACGATAACAAAGTAAGTAACACAATTCCAATTTTGTAATTGCAGCCCACAATGCCTATGACAGTGGTGGGCAAAGTCATTCTTGTAGAACCGCAGTGGCTGCAGGTTTTTGTTCCAACCCAGTTGCTTATAAGAAGCATTTATTGCTCAAGTAACACTTTTGCTTAATTTTAGTTATCTTGTTCATTAAGATTTTGAACCCTTATTGCTTAGTTTAGTCTTAAACAGCTGTAATCCCATTTTTTAAATTGCTCCTTATTAGCAATAAAATGCAAATAACAAAAGAAACCAGCATTTCTCCATTTAGCTTGTGTCCATTTACACCTGTGTGTATTTATTGTGCACTATTTGGTTTTATTAAATACTTGGAAGGAAAGTGAAGAGAAAGAGTAAAGAACTGAGAATTACTCATCTGTTTTAGACTTCAAATCATTTGGATGATATCCTTACAATAGGAAAAAAAATGTAGGATTTGAGAATGACCTGACATGGCAGAGTTAAAGCACTAGCAAACCATAGAATTAAATTATTGGCAAGGATTGTTTTCTAATTAAGCAACTGGGTTGGAACAAAAACCTGCACCCACTGTGGAACCCAACAGGGCTGCTCCAAACTTCAACTCCCATGGAGCCCTGTGGGAATCCGAGGCACTGCTGCAACCTTTTTCTTCCTTAATTGTATACAAATGCTGACAAAACTGATTGCTAAAGTGAACCAATTACACCAGTGCCACATTAACACATCTGTTCATTTGTAAGAAATGTTTCTTAATGAGCAGACAAGCCAGAATGGTATAAGTAATTACTCATCTTTAGCATTAAATATTGTTTGTGAATGTGTATATATGGCTTGGGCACAAGTGAGTAAACTCTATAAAAAAAGGCTAATTAAATAAAAAATGGCAAATGAAGTTACACATTTCAAGCTATAGCAGACAGCAAATATTTGTGAATTTCTTATAAACATTGGTAGGCCAGAAAACCAAACAACACAATCATCTAAAAGAAAGAATGATGCACTCATTGTGAATTCTTTTTAAACACAAACATGCAAGCATGGGATTCTTTAAGGACTGAGTTGAAAATCAATAGTTGAATATCAGAGGCAAAAGAACTGTAAGAATTCCTCTTTTATCTTGGGATTGTGTAAAGCTATGGAATTAATTTTTGAATTGTGTGTCTTTGTGGTAATGGGAGAAATGAACTTTCTGCCTCTGTGGAAGGTTGGAGACTAACTATTTTCCACAAGAAACTCTAGTCCGGAGGACGAACACCATATTGGAGGAGTGAAGCTGTGATGGGAGTAGGTTGGCAGATTAAGAATTAAAGGATTGAAATGTTCATGCTGAGATAAGTCCTCCACACGTTAAAACCCTGACACCGATAGAGCCATAGGGTTCTGTTTGGTTTGTTACCTCCTTGACTTCTGTTGTTGAGTCCCCCTCCTATTCCTGCAAATCATGGACCATTAATGTGAGACATGGAGGATGGTACTTTTTTTTAATCTTTTTTTTTATTTTTATTTTTATGGAATATTGTATGTTTATGAGGTTCCATAGTTGTATGCTGTATGGAACCTGGAACCAGGAAAAAGAACCTATGCCTGAAAAAAAAGAAAGAAAGAAAGAATGTTGAGTTGTTTTTCTTTGCAGATTATTAGGTGGCATAGTTGGTAATATGTTATTAATTTGTACTTTTATTTTTTGGTCCATATTTTGTGTAATGTTTGTGTCACAAATTTTGCTTATTATTATTATTATTATAAAATGCAGTTGTGTCAATATGGCACTTGATTACTGTTAAAACACTGGGGCTGCAACCTTGATCTTGATGTTAATCAAAAGCTTGTGATACATGGTTGTGAAGGATATAATTTGGGTAGAACAGCCTCTGGGGTTTACAGCTTTCTTGCATCAAACTGCTCGAGAAGGCATCATGGCAGGAAGAAAAAGAACAGTGGTGACATCTGCTGAGCATGAAGGACATTGTTGAGGCTGCTCAAGAAACAGAAACTTTCCTTGTTTCCTATCCTTACACCAAACTGATTGTTATGATTGCAAAATACAGTGATATGCACCATAATGGCACAAAACTGAACTCCAGTGACAACATCTGTGCATCAAGCCAAACACAGGAGGTGAATTAATGACCACTGAGTGGCTGGCTAATATGAACGTTCATTGAAATGTCACATATACTCTGTGATACAGAATGGAAAAACAACAATGACAGAGAAATATATGCCGACAAATGAGATTGTTCAATACTCACAACTACCTTCCAAATACAAACATTTCTTTTACATCCTTCCATCCATTTTTGGCTGAGCACTACTCTTGAAAGTTAGGTCAATGGGGTGGTATTTTGTTCACACTGAAAACAAAAGAGTTTGAGACCAAAACACTCTATATGCACCACCATGATTTGAGCACCAGAAGTCTATATCTTCTATATTATTATTATTATTATTATTATTATTATTGATAAATTTTATTTTAGTGTAAATTTGTGAAAATAATGCATCTCCAAATACATTCTGTTATATGGTTCAATTAGTAATACACAGAAGTGTCTTTAAGTTACTTTCTTGTTGCTTTGTGCAACCACTGCTGTTATCTGACCCTATAGAGACTTTCCATGAATTTAATATTCTGATTTTGATGGCTGCCCAGATTTATATCACTGACCCATTCCAGTCTGTTACCTAAAGCTTGACAACTCATTAAAGTCATTATGAATCCAGAGGATATTTTAAAGTCATAAACATTTTTGAGAAGGACTGTCTGGCAGACAATTAGCTTATATGATTTTAAGAATAATAGTAAGAAAAGAACAAAGATGATGATGATGGTTTGAACAGCCTTTTAAGCTGGGAGAGCATCTCTTTAGGGCTGTTACCAGTATCTCAAATGAGGCTGCTAGCATAGACGCAAGCCCGTGAAGCTGGATCAATTAATGTCTGTATAACTGACAGATCAATGACATTGACTTAAAGAGAACCCTATTAATATTCTGACTTTCAATTAATTGAAAGCAGTAGTTTTATTTACAGTACATTCTCGATTTTGAGTAAAAGTCTTCAAACACAAATGTAATAATATCAAAAATAGCTACAGTTACTCATGATGATACTCATATAATTAAAAAATAACTGCCATAAATTTCAGTTATCCTACTCAAAACAGCCAAAATGAAAGACTGTGGCTTATTAAGTTTACTATAGCTAATGGAATGTTGTCCTTCCTAAATCGTAATAATATAGCTGAACATATGACATGTTTAGCTGATTACTTCACTTACATATTTGTAATTATGTGCATATTTACTAAGGAATACATGCCATCTTTTGTTCGTCTCTAAATGTAATTTACGAAATTCACGTGCCAGGTTATTTATTTATTAGCAATTATTGAATGTACGTCTTTATGTAGATGTGGTTAAGGTTTTAGCGTTTATTTTAAAAAATTGTCAATACTTAAAAAACAGGCCACATTGGATGGAGTTTCAAACGTTTCACTTGCCATTTTTACTAAAGATAGTAAATTGTTCAAATTGTGAAGAGCAAATAGAATACATTTTATTTGCGTGTTAACATATATGAATATTCTAATTTTAATAATAACCCGTTAAAATATAAATGATAGACGATTATGTTACAACTAAGTCTGCAGTTGGTAAATTTAAACGGGCAACTTGCGCGATGCCTTTTTGTATGCTGGGCTGCTTGAATCTCGGCAGTGTGGTTCACGGGCACAGTAGTAGACTGCCGAGTCAGCGGGTGTCAGGCTCCGCATTTCTAGAGACACCGAGCTGCTGGACCTTGTCATAGTGAACCGGCCCTGCACTGAAGAGGCGTAGTTTGTAGATCCAGTGTAGGTAATGTACGAGAGCCATTCTAAGGTCTTTCCGGGGATTTGACGAATCCAGTGTGTAGCATAGCTACTGTCGGTTAGCGAATACCCTGAGACCTTACAGGTCAGTGATAGAGAACTCCCCGATCTCACTGCCTCAGAAGAAGATGACGGAGTTAGGGAAACACTGCCGTGAGTGCCTGAAACAAAAAACAGAATGAAGGTTTTGATAATACTAATGTTAAATTCGCGAAGAACAGTATTTAAATGACAAAATACATACATGGTAACAATATCAGAAAACACATGTAATGTCTCAGATATATCATTTTATACGACAGGGAGGGAAAAAAAACAATTTGTATGGGCAATCTTCGTTGCTTTAATGATTGACTACTGAATATTCGGGTGTATATAAACTCGTTATATCTGATTTGCATGACAGTTACATACGTGATTCATGTAATTTTGAGCGGCCCCTATATTACCTCACTTTCTGAGATAAACGAAAATATGCTAACTATGCGGCATCTTTGTGGAATTTTTTTTTAATGAAATGTACATACAAAGCAAGGAAGAACAGCACACACACACACACACACACACACACACACACACACACACACACACACACACACACACACACACACACAAGGGACTTTCAAAAGTTTCCGCAGTTTTTAAAACTCTATTTACTAAGAATTTCAAAAAAAAATGACATCACTTTTCTACATAGCCAGCTTCGTTTGTGATTCCCAGAGTCGTACCAACGCTTCAATGCCCCATTAGTACTCCTTCCGCTTTCAACGTTTCCAATAAAAATATATAAGTGCGGAAACATTTTAAACGTCACTCATATATATATATATATATATATATATATATATATATATATATATATATATATATATATATATATATTGTATATATACAGTATATATATGTATATATATATATATATATATATATATATATATATATATATATATGTGTGTGTGCGTGTGTGTGTGTGTGTGTGTGCGTGTGTGCGTGTGTGTGTGTGTGTGCTTGTTCTATTTTGTAATGGCCATCCATCCAATTTCCTAACCTTCTTAATCAGAGAGAGTTGTGGGGTGCCTCAGGTCAATCCCAACAAGAATATAATTTGTTCGAAATAGTGTTAAGACACTATAAATAATGCAATTAGAAATAATATCACTGTTAAAATGTTTTCATTAAAAATATTGTTACATTGCCAACTTAAAATTTTGATGTAAGTTGACTCAGGATATTATGTGAAGTTAACTTCACCTTGAAGTTGTTCTGGCCAAAATTACCCTATGGTGTTAACTTCATTTAAAAATTTTATTCACTAAGATTTGCAGGTTCAATCAAATTAACTGTCAAGTTGGATAAATATAATGAAACTAGTTAACCTGTTTCAAAGTTTACCTGAATCAATAATTTAACTGTAATATAACTGTGCTAACAAAGCAGTTCACATCTTTTGTATGAAACACAAAACAATTTAGAAAATTTTTCAGTTCATTTTATAATGAACTTCTGTATAACGTTTAATGTACAGCAAACCAATTGTTACACTACTATGTACTTTATTTTCCTACTTTGTTGGTTTAGTAGCGTTTACACACTTTCTCTGTTGACTTTAACAACTCAATTGATTACACCAAGCTACAATGTCAAAGACATAATTATAGAGTTTATTTTGATTTTATTACATTTCCTAAAAAACAAAATATGACGGACGTGGATAAAAATATTTTTTCCTCCAGCATACTTTTTAAAAACGTTCAATATGTAATTTGAAGAAACAATGGGATAGGCTCCAGCTTCCCTTTAACCCTGCTCAGGATAAAACAAGTTTGGAAAGTGAATGAATGAACGAACGAACGAACGAACGAACGGATGGATAAGATGAACTGCAAAAACATTAGTTGTGTACAATATGTAAATCTAAAACTTCAAAAACTTTTGCAGACGTTCAAAGTTGGCATTTTATTTTCAAATTCTTAAAGCTAAAAGGACATCCCCAAAAGCAACATGCATGATGTGTACTTCAATTATTAAAAAAAGCAAAAAAGAAATTGCAGAAAATAACATGAACATTTTGAACAATTAACTGCAGAATATTTGGCATATGTTATCGATATCGCCACATATGTGAAAAAAAAAAACACGTTAATATTTCTCATAATACAAAAAAGTATTTTTGTAATGAATGAACAAGACCCAAAAAGTATAATCACACTTAATATCATAACCTTACTATATTCTCTGACACTTTGAACATATTAATGATGTCCAAAGGTATTATGATAATTTCGGCAAAAATACAGTATTTCTTATATCCTTCTTATTCAAACAGTTATGGCTTGAAAATAAGAAGTGAATATCACATAAAAGTACTGAATGGCACACTGCTGCATAAAATACATGATCTAATGTTTCAGTTAAAGATAATTTTTGGTGTTCTATTTCATATTTTGATTATTAATAAGGGACAAACTGAGAGTGTATACACTTAGTATCAGGTTTCAGCTGTTCTGAATGTAGTATAAGGGCATCATCAATCTCTTATTTCATTAACAGACTGTTATCCTGTTGCTTCAGTTTAGGTCTTTAGGGAGATTTCTACATTCTCTTTTCAATACTTAAATGACAGATACATTAGACTTGATTTGCATTTGTCATATACAGCACTTTAAAATTCCATAAATATACAGAGAAGATTAATAATATCAGATGAAACTGTTTGGTTAGAATTCTTAGCCTGTAAACAAATAGTAACAGTAACAGTAATAGTAATGATAGTTGAGTGACAATGATTTTACTGTGAAAATCTGAAAACTCTCACAATTGGATGTCAAGCTTAAAATGTCTGGACATGAGTGTTCTTTAGATCAATATGGCAAGGAGTTTTATTATTTAACCCCTTAATTAGACTTGTAAAATTTGAAATGCAATTTAGTAATATTCAGAAATGTAACATATAATTTTAATTCATCAGAATGAATAGCACTTTAATTGTCCAAATAAATTTTAGATGTGTATTAAATATAACTATAATTTTATATTGGCTATTGAAAAGTGAAGCAGAAAAACCTAAAAAGTATATCCTGGTGTGTATTTCTTATTTCTTTGTGAATGATAAGTGTGCCTTTCCTATATAAAATATGTCCTGTACCTGTTCAGGTCTAAGCAGTAACCAATGGAATGAAGAGATGATCTATAAAAATAAAATCATAATACCTTTTGTCTGACTTTCAGATTTTCCATGTTTCACATTACTGTAAAGGCCTCATTTCATCCGTCAGATCACTTCTAGTCTGTTTGGCAATCACACATAAATGGCAGAACTGATTTTCACTAAATTTTGCATGTAGGTTGCCTTTGGTTCCAGTTTAAAATATAGGCTATTTAATATTTCAAAAATTTCATCAGAGGGGAGTTGTAATGAGGGGCAACACAAAAAAATAATTCATTACATTTATATCACGCTTTTCTCAGTACTCAAAGCGCTAACCACACAGGAAGGAATCGGGAAGTGAACCCACAATCTTCTTACTGCACAGCAGCAGCACTACCACTGCGCCACCTGTGATTCTGCATGTACAATACAGGTGAACCAATTTAAATTCCAGGCTACATGGCATTTCAAATATTTAATCTGGAAGGTGAATTATAACAGGGGGTCTGGAATGTATTACTCCAAAAAGACTTTCTCAAACCTTATGAAATGTTGCGTTCATTTTACTGTTGATGTAACTTAAAATTCATATTTTGAAGTCTTACAAAAGTTCCATTGAGAAACGGGATTGAATTCAATTGCAGGGATTTTGGGGTTAAAACACGAAAACCGCATTATCATGCTAAATCAGTTCAGCTGATGGAAATTAATTTGTCATAGTGTTTAGTTTTGGTCCTGCTTACAGTAAAAGCTACATTTGATGTCAGTGATTTGATAGAAATATGGTGAGAGGGGTGTGTGATGGAGGACCAACACAAAAACTCCACACCAATCAAAAATGGCGCTGTCTACTTTCACACAATTTTTGTGAGTTTGTATTTTGTATCACTCAACTTCATTTACAGTTGTTATTGTAATTTTTTGTTTTCAGTATCTGTGTTTTGACTATTCGCAGAAAGTTTTCATCTGGGTTTTATAATTAATTCTGATATATTTTGTTTTATTCAACTTTGTGAGATTCATAAGTTTCACTTGTATTTTCAATGTGTGCAGCTTGTTATAAAAACTAAAATATCATCAAGTTTAGTTTAGCTGACTTCAGTTTAGGCCATGTTCTGTGAATTTTTTTTTCATTCACTGTTTTGAGAAATAATGTTTTTAATATTTGGGCTTTGTCTATTCTATTTGTTTTGCACAAAGTACTCATTAAGGATAGGCAATTAGTTTAGTGTAACACATTTAGAAGTTTTGTATTTTGTACATATTTGCAATAATGCCAAGTCTAAAAAAAAAAAAATCAAGATTTGGTCGACAAACATGAACAGCCACCAGAGCGTGAGTCAAACAAGACTGTTATTTTGTATATTTTCCTTTATTGTGTTTTCACAAACACACACACAAAATAGGATGATTATGCAATGTAAAACGATTGCTAAAGATATTGTTCACAAATTTACTTTACTATTTCTTTGATCATGTTATGTGCGAGTTAGGATTTTGTTTTGTTTCTGTAACTGTTCATCTTGGCACAAACAACAAAGCTTTCATTTAACATTGTAACTTTATGTTACTTTATTTAAACCTTCTGCCTTTTTTATTACAAACTACCTGTTAAAAATGTAGTGAAACAAATATAGCCATGACTTCCTGATGATCATGAACTACGTTATGAGGTGGCACACGAATGCCCAGTGTTCAAGGTGATGTGGCAGTTTGTAAAGATGTGTGGTGTCCAGAAGTTGAATGTCTTGAAAGTTTAAAACTTCAGCTTGGAGTTTTCTGTTAACAAGACACTGGTAGGAAGGTTCATTTGGCTATGGCTAATTAAACATTCTGTTTAGATTAATGTAATAGTAATGAATGTTAACCATTCTGCTGAATAGTGTAGTGTCAAGTCGTGTAAAAGTAATTATTAGTGAGGAATATGCTTAAAGCTACTCGACGCATGCTCTTGAGGACACCGTTGCTATGCAAGCAGAGTACTGAATATACTTGCATGCATAATTTAAGTAAATCTGGAGGATTCCACCAGGTGTCAGTGCAAGAAATCATCACGGTGAGAAAATAGTACCTGGATTCAATGTGTTGTGAGTTGAGGGAAGAAAGATGTTCAAAATAAAAATTATTTGTATTCTGATGTTCTTGCGAAGGTGCAAAAAAAAAAAAGACAACAGTGACGCAGAATGTCGAGACTGTATGCGATATCTCAAAATGTATTGCATCATTAGAATGGGAAATATGCAATGCTTGTGTTGTCTATGTGAGAAATGGATGAAGAAAAGCACCATGAAGACATTTGCATGTCAGCATTTAAGTTTGATAATTTGCTTCACCACATTAAACCATAGGCGGCACAGTGGCACAGTGGTAGCGCTGCTGTCTCGCAGTAAGGAGACCCAGGTTTGCTTCCCAGGTCCTCCCTGCATGGAGTTTGCATGTTCTCCCCGTGTCTATGTGGGTTTCCTCTGGGTGGTCCGGTTTCCTGCCACAGTCCAAAGACATGCAGGTTAGGTGCATTGGCAATCCTAAATTGTCCCTAGTGTGTGTGCTTGGTGTGTGTGTGTCCTGCGGTGGGTTGGCTCCCTGCCCAGGAATTTGTTCTTGCCTTGTGCCCTGTGCTGGCTGGGATTGGCTCCAGCAGACCCCTGTGACCCTGTGTTAGGATGTAGCGGGTTGGAAAATGACTGACTGACTGAATGAAATTAAACCGTTCACCAAACATCAAAGCATGCAGATTGATCCCATTGGAGCTGCAAGCCTGCCGTCACATGTTGATAGTAAACAATGATGCTGTCATCACATACTAAAACTTGGACACGCACACCACCCATATTTTTTCTGGTGCTGCAACTTGTGCACATGTTGTGCTAATTTCTGAGGATGTGCTCAGAGGATGCGTCAAAAGAATACTGGGGATGCGTGGCAGCCATGATGCATGCACATACACATTCTGAGCTTTAAGTATAAACCAGCCCTTACACAAGGTTAGCACCATTTGACATTAGCTTACAGTCTGGATATGCCTGCTTTGTTACAACTGTCGACAAAGTCAGCTGTAATGTTAGGAAATATTACCTACTAATTTGTCAAATTTTCTGTCTGTACATGTTTCTCTCCCTGTACTGCACAAAATAAATATTTTTATTATTATTTGACTCTTGTTTAAATTTAAGAGGGTTTAAAAGTAATGTGGAGTTATATATTTAAGGTGCATTTCAGGCGTTCTGATGGACAGATACTGGTCCCCTTTTCTTATGTGCCAATTTCTAATGATATCATTAACATGTGCATGTACAGTAAACACATTCAATTAGACCTAATTCTTCTGTATTCAACACTTTTATGTTTTGCAGAGGCATCTCTGGAGAAATTGCCTCACTTTATGCCATCAGTGATTGGAACAACAATAATACCAAGCTTGCAGAGCTCAGAGAGAAGAAAAAAGTTGCCAAGATCATGGAAGAGAACACCCTGATGCTTTTTGATGACTACCTTCAGTGTTGTTTTTTATATTAGTGTGTAGTGTTATATGTTACAACGGTGTTCTTCACTTTTGTCTGATGTACCTGTTAAACAATAAATACCTTTCAGTTTCTTTATGCTTGTATATGTATTTCAGGCAGTTGTGACTACATTTTACTGCATTTATTAGGCAATAAATGTGTGAAATTCCTTTTTCATTGATGTTTTGAGTTGTATTTTTAAAAGGATTTTAGTCATCCATATCCGGAGAGCCACTTCTGATGGTGTCCATTTAGAAAAATCATAAGCTGTAATTGGCTGAAGGGAGGGAGCTGGTAAAAATTAGTCTGGAACTGGTTGATGGATAGAAACACAAGGATTCAGGTTTATAAGAGTCGAATTTAGGAGTGCTTCAACACCTTGCTTACACAATATGATTATGTATTAATCATATACTTGTAACACAATAGTTTTTTTTAATAGAAATAATATTAAAACATACTTTAATGCTCATATGGCCTTTTAAATGAGAGGTGTTCATTCCATATTAAAAACATACAAATATCTTACAAAAAAGTATAGTAAATTATGTAGTTATATGGTAAGAGTTTTGTACGATTTACTTTTAGATTTATATATGTTACATATATGCCATATAGGTTTCATGTGTAAGTTTTTCTATGAAAGTGGCCATAATCTTGCAAGAAATAAACCATGTCCTATAGGGAAAGTGCATGACAAATAATAATACATTACATTTATAAAGCACTTTTCACAGTACTCAAAGCGCTATCCACACAGGGAGGAACTGAACCCACAATCTTGCACAGTCTCCTTACTGCAAAGCAGCAGCGCTACCACTGCGCCACCTGTGAGGACAATATGGAACAATACTACTTACACAATACAATTCTGATTGGTAACATGTACTAATTTACCATTCTGGCCATATAAAAGTCTTACTGTATTTTTCCATATGGGTTTTCATGGCCACTAGAAGAAAATCAACCCCAGAATGGGCAGAGGATAAAAAAAATGGTAGACAAAAGCCAAGGACAACTTCCTAAAATGATACTACCTGAACTACAAGGTTAAGACCCATCAGTGTGTAATCACACTATTCACTTCTTTTTGAGTGACAGTGGGCTCAATGAAAGAAGACCAAGGAGGTCTCCACTGTTTAAAGAGAAACATAATTAAGCCAGACTGTAATTTACTAAAATGCATATTGACAAGCCACAATTCTTCTGGGCTTTGTACGGATGAGACTAAACTGGAGCTTTTTGAAAAATCACATCAGCTCTATGTTCATAGATGAAAAAATGAAGCTTGAAAAACAAGAACACATTATCTATTGTGAAACATAGAGGACACCAGTTATATATTGGGGCTGCTTTGCTGCATCTGGAATGGAATACCTGGAGTCTGCACACGGTGCAATGAAATCTCAAGGCTATGAAGACACATGGGAGGGAAATGTACCGCCCAGTGTCGGAAAGCTCTGTCTCAGTTGCAAGTCATGGTTCCTCCAACAGGATAATTACACAAAATACACAGCTAAAAGCACCCAAGATTGGCTAAGAACAAAACACTGAACTGTTCTTAAGTGGCCTTCTATGAGCCCTGATTTGAATCTGATCAAACATCTATGGAAAGAACTGAAACATGCAGCTGGGAGAGGGCACCTTTCAAATCTAACACAGCTGGTGCACTTTACTCAGGAAGAGTGGGCCAAACTACCTGTGGACAAGTGCAAGTCTCATTGAGATTGTAGTCATTGCCTCTAAAGGTCCCATCATTTTTGTCCATGTCTTTTTCATTTGAGTTTTTATTTGAAATATTCTGTTGAATAAAAACTCTAAAGCAATGTTTGAGTTTTGTTGAATATGGAATAAACATTGGGTGTCAATTGCTTTTGTCAGTTTTAAATTATTTCAGAGACAATTTTGGGTTCTCTTTTTTGTTGAGTGATAACAACATATTTGTCCATGTCTACAGTAATTTATTCAAAATCTCCAATGTTAGAAGTGGGATTCAACATTTCTTAGAGTCTCATTTATAAACTTCCATACACACATATAAAGGTTTAAATTGTGTGTACACAACTTATCATGCAAACATTGGGATTTCTAAAAGAAAAGTTGATGGAGGAACATGTGTATCTTTATGGTAACTCAGACCCATACCTATGCAATATTTCAGAGAAACTAGGAAATATAACGCCCTTGATCAAGCAGGGAACGGCAGTGAAACCAGCTAAATGACGACTCACATGTATAGTAATTTTTATCACTGAGTTGTTACTGTAATTTGTGTTAAAGTGAAAAAACATACTACACCTAAAAATGATAAATATGATGCCCAGACTATATTTTAGTTCCCTTTAAAGAGGGTCACTGCTATGTATTTGCTCTGAATAACTTTTTTGGTTTTACATCAGTTTATATTGGTTACCTGTTGTCACTGCTCAAGGAACTGGTCAACAGGTCAACCATTTTTCAGCTAAGCGGCATACCCATAATGCCTGCTATGCTGGAAGCCTTTAACTGACTGGTGAGGCTTTCACATGGTGTGGATGTACATACAAAAAAAACCCAAAAAACTAAACAAACAAACAAAACAAAAAACATTTTTTGCCAACATAAAAATTCAATTTGCAGCAGTGTCCAGTTCTTCTAACATAATCGGAGCACTTTACTGCGCTCATTTTGTAATAATAATAATAATAAGATAATGATGAAGAAGAAGAATACATTTTATTTATGTAGTGCCTTTCCCATAACAAACAAAGTGCAAAGGGATAAAAAAATCAGTGCTTTAGGTTCAGATGATGAGTTTGCCCCTCCTTCTAGATGTGCGCCATCAGCACCTTTATTGGATGATTGTCCTACACTGGTCTTAGGAAGTGGAACAGCACTGGACTGAATCACGCATTCAGTCCCAGGATCCCATCTGTGTGTTCTGATTGTGTGTCTGCTGTTATCAATGGGTTGGGTGTTTGAATTGGGGCAAGGGATGGCAGAACAGGTAGGGGCAGGAGGAAAAACTAAACATAAAACTAATATAAATTAAGTGACCACTTCCCATAGGACTGAAAATTTTAAAAAAGAGATCTCCTTAATATCTTTTTGGTTTCTTCTAGACAACAAAGAGATCAGATCTGCTTCTCAGATTTTTCTCCTTAGACAAAAATACTTTGGGTGTTTCACAAATCTCTCCTCTAATTTTAATTTCACAAATATACATTGCTTTGCTCCAATTAGATCATACATTGTAGCAGAAAAGGCAGGAATTGTGGTTTAGTGGTTAGGACTTCAAATCCTGATGTTGTGGGGTCAAATCCCACTACTGACACTATGTGACCACAAGAAAGTCCATTCATCTGTTTGTGCGATGCTTGTGTTGTGAAAAGAAACCTACTGAGTCAAAAAAGTACCTTTTTTGGTAAAGTTTTAAAACTCCATAGATACAGAAGATGCTAGACTGAAAAATCTTGTTGTCAAATTGCTCAGCCTTACTTTTTGTTAGGCAGTTGCTTAGGATTTCCTCATTGTGATCTTCGTGCACAATAATAGACAGCTGTGTCTGCAGTTGTTAGACTCCTCACTTGTAAGGAAAATGAGTTACCAGATCTGCTAATAGTGATCCGGTCCTTAACTGAGTCATGGTAACGTGTGCTTGCATCGGACCAAATAATACCAAGCCACTCCATTGTCTTTCCAGGGAACTGTCGAATCCAATTTGAGGCATAGCTGCTATCAGTCAGAGAATAACCAGAGACTGTGCATGTCAGTGTAAAAGAACTTCCCGGCTTCACTGTCACAGTAGAAGATGTTGGAGTTAAGACAACACTGCACTGAGTGCCTGAAAGGAAACAGGAGAACAGCTGTTAGAAGATATAAATTAATATTACTGCTAGTGCTAACTGTATAATACAGTATACCTACAAGAAAATAATGATAGAAAGCAGAATAAACCCTTCAATGCAATTTTTGCCATCTTTAAAAAAATCTTTAGCTTAAGAGAACAGGCATTTATATTATGATCAAAAGGTGTTATACGACTAGCTTTATAAGGACTTTTCCATAACTGCTTTGCATATAAATTTACATAGTAGCCAAACCTTTCTGCTTTACAGAAAAATGTGACAGTCCCACAGGTTATATCTCAAGGAAGGCTTATTTGTGTAAGAAATATAAAGTAATATAATTTATTGTTTAACACATTATTGAAGGATGAAAAAAACTTAAAGTCTGCATGTTGGTTATTGTTGAATAAACAATACAAGTGAAGTAATAAGTAACAAGATTATTATTTTAGAGCATATATTATCATCAATTTATTTCCATAAAGGATGTCATAGTGCTGCCTCATGACTTCAAAGCCATGGGCTTGAATCCATAAACTCATATTCAATAGATAGATAGATAGATAGATAGATAGATAGATAGATAGATAGATAGATAGATAGATAGATAGATAGATAGATAGATAGATAGATAGATAGATAGATACTTTATTAATGCCAGGGGGAAATTCACATACTCCAGCAGCAAAAAATATTAAATTAAAGAGTAATAAAAAATGCAGGTAAAAAACAGACAAAAACTTGAATTATGTTCAACGTTTACCCCCTCTGCTGGAATTGAAGAGTCGCATAGTTTGGGGGAGGAATGATCTTCTCAGTCTGTCAGTGGAGCAGGACAGTGACAGCAGTCTGTCGCTGAAACTGCTCCTCTGTCTGGAGATGACATTGTTTAATGGATGTAGTGGATTCTCCATAATTGATAGGAGCCTCTTGAGTGCCCGTTGCTCTGCTACGGATGTCAAACCGTCCAGCTCCATGCCAACAATAGAGCCTGCCTTCCTCACCAGTTTGTCCAGACGTGAGGCGTCCTTCTTCTTAATGCTGCCTCCCCAGCACACTGCTGCGTAGAAGAGGGCACTCGCCACAACCATCTGATAGAACATCTGCAGCCTCTTACTGCAGATGTTGAACCATTTTCTTCTTGGTAATACTGTTTTACTTCTATATCATTATACAGTATGTGTGTCCTAGGTTAATTGGAACTCTCTGTTAGACCATTATGAGTGAATATGAGTGTTTGTGACAGTGTATTGAAAAATATTTACTCACTCTCCAGAGGTTGGTTTCTGTCTTTCACACAGTAATGCCATAATAAACACTGGCTACTTGCAATCCTGAAGTGAATATGGGGATTAGATAATGAATATTTGGGTGGTTAAATGAATGTATTTTTGCCCAGTGATGAACTGGACCCCACCTAGGGTTGTTTCTTGATTTCTGCCAAGTACTGCTGGAGTAGGTTCTATCCCTCACAACCCTAAACTACAATAAATCATTTTGTTAATGTATGCATGTTCTCCTTGGGTGGGTAGGTTTCCCCCAGGTTTTCTCACCCATATTCCTAAATGCATATGTGTTACTCAATGGCATTTTTGTCTTTAAAGTAATGGAGGCTGGGTGGCAAGGGCCACAGGTACCTGAGAAAGAGATGCTGCAAAAGTGTCAGAAAGGGTGGAGCCAAAGAAAGATGATCAAACACCTAGAGAGCAGCTCTCGGAAGACCCACCACTCTCCTTAAATCCAAGAGAATGTAGCTGCCAGTGACTCTTGGGGAGGATACTGGATTGGACTCATTCACAGAGTTAGGGGACGTGAGTGCAGTTGGTGTTGCTTTAGACTACAAGTAAGTGAATTATCAGGCTGTGGACTGTGACGATGCGGGTTCGCTCCACACTCCCATCGTCCTTCCGGGAGCCCTGAATCCAACACCGTTGATAATGTCACGATGAGCTAGGCAGTGAAGCACAAACAATGAAGCAAGGGGATGATGCAAAAATTGCAAAGAGCTTTTACTGTATTTTAAAACCAACAACAATCAAAAACAATGTCCAAATAAATAGTGCAGTGCATCAAAATATGTAATTAAATAAATAATCCATAAAAACAGAGGTGAAAAGTGGAGGTTAAAATCCAATAGAAAAAAAAATCCTTTTAAAAACAACGAGGTTAAAACAATGGCTGGAAGCAGTCTCTTAAAATCCAAAGCACGGTGCCTTCCTTTTTTCTGGGGGCTCCCCTGCTTCTCCAATTAGGCTTCGCAACAGTGGAGTCGCCCTACCTGTAGGTGCAGCTGCCTTCCACTCTGGTCTGTTAGCCCTCCGATCCCTGGCTACGTCGGGCTCCATCCGGACCGAGACTTGGGTTCTTTCTCCATCGACCAGAGCGCTCACGCTGGGGTTAAAGCAACCCAAAGCCTCCGCGACTGCCGCTGCCTTTTGACGGTCAGTCGTCTTCAATACTGGTCACTCCAGCTCCATGATCGCTCAGCTGGAGCGACCGCTTCCTTCAGCCCCACCGAGTGTCAGCCAAACACTCTTCTACAGGGGCTCACCTCCCAGCTGCCTGCCTTTGCTCCATCAAGCCTGCTCTCTCTTGCTTGCTCTCGCACCAGCTATCTTCTCCATGCTTCCTGCTGCCTTCTTCCCTGCAACCTCCGTCTTTCTTTTCTTTTACTTCTTTTTCTGTCCTCCTACTAGCCACCTTGAGCTTCTATATATCACAGGGATGTGGATCAGCTGTTGCAATCAGCAGCCTCGGGAACAATTATGGATGTGGACGACTCCTCACCTGTACAAAAAGTGAGAACCGCCTGCATCACGAATTCCCTGGGAAAAGCTCGGCCACACACCACCACACACCTGAGTGCGGCGATTATTTATTTTAACAAAAATGGCCTTTTTGACATGATCTGTGGACCCGCTACACCACATGGACATGTCAGAGAAAAGAGCATTTGAGCCACATGAATGGGAACATGGAACATCAGAGCTTTCAGAACAGTGTTGGAGGTTTGGTGAACAAGGAGAAGCCTTCCAATATTTCAGTATATTAGGCTACCAGTACCAGTTATGATAAAATGTCATCCAAATAATGCTGTAAAAATCACACAAAAAAAATAAATATTAACATTAAACAGTATAAAAACATATGTCAACATTTTTAAATACTCAACACCAAAAGAAGAAAAAAAATAATATTAATAGATTTCAAATTTTTGTTCAAAAGGCAAAATGCTAAATTACATTATACAACAATAATCAATGAGGTTGTTGATAAATATTCCAAAATAATGAGTTGAGAAAATTCATGCACTCTTTAAATTGCATCACAAAAAAATCAGTCAATGGGTCTTTTAAAAGAACTCCATCTTTCAAACCCCAAGATGGAACTGAATAGTCCAGGTTAAACATGCACACAGCTGAGCAGAGGTCTGCTGAAAACACTGAAAAGTTGAAGGGCCTGCCCAAGCAACCTAAGTACAGGCTGGCAAAGAAAATTTCACATTGAGGTTAGGAAATGGCTCTGTGTAAATAAAATGTATTATTATTATTATTATTATTATTATTATTATTATTATTATTATTATTATTATTATTATTATTATTATTATCCAAAAATATTTTTTAAATAAGAAATTGCATTGAGATTATCATGGAATATTGAAAGCATGGTGACTATGTTGAGTTTGGTACAAACACGTTAACAATCACATGGTTTTGAACTCCAGTCTTTGAGGACACACATGGCTGCATGTTTTTATTCCAGATAATTTCAAAATAAGTGCATCTTCCTTATTTTTACTTGATTTAATTGTTTAGTGAGCTGTTCTTTTTATTTTCTTATTTTTAGAAATAATTAAATATTTATATTTGTCAAAACTTGAAATGCTTTAGCTTACTTTAACATTTTCTTTTTAATTCACTGTTTATTCACTTATTTGTATTCAAACAACTGACTGCTACAGTGGGAAAATTGTACTACAATTAACTTGTCTGTTCATTTGTAAGAATTTGTATTTAATCTCCTTGGAATTAATCTTAAGCATGACTTGGACTCAGAATTATATGTAAATATGGTTAAACCTGACTCCGACTCAGGGTAATATGTAATTATCCATTCTACAGTGTTAAGCCCGAATTACTCTGCTGCCATCTAGTGGATGAAATAACATCATGCTGCAAAAAAATCATGAATATTTCTATGCATTCTGGTACTTAATGGTAGTTCCATGGTAACTCATCAATAGTCATAAGTGAGATGGAGCTTTCAACCAAAAACACAATGGAAAGTGAAAAAGCCATAAAACCAGTCTTAGAACTAAATGAAACTGAACTATTGCTTGAATCAAGCGAAAGTAATGACAATGTGAATTGGTCAACAGACATTGACATGAACGGTAAATCTGATGCTTCTTCGGTACATTTCGACCGTTCAAGTTTCGTTGTTGTTCTTGTTTGTAGTCGGCTTCATACTACTGCTGAAAATCCTGCATCTCCTTGTTCATTTGCAAGTAACCCCGGCCTATTGACGTCTGTTGATAATGATTATCTGGACTATTTATAATTTGTCAATGATAGTCCGATGGAGAAAATAGTTGTTGAAATGAACCACTATACTTGGAAAAGTAACAATATACCATTTGCTTGTTTCATTTGCCTTCAGCCTGTCATTGTGCATGAGATGTGGGTGTTTTTCAGTCTCCTGATACTGCAGGGTATAGTGGGTAAACCAGTTCAGAGGTGGTACTGGTACACAAACCAGTTGTTGCAGACACTTATTTTCAGCCGATGTATGACTTTGTGTTATTTTTCACTTATTAAGAAATGCCTGTATTTCATAATAGGTATGACTATGATGAAGCCAATAACTGTACAAACTCTGAGATGTGTTTCAGGTAATCATCAAAAATATGCAGAAGGTATATGTTCTTGATCATGACATAAGTGTTGATGAAAGTCTTACGGGTCAGAAGGTAAGGCTGTTGTGAATACAGTACTTCACATTCAAGTAGGCATGATCCAGTATCAAGTTCTGCATGCTGTTTGAAGCAAGCTATGTGTACATCTAGAAGTTAAATGCATGAAGCTGCAGTCTGTGCATCAGTGGACACAAGATATACCTTTCCTTCTGTGAAAAAAAAAATCAACAATTTTGGCTCATTTTTCATGTACAAACATAATGCTGTGGAGGCTACTGAGCAGACAGCACTTAGCATTAAATGTTGTTTCTATTTGTGTCTACATTGCTAATTGTCAGTATTTGGATACAACTATGGAAGCAATCTTTATTGAAAGGGGCAAATTAAACAGAACACAACAAAAAAAAACATACAAATTTAAAGCTATGGCATGGTATAAATAGTTATGAATTCCTTAGAAATATTTATAGACCAAATAACTAAACAATGAGATATAACTAAAAGTAAGAATGATGCACTGAGGGTGAAATTTGTTTGAATGTAAACCCACAGCCATGTAAATCCCCAAGGACTGGCTTTGAAAACCACTCTTTTAAATATTTTCAGTGACTTTAGCACTTATTTAATTTTACACAACAGCACCACCTACCGTGTCCATCCTGCTGTTAATGCATAAAAAACAATTGTGTTTCGGTTTTAAACTTCAGGTTTTTATCCCAACTATTTAACAATCAGTAAGTAATTATTTCCTCTAATTCATTTCACTGTTTAATTATTCATCCTTTTCTTCATTTTCTTACTTTGCATTCAGGTTAGTGCACTTGTGTAAGATTTACTAGAAAGCAAGTTTTTTCCACATCTTTAAATGTTTAAATCTGCCTTGTTCTTTTATTTTTAATTAATTTTCTTTTTTTTTTTGTGGAGTTGTATATGAATATTGACAATTAATGGTGCAAATGATTCTGAATGCTAATGGCCTGCAGATACTTCAGTGTTACCCACTTTTAAACATATTAAATAAAGGCTTAAATAACCAGAAAAATAACAGAGAATAAAATATTAAACAACAAGCTAAATAAACAAATGCATCCTTTTCTAGGACACATAAACACTTCCTTCATCTTATAATCATTTAGCATTCCCAGTTTGTGATTTCTGAAGTAAAACAAGAACATATAGAAACTGAGAAATGATAGCTTGCTCAATTAACACAGCAGTCAAATTAAAGGAAGAAATTGGTTTGGGTGAAAACATCTTTTTTCTTCTTTTTACTTTTTATTAATTTTATTGAAGAAAATAACATTCCATATGATCAAAACTAATGTTTACAACAAAGAAAATAACACTACATACAATCAAGTCAATCTTAACAAACCAGAAATCAACCCCTGCCTGGGAGGAATAGAGGAGAGCCAACAGCAAGAGCAAATCTTTAAAAACAGCAAAGACAGGAGAATGACCTATTTCATGTTAGATCTTACCATATTACATTTTTTCCAGTTTCAAATAGTATAGACCATCATTATCACTGACTTATAGCAGGTGGGCTGGGATTCTTCTAGCTAAGCCAGATAACTCTAGGTGCTAGTAGTGTGGTATAAGCAATTACGATCAATTTGTCCTTCTCTACTTTAAGCCCATCAGGGAGTACGCCCAGCACAGCTCTTAATTGGTTTAGGAGCAATTGTGACACCAAATCTGTCTGTTTTTTTTTCTGATGTTTGATCAGAATTATGTTCATTTGGTGCATGTTCAAAACACATGACCCAGTCAGGTTGGAGCTAGATTGCAATTTTAAATGAGAGAAATGTGCTCTATATAAAATTTCAAGTTGAATAATTGAATGCTTTGAGAATATAGAGCTAGAGCATATTCCATGCATGGTTGACTTCCACTCCTTTTCAGAGATGTAAGTGAAAGATCCTGACCCCCCTGGGATCTATGAAAGGAAGGGACTTTAAAATGTTTTTATATATTATTGAGACGCTGCCTGAGTCTTCAAGACTGATCAATATTTCTTCTGGAGTAGCAATGGGTGACAGGTGAGGAAAATTGAACAGGTTCCTTTTAGCAAAGTTTCTGATTTGAAAGTAGTAGAAAAATTGTGTTGATGGGAAATTAAATTTGAAGTGTAATTGTTCATCAGATGCAAAAACATCATCTGTATACAATTCTGTAAGTGTTTTAATCCTGGATGTTTTCCAAACATTAAATACTGTGTCAGTTTGTGAGAGCAGAAGAAGGCTGTCATTTAGAGGTGCAACAGATAAAAGCTTCTCTGCCTTGAAGTGCTTTCTGCATTGATTGCATATTCTGAGTGATTGATAGACAATTGTATTATTAGTATTGTAAGGTTTCTAAACTCTTTTGGGATTCCACCTAACAGGACGACACACTGAAGAGCGTCCTGAAGCACAATCGCTGCGTCTGTGGAAAACATCTGCATTGCTGGGGCACCCGCAGGCTCCCAGGACTACAGTGGCTCTTCACGGAAAAAAAAACGAGCCAACCACGGTCCACACTATAAGCGCCTGTCGTCGATGGGTGATACAAGGAACATTATAAATGCAGGGAACAGTATTACTTGGCCACAACCCTGCCTGATTGCTGTGTCTGTGTATAGGAGCGCGGTAGATCCCACTACAATAAATAACCGTGCTGTTCCTGTTTCAACCTAAATAAAGCTGGTACTGAAACTCAGCCTCATGTTTTGAGATGCTTGACAGGGACTCACACATCACAATATATTATTGATAATTTGTATTTACTGTGGTACAAAGTAGGCATATAAAGGAGTGCAGCGAGATTTTGTTTATATTACATATACTGTAAGGCTTGTGTATATTCATCAATCTGTGTCAATTTCCAGGTCTTTATAGCTTATATATTTGCCGGCAGTAATAAAATTGGAAGTTAGCTAATGCCATGGATGTGTGGATGTTCCAAATAAATGAGGTTAAAATTGAGGGTAAAGGAGGGTAATATGCTGATAGTAAACTTTTGTTGAAAAAAATCTTTATATTTGCTTGTGATGTTTACCCCTAGGTATTTAAACTGATCTGCTAAAATAAATGGGTTGTTGTCCTGTCAAATAATGTGTGCAAAATTAATTCAAATTAATTTGGAGTCCAGATGTCTTTTGAAATTCTATTAATACATTAAGGACTACTGGTATGGAAGTTTGTGGGTCTGACATATGAAGTATCATATAATCTGTTTATAGTGATATTTTCTGTTCAAGTCCTTCTTTGGTAATCCCTGATGCATTTAAAAAGTGAATTGCCAATGGCTTTGGAAAGACGGTAATTAAAGCTTGGCAAAAAGCATGGAATTGCTTGATTCACCCAAGTGGGGGCCTGCACATGGAGAAAACAGTATAAAGCCTTGGAAGGTGGCCAAGCACCTTTGAAGCCGACGGACGGATGGAAGATAATGTCATCCGATCCTGAAAATCCTTCCACTGCAATGGCGAAAATTGCAGACTCTAGACATTGGGCCCCAATCGTGAACTGGGTTGTGCCATTGGCTTCCTTAATCTGTTATGCATAAACATTTCTAATAATAGTGGAGCTAACTTATTTGAAAAATTTGTATAAAATTCCACTGGGTTGCCATCAGGACCTACTGCTTTCCTGCTTTGGAGTGAATTTATAGCATCCAGTAATTCTGAGAATGTGAGAGGTTTATCCAGTTCCTCTGCACTAAGATTATCTAGCTGTGGTGTTTGAAATGCATCAAAAAACTCATTAGATTTTATCTTGTATTTTTCAAACTGAGTAGAATATAAGGACTTATAGTACTCTCCAAATATGTGGCTTGTATTTTATGGTCAATGATTTTATCTCCATCTGTGTTGGTAATTTCTGTTATTGCATTGTGAACTTCCTGCTTGTGAATTAGTTGAGCTAAGATCTTACTAGCCTTCTCACCGTGTTCATAGTAATGATGTTGCATTCTAAAGATGAGCTGTTCTGTTTCTTTTGTTGTCAACCGGTTAGATTGTGATTGCAAAACCTGTCTTTTTCCAATAAAGTGCCTCATTTGGAGACCTGGGACCTCATGTATAAATGGTGCGTATGCACAAAAATGCTGCATAAGCCAGTTTCCACGCTCACATCGTGATGTATAAAAACTAAACTTAGTGTAAAGCCATGCACATTTCCACGCCAGCTCAATCCCTTGTGTACACAAGTTATCCCCTCAGTTTTGCTAACTGGAGGCACCCATCGTCAAAGCAGTGCTACTGTTCCTGTGTGGCTTCCCTTTATTTTTTAGATTGACATCCCTGACACAGCCTTATCAAAGACACTGAAATTACTGGCATATTGTTTATAAATTTAAGGCATCTGATTGTAATCAACCTTTAACAATATAATGGTCCACGGAATAGCCAAGCTATTCCAAATACCATAGCTGCTTTAGCGTTGTTACTCTCAGTGCACCACTCAGGCATGCATCCCACTGTATCAGAGTGTGGAATCACTGTTGTACAGCTGCTGATTGGAAAGAGAATTATCGGGATACAGTATCTAGCACACACTGCTTCAGCAATGTGCAGTCTATTTGAACTACACCCATTTGGCAAATGCTTCAGAGCCAGAGGTTCAAACACAGTTTCATCCCAAGAGCTACAAACACACTCAATCAGTCCATCAGATACTCCCGGTAGAACTGTTTGTACTTAGATTACAATTACCTCACTGTAAACTTGCACTACAGTTGTGATATCTGCACTATATGTACATGTACTGTATACAGTATTGTACTTATGCTTTCATATTGTATAATTTTAATTGATTTTTATCTATTATTATTTAATATATTATTATTTAGAGGAAAATAAGTTTATGGAGGATTTGAATATTGCGTCTCATGGTACCATACAATGACAATAATGGAATTCAATTCATTTCAATAGAAGAGAGCATGCATTTACAGATGATGATGAATGGCTTCTAAGTCGATTTAGATTTCCAAGTGTTATCTTCTTGGAGCTCTTAATATCATTTTTAAGATGAAATGCAGTAAAAAATGTATTTTACATTATACAGATAAATTATGCAGATAAACAGTGGTAGCGATGAGCTGGCGCCCCATTAAGGGATTGTTCCTGCCTCATGCTGTATGCTTACTGGGACTGGGGTGACCCTGGATGAATAGATGGATGAAATAATTGAACCTGTACTAAGAAGATATTTCAATGTTCCTTAAACGTTTTGAAGAATCTGAGTTCTAAGCTTACAGATGGCTTGGCATTAATTACAGAGCTGATTGTGTGGTGATTGGTTACTTGGAGAAAGAAAAGGAAGGACAGGAATTGGAGGTTAGTCCATTTGAAAGAGACAGTGCTGCTGCAATAAATCATTTTATCGAGGGTCGCAAACAGCGCAGCAAGCATTTTGCAGGAGGCAGGAACAATGTGCCCCCATGTTTAATACATGCTTTAATTCCTATCATCATGAAAATGATATCAAGTATATGTCTTAGTATTTAAATTGTTCAGAGAGCTGTAGTATCATGAATGTAATGTATTCTGTGTTCTGTTGGAGTAAGAAAAAGCCCATTTAAGAAGCACATAGTGATTCACACACATAGAGTATATAGAAGAACACATAGAATATGAAGCATTTAATATGCTACTTTAGTTATGATGGGATTTGAGAAACTCTAGTAAATTAAATGATTTTTAGATGAAGTTTATGATGTTCTACTTTATTGACAAAATAAACTACGTGATTAAAGTGGAAATATCGAGATTAAAGTTGACATTTCAAGCTTTTTTTTTTCCACTGTGTCAGTATTTTGTTTCTTTTCTCTATTCCCTAATAAGCTTCCATATGACACTCAAACAGTGGGCTAGAACTCTTCCTTTTCTCTTTTTGACTTTGATATTGGACCACTTCTTTTGTATTTTGGGCACTGTGAGACTTTCTGAACTTAAACTTTCAATCGACTTCCTTTTGTTGTTTATACAACTGTTTAAACCAACAAATAGTACGTTTTTCATTGCCTCCACTTAGCATTTGCTGAAATTCTTTTTTTCCCGTGCTTTTGCCATTGTCTTTTCATAGAACGCTGAACTTAAGGGAATATTTATATTGATTTGCATATTCAAATTGGCATAATTCTGGGAGGAGTCTGGGAGGGCCGGAAGGTGCATCCAAGAGCGTTACATTTCATGCTGACTGGGATATACGTAGCGGAAGTGCATGGAAATTGGCTTATGCAGGATTGTGTACATCCAAATTTTTTTTCTGCGTACACACATTTCAACTTTTGTCTGTACGCCATGTTTGAGTGTGAATTCTATGCACAGAGTTATACATGAGGCCCCTTGCATATTCTTAATCTATTCTGGCAATTTTGCTGATTTGGTTTTTGATTTGGCCTTTTTGGTTTCCAATTTATTTTTGTGGGAAACATATGAAATAATCTGTCCTCTTAAAAATGCCTTCAGAGTTTCTCAGAGTAATCCTGCAGATACCTCTAAGGATGCATTTGTCTGTATGGTCCTCATTAGCTAATACATAGAGTTAAGACACCAGCCTATGAAAGTAATGTGTAGGGCATAGTAATTTAATCTCCATGATCAGGAAGGTGTGGTTGAAGTTAACAATAGCATTGTATTTGCAAAATTTAATTTTGGGCAAAATTTTTTTATCTGTTAAGAAATAATCAGTTCTTGAGTAACTATGATGTTCTGATGAGAAGAAGGAATATGCTCACTCACAGACCAGCCTTCGAGTGTACCTTACCTCTACTTAGCTAGCGAACGAGAAAACTACTTAAAGGATTTAGATTGGGTTTTTTTCTATAATTTGCTTGAACATTCTGGCTGATTTTGTGACTTTTCTCATCATGCTAAGAATCATAATTCCCTTGCAGGATTGATATATTTGCGCTAATCCGAGACAGAGGCTGCAGGCCAAGGGGAGGGGAAAGTGTGACGACAGGAGTGGGGAGCCGGGTGGTGCCCTCCTGACTCACGCGCTAGCCTCCGTTCGAATTCGTCTACCTTTGGCCACATTTTGGAAGTATCTTGCCTCTGCTTAGCTTGTGATGCCTGTTACTTTATTGATTTTTAAAGTTTGTCCTGTTTCACTACTACACAGGCACAGCCGCGGGGGACAGCTAGTACAGTATATAATAAAGTACTTAACTTGTCATTAAAAAAACATTTTACTTAAAATAACATGCTATATGAAACAAAAAGCATACTTTAAACTAAAAAGAAACAATATGAAGTCAGGAAGCAAAAGAAGAGATACAAAAAAAAAACAGATAAAATGCTGTATCCAGCATAGGGCGTTAGCTCCCTAGGAATGAGTTCTTTTGTAATTGCAGCATGTTACATAATGCTAATCTATATAGATATGATGTAAAAAGGCGATAACCTTCCCTTAGTAATACGGTACATGTATAAACACATAACATGAAATTCACATTAAATTAAAAATGTGATTAAGCCAACAGTATTACAAGACAAAACTAGATTCCCACTTGTTGAAATTCCACATACATATTCATTGCACTTAATATAATGCTAAGTATACAAGTAGAACACTTATATTGCAAGAATGGGGGGCCTTAATGGAACACAGAAGCAATCTTGTTTAAATCTGTACTATAAATTATCTTGCAGTACCTGAGCAAAAGCCTTTTCCAAGTGCATGAAGCACATTTAGAATTTATTTAGGGGATGTTCCCTTAAATTTTCTTTTCAGCATATTGAAGACCTGCTCAACTGGATTTAAATCAGGTGACAGGTTTGGCCATTCAAGAAATTTCCATTTTTTAGCTTTGAAAAACTCCTCTGTTGTCTTAGAAGTATCATTGGGTTCATTATGTTGATGCACAAAGAAGTGTCATGCAATGAGTTTGGTGGCATTTATTGGAACTTGAGCAGATAAGATGTCTCTATGCACCTCAGAATTCATTGTGCAACTATTGTCATCAGTTCCATCATCACTATCTGTGACAGCTACACATGGCCAAGCATGACAATCCTACCACCATGTTTAACAGATGAGGTGGGATTCTTTTGATCTGGGACAATTCCCTTTTCTCTCCACGCTTTGCTGTTGCCATCACTCTTTATGCAGATCCTTTATTGTCTCGCCTGTCCAAAGACACTTTTCCAGAATTCTGCAGGCTCCAAATACTCCAAATTCCTTTCACATTTCAAAGACATGCAATATATATAGACGTAGAATTGTTAAAATCTTCCATTAGACATATCAATAAAATGTATTATTATTATTATTATTATTATTATTATTATTATTATTATTAATAATAATAATAATAATAATAATAATAATAATAATAATAATAATAATATTGCCTATTGTATTGTAGGTTAATATTTGCCATTTTTTAATGCAGCAGTATAATATTCTCTTTTTTACTTTTTAAGAAAGCATTAGTAATGCACTTTGAGCATGGAAAAAGCGGTAAATATTAATGTGTCTTCATATAAGGGATGCTGCAAAGAAGCTTCGGAACTGTTACAGTTTGAAATTAAATGTAATATACGCTTAATTTGCTAATAAATGTATTACACGGCTACAGGTTATAGCTAAGGATATCATCTTTCATCCACAGATCACAGTCGCATAATAGTTCGCATTGTTGTCTTACAGCATCAGAAAATTGTACGGAATTTGCTGGGTTTTCAAGTACTTGTCCCATCCGTCCTTTATCCCAAAAACGTCTCCGTTGGATTAAATAGCGATTCAGAGTTTCGCCCTGCATGCCTGTGAGCGTGCTAGTGCTCTGAGAATTGCTGAAGCAAAGTCTAGACTCGCTCACCGGGAGATCGAGGTCCGGTCCAAAAGTCAATCAAGCATAGAACATGATTATTATACTGGTTTGTTCCCAAGGTAGACACAACGAATAGAAGTACAATTAAACATTTTTAAACGAGGACTATAAAATGCTTTAATGAGTGATTAAGTTTACAGTATTAGATTAATTTATTTTTTGAAAAGGACCTCCATGTGTTTACTTCAATGTGCAACACGAGCGCAGTAATACACAGCTGTGTCTTCGATCTTCAGGTTACTTCCTTGCAAATATAAAACACTTTTCTGTACATCTTCGCTGATTGTGAACCTTTCTTGCAGTGAAGAAGAGTAAACCCTGTAATACGATAGTGAAGGGTTACCGGCGTAAATGCGACCGATCCATTCCAGTTCTTTACCCGGAATTTGACGAATCCAATGCAGGTAGGAATTAGTCATTGTCAGTCCAGAAATTGTGCAAGATATTTGAAACTCGCCGCCAGGATTCTGAACTTGTAGAGGAGACTGAGTCAAGATGATGTCTGAAAGTACGTCTGAAATAATAATAATAATAATAATAATAATAATAATAATAATAATAATAATAATAATAATAATAATAATAATATAAAACGAGTAAATCACAATATCAACATAAATATGACACTTACTGTTTATTGAGGCTAACTGAATTAGAATTAATATAAACATATTTTTAATGAGAAAACAACGTAGAAATAAAAGCTACTGTGTTTGCTCTCTTGCATGTACTGTTACACTGCAAATACCCTCTTGAATATGTAGGGAAACAAACTGCATAGGATTTGCATGAAAAATGTCTTTGCATAATTTTCAAGATAATGAGCATATTTAACTAAATATACACGGTACTGTAGCTTTCTCCTACATGCAAACATCTGGGAACAGTCTACATTTGAGTTACGAAAACACAAAATAATAAGAGACACTTCATGTAAAGTGTTTTCAAAAATGGTTATTTCCTAATTGAAAATTAAATGTCATTGTGCAGTATGATCTCGGTGCTAAATTTTGGTCCCAGAAGGTATTACATAGAATAGAACAGAACTTAAATATTACAACATATTAATTAATTCCTTAAACATATTTTTCAAACAGTGAAAGTTATTTTAAGTAAAAATGTTTTATCCTGGGCGGCACGGTGGCGCAGTGGGTAGCGCTGCTGCCTCGCAGTTGGGAGATCTGGGGACCTGGGTTCGATTCCCAGGTCCACCCTGCGTGGAGTTTGCATGTTCTCCCCGTGTCTGCGTGGGTTTCCTCCGGGCGCTCCGGTTTCCTCCCACATTCCAAAGACATGCAGGTTAGGTGGATTGGCGATTCTAAATTGGGCTTGTGTGTGTGTGGTGTGTTTGTGTGTGTCCTGCGGTGGGTTGGCACCCTGCCCAGGATTATTTCCTGCCTTGTGCCCTGTGTTGGCTGGGATTGGCTCCAGCAGACCCCCGTGACCCTGTGTTCGGATTCAGCGGGTTGGAAAATGGATGGATGGATGTTTTATCCTGTGGGTCTGAATACCAGAACTTCAGAGAATGATTATACACATTTATTAAATAAATAATACTTGGTTGATAATGGGCGGCACGGTGGCGCAGTGGTAGCGCTGCTGCCTCGCAGTTAGGAGATCCGGGGATTGGTTCCCTGCCTTGTGCCCTGTGTTGGCTGGGATTGGCTCCAGCAGACCCCGTGATCCTGTGTTCGGATTCAGCGGGTTGGAAAATGGATGGATGGATGGTTGATAATGCATAAATAATATATATAATTTATAAACATCATATAGACATAAACATAATACCCTGCATCCCTGAACTGGATTAAGCAAATCGGGAAATATATATATATATATATATATATATATATATATATATATATATATATAAAATCCTAAGCCTAAAAGTGCAATGATTTTGTGCAACATTTTTGACGTTCTTATGTCACGTTTTTTGATACGCTTTAAATCAGGCTTATTTTAAACCCTACATATACAGTATATGTTTGGTATCATTCTTTTCAAAATTTATCGAACTTTAATGTGATGTTGTTAGCCTTTCAGATTCTTGTTCCGTTTTTAAATTATAAAGTAAAAAATGTAAAGAACTCACTTCACGTGAGACGAGACTTTGTGCCAAAAGATTTAATCACGCCCAGGGCCAGAAATAAAAGACAAAGAGTAGATGACACAGACAGCTGCTGTTTAGGCTTTTCAATGTTCTGTGCTGCCCAAGATGCAAATCAAGCGGCATGGCAGCAGCAGCAAGCCAGCAGCTGATTGATCAAAGAAGAGGTAAAAAAAACTGTATTTGTTTCCCGTTGTATCACCATTTAAGAGGAGGTTTCGGAGGAGCGACCGGCATCTCCTTGGGGTGCGTTCAGCCTCCCTCTTCACAACACGAGTGGCAGAGACGCGAAGTGGCTGGCGCGTAGTGCAGGCAAGGGGGGTTGGCAAGCGAAGCAAGCAGGGGGTAAGCCCCCTAGTGTACATATATATACACTCCATGACAATTCAGAGATGACAGTTTCCCCAGGAGGAGAGTTAAATATTTTCAAATTTTTATAAACACATTAGGAAGTTTTTTGTGAAGCAATAGTTCTACAAGGAATCATACAACCCAGTAAAGAATCAAAAAGTGCCATTAAAGAACCATTGTTTACAAGAGTGTGCGTGGGTTTTCTTCCAGGTGCTCCAATTTATTCTCAATACTCCACAGACATGTTTGTTGACATAATGTCATGTGGACTGGCCCCTGGTGTGTTTGTATGTTCACCATGTAATGGACTGGCACCCTGTCCAGAGATTGCTCTTGCCTTGTGGCTCATGACTGCTGGGAGCACATACAGTTTCCTTGTCATCAGGCTCTGGATAGAAAATGGATGAATGGATGTAACTAGTCTTCTTTTTTCTTCACTCATTACTCTGTGAATTAAAATTATGCAACAAAACTCAGTTTGATGAAAGTGTAAACAAAAAATCTCAAACTGTTAGCTGTTTCAGAATTATCAGTGTGAAATCAGAAATTGTGCACAAGATGTTAGATTAAACCGTAAGTTAAGTAAGACATGGATGTCAGGCTCTGTTTGTGAGAGTGATTACAGTGACAAGCCGCTGACACTGATGCACGTCATGAACTGAGTTATAAAACTATGCTTTTAATTAAGCTCTTTTGTTAACAGTGAAAGTAACAATCAAATAAATAGACAATACTGCTAGTTTTACTTGCCTAAATATGAAATAACAATATCCATCCATCCATTGTCCAACCCGCTGAATCTGAACACAGGGTCACGGGGGTCTGCTGGAGCCAATCCCAGCCAACTCAGGGCACAAGGCAGGAACCAATCCTGGGCAGGGTGCCAACCCACCGCAGGAAATAACAATATTCACATTTAAATGAACATAATTCTTTGCACTGTCATTTAAATCAGAAGTCATTAAATTGACTTGACATGGGGCCAAATTATCACAGACGAAATTCTCTTTGGACCAGACCCTGTTATTAAAATGCCCCCTACACACTCACACACACATTAAAAAGCACACTCCTTCATTCACTCCTGTACCCTCTCATCCAATTACCCACTTGTTCACATCAGACACATGTTACAGTCCACGCAGAATAAAGAATGGGGTGACTTCAGCACAGAGTTTATAAAGAATGATATGATCATCATGGCCTACTTTCTTTTATTATGTGTATGTACTAAGCTTGTTGACTGGTATTTTCTGTTAAGTAACCAAAAAGTAAATGCAGCTTAAAATCAATATCAGAAAGTAAACTTCAAAAGTTATAATATCAGTGATATAGAAATTGTGGGATACCATGTTTTCAGTATATATTTCCATTTACACAAACTCTTCAAAGCTCCTTTGATAAGAAGCCATTTTTCAAATCAGGTTTGTCACTTGGTGTGTCAAATGTGTGACATTTGCTGAATTAAAATGTATGCTTGTATCTGTAAAGGGGGGAAACATTACTTCATAATAACTCTTATTGAAGGGCAGTATTTAATGGGAAAGTTTAATTGATTCAAATATCACAGACCTCTGATGCTTTAGTTTTTCAAATCTCTCCCTCTTATTTAACATTTGTTTGAACTTTAATGTAACTTCTGTGATGTCACACTTGTCAGTTGGTCTTTAATCCATAATTTCGTCTATCCATCCATTATCCCACCCACTACAGGGTCACAGGGGTCTGCTGAAGCCAATCCCAGCCATAATTTCAGAACTCCCATAAATCAATTATTGTGTTATTGTCAAGATGCTGCTTATAAATGACCAGACTTGTTATTTCTCAGCCTGTGTACTGTTTTAGATTTAGCCACTGACCATGTCAGTAATAACTACTTGTAACTATAGAAGGCATCTCATTCTCTCACATACTAAACAAATAGTTTTGTCACATTATAGTTTTTATACTAATTAACATTACTTTGAGTTCAAAAAGCTAACAAACATCACAAATTGAGCATTGGCCAATGGAAGTGTGCTGTTTTAAGAGCCCCGCTAATGGCATGTCTCTGAGTTTGTGGTTCTATTAACACATTTGGTGCAAGAAGTTCTCAACCTTTTTTTCTCAGTCACTTCCAGGTGTTGAAATATGTTGAAGTACCATCCTGTTTTTGTTCTAATTGTTAAGTTTAATTAATGTAAACTATAACCAACCCACTAATCATTTTATTTGATGGTTCTAACAAGTTATTACAGTTTTTATGTGTTCTTGATAATATTTCTTATGCTTTGCCTAATGCTCATTTCAATAGATTGTTTTAATGTAATAACAATAGTGTAGTTTTAAATGCAACAAAAATTAGAAAACCTAAAATTTAAAAAAACTACCCAGTTACATGTAAATTAAAATCAATCAAAAGAGGTAGAAAAATAACTTATAAGTTACAGTACAGATGACTTCAAGTAAAAAAATGGAAAAATGCCAAAAATGTTTCGAAGTTAGAGTGAAGGCTTAGCTTGCATTATGTCAAAGTGGGTCTTTATGGCATGTTCAAGCTTTGTTAACTTTAAACACAGGTCTTGTTGTGCACTCATCATATTCCTGTATTTATTTTCAAAACATACAAGGGAACAGACCTCAATCTCAAACAAGGATATTGTTATAAATAGCAGGAGAAACTTGATTGCCTTCTCAGTAATAGTGGGATTCTCCGTACCTTTTTCCACCAAGAATACGGGCAAAGCTTTCTTTTTAAATGACTATGTCATACTTTCATTACATAAAAGTTTTATCAGCTCTTCTTTTTCTTTTGTAGAAAAACTTTCAGCAAGGGAAAAAGTCCTCAGAAGTTGAAAATGATTTTGTAATAAAGAAATCTTCACATAAACTTTAGATGAAATAAGCAACCATGCAATTAATGTGTTTTTTTTTTTTTACATCCGGTAAGTTGTAAAGGAATGCAAGATATTTATAACTTTTCAGTTTCTTTGGATGCACTTTTAAACTTTCTTTTTGTGTGGGACAAGTAGCCGAGCTATGCTAACTCCTTAAATACTCCTATTAACTTAACTGAGGTGGACAAAAAGATCAACTTAATGTGCCAATTTGCACAAACATACAGTATCTTGTCAGTAAAATGATCAGTCAGTTCAGATGTGTAGTCAGTCTGAAAAAAATCACATGGAGTTCACAAAACAGTGTAAAAAATCCTTGACAAGACATTGTTTATGTATACTTTCATCTATTCATTAAGAGGAGGTAACAAGTAAGATTTAACTCGAGTTTTTATTAGATTTAGTTTTTACAGAATCACTGGGAACATGTTTTGAACTTTGGGGAAAACGTTTTGCTACTAATGCTTCTCAGTGAAGTACTACAGTGTACAATTGAGTAAGAGTTTCCAGCAAAGTTCTGACCCCGATCTGTACAAAAAAAACACTTCATGGGCTTTGACAAAGTCCTATAATTTTTCAATACTAGGTTTGAGATTGCTTGGACAAATAGTTCTTCACAAAGTGATAACTTTTCAAAAATGGAATTATTTTCTTGAAACATAACATAAACAAAATGCTGTGAAATACTTGATGTATCAGCAATTTCATCAATTTGTATTGCAAAATATTTAAATGAATTGTTTTAGAGTGTCATTCTGCTTTACACTGAAGCTACTGTACTGTATGTGTTTAGTCTCTGTGACACTTGAACAAAGCAGTTACATTGAGCTTAACTGAATCCTCCATACATAAAAGTTATGACATCATATTTTTACCATTAGGAGACAATGATGTCTCCCCAATATTATGGACTTTACCAGCACAATCTGTTGTCAAACTTTCCTTGAAAGGGTTTCCCATCGCTTTTTTGTTAATGTCTAAAAATGTACAAATCTCCTCTTGTTTGACATAAGCTCAGACACTTTTTATGGAAATATGCTAACGTAAATTGCTCTGCTTGATTTTAAAACACCAGACGAGCAAGTAATGCTTCATAGAATGGTTTTATAATAACATTGGTAAAACAAACAACACAAATGTCTTTTCAGTAAATGCGAAACCATCTAATACATTGATGAGATCATATTTTCTTTTTATCTTTTTAACATCACAGCTTTTCTTTATCACAGAGTTAAATGAAGCTGTAGTTGATGACGAGGCTACACTTTTATTGCATGGTGAAGAATCATTGATAGTGTCTTCAGTCCTTTCTGATTTCACCCTCTGTCTTTTGAAAGAATGGCCAGTAGCTAAAGAATTATCCATTTTAAAAGGTACTAGCAATAAGAATCTTACAATTTGTTCATGCAATTCACTATCTCCCAAAGAGTTGTTGGTGGACTTACATTGTGCTAAAGAGATCAGTCACTGTTTTTGGCTGAGGACATAGAAGCAATGCAGAACTACAATTACATAGAAGTTCACTTAATCTGCCCTGACAAAACACAGTGACACTGCCAAGAAGGGACAGAGCAGACTGTACTTTTTGAGGAAATGCAGGTATGCAGCAAGCTGCTGAAGATGTTTTTTATCAGTCCATAGTAGCCAGTGTATTGTTCTCTGTTGTGGTTTTCTGGGGAAGCAACTTGAATTCAAAAGATTTATTAACTGCTCCATCACAGGCCTAACACACTGGAAGCTGTTATGGAAAAGAGAATAGCGGCATAATTAGCTTCATTGTAGGGAATGCTTATTCACATATACAGTTTCATATATGCGGTGCAAATTTAGCCTCATAATTTAGGAAACCTCAGGTGGAAGCTCTCATGCACATTGAGAGAGTATACAGACTCTGCCAAAGGACCGAAGAGTTATCTTTTATTGACAGAATTTGACAGAGTTTGTGGGCCCTTGAAACAGCCTCCCTTGTCAGCATGAGTCAAAGAAGAACTTTGCTATGAAGGACAGGCTGCGATCAGCCTTTTTGTCATAAATGCTCTCTTTTTAGAAAAAAGTATTTTGAGTTTGGCAGGAGAGTGCAGTAATACTCACAGAATTTTCTAAATAAAATCTAAACATGGTTCAAGGGAATGTCTCTTCCTTTAAGGAATCAAAAAAATTGCTAATTTATAAGGATTCTACATTAGTCTGTGGGTGTCATGCAGGTTATGGTTTCAACATTCTATGTTCACCTGCAATAAACCTACACTTTAGCTTGTAATTTGATTTTAAAAATTATAACAATATCATAAATTAAGCATTAGTCACCAATTCTGAGTGACCTTGTAGGTATGATTAGAAAATCAATGCATAGATTAGTTAACTTTCATAGTATTAACTCTGGTGGGCCTTGGGCAGATTGCCATACACAAATAGGAATCTATAGGAATGATTTGATATTGAGTTGGACTGAGTCCTTAAGTGCATTAACAACAGGCTTACTTTAGTTCTTCACCTTCGTGTGTTTTTTTCACAAACAGCTGGGATAAAAAAATGTACTCTTTCACTTGCTCTAAAGATTGTGATGAAATTTTAGAATTATGGCAAAATGTTGTTTGTCAAAGTGCCTATGGAAGGGAAGGTTGCAAAAAACTTTGCTTTTGATTTTTTGAGTCATTTTGTTTGATCTGACAAGAATGCTCCAGTGGCTACCCTGGCTTCCAGTTAATCTTCGGACTGATTTCAAAACCCTCCGTCTTGCATTAAAAGTTTTAAATGGCCAAAAATCTGCTCACCTGTCTAAATTTACCTTTACATACACTGAACTATTAAGATGCTAGCCAGCACAATAAGACATCAAGATGCTGGGCTAGTAATGATTACAAGAACTAGAAAAATGACAGTGGGATTTTTTAAGTACAGGGTGCCAAAGCTGTGGAATGATTTGTCTGGTAATATAAGAGATGCCCCTTCAAACTCAGTTACTCAATCCAATCCAACAGCTCACTACTTTAGTCTAGCATACAGTGAGTAGAGTGGCTGATTAGATATGCACATTGCATATGTGTTTGTTATTCATGTTTATGAAAATATAAGTAATACAATACTTGGGTCCAGCACAGACTCTACTATAGAATAAAGAGGAGAGGACTGGAATTTAGTTGGCATGGGTCTCCAAGACTTTAACTATTTCTGACTTTGTTTTTTGACCTCCCGGCGATTTGTTTTCTCAATGTGTGCTGCTGATTTGTTTTTTTTTTTCTCCTCTGTTGTCAAATTGCCATATTTCAGCTATGATGGGATCCTAGCTGATACCAGTCATCAAGCGGGTGGAGAAGAAGTGGTGAAGATCTACAAGTACCTGGGGGTCACATAATAACAAACTGAACTGGTCTGACAACACAGTAGCACTGTACAAGAAGGGCCAGACTTTCTAAGGTGACTCAGGTCTTTTAATGTATGTAGCAAAGTAGAAATGTTCTATCAGTCCATAGTAACCAGTGAGTTGTTCTACTCTTCAGTCTCCTGAGGCAGTACCCTGAGCTGAAAAGAAGCACAGTGCCTGAACAAACTTATCAGGAAGGCCTACTCCATGATAGGGCGAACCCTAGACACATTGTAATCTGTTGTTGAAAAGAGGATGATGGCAACATCGGATACCATTATTAAAAATCTCCTCCATCCCCTCCAAAAGAGTGTGCACTGCTGCAGGTCTTTTATAACCACTGCTATCAAATCAATGATTCCTCCCGGCATATTCTTTAAATTCATTTTGAAATTTCTGTACAATCTACATTTATTTATTTATTTCTGCATTTGTTTTTTGCTTGTTTATTGATAGATTAATTGACTGGCTGTATTAACTGTCCTGTCAGTCTGTATCCTTGTTTTGTTTTAAGTTTCTGCTGCTCTATGCATCTAAATTTCCCTTTTGAGATTAATAAAGTTTCTCTAATCTAATCTAATAGAATGAAATTCAAGTTCAGAACTGTAAGACTGACATGACCATAAATATTCTTCCAAGATTTCTTCTTTTAATTTCTAAATTAATTATTTCCCCATTTCCACTTTTCTTGTGTAAGTCCTGACATTTCAAATTGACTTTATTAAATTTGTATTAGAATATAGCAAGTATGTGTTTGATAAATAGTGGGACGGCTTTGTCTTATATTTTCTTTTTGGGTTTGGCTATTTGTAATATAATGGTTAATACTGCTGTTATCCCAATGTATATATTCTTTAAGGTAATTTTGAAATTTCTGCACAATATACATGTATTTATCAATTGATTGATTGATAAATTAGCTGTTTTATTTTTTCCGTGAAGCTGTATCCTTGTTTTCTATGTTTTTGCTGTGGTTACACATCTAAATGTCCCCTTGAGATTAATAAAGTTGATCTAATCTAGTCTAATTTAAATTGCAATGTCATGTGCACTATTTTCTGATCTACTTATCTTTATTTATCAGTATACAGATACAGTGTTCATGTTATAGGAGTGTGAAAGGTATGCAGAATGCTCAACTAGTAAGTATAAATGTAGATATTGGCAGAGTTGTTTTTTGAGAAAGTAGGGAAGTTATGCCTATAGGTGGAACTTTTGGCAAAGTTGAGGGATGTGTGGAACAATTTATGGTGGCTGTTCCACAGTGGATATAGCGTGTTGGATAATGGATGGATGAATGTCCCACAGTATGAGTCTTCTAATGAAGAACTGTTTGGCATCAAATGGAAAACTTTTTAAAACCTGTGTGAGGAGTAAGTTGCTCTACAGCAGAGAGTAACATGGTCAATGGAGACAGAATATGAAATAGCGGAAACAACAGAGATGAGTATGATCTGGAGGATGTGTGGAGTTTTTTAAAGTGAGAGGAGGATGAGTAGAGAGTTAGGGAAAATGGTGTGTAGGCAAAAATTGTTGTATTAATGAGTAGCAGACTAAGATACGAGGGACGTTCAAAATGTTACCGCACTTTTACATTTTCGTCTGGAAACGGTGAAGGTGAGAGGAGTAGTAACTGGGCATTAAAAAGTTGGTACGACGCTGGGAAAATTGCATTGCAAACGAAGGTGACTATGTAGAAACGTGTTGTGATAAATAGAGTTAAAATAAGTGCGGATACTCTTTGAACGTCCCTCGTAGTTTGAAAATAATTAGCAAAATGTAAGGGATGACCGTGTTAAAACCAGTGCTGAAGGTGGTATCTGATAATATGAAAAGAACAGTTCTCACCTCAATGGATTCTTACAGGAAAAAATATGAAGAGAATGACAACAGAGTTAGGCATTTCAATCTATGGCAAAAATAGAAATATTTCCATATGCCTTAAAAATGAAAATTTTTGATACTGTCATATTTTTCCAAATGCAAAATAGGATAAAGAATAACATGAATGCTATAGTGAAACTTGCTTAAAAAATGAAATTAAGAGTAATTAATTTAAGGTATGCCTGAGATGCTCAGTCCATCCATCCAATTTTAGCTTATAGGATACTTTACATCCCTTCAATTAAAAAAACGGTTGGTTCGAATAGTAATAGGCGCGATGCTCCTCCCAGAGGACAACAACAAGATTAAAAACAGCCCGTAAATCATACATTTCTGCATCATTACATCATTACAGTAACGTTCCGTTTAGGGTTGATTTAGAGTAGCTAAACAACGAAATCTTAATGAGATTTGGAAAAACCGGAGAACCCGATGAAAACAGATTCGCACAGAGCATCGCTGGTATTGTTTGCTGCAGTATCCGTATATATACAGTACCTTATATTTATTTAAAATGTGTACATTTTCGAAAAGAAATACATACTATACGCACACTACATTCTTTTTAAAATATAACCCGGAGTTATTATAAATTCCCATTATCAGCGTCTTATACGAAAAGGACACCAGGAATTTAAAGTACAATTATAAATTGTTATTATTACGGTATCAAAAGTATTTATTTATTTATTTATTTATTTATTTATTTATTTATTTATGTCGTTCTGCAAACCGCACATACTTTTATTGGTTATGAGAAACGTATTTTATAGCACCGTAGTTTTTGTATTCCTGCTTTACGTATTTATCACAGTGTGGTCCCCGAGCACAGTAATACACAGCGCTGTCTTCGGTCTTCAGGTTGTTTCCTTGTAAGTATAAAGTGCTGCTCTGCACGTCTTCTGTTATTGTGAATCTATCTTTTAGAGATGAAGAGTACTCCCTGTAGTTCGATGCTGAAGGGCTACCACTGTTAATACTACCGACCCACTCCAGCCCTTCACCCGGAGCTTGACGAATCCAGTTCATATAGTAGCTAGTCATTGTGAATCCAGAAATTGAACACGATATCTTAAACGCTTCGCCAGGCTTCTTTACTTGTGGCGAAGACTGTGTCATCAAGATATCTGAAACCACATCTGTAAAACAAATTATTATTATGAAAATAAATGCACTTCATTTTCAAACCATTATTTCAAAGAAAAAACATCTTCACAGGCCAGTGACACGTACCGTTTATTAAAGATAACTGAATTAAAATGTATATAATATTAAACATATTCCTTTAAATTCAAAGGCAGTTCGCAAAAACAGTCAGAACTTTCGTGCTAGTCTACCATGAGCACTAAATCTATTAATTATATTTATTACATTTAGGGGATAATATTTGCATAAAAAAAGTTAGTCGTTTGCATATTTATTCAGCAGCTCTTAAAGTGTTTTATATGCACTCTGTATCATCAGGTAGGCAAATATGTCATGAATGCTGAGATGTGTGTTAGATTATTTTTCCAAATATATAAATATAAAAAATACCTAAAGCCACAGTTGGGAGCAGATTATTACTTATCCACACCACGTAATTTCTGGCTTTACGTAAATTTCATCCTAACCTCGGTTCACTGCCCAGGCACTCCCTAAAGTCATAAAAATGTAAGTGCCAGAGCAGTTCTTCAGGACAATGCCATAGATGAACCATTTTTTGTTTCCCTAAAACACAACAAGGAGTCCCGGTTGCTTTCTAAAACCTTAAAAATAAAAGTGCCAGGACAATGCCATAGAGGAACCATTTTTGTTCCCTAAAGACCCAACCAAATAAATGTTCCTAAAAGAAACTTATTTATTTAGATCTGTAACAGGCTTTATATATTCAATAGCCATGAATAGATGGTAACAGTTCTGACAAATACCGATTTTAAAAGGACCTTTGGTGCATATGAATATTAACACAGGCTGAGTGGACCACACAAGTGTAAAAAAGCCCAACACAGACACACAATTTTTGACTGGTATTTTCTGTTCAGTAACCAAATCAACACCAAAACATAAAAATTCAAACGTTTTAATAGGCTATCAGTGATACAGAAATTGTGGAATACTGTACCACATTTTCAGTATATTTTCATTTACACAAACTCTTCAAAGCTCCTTTGGTAAGAAGCCACTTTCAAATCAGGTTTGTCAGGAAACCGATTTATCAACATTGTGACATTTGTTGTTGTAAGATTTATGCTTGCATTGGTAAAGTGAAAAAAAGAGAAGTCAAATTAATTTAAATATCACTGACACCTGATGCGCCTTAATATTCTAAATCTCTGCCTTGTTTTTAACTTTTAAATTAACTTCTGTTACATCACACTTGTCAATTGAAGCATAATCCATAACTTTGGAACTCAAATAAAACAACTATTGTGTTGTTCTCAAGACGCTGCATACAAATGAACAGACTTTGTTATTTCTCAGCCAGTGTACTGATCTGGACTTAACATACCAGTAATTACTGCTTTTAACTGGAAAAGGCATCTCGCGCTTTGAGTACTGAGAAAAGCGCTATATAAATGTAATGAATGTAATGTAATGTAATGTAATCTCAGACTTTGATAGAGTCCTGTATTTTCTCTTTAATAGGTGTGTGAGGTTGTTTGAACAAAATTCTTCACAGAATGCAACTGTTTAAAAATTGAATTATTTTCATGAATCCTTATATAAAATTCAAAAGCTGTGAAATGTTTCTTACATCAGTAGTTCTATCAATTTGTATTGGAAAATATTGAAATGAATTGTTTTAGAGTTTGTTTCTGCTTTACATATAAAGCCATTTCATTTGTTCTCTGACACTTGGACAGAACATCCATCCATTATCCAACCCGCTATATCCTAACTACAGGGTCACGGGGGTCTGCTGGAGCCAATCCCAGCCAACACAGGGCGCAAGGCAAGAAACAAACCCCGGGCAGGGTGCCAGCCCACCGCAGGGTACACACACACCCACACACACACCCACACACCAAGAACAATTTAGGATTGCCAATGCACCTGACCTGTATGTCTTTGGACTGTCTTTCGCCATTGTGCCGCCCTCAAAGACACTAAAACAATCAAAACCTTTTTCACATGTGTCCAAACATATAAAGTCAGTCAATCATGGGAATTTCCCCTTGGGATTAATAAAGTATCTAATCTAATCTAATCTAATCTAATCTAATCTAATCTAATCTAATCTAATCTAATCTAATCTAATCTAATCTAATCTAGTCTAATCACTTCAGGACTGTGACCAATGAATAAAAACCTTTTACAACTGTTTTAAAACTTAGACACCAAATGTTTATATACTTTAATCAATGCTTTACTTACTTTGAAAACAGTACTTCAAAAATAGGCCTAATGTAGGGTAAAAACTGATCGGACACAAAAATGAAATGTTTAGAATTTATTTGAAACTTTTACACACTATAATTGCTGCAACTGAGAAAAGCAAAATGATACACATGAAATGTGGACTAAAATTATAAATACAGACACCCCCCACTGGAATGTCCCATTTTAAGCAATAAAACACAGGTAGGAGAAAGCGTCAATCATTATTCTTTATCTAAATCTCCGAAGAGGTAACATGTTAGTCACAAACTACAAAATAATAAAGTGTCTTCTGTGCTATATTTGTACAATTCATTGATTAGTTTGCTATTCTTTAAAAGGAATTCATTACATAATCAGAAATCTTTTAACATGATTGGTTACACCTAGTTGATAACGGGACTTCCAGATGTTGATACCTTAGATGACCACAATTTGACTGATAGTTCTGTTTGTTTAGGATGTACATGATTTTTTGAATGTATTAGATTCATTCTTATTTTTATTTCAGGAGATGTGTGAGTTTCTCCACATACATCTTGTTTCCCAAAAAGTAAAAAAACAATGGCCTACATTTTTTTTATGATCCAGCTGGGTACATAAACAGGAAACATAGTACTATAGAAGAATAGATATGCCATAAATATAACATTTATCTTAAGGGGTTATGTAAAATAACAAGAAATACATTTATCATAGTGAATAATAAAATAACAGCATCAGCTTTTAAGCATAAGATCAGAAGGATATGAGACTCGGGCGTATGCTAGGTTCACATTGAACCAGGGTTCAAATTCAACTCTTACACAAAACTACATGCATCAGACAACAGACAACAAAGAAATATACAAACGTAGAACATAGCACATTACGTGTATGTATATATGCATAAATAAATCTAAAATTACTATAGGGTGAAAAATATGAAATGTCTTAAGGAGCATCCTGTCTCTCATCTTTATTAGACCACATTACTGTGTCTACATCACACCTGATGTCTTACCTTCTGAGATGAACATTTTTTTGCCTGCCACATGCCACCTCACCATGCCTATGGTGTGACGTCCTCACAGCCAATTTATTGCTTTCAGTAGGGAAATCTGATAATGAGACTGTTGATCATGCATCTTTCATCTCCAAGGAGAAAAGAATTCCTCAATCGGGTTGAAGAATGGTGAATATGGTGGTGGGAGCACCATTGTCATTTGTTGGTGGGTTTCAAACCATTCCCTTTCACGGTTGGAGTGATGAAAACTTATGTTGTTCCAAATTATCACATGAAGTGGAATGTTGGCTCTCACAATCACCCTTCATTTTCGGGACTGACGGCATTGTAGAGTCCGTCTAAGAACTGAAAAAGCTGGTCTGTGTTGCAGGGCCCAAAGGCTGCAGCATGGTAAATTACCCCATGTTCAGCAATAGCAAGCACACATTATGATACTGCCCCCATGCTGGCCTGGCACATCCACCTTGGCCTGCTTCACCCACATAAATAAAATTGTGAGGCATCTCATTGGCCTCCAACTCAACTATTCTTTGTAAAATCTAAAAAGAGTGTTCACTATAGAAACATTTGAAATAGTGTAGCTTAGAAAAAAGAGAAAACATCTTTATATCCTTACCTGTACATACAGGTGTCTAAGCTCTTTTACTCTCTCACTGTTCCTCTCAAATGGGACCTTGCACAGCTGTTTTGTAGAGACAGCATGTCTTTTCAGGACCTTGTCTAAGGTGGAGAGAGTCACAGAGGCAATTAGGGTAAAAAATTCTATTGTCCTCCACAACAGCTCACTAGATCTCTTTTAGCCAAATGACATTTTTTTCTCTCACTGTTTCCACAATTGTCATTTACTGCTTGTGTGTCAAAAGTGGCCTTCTCCCACCAGAATGAGGTTAGTGGTACTATTATGACAATACAAAGCTCATCAGTTTATCAATTGCTATACAAAGATCACAGATTCTACTGTCTATAATAAACTGCAGAAATGTGATGTTGGATATGATACATCACAGGTAATGAGCCTGTTTTCATTACTGAATGTCTGTATTACAGAAGCCACTGTAGATTATGTCATCTAAGGCTGCACCTGTGACCAGCTTCAGCCACACTTAGGCCATGGTTGATAATATGGTCCACTGAAAGTGTTAATAGGCATTGCTCTTTCACACATATTTAAAAAAAAGTTTAATGTGATTTGATTGAAAACACTAATTCAATGCATGACAGTATTAAGCGAAGTGAAAAATCTATATTTCTGACTGACAAAAATGCAAACTGTATTGATGAGCTGTCAGAGTCAGATGAATCAACACAAATAGAAAAACATCAGAAATGCATCAACGCAATAACGAAATGTCTTAAGTAGCCAAGTATGTGTAGAAACAATAGCAGTGCGTATAAACACAATGAAAAATGCTAATGTGGGTGGCCCTACATCAAGGCTTCAAAGTGATCAAGAAAAACTGTAAGCAAGAAGCACTCAACCTTTTTTCTTAATCACTTTGAGGTGTTGAAATATGTTGAAGTACCATCATTTTTTTATTTTGTTTGTTACCAAACTCTAATTTGGCTAAACTATAAGGATGTTATTTTTTCACCCCCCTCACTAATCATTCTATGTGAGGAAACAAGTTATTACAGTTCTTGTGTGTGCCTGTTAATTTATCTTAATGCTTATTTTCAGTGGATTGTTTTTTAATATAATACAAATCTTCTCCATCTTCTTCTTCTTCTTCTTCTTGTTCTTCTTGTTCTTCTTCTTCTTCCTTTGGCTTCTACAGCAGATCATGTTTTTCCATATCTTCCTGTCCTCTTCATCTTGCTCCGTTACATGCCCCACCTTCATGTCGTTTCTCACAACATTCATAAACCTCCTCTTAGGCCTTCCTCTTTTCCTCTTACCTTGCAGCACCATCCTTAACATCCTTTTTCCAATATACCCAGCATCTCTCCTCTGTACATGTCCAAACCAATGCAATCTCACCTTTCTGACTTTGTCTCCCAACCATGCAACCTGACCTGACCCTCTAATGTACTCATTTCCAATCCTGTCCATCCTTGTCACACCCAAAGCAAATCTTAACATCTTTTACTCTGCCACCTCCAGCTCTAGCTACTGTTTTTCCATAAGTGTCATAGACTTCAACCCATATAACATAGCTGGTCTCACTACTGTCTTAACGACCTTCCCTTTCACTCTTGCTGGTACCCATCTGTCAAATCACTCCTGACACTCTTCTTCACCCACTCCAACCTCCATGCACTCTCTTTTTCACCTCTCTTCCACACTCCTGGTACTTTGTACTGTTGATCCCAAGTATTTAAACTCATCCACCTTCACCAACTGTACTCCCTGCATCCTCACCATTCCTCTGACCTCCCTCTCATTCATACTCTGTGAGCTTCTCTTCTGTGCTACTGACCTTCATTCTGCTCCTTTCTAGAGCATGTCTCCACCTCACCAGGGTCTCCTCAACCTGCTCCCTACTCTCACTACAGATCACAATGTCATCCTCAAATATCATAGTCCATGAGGACTTCTGTCTGATCTCACCTGTTCTGTTGTGTCTTCATGGAATTTGATAAAGCATTTTACAGGGTGCCTAGCACTACAATCCCTGAAGCCTATGAAAGTATTCGCAATGCCTGGCCATCATAAATTACCTTTCACCTCATCACCAGCATCTTTGTTTTGCAATTGAGTCAATCAGCAAAAGCCCCAAGCAGCCTGCTCAATCATCACCCACCGAGGCAGCTGAAGTCAAGTCAGATGCAAAATTCTCAAAGCTGAAGTCTCTTTAGAACAGAGATAATGGAGGGGTAAGCTAATTGTACCATGTGAATGTGACTGAGAGAATAAAACTGAATAATAATAATAAAAAATGCTAGGGAATTTAAGGTGACCCAGCATTACAAATATTTTTATAGGCTTTGGGGATTCTAGTGCTAGGCACCCTGTCAAATTCTTTCTCTAAGTCTACAAAGACAAAATGCAACTCCTTCTGACTTTGTCTATACTTCTCCATCAATACCCTCAGAGCAAACATTACATCTGTGGTGTCTCTTTCCCAGCATGAAACCATACTGCTGCTCACTATTCGTCGCCTTCCTTCTTAACCTAGCTTCCACTACTCTTTCCCATAACTTCATGTTGTGGTTTGTCAGCTTTATCCATCTGTAGTTACTACAGTTCAAAAATATTTATTAACAACTACTAGCACATGTTCCCAACTAGCAATAAACTCAGATTGAGTTTGTTTTACTTGGAGACCATTTATGTAAAAGGTTTAAATAAACTGAACATAGTTGTAGTAGGGCAAAACTATAGTAAAATCTACTCAAAATAAATTAGATGATAGTACTAAAAACAATTTGTAAATATAATGTAATTGTATATAAGTGGATTCACATAAATAAATTTCAAGCAAAATTAATTAATTTCAAAAAAACATTTTTTCCAATATATACAAAGTGCATTAGCTTACTAGGTGCGTTTTTTGATTGGACTACCTCCCCTATATACTTCATTAAACAGCGAATGGTGACATCTCTTCTCTATTGTATTTTCACCCTATAAAACAGACATTATGGAAAGTAAAAAGTCATTTATTCATGTATTAGCATAAGTAGATATCAAAATTATAAGCTTTAAACTTAGTGTGAGTTTTAACACAATTTAGGTATGCCAAGTAAATAGTTAAATAGAGGCATATGCCATATTTCCTTTTTAATTGAGCTCAGAATGAAACCATCCATATTTAATTAACCCAAAAGGATGGAGATGGGGGGGATGATGAATGGAGGCATCCCGAGGTTGGAGAAGGGGGGAACATCTGCCAGTCGGAGGCCAGCTAGGAAATAAGGGAAGCAAGAAAGGGATAATGAATGGCAAAACATGAAAAATATTGGTGGTTTCCAAGAAGGCTCACAAGGGGCCAGCTGGAGTAAGGAGTCAGGTTAAGCAGCGCATGAGCTATGTTGAGTGAGGTCAAAATGATAAGAAATAATTATATTAACTGTAACTTTTGGCTTGTTTGGGGCTCAGCTCAGTTTGACTTAATTGGGTTGACTCCAGGTTATTGTTTATTGCAATAAACTAATTACTCTGTTTGCCTAGCTCTGACTCCTAGAGCCTTCTTTCAAGGTGAGAATTCTTGCATATTTAATATTACGCTTCCACAACATCTACAGTATATTAAAACAATCCTCCACATGTTACAAGTGGATTATATTCAACTTTCAGAATCTGCTCCTTCTTTACATTACAATAAAATTAGACAATAGCTTTGATGTCTATTTGTAAAGAAAATACATAAATTTTGGCTGCAGTTGCAAAGTAGTTATCCTTTGGAACTCTTCTTTATCCTGTAAAGCACAACGGAAAATGCTTCAACAAAAAACACACACACATAGTGGTAAGCGTTAACAAAGAGTGGCAACTGTGAACCAAAGTGTAGAGTGCACCCTTATGTCTTGGTCATTTAGGTTAATGTTCGTGTAATAGTAATAACTGATTATGTTGTCTCTTTAAAGAATATATTTAAATTAGGCAGGATATTTGCTTCACCACTACTCTGGGGTAGTAAGATACCAATGTCTAAACAGTAGTTTATAGATTGTTTCATTTGTAATATTTCTGTTTAATTTACTTATGCAGTGTTTAATTAATTTTGGAACAAATATTGAAATATAGGTGACATGGTGGTGCAGTTTTAGACCACATCAGTATAGAAGACAGGGATTTTTGTCCCTGATGTTCCCTGCATGGCGTTTGCATGTTCTCCAGTGTCCATGTTGGTTTCTTCTGGGTGCTCCAGAGTCCACCCACAGTACAAAGACAAGCAGGTTAGGTGAACTGGTGCTGCTAACTTGGTGCATGTTTGTTTTAACGGATTGGTCCAGGGATTGTTTCAGCCTTGTGCCTTAGAATTGTTGGGATACGCTTCAGCTGCAGCACAACCCTATCATGGATAAGCTGGTTAGGAGGATAAAGATGTTGTAGCGTGGATAATAATTATCTGTGTATCAGCATTAAAAAAAAAAAACACTGTATGGCTGGCCGTCTTCCCTTCACTTCTTCAACTGATAGGCACGGACTGATAACATCCTGACTTTTTCTAGAGAGGCTCTTTTGTGCTTAAATACTAAATGATTTTGAAATAATTTGGAGAAACCAAACAGGCTCGCTATGCGCATAGTATTTAACATAAGTATTTAAATATTTAAATATAACAAAAGTACATGTAAAAAAAAAAAAACAACGGCGTGGTTCTAACTATAAAAAATGGCAAGACATATTTAAATCGTACCTTTAAGTCTGCTGCAAATATAAGAATTTAAATCTTATTTGAGAGTTGAGAGTCAAACACACCTTTAAAAATAAAAAAGTTATACCAAAATATCCTGCAAACCGCGAAAAGTCAGTCTTGTTGGCGTTTGATCAAACCACAAACCAACGCTAACGTCGAGCACTTTACTTATTTTACAAATTAACAACCTGTTTATTGGATAACAAATGATGTACTTACTGTATGACTAAAGGAATGTGCTGTTTGAGGCAGGCCCAAACGTTTCAAGATTTTAGGCAAACTAAGCTACAATACCTTGGCACTTCTGCGAGAATACAATAAATAAATAAATAAAACCTTTGTAACATGCATATCGTGTACATGAAATATTAATTTACTTTCACTGAGCGCAGCCAGCTCCTTTCTAAATGCGCGTCAATTTCGACGTATTTCATCTGCATTTTCATTTGACCTAAATTTGTTCAAGTGTGCATGTAGGCACATGCGCATTGTTCTCTGCGCGTGCAAAACAACTTGAATAAACTAAGTTGAATTTACTTACTGATACCATAAACTTGGGCGGCACGGTGGCGCATTGGGTAGCGCTGCTGCCTCGCAGTTGGGAGATCTGGGGACCCGGGTTCGCTTCCCGGGTCCTCCCTGCGTGGAGTTTGCATGTTCTCCCCGTATCTGCGTGGGTTTCCTCCCACAGTCCAAAGACATGCAGGTTAGGTGGATTGGCGATTCTAAATTGGCCCTGGTGTGTTTGTGTGTGTCCTGCGGTGGGTTGGCACCCTGCCCGGGATTTGTTCCCTGCCTTGTGCCCTGGGATTGGCTCCAGCAGACCCCCGTGACCCTGTGTTCGGATTCAGCGGGTTGGAAAATGGATGGATGGATGGATACCATAAACTTAGGAATATTAGGTAAATTTTATCGTACTATCTACACTGAGTTTAATCTTTAAAAATGTAAGTTAAACGAACACAAAACTGCATGTAGAAAGGAAAGATTTACATTTGAGTAAATGTATGATTTTTAAATGGATATCTTTTACTTTCACAAAGAAACACTTTTTACTGTGGGAAACAACAGAGATAAGGAAGACCAGGTGCATGTTTTGACTGTCAAGAAGTAAGATGAAGATGAATACCAAGTTAAGAAAAACACAAATGGCGTGGAGGCAAAAAATCTTTTATTGATGAGCAACAGACTGGGCATGTGGAGCAAAAGGCAGGGGACGCCTGGTTGAAAAAGTCCACCAAAATGGATGTGGACGGGATGAGGCCAAAGAGAGACAAAAAAGTGAAGGTAGTATCTGATGATATGAAAAGAATAGTTCGTGCCACAACGGATGCTTATAGGAAAAAAGAAGATTTATGAAGAAAATGGCAACAGAGTATATGGCAAAAATATAAGTATTTCCAGATTTCTTATAAATGAAAACTGTCACAAGGAATAACATGACTGAGTGTGAAACTTGTTGAAAAAATTAAATTAAGAGCAATTAATATACTGTAAGGGATCCAACCATCCCGATTAAGCCAAATGTAATTCTACAGGACGCTACATTACATTTAAAAAAAAAACCCTGTCCATATCAGCCCAGAAATCAGACATTTAATCACCCCCTAACATAGTGGCGCTCCGTTTAGGGTCAATTTAGAGTCGTTAATCAACCAAACGTTAATGAGATTTGATGTGACTGGAAAACCAGAGAACCCGAAGAAAGAGACTTGAACAGTGTTGGTATTATTTTCAGCAGTATCCGTATTTGTATACAGTAATATATGTTTCTTTTAAAATGTTTATATTTTCGCAAAGAAACCCGTAATTACAAATATCTTTATCATTGCTGATAAATTAATACTATTATTAATGCAGTATCAGTATTTGCAATAGTATTTGTAATGATGCTGATGTTGATTAATATATGTGTATTTATTTATTTTTGCCATTCCGGAAACCGCACATACTTTATTTGTTTATGACGAACTGCGCAGTGATTTTTGTATTGCTGCTTTATGTATGTATCACAGTGTGGCTCCCGAGCACAGTAATACACAGCGGTGTCTTCGGTTTTTAGATTATTTCCTTGTAAATATAAAGTGCTGCTCTGCACATCTTCTGTTATTGTGAATCTTTCCTTCAGAGACGTCGAGTAAATCGTGTAGTCCGATTTTGAAGGCTCGCCACTATTAATGCGACCGACCCACTCCAGCCCTTTACCCGGTGCTTGACGAATCCAGTGCATGTAGTACTCTGTCATCTTGAATCCAGAAACTGAACACGATATCTTAAACGCTTCCCCAGGCTTCTTTACCTGCGGTGAAGACTGTGTCATCAAGATATCTGAAACCACATCTGAAAAATAAATTGTTATTATTAAAATAAAACCACTTCATTTTCAAATCGTCATTTGACAAGAAAAAATACATCTTCACAAACTAGTGACACCTACCGTTTATTAAAGACAACTGAATTAAAAAATATATAATGTTAAACATATTTCTTGAAACTTAAAGGAAAATTGCAGAAACTCTTGAATCTTTCCTGCTAGTCTATACCAGGTGCACTAAATTTATTATTCTAATCATATTTATCACATTTAGGGGATAATATTTGCATAAGAAAAGTTAATCATTTGCATATTCCTTCAACTACTCTTAAAGTACATTTACACTGTGTATCATCAAGTAGTCAGTTATGTTTATGTATACTGAGATCTGTGTTAGATTCTCTTTGCAAATATATAAATATACAACATACCGAAAATCACAATTGGGAGCAGATTATTACTAATCCCCACCACCTACTCTGAAGTTAATTGCTGGCTTTAATTAAACTTCATTGTAATTTACTTCAGGGTTAGCACAGTGGTACAGCTGCAACACAACATGGAGACCTGGGTTCATGTCGTGGGTGCTCTCTAAAGTCTTAAAAATAAAAGTGCCAGAGCAGTTCTTCAGGACAATTCCAAAGGGGAACTATTTTTTGTTTCCCAAAAGATCAACCTAATTAAAGGTTTCAAAAAGAACCTTTATTCATTTAGATATGGAACAGACTTCATAAGTAGCCACAGATAAATTGTAACAGATTAATTTCTGATTTTTAAAAGGCTTTTGGTGCATATGTAAAGTAACAAAGGGGAAGTTCAGATTCCACTACTCTGTAAGTGTCTTGCTAGGTACCAAACAATTAAACATTTTCAGATTTGTAAACACATTAGGAAGTTTTTCAAAACACAAAGAACCAACTTTATATACAAAGAACCCTTCCCAGAATAGAATGGTGCTTTGTGAAACAATAGTTCTACAAGGAATCATGTAACCCACTAAAGAACCATAAAGTGCCATTAAAGAAGCATTGTTTTTAAGAGTGTGCATGTGATTCCTCCAGGTGCTCCAATTTATTCTCACAGTCAAAAGACATTAAAGTTAGGTGGATTGGACTGTGGTGTGTGTGTGTGTCTTCACCCTGTAATGGACTGGCGCCCTGTCCAGAAATTGTTCCTGCCTTGTGCCTGATGCCTGCTGGAAGAGGCTACAGTTTCCCTTTGACCGTGCTCTGGATAGAAAATGGATGATTGGATGTAGATTGTTTTTTTATTTCTGCACTCATTAAAGATTAAGCAGCAAGCATAACATTAAACAAAATAATAATGAGTGAATTAAAGTTCCATCCATCCATTATCCAATCCACTATATCCTAACTCCAGGGTCATGGGGGTCTGCTGGAGCCAATCCCAGCCAACACAGGGTGCAAGGCAGGAATCAAACTCCGGGCAGGGCGCACACACACACACACACCAGGGAAAATGTAGAATTGCCAAAGCAGCTAACCTGCATGTCTTTGGACTGTGGGAGGAAACCGGAGCACCCGGAGGAAACCCACGCACACGAGGAAAACATGCAGACTCCACGCAGGGAGGACATGGGAAGCAAACCCAGGTCTCCTAACTGCAAGGCAGCAGCGCTACCACTGTGCCACCGTGCTGCCCATGAACTAAAGTTATGTAACACAAATCAATTTGAGGAAAGTGTAACAAAAAGCCCAGACTGTCAGCTCTTCCTGAATCATCAGTGTGAAATCAGAAATTGTGCACAAGTTGTTAGATTAAACCACAAGTTCAGTACTGATCACAGCGCCAACCAGAGGCGCTGAGGCACTCCATGAACTGAGATATAAAGCTATGCTATTAATTAAGCTGTTTCTTTAACAGTGAAAATTAACAAAGTAGCAAATAAATAGGTATTACTGCCAGCTTTTCTTACCTAAAATACGAAATGATAATATTCTCACTTTAATGAACATAATTCCTTGTATTGTCACTTAAATCAGGAGTTATTAAATTGATTTGAGCTGGAGCCATACTGACACAGAGGAATTCTTTTTGGACCAGACCCTACTGTAACAAAGCCCCCTATACACGTGTCACACACATTAAAGGGGACACTCCTTCTTTCACTCCTGTATGCTCTCATCCAATCACCCACTCATTCACATTACATACATGTTACAGTTTATGCAGGGTAAGAGTTTATGAAGAATGATATGATCATCATGGCCTACATTATTTTATCATGTATATGTACTCAATTTTTTGACTGGTATTTTCTGTTCAGTAACCAAAAATATTTACAGCTTAAGATCAGTACCAAAAAATTAAAATTCAAACGTTATAATAGCAAGGATACAGAAATTACGTGATACCACATTTTCAGGATATTTTCATTTACACAAACTCTTCAACGCTCCTTTGATAAGAAGCCAATTTTCAAATCAGGTTTGTCAGAAAGTCACTTTGTCATGTTTCTGACATTTGTTGAAGAAAGATTTATCCTTGTATCAGTAAAGGGAGGAAAACATTACTTGAACAATAACACTTACTGAAGGTTAATATTTTGTGTGTAAATCAAATGAATTCAAACTAGCTTTGTCCCGCAGCTCTGCACGCATATTAGTAAACAAGGACTGTGCGGATGGCCCTTTCCGGCTCCCAACTCCTGATGTCATGCTTCCCCCTCCCCTCAGCCCGCAGCCTCTGTCTCAAATTAGTGTGAATATATCGCTCCTGCAAGCGAACTATGATTCTTAGCCCGATGAGAGAAGTCACAAAATCAACCAGAATGTTCAAGCAAATTCTAGAAAAAAAACGATCTAAATTCATTAAGTAGTTCTCTCGTTCGCTTGCTAAGCAGATGTAAGATACACTCCGAGGTTGGCGTGTGAGTGAGGAGGGCCCCACGCCCTTCCCCTCAGCCCGCTGTGTCTCTCTTGGATTCACACAAATAAATCGGTACCACAAGCGAACTATGATGCTTAGCGTGATGAGAGCGGTTGCAAAATCAACCAGAATGTTCAAGCAAATTGTAGAAAGAAACGATCTAAATCCATAAAGTAATTTTCTAGTGAAAAGTGGACAGACATATAGACAGATGTTGGATTTTATATATACAGAGATATCACAGACTCCTGATGTTTTAATGTTCCAAATATCTCCCTCTTCCTTTAAGTTTTGTTTGAACTTTTAAGTAATGTCTGTGAAATCACACTTCTCATCTGAGACATAATCTATAATTTCAGAACTCCAATAAAACATCTCTTGTGTTCTTTTCAAGACGCTGCATATAAATTACCAGACTTTGTTATTTCTCAGCCTGGAATTACCCACTGACCTGGACTTACCATACCAGTAATACTTACTTGTAACCAGAGAAAACTTGTCATTCTCTCATGTACTAATTAAATAGTTTTGCCATATTATAGTTTTTATACTAATGAACATTAGTTTGAGTTCAATAAGTGAACAAACAACACAAACTTAGCATTTGTCAATTGAAGTGTGCTGTTTTAGGGGCCCCACTCACGGTATGTCTCTGATTCTGCACTTCTGAAGGTATGTGTCTCAGCTGTTCACGAGCCCAACTTCATCATTTACTCTCTGTGACACTTGGACAGAGCAGTGAAGTGATGACACTATATTTTTACCTTGAGGAGACACCAATGACTGTTTAATATCATGGACTTTACCAGCACCAGCTATCCTCAAACTTTCCTTGAAAGGGAATCGTGTTACTTTTTTGTGAGTGCCTAACATTTACAAATCCCCTTATTTTTGACTTAAGCTCAGACACTTTATGTGCAAATAGGTGTATTTAAATTGCTGTGCTTAGTAATAAAACACTTCTTGAATAAAGTATAGCTTCAGGGTTCATAATAACATTGTTAAATGAACAACACACTGTGGTTGACAGTAGGCTGCAATGTGTTTCAATTAAATGTGAAACCATTTGGTACATAAGGAAGATCATATTTTATTTTTACCTTTTTAACATCATAGCCTCTCTTTATCACAGAGTTAAATGAAGCTGTAGTTGATGAAGAGGCTACACTTTTATGGCATGATACAGAATCATTGATAATGTCTTCAGTCCCTTCTGATTTCACCATCTGCTTTTGAAAAATGGCCAGTAGCTAATGAGTTATTCATTTTGAAGGATACTAGTAATAACAAGCTTACATTTTGTGGGTACAATTCTCTTTGTTTGGTGGACTTTCAGTGTGCTAACAGTCTCTGAGACCAGTCATCACTCAGTGGAAGGACATGGAAGCAATGCAGAGCTACAAGTACCTGGAGATTCACGTAAACATCTAGACTGGTCTGGCAACACAGTGACACTGTACAAGAAGGGACAGAGCAGACTGTATTTTGCAAGAATTTTCAGGTCTTTTGATGTATGCCGCAAGTTGCTGAAGATGTTTTACCAGTCCGTAGAGCCAGTGTATTACTCTGCATTGTGGTCTCCTGGAGAAGCAAGTTGAGTTCAAAAGATGCAAAGTGCATGATCAGACTTATCAGGAAAGCTTGATCCATCACAGAGGTAACACACTGGAAGCTGTTGGGAAAGAGAATTGCGACAAAATTGGATCGCCATCATCAAAAATCCCCTCCAGGAAGCACTGTTTTGGAGCACTTTTACCCACAGGTACAATCTTCACAGTATGCCTTAAAGCATTTCTGTGATTCTTTTCTGCTCCCTGCTATCAGGCAAAATGTTTCCTCCCAATATCCCAGACCATACCCTCTAAGTTCATTTGTATTTGTTTTGATATTTACGCACAATCTATCTATCTATCTATCTATCTATCTATCTATCTATCTATCTATCTATCTATCTATCTATCTATCTATCTATCTATCTATCTATCTATCTATCTATCTATCTATCTATCTATCTATCTATCTATCTATCTATCTATCTATCTATCTATCTATCTATCTATCTATCTATCTATCTATTGCATTATTTGTCTTATTAGACTGAATCTTTGTTTTGTGTGCTTCTGGTGCTCTATGCATCTAAATTTCTCCTTGGGATTAATAAAGTTTATCTGATTTAATCTAGACACAGTATGCTGCAGCAGAAAATAGAAGAAAAAATCAGCACAACGGGATAGCCAATAGGACTTTAGAAGTTAATTTATGCAACAAATCTCAGTTGAGAAAAAGTGGATAAAGGAAAGGCTAGAAGAAATTTTGCAACTCTATCCAAAATAATAGCTGTTTCTGTCTTAATTAATTTTAAAGAATATTAAAGCAAAAGGGCATCTTTCTCTTGGTCTCTCTTTCTGTCTGCCTTTGCTTGAAACTGTTATTGTTTGTGTGTTCTCTTAGCATCTCACCTCCTAAGTTTTGGTAAGCATAAAAAATTTTGAGAACTGCTGGAATAAGCAATACAGAAAGAGGTGTACAGCCATTACTACAGTAAATTCCATTCACTTCATCACTTAAACTCACATTCTAAAATCTCAAGTTGTATCTCCACATATTATACAGTAGTGTAAAAGAACCTATGAGTGCTGGAAGAAGGTCTTCATGGGCTGGAGTCAACTCATTTGCTGATGTATATTAACCTGGATTGAATCAATGGAAAATTAATAGTCCTATGCCTACCCATCTATCTATAAATACATAAGTACATCTAGTTTTGTACAGTAGATGCAGAGATTACCTTGACAGTATAAAATATGGGGCTGAAACCAACCCTTTACATGTTTAACTTCATTGCAGGTTACACTTATTCTTATGTATTTTTTTACACAAAGGGCACATTTTAACTCATAAATAAGGGAAGTACAGGCAGAAACTCTTATGAACACTTAAAGAATGTACAGACTCTGCTAAATTACATAAGAGTTATCTTTCATTGACATAATTTGGCAGCCCTGTAGCTAAAAGTTCAATTGCACTGTTGTATTGAAGGGGCCTAAGAAGTTCAGTGATGATGATTTCTGTATAGTGAATGAGGAAAATATATTTTTTAGAATTATTATTAGAATTATTAATGGTTTAATGTAATTAATTAATGTTATTAACTAGTAATTTAAAGATTTGGCCTCTGGCATATTACCATAAATTTTTGAATGAATTTTTAAACTAAACTGAAGAAATGCTGCTGTCAACGCAGACCCAAGCACCGGCCCGCCGCAACTGCATCGCAGACAAGCTGCGAACTGGAGAAATGGCACATGGTGAATTTATCTATGCCTCTTTGTCGTTGTATAGTGCTATTTCAGTTATGGAGGAAATTTTTCTGACAAAAAAAAACCCAAAACAAATAAATAATTAGAGGAATGTGACACTGTATAAATAAAAATGAAATGATATGTGAGCAAGAATAATTAAATCTTTCTTTCTTTCTTTCTTTCTTTCTTTCTTTCTTTCTTTCTTTCTTTCTTTCTTTCTTTCTAAGACACCACGAGCAATGTGAAATACACAACGAAATGAAAACTGCCATTTCCATCTGCCAAAGTTGAGAGGGAGGGCTTTAGGGAATATTTTGTGATGAATTATTGGTAGAGGGAGCATAAATCTTTGGCTGTCACGTGCTACATTTATACACAGACATCGCACCTCGGATTCTGACTCATCAGAGGATGCTGAATTCAGGTCTTCTTAAAAGTAACATTCGGGCAGTAATTCTGGCCAAGTTTGTATTGCATTCGTATTTTCCATGACCAACTTTAATCATGTGCTTTACTTGCCTTGTGGATCCCGTGGTTCATCAACAAATGCACAGTATGAACTGGAAGCGTCCCCGCCACCGACAATTCACCAATCAGAGTACTCGCTACTGTAAGTGCCATGTTTAGAGCGGTTTAACTGAAATAAATAAATGAAAAAAAAAAGAAAGAATCAACCAAAACACATTTCATAACATAATTATTTATTTTCATGTATATTGTGCTTTGTATTGTTAGTGTGTTTGTTTGTTTTTTTTATTGTCACATTATTCATTTTTTTTCAGAACTATTCCTCTATAATTTATGTTTTTCAAGATTATAATAATAGTAATACCGCGTCGGTACTACTGTACATTTTTCTCTGTTATCTTTCCAGATATTAATTATACCGTTTATATACCCTTATTAGCAACTTTAACTCATGTAAAGACAGGAATCAAGTTCATTTGGTTAATTTATCCATTGTAAACGTCGAGACCTGCTCCGAGTTTCGCCCTAAGGTACCAGTACTTGTTTTTGTACAGACTCTCTACGATTTCCTTTGCCGTGTGTATTTAGCACAGTAGTAATTTGCAGTATCCTCCGCCTGCATGCTGTTTATTTTCAGATACAACATGTTCTTGGAATTCTCCTTAGAAATTGTAAACCTTCCTTTAAAAGACGGGGTATAGTTAATAGTGCTGCCTGCTCCATTAATCTCTCCGATCCACTCCAGGGTCGTTCCTGATTTCTGCCGTATCCAGCAAGTCCAGTACTCACTGAGTGAGAAGCCGGAGACCTCACACGACAGCTTTACAGATTCGCCAGATTTTCGGCTTAGAGCGTCATCTTGTGACAATTTTATTTCGGATCGCACACCTGTTTACAGAAATGAAAAATGGTAATTTAGAAAAATAGGAGTTGTTCAATAATTATAAATACTTTTTCAAGATCGGAACTCACATACATGTTAAAACTGAAAATACTGCAAAAACACCAATGAAGAACATGGTGAGTACATGAAGAGGAATCTATCTCTCAGATTCTGAAGATTGACGAACTAGTGTTTCTTTGTAAGTGCAAAGACTTTTAGAAATAGCAACGGGACTAAAATATTTGCATAAATGTAGAAGGTGGGCGTTACAAACAAATTTTTGAAGTTATTTTTTATGCGATCCATTTACAAATATGTTATGACTAGTGTTATTTTTATTCTTTCTTTAATTCATTTTATACTAGCATTTAGGTATTTCCACTAGACCTTTGCTTTTGAAAATACTTATCAGAATATTCAACAGTAGAATAAAATTAATACACTTCTGTTTTACTGTAAACTAAAAAGGTGTTTAAAAATAAATGAACTCTGTCGTACAAGACAAATTAAATAACACTACATACTAAGTTCAAAGTCTGCTGCAAAACAGAATGGTGTGTTTTGTCCCGAGCTCTGTTCCTGTTGGTTTGGTGTAAGCTTATACATTTAGTACTCTTCAGTCCTGCAACATCCCAAAAATGTTTACTTTAGCAGATTACTATAAACTGACCTGTTATTTGTGAGTGTGAATGAGACCTCAGAAAGACCAGTGTCTCAATTTCTTTCAGCCTTGCATTTATGGTCTAGGAACAGTATAGGCTCTGGAGTCCTATAGTGGATTTGGGAAAGTGGATGGATGAGGGTTTTAAAAACTCTGGTGAACAATCATAGTCTTTGCTGTGAAAAGAGGTAAAGAAAAATGTAATAATATCACAAATACAGAATTTTCATAAATTTAGAATGCAATCTTTCATTTACAGAAAATAAGAAATACTGATACAGAAAGTGAATAGGCAGATGAGTGTCCAATGGAAAAAAAAGTAAAATAAACTATGTATATCATTTTCTAAATAGCCTAATCCAGACCTGTTCGTAGGGGTGGAGCTTATCCCACCCAAGAAAAGGTGCAAAGCAGGAATAAACCCTGAACAGGGTTCTAGTCCATCACTGGGTGAAAAGACACACACACATACACACCCACACACCAAAAACACAGGGCCAGTTTAGTGTCACCAGTCCACCTAATCTGTGTGTTTTTGGACATTGGGAAGAAACAGGAGCAACTGGAGAAAACCTGCACAGACATTGGGAGAACATGCAAACTCCATGCAGGGAGGACCCAGGACACAAACCCTGGTTTCCTTACTGCAAGGCAGCAGCGCTACCACTACTCCACTGAATTAATAATGTCTATGGTGTAATGTTTTTGTTAATGGCAATGGAAATATTATGACTGTAATACAATATCTGCATCACTCACTTACTATGGCAATTTAAGGTAAAATTACTTATACAACTGAAAAACTAAATATTTTGTTCCAAATAGGTAAAACAATACATACATATCGGCTTAATTAGTTTACAGATGTAAATAACAGTTATCTATAGGAACTGCAAGTTGCTTCTCTTAATTAGTTGTTTGCAGGATGACTTTGCCAGATAGTTGATGAAGGCTGAATTATGGTTGTGGTTATCCAGAGGATTTCACTGCTCTTCATCTGTCCGTGAGGATTCCTCAGTGATAAAGCTTAACAAAACACAAAAAAGACATTTTTAATTAGCCATGCCTGTTTTTTTTTTTTTTGCTTTACTGACAAAGAATGTTGCTGTACTGTTCATATGTTAGGTGATTACATTTGTCTTATCAATTTGTAACATCCAATTAGTGTTTATTTAATTTAATAGTGTTTCTATTTTTTAGTGCTGAACTTTTAACCTTTTCTTTAAAAAAGCTTGTGCTTTTTCAAATATATTAAAATTGTATTCTTTGTGAAACACACTATTAAGATTGTATAATTACTTGATATGTGACACAACAGCACATTTAGCCACCAGTCCTGGCTCACACACTCGAGATTATGTGATTTTGCTGTGTTCCTTCATGTCTGGTGTAGTTTTTCTTCAGTTATTCTAGTTTTCCTCACAGATATCAAAGACTATGAAGGTAGGTTTACTAGCAATGCTAAATTGGTCAATAACAATGGTATGCACTGAAGAACTTGTTTTGATTATGTCTTGTGATTTTAATATATTGTTGGGTGGTGAATTCAAAAATGAAAATAATTTTTATTCATCACCTAAAATTTTTTGCACAAAACTCATTTCTTAGCTGTTAATTATTATTTTTTTTGTTTCTACATTACAATTAGTTAACTATAAATATTTTGTTTTAATAATGATTTGTTCATTTTATATATTTTCTAATATTAAAAACTGTGTTGAAAGCAAAACAATTACTTTATTCAATAATAAGGTCAAAATATAGCTGGAATTGAACATGGTGATGACTCATAGCAGCAGGCGGCAGCATATGAAACCAATTTAAGTTCATGTTTTTTTCTGAGCCAAGTATTGGCATTAAGTTCATAAAGAATGGCCAGCTGGAAAAAAGCTACAGTTGAGAGTCAAACACATGGTAAGATCTATCTTGTTGGATCCAAATAAAGTGCTACCACCATTGCCTTATGCTAAGCTTGGTTTAATGAAACACTTTGACAAAGCCTTATCAAAATATGGAGCTTGTTTTATTTGTACCAAAATCTTTCCAAGTTTGTCAGAGGCTAATTCATTAGTTAAGTTTATGGAATTAAGTAGAAACACAAGACTGAATGTTCACTTTTTGGATTCACATTTGGAATTTTTCACTGAAAATGTTGGAGCAGTGAGTGAAGAGAAGGGTGCAAGGTTCAATCGGTATATGAGGGACATGGAGAGAAGACAAAAGGGACATTGGGATATCAGCAGGACTGCAGACTACTGGTGACTAATTTTGAGGGGATATCACTAAAAAAGTGTACAAATGAAGGGCCACCAAATCAAATTTGGATCAAAAAAGCTAACAAGTGACAAAACTAGAGAAGTTATCTATAATCAATGAATATGTATTGTTCCTTTGTTTGAATAAATGTTTAAATATTAGATTAACTAAACATTTTCTGCTTAAATTGGTTTAGAACAATATCACCAGCAAAACCAATTGTGCAGAGCAGCTCATCCACCTGAAGCTAAGCATGTTCAGGACCAGCCAGTACTTGGATGGGAGACCATCTAGGAAAAAAACTTGGGTTGCAGCAGGAAGAGGTGTTTGGTGGGCCCAACAGGGGACACTTACCCCATGGTCTGTATGTGGTCCGAATGCCACAGTGCAGTTATGGGACACTGTGCTTTAAATATTCAGTGTCCTTTAGATGAGATGTAAAGCCAAGCTCCTAACTCTCTATGGTCTTTAAAGACCCCTGGGCATCCTTAGAACAGAGTGGGGTTTATCTTGATATCCTTGCTAAATTTCCCATCACAACCTTGTCATTCTGGCCTCTTAGTCCATCCCCTGTCCCTGACTGACTATCTGTCTCACCCCTTGACCACCTAATAGCTAATTGCCCATGTTACACATTGGCAGGGGTTGAAGTGGTTCCCCTCTGTCTATGTAAAGTGAGTAGCAAGAAAAGTACATATAAATGTAGCTAATTATTATTATAGTATACATGAAAAAAAGTGTGTACTTTGTTAAATTTCAATGAAATCTCTTTCCAATTTTGTACTTAAATGTGACATTATAGAAACATTCAAAGAAAAAGATAATTGTTCACAATTAAAACAATATTTTATTAGTTCAATTTTTTATCAAGGTGTGTACACTGTGATAGAAATCGATGGAAGAATATTAATCTGATAGACTGACAAATCAGGTGTTTGCAACCATTGTGCAAATAGTATACTGTATGAAGTTTAACCAACATCGCTGCACAGACCCAATTAATGAAAACATCTATCAGTTTAATTTATAAAGCACCCTAGTCAATAAAAGTGATAATGTTAATGTGGTTATGTTTTCTTTCATCCCATGCCAAGCTAGAGGAAAGAGGTTTTGTACAGTGTTTGGCTGAATTTCATTGGCACAATAGTTATTTGTTTTGATCAGAGTTAAATTCACTATGCAACAGTTTTGATTTTTAAGCTGAACTTTGTAACACCAAGTAATTTTTCTGGTCAAATAACAAAAACGGTAGAATATTCTGTAGAATAAACCCACACATGTGTGTTAGGTGGATTTAAGATAACGTATTACACAATATACAACATGTTATTTCACAGCTTTATTTTGTGTAGTCCATAAATATAAATAAGTGTGACGGATTGATTAGTGTTGCACCTTAGTGGTTTTAGGGATCTACTTTCAAATTCTGGCTTAGAAACTATATGAAGTCTACCTTTTATTTTTAAGTTTGTGTGAATCTGCAACAATCAAGTTATGTAGTTGAAGCAGCTTTTAACCAGGCAGTAGGACTCGAGAGCCTATACCTAGACCACTGATGCAAGGGTGGAAGAATGAGAGACAATGGTCCTTCTGCTGTCTCACTCATAAACAGACAGGTCATTTTATAGTTATTTGATAACCTAAACATTTTTGGGATGTTGGAGGACTACAGAGTACTGAGTTTATGAGCATAAGGAGAAATCCAAAGCAACAGGGACAAAGTTTAGGATGAAACACAGGTCTCACACAGCTGACTGTGAGATTAGTAAATGGAATCATTTCATTTGTACTGTACAACTGAGCTAATTCATTTTAATACACTTTATTAGTCTAAAGTAAAACAAAAAGCATAAAGCTTTGTTTTACCTACAAACACACAAGGTGTCCTGGTGTGACTAATTGTTATCTTTAAAAGTTGGTTCAATGTTGGTAAGTGAATCAGTGCATCATCTAATGGACTGTTATACCATCCAGGATTGTTTCATCTTATGTGTCTGATGCTACCAAATTGTATCTGGCTCTTCTTGACTTGGTAATTAACAAAGTTGTTTTAAAACAAGAAGGACAGTTTAATGGAAAATACAGTATGAATAAATGAAACACACAACAACATAAATGCACTACAGTTACATAAATTACATACATTTGATTTGATATTTTAGGTAGGCAAAGTACATGAATGAATTGAAGAAAAACACGTCATGAATTAAAGCAATGGCTACTAGAATTCATCAAATTGCAACTGGGGAATTCTTTCTAATTGAAGTATTCATTAAATCAGTTTATTGATGGTGTTTAGAAATGACACATGTTCAAAAAAGTTCTTCCAGCATCTGTCATCTCCATAATTTGGTATAACATTTTCTGACATTTTTGGAGCCCTTATACCTGTCAGAAGTTTACGTAGGTTCTAAGCGGTAATTTATGATAAACAGTTGATGCTTTTATTCAAAACAACATATAGGATCAGGGTTTGTTTTTTGTTTTAGTTCTTTTTTTGTTTGTTTTACAGGCACATCAGGTGACTTACTTTGTGTCACATAGTGAGGCAGAGGCGGCAATGAGATCATCAACCCAGTGATTTAACGTTCAGTGTCATAGCCAGTGCCTCACTGGTGGTTCTTAGTGATAACATTTGAGCCAAACTACTGCAAGGAGAGACAATTACAATGTCTGTAGAAAAGGCCATACAATAGTTTTTTTTAATGTTTTGTTTCCCTTTAATTAAGTAGTAGCACACTTTAAATGCATTAACCTTTGTGATTGGCCTATACTAAGGTGAAATCGATCCAATCAAAATGCTCCATTTTGCACCTTAAATTTATTTTTGAGATGTTTCAGCAGTAGAGCAGAAACTACATTCTGTAAATGTCCATAAAATATTTCTGTAATTACAGTTGCATATACAGTAGGAACAGTTACTAAAGTATAGAAAATTTAGAGGAAACTAAAGTATGTTTGAACAGATGCAATTTTGGAGTTTCACTCATGTCATTTTGTGTTACATTTATGGAAGCCTTAGTTTCCTCATGTACAATATACATAGTATATATTAAAATTGATTTAATTATTGAAGTAGATTAAATACATTATTGGTTTATGTTCTAGCAATTTCTCATCATAAGATTTTACTATCACAATCCTCACCTCATCAACTCAATTGAATCAATTCATTTAGGTCTTCCTGGTGAACCTGCTACCACAAGAACCAGATTTGGATGGATACTTCAGGGACCATCTCATGCACTTAAGCACCAGTTGTCTACATGGCTTCAGTAAATCGAAAGGCTCTGGCTGTTGGATGTCCTGTGTTATATAAAAGGAAAACAGGTGAGCAGATTGAAATAAGATAAAAAGCAATACATTTACTAGAGGAGAAAACAGTGAGAGAAAATGTGAATGTAGTTTTGCAATATATGCCACAGTTGCATGTACCAAGAAAAGCAGTGATTTCTCTGCTAAGAGGTACTAAAAGGAGATTAGTTAATGATTTCAAGACCCCCCTGGAAGCTTGGTATATGTGTGAAAGAGAGCTAACTTGCAGTTTCTACCAAACATAGGCTTTCTATCATGTTATGTTAGCCCAGAAAATGACACTGCTACTGCTATGAGAGATGTACACATTTTCTTTGATGCCTAGTGAAACTGATGGGTCAGTTACATATCTTACAACAGAAATGATGAAGGTGAAGTAGAAATGTTATTTCTGACAACAAGGTCAAGGGTAGCTCCTAAAAAGTAGCAGTACATTCCAGGGCTTGAGTTTTGTGCTGCACTTACTACAGTTTAACTGGCAAAACTTCTGACCAGGGAACTATTGTGCATATGTTCACTCAACTGTCATGTAGACAGACTCAACAACAGTTCTGAACTGGATTCTGTCTGAGCCACACAGATGGAAGGTATTTTTTGGAACATGGGAAGCTGAAATCCAGGAAATCACAGGTGCGGAAGTATGCTGATATGTGAAGTCTGACAAAAAAAAAAATTAGCCCTAAAAGAGTTAATCCAGTAGATGACATTACACATGGGAAATTATTTCAGGCACTCTGAAGAAATAATTGCTTGAACCAAGGTTCCTAATTCCTGTCTCAATCACCTGACAATGGTCCCTTCTGCCTGATGCAAAAAGTGTTGTAAATAAGACAGAAATGAAGAAAAATAATTTCTGGGGATTAACTTTGGTAATTCAATTCCCAGGGAAGAGGAATACCATATGTTTCAAAATGAACTGAGGAGACAATACTATTCCATCATGGGGTGTTGGGCCATCCTGATGCTCCATCAGCTGACAATTACAGAGATGCTGAACTGGTAGTACTACATTAGACTCAAAGGGACAGCTTTCCAGAAGAATTCAACCTACTAGAGTCAGGTAAGCCTATGCCATCTATTACATTCTTATTACATTAGCCCTAGAGTGTTACCCAATTAATAATTGCTGAATCTGATGAGAAATTAAAATACTCTGGTCAAGAAAGGGCATTTTCATGCAGGTATTACTGGATAATAAGGAGATGAGATGCTTTAAACAAAATCAGAGCAAATGTATAGAATGCCAGAAATGAAGAGCTAAACTGCAATCACCTCAGACGACAGAGTTTCCTCTTTGTAGATTATGACTTTTCAAACCAACATTTTTCTCTACAGGAGTAAACTGTTTTTTAGTTAAAATAGGTCACATACATGAGAAAAGATGGGTATTTTATTCAAATGTCTAACAACAACAGCAGTTCACATCATCCTTCTGTCTACTATGGATAAAGATTCATTTTTAATTTCACTAAGGAGATTTGTATTACATAGTGAGAAACCTTCAGAGCTGGTATCAGATTGTGGAACAAATTTCCGCAGAGGAGAGTCAGAGCTGAAAATTTGCGTTGCATGATCTACATGATCTTTTGGTACAGCAAGGAATTAAGCCCACCTGATGCCTTACACTTCAAAGAGAACACTTAATGATCACAGCCTAACACCAAGTCAATCAAACATCAGGGATATCAATTTGTCCACTTAGAAAGCATAAGTGATTGTGAATCAACATCACCTACTTTGGTGCAAACGAAAGTGTCAACAGGTACACTGGAGAGGCAACAGCAAGACAACCCCCAAAAAGGGAATGGTTTTGCGGACTGTGATGATTAAGTGTTCCATATTTTTTTTCAGCAGCCTATAGGGCTGCTTTTTGTCTTTAAGTGTGTTAGAATCTGAAACAATCAAGTTATTTAGTTGAAGCAGAAAATATGTGGATGAAGGTTTTTGAGTCATTTTAGCTACACCATTGAACTTAACAGGCTGAATGGTCTTGTCTCATTCTCAGATTTCCAACATTTTTATGTTCTTATGTGCAGGTTTTCTTGGAAGCCTTTTTTTGCTTTCACATCCAAGGATTGTCCTGGTTCAGCTAATTCTTATCTTTAAAATGGTCCAATGTGGGTAAGCACATCATGTCATGGAATATCCAAAAACAATGCAAGTCAGCACCAGCGAACTGCCAGGATTCACAATTTCAGAAGTTGATTTCAGGGTCAAGACACTACAGCCACAAATGCCTGAAAATATACATTATATACCAATAATGACTGCCAACCATAACTACTGAAATGTTTAAACTACCTACATGGAACTAAAATCAAAAAGGAGAGGAGCATTTTTAATACATGTTTCATCATTTTAATTATTTTATTTTGGTTAGCTTTAAGAAGTGATAAAGGTTTATATGAACGGCAGGCCGCCTGTCATTTAAAGATGACACAGTGGATGCAAATAAAAACGAGTCCATTCATGCACCGCTGTTCTCACAACTAATTTTATAAATCTTTAGAAATATTAGCAGCTCCTAAAAGAGAGGAAATGAAGGGTGAATCTAACTTAGATAAATATTAATATATTAACATTTTTATATAGACATTTGTCAATAAGTGTACATAGTGTGGATTAGGAAAAGTCAAACCTAATAGCTTTTGGTGGTTGCTATAGGACCAAACATTTATATATGAACATGTGTAAATGCATGCTTTTTTCTTCATTTTTTGAAATATTGATTTATTTGAGAAAAAATCTTGAGAAACAAAAGTAAAATTAAAAAGTACTGTTTGCTTAGACATTGAGTCCCCAGCATTTACATCAACAGCAGCTTTATCTGGCAGATATGGCAGAAACTTTAATGTTTCATTAGCAGTGGTTCTAAGACTCAACCCTGGGCACCAGTTTCACAATCAAAGAGTCATTTTACCTTGAATTGATCTAATTCAAATTGCTGGTCTTTTTTCACACTTCTGTTATCCTGTATTCAAAAAAAAGACAGCAGTGTAAATGTTAAACTTATAAGACTTTAGAAATATGTGTATTTTTCTGTAGCTTTAATTGCTTAACATTCTTTTTTTTTCCTAATAATCTAATTTTCCTGTGTAGTTTGCTCACCTAAATGTATCTGAATAAAGGCAATTAATGACAAACATTAAATACTGAAAAGTTGCAATAAGTCCAGTGTCAGAATCTCTGATGAGCTCATTAGTAAAAAACAGATTAAATAACCAGAACCTGGAAAGAGCAGAATGAAAATCACGATGATGACGAGAACCTTAAGGCTAAAAAAACAAAACACTAACACCAAATTATCTCTGTGTAATAAGCATACTGTAAATGACTGGTACATTTTAATTAAAAAAATACCAAGCTACCTACTTAATTAGGCTAGGAGAAAACCTAAACCTACATGTGGCCCCTGGGACTGAATATGAGAACCACTGCATTAGGGGAAGACCAATTTTAAGGCCCCCACCAGTGTCCTAGCCAATTGTTTGTTCACCTAAACAAAATATGAATTTCAACAGAACAATAATTAAGTACTTATGAACACTGCATACGACACTCCCCCACACACTCTTGATTTACAGATTATTTGAATTTCTCACACTTATTTAAACTCATGGCTGTTGTTAAACCAAATTACTGAATGCTAACAAAATTTAAATATGTTGATTGCACCTTCATGCATTGCATTGTAATCTCCAATAAACTAAATAAACCCAAAAAGCAAATCTTTGTTTTTAGAAATTTTGTTTTATATGTTTTAATTAAATTTGCAAGTCGTCTGATCACTAAGTATAACTGCATCATTATTAAATGACATTGCTAAGTAGCCACACTAACTGTAGCTACACCAAACTATGTAATTTACATGGTAAAATCACCTCATGTCACCAACAGGAGAAAAGCCTGCTCATTTGGTATAGGGTGTGCATGATTATCAAGGATAAAGATGCCTAAATCCACATTTGCAACCGCACAAATCTTTGGTGAATAAAGTAGTCTTATCTCCAGTTTCAAAGAATAGGATAACATTTAGAAGATCTTCAATATCTTACAAAATGGGCAGTCACTCAATACAAATTAAATCAACATATACTAATATGGCATTTTTTTGCCACCAAAAATAATCCAACACTGCTCAGACATCCTGGAAAACGTACCAGACAATAGCTCTCTTTTTCCTTCACTGGAAAATGTAAAAAGAAAAATCAGCTGATTTGCCAACACTGCAACCCACCATTATTAGTGATTATATGCCAATGAAATTCATTTGGTCTTAATAAACAGTGCTGCATAGCAGTTAAAACCTTGGGCTGCAAAACTTAAAGTTGTGGGTTCAAATCCAGCTACTGACACTATGTGTCTATGCGTAAGTCACTTCACCTACATGTGCTCAATTTGGAAATATAAAAGAAATGTATCCAGTTGCATCTCAAATGTTGTAAATTTTCTTGGATAAAGGTGTCAGCCAAATAAATAAATATACATTTCCTGAGCTTTTATAAAAACTAAACAGATTATATAAATTATGGTAGAAATAGATCCGTAACGGCTAAAAAGTTCCCCAAATGATGGTCTTGATTAAAGAAATGAAATCCATTCATGTTTTTTCTGTGCAAATGATGCTTCTTAATTAGGATACCCAAGAAATTTAAGTCAGTTTTACTAGAAATAGATAGATAAAGCCTTAAAACTTATATATTTTGAGTAGTCCATTTATGTTAGGTGAATAAAAGCAAAATATACTCCAAGAATAATTTTTTGAAGATTGACATTTACATTGTTATGAAAAGCGTTCTCCATCGCCAGAAAGGAACAGTTTTTCCAGCTTAATTGAAAAATCTCTTTTGTCTCTTCTCTCTTTAACATTAAAATTTCCTTTAGTTTCCTACTTTACTGTACTGCCTAAGACCTATTTTTCCAGCTAATTAATATTTTATCAGTTGGCCAACTAAAGAAATAGAAAAGATCATTTTTGTATTTATTTTAACATGTGCAATTCATTCCTGAAAGAGAGCTTAGATTATTCTATTTTAATTTCAGTGTCTTTAAAATGGTTCCTGTACAGCTATAAAGTATTACCATATACAGTTATATGAAAAAGTTTGGGAACCCCTCTTAATTCTTTGGATTTTTGTTTATCATTGGCTGAGCTTTCAAAGTAGCCACTTCCTTTTAATATATAACATGACTTATGGAAACAGTAGTATTTCAGCAGTGACATTAAGTTTATTGGATTAACAGAAAATATGAAATATGCATCATAACAAAATTAGACAGGTTCATAAATTTGGGCACCCCAACAGAGATATTACATCAATACTTAGTTGAGCCTCCTTTTGCAAATCTAACAGCCTCTAGACGCTGTCCTCCTATAGACTTTGATGAGTGTCTGGATTCTGGATGGAGGTATTTTTGACCATTCTTCCATACAAAATCTCTCCAGTTCAGTTAAATTTGATGGCTGCCAAGCATGAACAGCCTGCTTCAAATCATCCCATAGATTTTCGATGATTTTCAAGTTAGGCGACTGTGATGGCTATTCCAGAACATTGTACTTCTCCCTCTGCATGAATGCTTTTGTAGATTTCGAACTGTGTTTTGGGTCATTGTCTTGTGGGAATATCCAACCCCTGCATAACCTCAACTTTGTGGCTGATGCTTGAACATTATCCTGAAGAATTTGTTGATATTGGGTTGAATTCATCCGACCCTCGACTTTAACAAGGGCCACAGTCTCTGAACTAGCCACACAGCACCACAGCATGATGGAACGTCCACCAAATTTGACAGTAGGTAGCAGGTGTTTTCTTGGAATGCAGTGTTCTTCTTCCGCCATGCAAAGCGCTTTTTGTTATGACCAAATAACTCAATTTTTGTCTCATCAGTCCAAAGCACTTTGTTCCAAAATGAATCTGGCTTGTCTAAATGAGCATTTGCAGACAACAATCGACTCTGTTTGTGGTGTGATTGCAGGTTGTCTGTAACCATTCTGACAATCCTGTGCATATGCCGTTCCTGTAGTTTTCTTGGCCTGCCAGACCTGCTGGGTTTAACAGCAACTGTGCCTCTGGCCTTCCATTTCCTAATTAAATTCCTTACAGTTGAAACTGATAGTTTAAACATCTGAGATAGCTTTTTGTAGCTTTCCCCTAAACCATGATAATGAACAATCTTTGTTTTCAGATCTTTGGAGAATTGCTTTGAGGATCCCATGCTGTCACTCTTCAGAGGAGAGTCAAAGGGAAGCACAAGTTGCAATTGACCACCTTAAATACCTTTTTCATGACTGGACACACCTGTCTATGAAGTTCAAGGCTTAACGAGCTAATCCAACCAATTTGGTGTTGCAAGTGATTGGTATTGAGCAGTTACATACATTCAAATCAGCAAAATTACAAGGGTACCCAAATTTTTGCACAGCCAGTTTTTCACATTTGATTTAGTTTCATACAACTAAATACTACTTCACTAAAAATCTTTGTTCGGAAAACACCCCAGTACTCAGATGTTCCTAGGAAATCAAAGACATACCACTGTTATCTTTTTTGTTGAAAGTAGAGTAAATTATTATGCAGGCTGAGAGGGGTTCCCAAACTTTTTCATATGACTGTAGCTTCTGATAATACTTTAAGGAAGAGAACTCCCAGTTAAGAGACACTTCAAGCAGTAGTGAACTGCCCATAACTTGTTTCTTAAAATTTAAAAAGCTATTAAACTAATGAACACATCAAACTTAACCTAATTGATGTTTCATATGTACATTAAAAATGGTGCTAACCAAAGAACCTTTCTTAATGAACTGTCAGAAAACTGTTACTCTGCATCCTGCTCAGTTAACATTAAATAATAATACAAGTTTGAGAGAGCCTGTAGACTCAGTGGCTCCCCTTGAAACAAAAGCAATCAAAGCACATAGAAGAGTGTTGAAAACTAGAGTGCAGCTGAAAAACAACAAAACTGCAGGTCTTTCAAATTACATGGACAGAGAGTGTTAAAAATATTAAAAAGCTCTCTTTAAATCTCGCTCAGACTACTATTAGAGAGCAATAATAATAATCCTCATGTACTCTTTAGAACAGTAGCTATAGAAATGGAAATTCAGATCTACAGTGCAAAATACAGATATTAACGGTACAGACAAATTTCTTTAATGACAAAATTAAAAATATAAGATCCCATAACTCAGCATCACAGTGCCAACCACATACTAGCTTGGCAGATCCAGTCACACCTTGCAAACAACACTTTAAAAATTTTAATCCTGTAACAGAACAGGAAGTATTAACTTTAATTTCTAAAATTAAATCTTCTACTTGTTCCCTAGACCCAGCACCAACAAAACTAATAAAAAGTACAGTGGATGTTCTTGCAGGACCCATTCGTAGCATTATCAATAGTTTATTATTGCATGGCACAGTACCTGATGCAATGAAAGTGTTTGTCATCAAACCATTACTTAAAAAGTCAGACCTAGACCCACATATACTTAATAATTGCAGACCATATCAGATTTATCCTTTCTCTCTAAAATACTTGATAAAGTAGTCGTCATATGCATCGTAAATTATTTGAGAAATCCCAGTATGGCTTCCATACCGGTCATACTACAGAAACGGCACTAACATGTGTTGTAAATGACATTCTGATATCCATTGACCATTCTGTTTTACTACACAGGCTAGAAAATGACATTGAGCTTAAAGGCAATGTCCTTGCCTGCATTTAGTTCTTATTTATCAAATCGATTCCATTATGTACAGAGATATGTGGATAGTACTCCATTATTATACACAAAAGTGAGATATGATGTCCCACAAGGTTCTGTACTGGAACCTTTACTGATTTCACTTTACATGCATCCACAGGGATCTTTCATTAGAAAGCATGATTCTGATTTTCACTCACATGCAGATGACACCCAGTTATACCTTTCTTTTAGATCAAATTAAGTTTCTCCGATGTTGCCTTTAATAAGCTGTTTTAGTGAATTAAAGGAGTGGATGGATGAGAACTACTTGTCTTTAAACACAGATAAAACAGAGATGCTAATTACTGGAGGGAATGATGCTGATCGCAAAAATATTTCATCATTATTTAAGTCTGCTGGAATCACCATTCGTTATACTGAATCAGCCTGAAATCTATGGATTATCTTTGACTCTAGTATAGCATTTAAAGCACACATTACAAAATTGTCCAAAACATGTTTCATCAATCTTAAAAATTTTGGGAAATTAAGGCATTTTCTAAATAAACAGGATACTGACACATTAATTCATGCATTTATTTCTAGTAGGGCTGACTACTGCAATGTAGTGTTCACTGGATGTTCAAATTGTTCTTTATACAGCTTTCAGTTAATCCAAAATGCAGCTGCAAGAATTATTACAAGAACAGGAATACACGAACACATAACTTCAGTTCTTAAATCCTTACACTTGCTCCCAGCTAATTTAGGCAGACTTCAAAATCCTACTTTTAACATATAAAGCTTTAAATAACTGTGGTGCGGCTTACTTATATGAACTTATCATTACTTACAAACTAGAGCTCACATTAACATCTCAAGATGCCAGTCTGCTTATGATTCCAAGGATTAATAAAATAACAGTGGGAGGTTGAGCTTTTAGTTACAGGGACCCTAAACTATGGGATGGTCTGCCTGCTACTATAAGAGATGCCCCATCGGTCTCAGCTTTCAAATCATGACTGAAAACTCACTACTTCAGTTTAGCATTCCCAGACTAGAGCTGCTGATTAACTGTGCATGCTAGATCTCTGTTGTTAGTCATTACCAGTAAAAAATAAGTAATAATGATAGCTATAATTTGTTACTAACCCTCACCTATTCTGTTTCTCTTCTCAGTACTCAAATATGGAACTTGTTGCCACTGCCCTACTGCCAAGTTTTCTGTATGCCTAAGGAAAAGCCATCTCTGATGGAGGAGCAATAAAATCATTGGGTAGAAAGATCCTTTCATCATATTTGTCTCACATGGGTAAACATGTGAGAACAGTCAAGAATATTAAATATTTAGGTCTAATTATCAATTCACTTGACAATAATACCAATTTATGTTCTGATTTGAAATTCTTAATGAACAATGATGATATTAAACAAAAACATTTCCAATTTTTTAAATATGAATTATTATTGTTATTACAAAAATCCAGAGGTTCCTAAATAAATTCCACATTTGATTAACAATCTTTGATGATCAAGGAGATGAAAAGTAGCAACATTCTACAATGTTGGTTAGACATGCAAGTAAAAATTTCTCTTCCCAAGTTATTACAGTGAACTGCGGAACTACAAATATTCTTGAATCTATATTATTTTGTGTCAATTTCTCTTACAAATTAATTCATAATTCAGTGGAAGCATGTTTGGATGAGCCCATAAGTATGAAAAATTTAAAAAGAGATCTCTTTAATATTATTTTTGTTTCATAGACAACAATGAGATCAGAAAGAAATAAATTGGAGACATTTTCTTTAGTCTCCTGCTTCTCAGATTTTTCTCCTGACAAAATATACCCTGGGTGGCGGACAAGTCTCCTCTAATTTATATTTTATAATTTATAAGAAAATTACTTATGTTACAACTTAACAACAGGCAAGGGACATGTTACACTAAGAGCAAGTGTAAAGCAATCATGTAAATATAAATAGAGTATAATAAATGTAAGTATCAAACTAGAGTGCAGAGTGTTGCACCTTAAGTTAATATTGCACATTCTGAGAGCAAATAAGGTTATTTCATGTGAAGAGAAGACAATTTATTGTAAAAGAATAGATAGTATGTTGCTGGATATGTACCTGGATATCCAATAAAGAAAAAGGGTAATAGCTTAAAGTATGGGTGAGTGACCAGAAAAGGAGTTATAGAGTCTGATGGCTGTGGGGAGGAGCGATTTTCTGTGACGTTCAGTGGAGCACTTGATGCTAGTCAGTCTACTGCTGAAAACACTCCTTTGTCCAACCACAACACTATGAAGTGGGTGATTAGCATTTTCAATAATAGACCAAAGCCTAGACAACATTCTCTGATCTGCCAGAGTTTCCAAGCTGTCCAGTTTCTCTCCTACCACAGAGGAAGCCTTCTGAATTAGTTTGTTTAGTCTCCTGATGTCTGCCACTTTCATGCTGCTCCCCCAGCATGCCACAGTGAAGAAAAAGGCACTGGCAACTACACTGTCATAGAACATCTGCAACATAGTGCTGCTGACACTAAAAGATCTGAGCTTGCGTAGGAAATACAGCCTACTTTGACCCTTCTTGTATATGGCCAGCGAGTTCCTGGACCAGTCTAGCTTATTGCTCATATGCACCCCTAGATACTTGTACTCCTCAACTATCTCCACCTCCATACCCTTAATAGACAGGGAAGTGGTTGGAGATCACGATCTTCTTAAATCAACTACCAGTTCTTTAGTTTTCTGGTGTTGATCTGCAGTTGATTCAGCTAACACCAGTCAACCAAATTGTCCACTACCTTCATGTATTCCGTCTCTTCTCCATGTCTGATACTACCAACTATTGCAGAGTCATTAGAGAATTTCTGCAGATGGCAGCTCTCTGTGTTGTAACTAAAATCTGTAGTGTACAGGGTGAAGAGGAATGGTGACAGAACTGTCCCTTGTGGAGCACCAGTGCCACACAGTACGGTATCAGATATATGCGAATACCTATTTTCCCCCGTTTTTCGGACACAGAAACGTCAAGATAGTAATGAATATTTTTTATTGCAGGGAGTATAGATTTTTTTTTCCTTTGAAATGTAGTGAGTTAAAGTACTATTCTCAAAAAATAATACTCATGTAAAGATACAGATATGAAAATTCTACTTAAGAACAGTAACAAAGTTGTTTTATTTCATTACTTCCCACCTCGGATCCATTGCAACTTCATTAACAAATGTTTTACTTTTATTCTGTGCATATTTTTCTTCTTCAAGTTCCTTCATGTTACGTTTGTCAGCACCAAAGGCATAAACCTTTTTGATGCCATCTTAGGTATCAATGTGGCTGTGGCTGTCATTTTCCTCCTAAAGTGATGTGCGGCTGTTAGTGAGTCATCCTATCAGACCTGTGGGTAGACGTCACTCATTTCACAACACGACAGCCTAGTGATAATCATTGATTTTGAATTGATTACCCCGCAAACACAACGCAAAGCTTCCCTATCATTGAAGCTTAGTTCTGTTTATATCCAAAGTTTAATTTTTAAGCATATACAGTAAGTTCTTCATTAAAGACATGATGGGGCTTGGCTGGCTGAAAAACAGGCAGATAATTTTAATACTCCCCAAATATACTGAGGTTGAACTTGCATCTTTGTGGGCCCCTATTGGCTTCAGGGGCCCTATGTACCTGCATAGTCTGCATATAACAAGAAATGACTCTGAGTGGACCTCTCTTGAAGTTATATTACCAGCCCGGAACACCACCGTGTATAAAATCACAATGGCCATCAGTGAGTTGTAAAAAATGAGAAGGATGTTACTACCAAAATTAAAGGCGTGCAATCTCCTAAGAAAAAAAAAACTGCTCTGCCCTTTCTCATATTAATCCTCTGTGTTACGAGACCAGTCCAACCTATCATTGATGAGAAAACCCAAGTATTTATAGGACTGCACCACCTCAGCATCCAGTCCTTGAATTGTGGCCAGACTTAAAGGCTCTTTGGTGAGGTGAAATTCAATAACTAGTTCATTGGTTTTGCTGATGTTAAATTGTAGACAATTCTTTCTGCACCAAGAAAAAAGTTCTTCATCTGACTCCAATACTCTGTGTCATCCTCCTTATTAATTCACCCCATCTTATATAAACATATTGAAGGATGAAACTGGGCACTGCAAATTCATCTAAATAATCATTAAAGTGTAAGTCCATTCAAGAAACATGAGTTGTTTTTGTGTCTGCCCGTTATCTGTCTTGCGCCGTGAATCGAGTAGATACGGAATTTGATATATAGTTGCTTCCTGTGCTTTTTTTTGATATGGTGATAACTGTGACGAACCAGCTTCAAAAGATTCATATATGTTTGAGGTTGGGAGGCTAGGATCTGTAAAAATTACAGTACAACCATTATACACAGACCTGTGTCCCATATGAATTGTTTAGGAATCGACTTTACTTTTTGTAACAGTGCCGTATACGAGTTTCCCACTGTGGTGCTCGGGCACAGTAATACATAGCTGTGTCTGCGGACGTCAAACTCCTCAGTTCTAAATGCAAAGAACTGCTGCCAGATTTGGAAATAGTGATCCTGTCTTTTATCGATTGCGAGTAAGCAGTGCTCGCATCGTAACAGATAATACCCAGCCATTCGAGTGTTTTTTCAGGGAGTTGCCGAATCCAGCTACTACAGTACGGACTCTGAGTCAGGGAATATCCAGAAACAGTGCAAGTCAGCGTGAGTGAACTGCCAGGACTGACAATTTCAGAAGACGACTTCGGTGTCAAGACCACACTGCCGCAAATGCCTGAAAATAAACATTATAAACATGTTATTCGCCAATAATGACTGCCAACAATAACTATTGAATTATTTAAACAACTTACATGGCAACAGAATCAGAAACGAGAGGTACATTGTTAATTTGTGCATCCTCATATTACTTATTTTATTTCGGTTAGCTTCAAGAAGTACGGGATTATATGAACTGCAGGCTGCATGTCATTTAAATATTATTTGGTGGATGCAAATTAAAATGACTCGGTCAATGCGCTGCAATCCATCTTTCATTCAAAACAGATTGATTAGATTTTGTACACAATATAATCAGACATGACAAAAAAAAAACTATTTATTTACAGAGAAGTACAGCGAAACTATATTAAAGTAGAGGTAATATGTGGTAAATCTGTCTCAGAGATATACTAATATACCTGTATTAATATTTTATATGTTAGTCTGTGAATGTGTGGTTTGGAAAAATGTATATATATATATATATATATATATATATATATATATATATATATATATATATATATATATATATATATATATATATTTCATGAAACCAAAGCATAGAACAAATAAATGATGGCAAATTAAAAAAAGCATAACTCCAGGAATCATTGAGTGTAGAACATTTTATTCAGATATTTGATTCATCATAATAGCCACCTTTTGCTGATATAACAGCCAGAATGATTCAGAATGTGAGTCACTCTATGCGAGTCACCATCTCTCCCTTCAGCAAGAGAACCTCAGACCATCACACTTCCTCGTCCGTCTTTGACAATTGGTGTCACACACTAAGGAACCGTCCTTTCACCATCTCAATGGTGTACATACACGCTGCGTGATGAACCGAAGATTTCAAAATTTGATTCACTGATTCTGAAGACTTTCTTCCAGTCTGCAGTAGACCGCAGCCAGTATTTCAAGACCCTATTTTGTCCTTTAAGGAATGACTTTCTTATTGCCACTCGCCCTGTCAAGCCTGCAGCACAAAGTTTCCTCTTCACAGTAGAAACTGAGACGTGCTTTTTTTTGACCATGGTTAAGCTGTGCTTGAAGCTGTTGTGCTGTGAGGGGCCTGTGATCACATACGCTGGTGACCTTCAGAAGCTTGTCTTGTGATTGAGTTGTTACTTTGGGTCTGCCAGATTTTGAAGGACACCGTATTCACTTACACTGTTTTTTTTTTTTTGTTAATTTCTCTAAATGAAAGGCCTACACTTCTAAGTTTAATAATGTTCTATCTCATCTTATTTGTTAATCGCCTTTTTCTTGCCGTTATCACTGGAATGTATAACTTTCTATAGTGTAATATTGTCCAAGTCACACTTCAGAGAGTGTAGTAACACAGTTTGTTCCAACTCTGCTTTAAAACATAGGGATTTTAAGTAATCAACAGATGTTTGGACACCTGTGCCAGAGACAAGAGAAGGCATTAGTTTGCTTCGACTGGCAAGGCTTTAATGTACTTTAATTGTTGCAGAACATCTGTAGGTTGAAACCTATGAGTTGTTCTCTGATGAAGGCCTATTTGTAATATTCTGAAATTTCCTTTTTCAGTTTTTGCTAACCTAAACATAAAATTTGTGCCTCTGGCTGTTTTATGTCATTCATTGCATTTCAATCGATTAAATTTTAAGCAAAAGTGGACAAACTGAGGTGTCCTAAAATGTTTGACTGGTAGTATATATACAGTATAGTAGATGCTCCAGCAGATGGATGGGCATCCTTCCCAGGACAGAAATTGATTCCATAATGGAAGGATGGAATAAATGGGGGCAATACCTGGCCAGGACACCTTATGATTCCCATTGCGATGCCTGAAGACTAAAGAAACCAGCAAAAGATGATGGCAGGGAGCAGTTCATCCCCCATTATACTAGGTGGCAGTGATCTGGAATCCCTGGGGGATGATAGAGGGTGCTGCTGGTGGAGGATATCCTTGACTTTCTTATGACCTGGAAGTACTTCCAACACACCTGACCACGTTGCCGGAAGTGCTCTTGGATCCACCTTACAAGGATCCTGCTTCCATAGCTTGAGGAGTCAGTGTCAGGAGACAGCAGGTGACACTCAACTGGAGGAGAGAAGGAGACAAGAGAAGGCATTGGTTTTGTGATTGTTTTGGCTGTGATCATTGTATTAATTGAAACCTATTTAACTGAACCCTGAGTTGTGTTGGGTCATCTGTGCTTGGGATTTGATGGCTCGCTAGCGACCCCAACTGATTACTATATATATATGTATGTATGTATTGTCATGGACAGCTGGGACCCTTTCCCAGCCAGGAGGGCATCATAGTAACAGGACCTGGGGAGCAGATGTATACAAGGCACTGGAACGCTAGATGGCAGCCCCCCTGGGCTGGAGCGGCACCTTGGATGCCAGCAGAGCTCCATGGGAGTTAGAAACTGGCACAGCCCTGTTGGGTTCCGTGGGGATAGCTGCAAAGCCTTACTTTGGGCTTTTACCACAACTGAGAGTGATTCCAAACCTCCCTATCAAGCCACCTGGAGTTCTCCCAGGTGCTGCTTAAAAGGAGCTGCCTGCCTTCATCCTGGGAGCCACAGTCGGGAGGAAGAGGACGAAGGTCGCCGGGAGGAGTGGAGGCAAAAGGGAAGACAAAGGAAGAAAAGAGAGAAGACAAAGTGGTTGTTGCATTAATTTGGTTTATTGTGCCCTGGACTGTGCATTGGGCTTGGTAGTTGGGAAACATGGGGAAAATTTCCCATTAAATAAAAGCCTTGTGTGTTGCAGGACTTGTGCCTGTGTCAGTTGTGTTGGGTGTTGGGGAACTGATGTGCCCCCTGGTGGTCAATATATGTATATATATATATATATATATATATATATATATATATATATATATATATATATATATATATATATATATATATATATATACTGTATATTCATTTCTAATGGGATTTTGCTTTATGTTAAAATGAAGAAGAAAAAAAATGCTGCTTGCCTAAACATTCATACAGCACCTTTAACAGCAATAGCAATAGCAGCTTTATTCAGAAAACGTGGCAGTTATTTTACGTTTGTGAACGGCATTTTTAAGGCTTCCACCAGGGTCTATATATTTATGTTATAAGACTGAAAATGGAATCCACATTTACAAATAACATTCTTCTACTAAAACTAACAATGCAGAAAATAAGGCATTTATACAAGCTAATGGTAGCCTCCTTTTCTGACATGTTTTAAGTTTTGTCCATAAATCTAAGCTTACTGCATCACCATTTTTACTTTGTTCTTACACACTTCTAACATGTCAAAAGATTCTCATCCACTAGTGGTTCATTATTGCAAATTGAACATATTTTATGAATATTAACACCAATACAATTGTCTTTGATGCATTACAAGCTCACTGCTTTATTTTGCACGAATGGAAAAATCTTCTAGCACTTTACACAGTAAATAGGTATTTTAAATACTGTACATTAACTAACTCTAATCTATTCCATTGATTAGATGTTATGAAAAAATGTTTTGAAAGAAAGGCTTGACTATGTGGAAAGAAGAAGCTGTGCCCTGTATTTATGAAGTAGTTTTGTTTAAATGACCTAGAGCTGTAAAATGTAAAGTAGATTAAAATATGTAGGTCTCTTATGCAGCCAGTGTTCTAATTGTAAAATGAAGATACAATTTTTGCAATGGCAAAATGCTATCTAATTTCTAAAAGATGTTTAATTTAATTTAAGAACTTAAGAAGTTGCAGTAGTTTAACTTAAACTATTGTGCTTACATCGTGGCAAGCATAAAATGTACCTTTCTGGAATATCTTTAAACTGCCTAATGCAATGACTTTATTGCTTTAGAATATGCAACAGATTTCAAACATAATGAAAAGGTGCGTATTTTATTTATTTATGTGTTTATTTATTTTGTACTTTTACTTTTAAGACCTCACAATGATTAACGCTGATTTCTAATGGGTCCAGCACCCTGGCTTCTGCTCATTTGAGTTGTGGTTCAACGTATGTCGGATGTTTCTTTTTTATTATTATTATTGATTATTATTTGGCTGATACGCTTATCCAAGGCACTTTAAAACATTTGCTATACAATTGGTTACATTTCTTTTGTTTTTCCAGTTTGAGCACAGGCTGGTAAAGTGACTCACCCATGGTCACACAGAGGTGTCAGAAGCAAGATTTCAACCCACAACCTCAGTGTGTGAAGTCTAAAGCCTTAACCACTACACTGTTTCTTTCTGGTGCTGCTTATGATTTTCTGTGTTTACTCATATTTGTCTTCCAATGAGATATCTTCGGTTGAATGATGATGTCTAAATGTCCCCATGTCAGTGAGACGTGGTGGATTTGCACTCTGTCCAAGGTTGGCTCCTATCTTGAAGTCAGCTCTAATTTAAGCCTCTACATCTCTGATTTGGATTAAATGGGTAATAAAATGTTTTATTATGTTAAGACAGTTTCTCAAATGTGTTTTGTTGTATTAGTATTAATATTGTCACTCAGTTTGGTGATTTTTTACCCTGTGCAGTATGTTTGACCAACATGCACAGTATTGCCAATCTCTGGCAACATGATATATAGATTATATTCTGCACATTGGGGACAGCAATTTTACAAACCTACATGGACAAATAACTGAGAGATAAAAGACAATCAAAAGGAAAAATGCATTTTCTGCTTCCAAAAATTATTTCTTTGCTTTGTGACAGATGGCTGGGGCCCATGCCCGGCCAAGACGCCCTTTGGCACTGAATCCAGGGAAGCTGCCATAGGAGGCTCATTACATTCCCCAGAACACTTGGTGGCAGCCCCCCTGGGTGGTATCGGGGCAACAATTGTGGAGCACCGGAGCTCATGCCTTTTGGGCTCCGTGGCCACCATCAGGATTAGCGTAACGACTTACCAACCCCGTGTGGGCTGTGATGCAGCCACACCCAGAAGTGCAGTCTAATTAGGCTAATTACCACCTGAAGCACTTCTGGGTGGGCTATAAGAGGAGCCTGCAGCCAGCACTCAAAAAGACAGAGTCGGGAGGAGGGAGACGAAGCTGCCGAGAGGAGTGGAGGAAAGGAAGAGTGTTTTTGTGGTGGTGTTTTGTTTGGTGTGTCTTTTGGGACTGTATTGTGCCTGTGGGACACAGGGAAGATGTGCCCCACAGGAGAAGAAAATAAAGTTTATTTATTTTATGTGTGCCTCACGGTGTCTGTCTGTATCGGGTCGGTGCCCATATAGCGCCTATTCACAGCTTGCATTTTTATGGTTAATTTTCTTTGCTCTATAATTTGAAGAAGGAGGAATAACTAGTTACAAACCTTTACAGCCTGGAAAAGGATATAGAGGCCCAACTCATTATAAAAAGCTTGTATTTGGAAATAATACTATAAAGATGGAACACAAATTTCAAAATTAAATAAGGCAAAACAAAGTTTCAGGGCCTCTTTGGGTATAACAATATGGATATGAACTCTTGTCTACATACTCGAGTGATTCACCTAATAAACAACATCAAAATTAATACCAAGTAGTCTCATTCAAGTAAGAATTTTATTGTACACATAACAATGATGAACCTATAAACCTACATCTCACTTCCCATCTCTCTCATTATTATAATTGGTCATGTCAGGTCAGGTCAGGTCCATCTCTCTTATTATTATAACCTTACCCTAAAATTCCTTCCAGTAAGCCTTTGCTCAAGCTCTTCTTTCAATTCTGCACTTAATCCACATTTTTTTTTCAGAGGTAGCTTTAAAACTCCAGCATGGCCACCTTTGGGCCAAGTACCAGAATTACTTCTTTTTTCGGAAGGCACAGCACTTCCTTAAGGAACACTAAGCCAGAAAATCCTCTGGCAACTTATACAGCTCCTGGAATTTATCCAAAGTCCCCAATTTATCCAAGGCATGACATTTTTAAAATACCTGCTTTGAAGATCCTATTTGGTCCTGTGCCTTATACTACTACTATATAAGGCTTATAATATGGACCCCAGGCTGAAATCCAGGTTTCTAATTGATTTCATTCTATTCTGTTCTATTTTATCCCATTTAAAAGGGACAACACTGCTCTACTTTTCTTTATCTTGGATGATGTGAAGCCCCTCTTATTCTTTCTCTCTGTTTCTGAACATTGATTTGCTAAGTCACTTGTTTTATAGTATTCCGGAGAGAACTTCCTGACTACATCTCTCTATCTCCTTCCCTCTCTATTATGTTACTGTCCTTTCTGGATACCTTTCAAGGCACCAAGTACATGTTCAATGCTTGCTGCTCTTTGCTTTACAGCTCTGATATGTGAGACACCACTGTTATTGTCAGTGAGGGTCTTTCTTCCTGTACTAGAAGCGATGTGTTGGAAAGTACCTTGTCCTTCGTTATCATGGTGGTGTTTTGGATCCTGGTAACCTCTTTTTACGTGTATACCTCTGTACAAGAATTTTCGATTTTCAATAGAATGGATCTCAGAATTCATTAAACTTTTTTGAGTAATTAATCATTTTAGCAAGTAGTTAAGTCCAATCAATCTGTTTTGAACCTGGCTTCTTCTTAGTAGGGTGGTGAGGAGAATCATCTTTATCAGTAACACCTAGACTGGAACGAGCCTTGAATGGAGCACCAGTTCATCCCAAAATCTGCTGACACACATTACAGTATGCAGATGGGTTGCTAACTAATTTTATTCTCACATGTTTAATAGGTTGGAAGAAACCAAGGAACCTAGAGGCAATCCATAAATGTCTTTGGAGAAAATGTAGTCTTTATATGCATGTGGATGGTGACAAGGCTAACCACCACATGAAAATCTAAAGAATTACTTGGAATCTACAGTATTCTTTCAATTTATACATCCATTCATGCATAATTTAACCTACTTAATCTAGTTCACTGTTGTTAGGGCTGGTGTCCATCCTGGGAAACGTTATGCACAAGTCAGGGAAAATGGGCCTTTTTGAGTTACAAACTGAACTTTTAAAATATTACATAGCATTCTAAAAATGTGCTTAATCCAATTTAGAGTTATGGGGCCAGAACCTATCCTGGTGGAAATAGTTGCAAACCAGGAGCTAGTCCATTGCAGGTATATTAAAATGTGAAATATTAAAAATGCAATTTGTGTATTTTTGTATATTCTTTAAGTACCTCCGGGTCTTCTTCATGAGTGAGTGAAAAAGGGATGTTAAGATCCACAGATGAATGGGGCAGTGAGTGCACTTATGAGGCCACTATACTGATCTGTATTGGTGAAGAAGAAACTGAGTCAGATGGCAAAGCTTTTGATTTACCAGTCAATCCACGTCCCTACCCTTACTGATAGTCATGAGCTCTGGGTAATGACCAAAAAAATGAAATTACGGGTACAAGCAGCTGAAATGAGCCTTTTCCGCAGGGTGACTGGGCTCTTGTCAAATTTTTACTCAGCCATCCTTGAAAGTATTGTGACCTCCTCCATCACCATTTGGTTTCCTTCTGCCTCCTCTCTTTCTAAGACTCTGCTGCAGCAGGTGATTTGTTTAGCAGAGAAAAATCATTAAAATATCTGTTCATCACCAGAGTAAAAAAGAGAGCAGGAAAGATTGCAGCTGACTCCACTCACCCCAGTAGCCATCTGTTCATTAAATTGCCATCATTGGGGGGTGGGGGGGGGGGGGGTACAGGTCTACTGTGTACTACACGCCATCTCCACAGTTACTTTCTTCAAATTATTCAGATCCTAAATAAACTTACATAGGTTTACTCCTAACTATTTTTGCAACATATAACTGGTAACCGTGCTGTTTACTTGCTGTACTATTTGATACCTTTATTATTTTGTATAGTTTTTCTATCTATTTGACATAAATATTGAAATTTGTAAATGTTTTGTTCAAGAAATTGTTGTATTTGTATAGTGGTTTGCACAGCGTGCGGTTAATTGTGAGTTGAAATTGCATTGTATTGAGTTGGTTAAGGCTTGTAGCCCATGTTTTGCACCTAACCAAAGTCAATTCTGTTATGTTTCACATGCTAGAAATGAAGTGATTCTGACCTGAATATTTTATATATATTTAGTTACTGAGTGTAGTTTAACTTTGCTATTGTTTGCACAGATAAAACAAAACAAAAACTGTGAACCAAGTTACACCTGGCACTGCAGGATGTTTTTGTACAAGCTTTCAATGAGTTTTATTTGCTGTGCTTCTCTTGCACAATAATACACTGCCGTGTCCTCAGTTCTCAGGTTATTCATTTGTAGAAAGAAAATGTGTTTTGAATAGTCTTTAGATGCCTTGAACCGGTTTTTGATAGTGTCAGAGTGATATTCTGTACTGGTAGCAGCACCTATACTAGCAAGCCATTCCAGGGCTTTCCCAGGAGACTGACGAATCCAGACCAACCAGTAGCTATTCACATCAAATCCTGCAGCCTGGCAAGACAGAGTGATTGATCTAGAAGACACCACCTCCTGGGATTCTGGCTGTGTAAGAGTAACACTGCACTTGGAATCTAAGAAGAAAGAATTAAGGCTGTTAGTAATACTGACATTTTACTATTAAATTATTTATTGCATTTTAGAAATACAGTATTTACTAATTATGATTTCCTAAGTGATCAGTTTATAGATTAGTAATAATTCCATACCTGTAATCCAAGAGATGAACATAATGCAAATCCAAATAAAGCTCAAAGACTGCATCATGTATAAAGCAAACCTTCTCTCTGAATTCAAAAGAAATATTCTCAGCTGAGTAGCTTCAGGAGGCCATCAGTCTGATTTCCTTTATTAAGGAAAAGGAAAGTTGTTTTGCATAGATTTCCATCACACTTTAGAAGACAACTTGTAATGTAAATAAGGGAAAAATGTAATAAATGTTCACCTACTGTGTTTCATAGCCGTCTATGTAAATTATAGTCACACACTTTATTCAATTTGTTTTATTTTGCCAAATAGAATTAGGTCTGTAATTTGCTTATCTCTGACTAAACTTTAACACACTATAGTGTATATTGGGCACAAATTTAAATTCTGGATCTGGAAAATTATTAAGGAAATTGAGTTTACAGAACATAATAATCCTTTAATTTAAACTAATCTGATTGATACTGAACAGAAATGTTGCTTTATTAAACAATTTAATGTGAAATAACTTTCAGTAATACATGTTATCAAATATGTGAAAGAAAGAAAGAAAGAAAGAAAGAAAAAGAAAGAAAGAAAGAAAGAAAGAAATTACACTTTGCTTAAATGAAGCACATTGAGTTAGGATGGAGCAGTTCATCCACCATTTTTCAAGAAATTACATGTTTAAGATATTAAAATTGCTGAGGAACTAATCTAATCATCTAAACGTACTACACTGTAAGGGTGACATGGTGGTTAAGGCTGCATTTTATGGATCTTTTACTCTGGGTCCAAATCCAGTGTTCATCTTTACCTTTTACTTTTAACAGCCCCCCTTTTCAAATTATGGTCAATGAAGATCAGGAATATGAAATTGAAAATATGTCAGATTCTATGAGACGTGGAAATAAAATTCATTACTTGGTTCACACTAAGTGTTATGGTCAAGAGGAGAGATCTGACAAATGTTAAAGTGACTTTGGAGAGCTAGTCTTGATGTTAATGTGTGGACTAGTATATTATAGAGAAAATTTCTGGAATTGCAAAAGTAGATGTTTTGTGTAGTTTGCCACTCCTTCTGTCCATCCATGCAATTTGAAAATAGCATTTTCTTCAGAAAAGTTCTTAAAAGAGGCTTCCACCCTCAACAATTTTCCTCAGATTATCTGACAGCCTCTATAGATGTTACATAAACCTTAGTCAGGGTAGGAATTGATCACTGGACTGAAGTAATTATAGCAAGTTTGGCTTTATACCTGGCTCAAAGAGTGTCAGCCCTCTAGAAGATAATCACATTTCCATTGGTGTCATTGTTAAAACATCTAAAGATTTTTACAGATAGTAATTGATTTTTAGTGTTTGGTCATAACTTTAAAAACAGTGTCCGGAGATAACATTAATTTGGATACCAACCGTTTTAAAGACTTTGAAAATCCAAGCCTGTAAAATCTCGAGCAGTTATTTTAACAAACCCTTCAACAGAGGAGAATTTCATTTAAGAGGACTAAAATGGAAAAATTCAGAAATTGAAATGACTATTATAAAAATTAAAGTGGTAACCCCAGACAAAGGGAAGTAAAATTCATGCTTATTTCACTGCACAGTTTCAAAGGACTAAGAATAGGCTGAAGGTAGCTTGTGGCGTTCCCGGATGTACTTTTTAGCCCTTTTCAGGATAAACATTTTTTATGGCTTTCACAATTTGTTCAGCTTTATCAAATTACTGAGACAAGGTGTTTGCAGTATCTTTTCTTTCTCCTGCTGAGTATGAAATAAAAAAAGAAAAAAGTAACCAATAAGTTAACTGATTTTGCATTTCTTTAATAAATGAAATTATGGTTGGTTTAAGTTAAAAATGAAACCTTATTTTCCTTAATCCAATGTCTCCACTCTCTGAGGGAACACTTTACATCCATTAATTTTCTATTTGGAACTTTACAATTTTGCTTAGTAGAGGAAATTTCTTTCAGTTCAAGTATAGAGATGCAGTTTGTCAATGTCCAATTATTTTTCAGAAAGAATAAAACCTGTGCCACTACTGGAGACATCATCTTCTAATTACAATAGGAGATTAATGTCAAGCTGTCAGAAAACAGAGTAATGAATAAAGGCTTTAGGTATGCAAAGGCTTCTTGAGCTTCAATGGTGTAACAAAATTTCACACCTCTTTTTTGTGAGAGGGAACAAATACAGAACTAAAATTCTTCATAAATCTTCTATAATATTTAGCAAACACTATTAAAATATTCAGCTTGCTTAATGAATGAAGGAGGTTTCCAATTTGAATAGCAGCATCTTTCCCCGACCTACTTGAAACCCAGACTGCGAAATTGTATTAAATGAAAATGTCATGAAAATGTATTTTATTTTATATCTGGAAGTACTTCTGGTGTTCCAATAGTTTGGCCCGGGAGCACAGGGAAGCCCCACAAACCCCACAACCACTCCTTGGTGGCACCCACGAAACCCAGCAGGGCTAAGCCAACAAACTCCAAGTCCCATGATGCCCTATGGGAATCCAGGAGGGTTGCCAGCTAGCGTGCTGGAGAAGATAAAGCCATGTGCAATTTGTCTCCCCCTGGTCTTCCACACTGTGTACGTTCCAGCTGGGTAAGGTTTCCCTGGCACCGCCCTTCACAAAGTGAATTTATTGGCAAATGTTTTAAGTAAAACATACAGATACAAATAAATTCATTTTAAGTTCAAGTTTATTTTCAATGCACAGTTCAATGAGATTTTTTCATATTTATCAAAGACTAGTGATTAGCATTTATTAATATTTCCATGTTGAGAATGGTTGAAAAGAAGTGTAACAAGGCAGCACAAGGGAATGAAAAATTTGGCTCATCTTAGACACAATAGTAACAGAGACTGGATTGGATGAAAAAAAAGAAAGAGAAACGGGGAGAGAGAAGAGACAATGTGGACAATGGATGGACCGAGTGTTGATAAAGAGAAAACCCGAGCACAAAACCCTGCAATGTTCAGGCCAAAAGAAAGTTCAGGCTGGTCACTGAAAGTGCACTTCAATAGAGAAAGTGGCAGGAATGGGTGGAAACCAGTACATTGTCAGTCTGTTGGACTTAGCGAAGGGAACTGAAGCATTCCATAGAAGACGCAAAAAGATTGGCAAAAATGAGGAGACTCAACACAAGTTAGTGGAAAGTGTGACCAAAGGTTTTGAATCAAAAGTCTAGTGACAGAGAGAGAAAAAAGGATTGACAAAGTCTTACTGGGTTAAGTAAAAGGTGGTTATATGAGTTGTAAAAGGCGCCGTATAGCGCCCGACCCGGCACAGACTCAGGCAGAGGCACGTACTTAAATAAAACAGTTTTTTATTTCTCTTCAGCCATGGGGCATGCCTTCCCCGTGTCCCACAGGCCCAACACAGTCCCAAATACACTCACTGCAAACACAAACCACACTTCTTCTCTCCACCTCAGCACCACCACTCCTCCACAGGCTTAGTCCTCCTCCTCCTCCTCCTCCCGACTCTGGCTCTGAGTGGTGGTGGCTGGCCCTTTTTATATCCCACCCGGAAGCGGTCCAGGTGCTTGGACACCTGGTCCTAATTGCCCTTCCGGGTGGGGCTGAAGGTATGACCAGCCAGGCTGCTGACTCCACGCAGCTCCCCCTGGCGGCCATCCGAGCCCCCAACCAGGCTGTGGAGGACTCCATCTCCCATGGAGCCATGCGCTGGGCTGGGGAATCATTGGCTGCCAGGGAGGCTGCCACCAAGCGTCCCGGGGGAGGTACTGAACAGTCCATGGCTGCTCCCCCGGAACAGATGTAGGAGAGGCGTCCCTGCCGGGCATGGGACCCGGCTGTCCTTTACAGAGTCAAAGACGCTGGTATTTCCCTGTAAATCAATGGAGAGAGTGACATTCTTGCAATGTGAGTTGCAGCATACAAAGGAACCCTAACCATGGTGTAGGCCAGATGGGTAAGCCAGGTTAGAGTCACTGAATATATATATAAAATGATATAAATATATACTGTATTCTGTAAAAGATGACAAGACAAATGACAAAGAGTTAGGGTGACACCTCGACCCAATATATTATCAAGGTAAATGTTTTAAGGTTTTTCAGCAAAAAAATAATGTTCATAATGACACAAGCCTCGGTTCAAACTAGCTAAGATGGCGACACTTTCATTTAAGTACAGGTCAGGCAGAAAGAGGTGGGTCTAGGGGGATGGACACTGGAAGTGGATGTAGTTGTATAGTAAACATCCATTTATTTGAACCCGGGACTGTTTTGTGTATTCATGTTGAGGTTTGGGGCTCACTGGCACCCCTGTTCTATCACAATATATATACATAAATATATGGAAGTAGTCATTCAGTCAGTCATTGTCCAACCCGCTACATCCTAACACAGGGTCACGGGGGTCTGCTGGAGCCAATCCCAGCCAGCACAGGGCGCAAGGCAGGAAGAAATCCTGGGCAGGGTGCCAGCCCACCACAGAGCACACACTAGGGACAATTTAGGATCGCCAATGCACCTAACCTACATGTCTTTGAACCATGGGAGGAAACCCACGCAGACACGGGGAGAACAGGCAAACTCCATGCAGGGAGGACCCGGGAAGTGAACCCAGGTCTCCTTACTGCGAGGCAGCAGAGCAACCACTGTGCCACCATGCTGCCCTGTATGGAAGTATTATATATATACATGTATATGTGTGCGTGTGTGTGTGTGTGTGTGTGTGTGTGCGTGAGTCATGGGTGGGTTGTTAGTGTGCAAACTTAAGTGACTGTAAATATTTTATTTCTCAGTGTTTCATTACATCCTGTATGTATTTGTCTTTTTGTAAAATTAGTGCACATATTGCAATTATCTTTAAGTAAATAGGTTTTCTTTTTCTTGAATCTGTAAGTCATTGTAACTTGTTATGAAGTTCAAATAATGCAATTGATGTAATAAGTGGAGAGAGAGTCACTCTATATGTAAATAATTTAGGTGACAACTTTGTCCTAAAGAACTCAGGGTTCAACTCATGGTGGGTCTAAAAGAGGGCAGGAAATATACATGGCATTTGAATTCTTGCAGAGTGAGAATTGTATAAACAGTTTTTAATGTATGGACTAGTCCAATCTTTAAATCCTATGCCTTGCTATTATGTGTATAAAGTCTGCATTTTATTCCAAGGAGTAGTGAGTTTTTCCTCTACATATTCCCCTTGTTATTTATGTTCTTTTTCACTTGCAACAAAAAAGAAAATCTACTGGCAGCTCCACACAACCATAAAAATGCCAGAAACGGTGTATGACTAGAATTAAACACAGAATGGAATTATATTCAAAGGAAAAACCACAAAATCAGAATTAAAATAAAAATAAATTAAACAAAATTAAAATAAAATAAAGTAAAACCTACTATCATTTTGTGTTCAAGTATACAGATCTAAATAAGCAAACAGCTAATTACCACCTTGGGTCAAATAAAGCATTATATACTATATCTGTCTTGAACTCCTGTTTGCCTGGTGTGGTGACTCATCAGTTTGTCTACCTAGTACCCTGTATCTCAATTCCTATGTCCTCTTCTTCTCTCTTTCTTTTTAAAAACTTTGACCTTTGTGTCAGCTCTCACGCATGCTCTGCACTTAATCTTCATTTCAACGTAAACCACCTTTAAAACTCGCAGGAAAAAAACCTTTGTCCAAGTTCCAGAACCACTTCACCAAGTGGCACTGCATCCACTTACTGGACACCAAGCTAAAACAAAAAAATTCAGCATTCAGTTGTGCATACACAGCCAGGTCCCCAATACATCTAAATCTTTAAAAGCCTTCCATAGAAACCCTACATGGTCCTACAACATATAACGTGCAACCTTGTTCTTCCTTTTACTAGAACTAAAAGTTTCTTATTGGCCTAATTCTGATCTCTAATTTAAGAAAGGGCAAAACAATCCTTTAAGGCTGGTTTGTGCACCGCCTTGATTATTGCTAGGAAGGGGCTTTCTTCCACTACTAGAGGTCATGTCTATGAACTTACCTTTGCTTTTGATATCTTGGTGATACCTTATTTTTGAAAACCTCTTTCTACTCACAAACACCTTCACACAAGTTTTTTGAATTTTCCAACAGAATGAACTTTCTTTAATGATGATGATTTTTATTATTATTATATCTTTTAGAAGGTGTTAAATTCATTCATTCTTTCTAGAACCAGGTTATTTCTTAATTTTCTTAATAGGTCCATGTTGAGCCAGCACATTTATTAATAACATTAAGGCAGGAAACAATGGAACACCAAAATATCTACTGGCACCTCCTGGGACAATGTTATCTCTAAACTTACTTAAACTCTAATATTTAGGATTTTAAAAGAAAGCCATATATCAACTTACTTATACTCCCACTCCCATATTTAGAATATTGAAAGAATCCAAATCTAGAGACAATCCATAAAGATATATGGGGAATGTAATTGATATATACTGTAGATAGTTTCAGGGAATAAACAGATCATGTTAAACAAATGTACGTTTGATTGTGTGTGTGTGTGTGGGTGGGTGTGTCTGTATGCGTATCTGGAACTTGAGTGATGTAGGGAAGACTGCTCTTGTTGACTGAGGAAATCTAAATTAAAATCCAAATGAGTACATCTATATGTTGTCATTTTATTTGATTTTGTGTCAGATGAGGTTTTCAAACAAGATTATAACTGCATTATAACTTTGAAATGTCAAAAACAAAAAAGAAGAAAAAACGAAGCGCTACTCACAAGTTTAATTTTTCATCATCTTGGAGAATTGCCATTATGGTGGCATCAGTTTGTAAGATACTAATTTGAATAGGGACACAGCACTCTAATATATGTTGTCCGTAGTGAAGCTGAGAATACTATGTATTTAAATCATTCACATTTACAGAGAAAGAGAATGACAGTAATTTTAATACATTACTGAAGAAGTTGAACTAGTATTTTGTACCTCAGAAGACTAAACTAATTCAAAAAGGAGCACAGTTTCACTAATGTATTCAGGAATCTAGTTAGAAAGCAGAGACTTTTATAAAAATATTCCATGAACTTTTTGAAAACTGTGGGATTCAGGAAAAATATAATCAAAGTATTTGAGGAAGGTTACCTTTCTGCATCAAAGATAAGGATCTCTTTAAAAAACTACAACCAGCTGCTCTGCTAGCAACTTGTGAAAGTCAGATGTTTTGTTTCTTTTTATTTGTTGTTATTTTTAATAGTAATAGTATGGATTCCTAATGGGTGTTTAGATTGACAAATGCTGGACTGTTACCTATAAAACAATATGTGTGACTTTAATATAGAAAAACCTTAGGAGTTACTGAAATTTGTGAACCAAGGGGTAATGTGATGGTGGATATGCCCGTTATCCCAACACACAGGAGGTAAATGGAGCATACTGTGTAGGAAGGTTCAGCTACAGAAATCAAGGCTACCACTATTTCTCTTGTCAATGTGAGGCTTTTGAGAAGTAAAATCAAGAAGTTCACTATAGCATACATTTTATGCAGGAATATAGAGATGCCTACATCTTGTGTTTCATGGAGATGTGGCTATCTGTGGATTTACAAGGATGAAGAAGCTGAGAGAGTTTGTAGCAAATGTTATACATCTACAAAAAATGTTGAAAGTACAGCTATTTGTTAAGGAGGTTGAGGAAAATGAACATACTTTAACTAATATCCTACAGAACTATTATATGTGTCTTTTTGAGAATGTACTGACTTATTCATTCCTATTCTGGTGTTGGGGTCTGAACATAAACTTAGGAAAATAACCCAAATAGAGTCTTCTCTCTATGGACAATTGTAATTAGGACTTCAAAAATTGTGTAAGAAAACAGCAAAAAGATATGCAGATAAGATTGGAAAAGACTACAGTAGATGCACTCCTTGAAATGTTGTTTCCAAATTTTACTTTTTGGAAGACAATACTTGCTGCTAAAATTTAATATTAGTAGAAAGAGAAATAGTTATGTACCAGCAATAATAAAACTTATACATAGAATCAAAAGTACAGTTTTGTTGAAATGAGTAACATAGCATTTTGTTTTTAATGTATGTAAATACATAATTAGTTTTTTTTTACATATGTATTCTGATGAATGTCCTTTTTTGTTGATGACTGGATCAAACCAAATTTGCACTTGTTGACAATAAAGGTAAAACAACTAACTAATTAATTAATGAAAGACTTAACTTTATATTGGATGTCGTACAACAAAGAAGATCAGGTTGCCAACCAAATCAGTCAACAGGAAGAATTAGCTTGAAGTGTATTAGAAATAGTATATTAGAAATAGTGTATTAGAAATGGCACAGAGCATGAATAGCATTGCCAACAAAATTAGAGTTGGACAGAAACCTGTGGGTACTGCCTGAGTAAATGTTTAAGAGTAAGGGACCACATAAACAGTGAAAGTGAACAAGATTTTTTTTTCTTTTAAATGTTTTTGTATACAGTCCTTGGGTATCAATTGATTATTATTATTATTATTATTATTATTATTATTATTATTGATGAATAATAATCAGTCATGTTTTCAATCTTTCTTTGTTAATGAGCTGTTATTACTATTATTTAATTTCTTGTCAACAGAACATACAGTACACATGCCAAATTGGTTGAAGGTTAAACTGAAAAGTTGAATTTTTCAATGCCATTTTTTTGTCTGTCTTCAAACACAGAGATCCCCAAAATTGCAATACCATGTAATATGTAACCTTAGAATGCAGACTTAATGACATTAAAGTTAGAAGACTGCCAAGCGTACACATTATTGGTGGGCAGTAATGATATCTTGTACAAAGATTGCAGTAAGTCAAAAAGAGAAACAGGAATGAAAGACACACAAGCACCAAGAGTTCCATAACAATCATGCCATAATGCACCTGAGCTAAATCAGAATGGACGCTGAATTCCATAGGGCACATATATTTTCATACCTTGCCATACATTACTTCAGCAGTTAAAATATGCTTATATTACATCAATCATTGTACAATACAAGGGCATCAAAAATAAATTTAATGTAAAATGTATAAAATTAACCCAAATGAATACTCCCAGTAAATGAAAAGGCAAAAAATGCAAAATGATAAGAAATGCTGAAATATTTTGCCTTAATGAAAACAATTGATCCAGGCCTTTGTGAAACACAGGAGCCTAACCCTTCCTTAATCTCTTTCCATCAATCATCTAACCTACACAAACTTCTTAACCACAGCTCTCCTCACTTCAAGGGAAAAGAGTGACCTTCTCTACCAAGCACTTTAATCTTTAACAGGAGCCACTGCATCATTTGTAAATATGTATCAGGTACCTCTGATAAATTTAAAATTAAACAAAGGGGCCTCTTACCAGTCTAAAAACCTAATTTTCTGTTTTTCTTGTAAGAGATATCAAGCCATCCACATTGGATGAAACAGGGTGACAGTTAGCAGACCTTTTCAGGGAGCACATTCAAACCGTTAAAATAAAAGACCTTACAAATTGTAGAACACTTCACATCCCTTGGTCATAGCCACACTGATTTTCTGTTTATGTTCTTTCACAAGGCTTTAAATATGCTTTTCAAAGAAACACAAAAAAAGTTAGGCTCACTCTCACCCTGAGATCACACATTTCTCTAAGTCACAGCAACAAATATCTTTTTAGTGCCTCCTTCCAATTTCTCTAATGCCAGTTTTTTTTTTCACCTACTCTATCCTTTTCTCCTTTCCTCTGCCCTGGCTTAATTCCCTCTTTCCCATGCCTTACCTGCTCGTTCCTTTTCATTTGTATACCTGATGATGAGTATACAACCCAAATGTGGTGCCTTTAACTTTTTTTTTATGCAAGAAAACAACTTTAACTTTTTTTTTCCTTTGCAAATGCATGCTGATGTATCCCAACACTAACTCCTAATTAAATTGAGAGCTTCAGAATCACCTACTACTCAGAAAGATAGTTTTTCTCTGGGCTCCCTAAATTGAAACAGCAACATCTGAATTTTAGAAATGAATGGATTTGAGGTGAAAACATGAAATCAGCAGATCTGCCTGTATATAAGTCTTTGTAAATTAATGAAAAAAAAAATCTGAAATAAATAACGTGTTGAAAATGACTTATGTTTTCAAACAACACCATGAATAGCCTTTTGTAAAAATGCAACCAGGTAAGGCAAAAAGTAAAACACTATAAAACATTCAAAGTTTATGTACATAAAATATACAGAATAAATGCTGAACTGCAGTTGATATTATCTAGCACTGCATCATATATTTGTTTACATCAGTTTATAGAGTCAGTATTGTCAGATATATTGGTAAGCTTATTGAATGCACACGCAGTACACACAGTACAAATAAGTAAGCAAAACAATGACAATCTAAAACAAAAAAGAGAAATGTAAATGTTTGAAATCTGCATATAATTCAGTCCTTTATAAGTAATGCTTAGTGATGCCCATTCAGGTATGGTGACTTTTCCAGCCATCTGCCACAGAAGCAACTCTTTCATACTTCCATGTTCAGTTCTCTTACACTCCTTTTCCCAGGCAGTTTTTTACCTTTACTTTCTATTTGCATAAACATGATTTGCCAGTAGATCCTTAAATGTAATACTTCAGCCTTATCAAGTATTAAACAAGGCCCCATGAAAGACTATTCCTGCCAGAGTTGGACAGTTATTTTTTGTTACAAGGTCACTTTGCAGTATTTCTGTTTACAAAGTAACTTTTAAAATGAGGAACTTCAGTGTTCTTGTTATTGTAGGAGGATCTGTGTATTATGTATCACTGTGACTGTCTGGCACAATAGTAGACCGCTGTGTCTTCAGTTGTGAGGCTTCTTAGTTCCAGGAAAACTTTGGTAGAACTATCAGTGGTTGCAGTGGCTCGGCTTTGAATGGCTGTGTTATAGTTAGTGTTAGTGTTATCTCCTCTTATATACAGGAGCCATTCCATCTTTTTTCCAGGAGCATGGCGTATCCAGTGCATGTAGTAGCTGCTGCTTAAAGTGAACCCTGACACGGTGCAGGTCAGCGTCACAGATTCTCCGGGGTGTTTTAATTGTGGGTCTGACTGAGTCAATTGAATTTGTGACTGGACTTCAGCAACTGTAAAATATAGGAATAAAATTACATTAATCATTTTTGTACAATGCATGGCCATAAATAATTAATATAATATATGATATATAATTATTTTTAAGAAACAAATCTAAAGAAATACTCACGGTAAATGAAGAAGCAAAAAATTGAAAATGATACGAAATATTGGAACATTTTGTCTTAATGAAAGCAGTTGATTTGGCCTTTCTGGTATTCATTACCTGGGAAAGAATTAAGATTTCCTCTAATTTATGTAAGTAGAGTTCTGTTGATTTGCATATCACTTCAAAATGTAAATACATATTCCAAAAGACTGCCATACTCAGATGAAGTGAAAGCACATTTGTTTCCAAATCAAATTTCCTGTTTCTGTGATTATGTTATATTTAAAGAAATACCAGACCAAGAAAAACATTGAACCAGTTGTGTGTTTCATGCAAACTACTTTTTATTTCTTTTCCTAACCTTGCTATCTTTTTAATTAAGAAAAACTGGAGAGTAAGTGACTACACTGCACTGACATTTTGCAAAATTTTAGACTCCTTCTTAAAAGACACAACACCTTATGACAAACGCTGTGAGTTTTACTGAAAGTTTCACAATTATGTGAAGAAACGTCAAGCCTTTTATGAAATAGTAATTAGCAAATAAAGCTAAAGCAGGTGGCTTTAAGCTTCAAAACCGCAGCTTGATTCTTGACCTCTCGTTCATTATTTCATCTGCTGCAATTAACCGCTTGTCATTCAATTGTAAAAGTGTATGTAAACAATTACACAGCTATGGGTGTCAAGTGCCTTGATACAGTGTTCATCAAAGGAAGTTATAATAATTAAAGTTTCATTTTATACATTCATTTTGTTTTGATAAGTGTTATGATTTGGTTTCTGAATAATTATTTTTTAATTGAACAAACATAAGATGACTCAATCAGTCAGTTAAAGAAGTCATTCTTTTATGTAGCAACATTTACATGATTAATAAATGGGCTATCCTAGGCTGAAGTTTTTGGGCCCTGAATGACTTTAAGGACCCACCTCAGGGAAAAGTAAAAGTTAATGCATTAATTTCTTTAACAGTATTTCTAAAACTTCTTACTAAAATTAAACTCTCATTACTTTATAGATGTACCCTCCATTACCTGATGGGATGGACTGGCCATCAGGACTAACAGGCCAAACCCTTCTGCATTGCTGAGCAAGCGCAAGAGTGGGAAAGACAGAGAGAGAGAGAAATGCAATGTGAATGGTCCAATCAGCAACATCCTTCACCTTAGTCACATGATTTCCACTTTACATGCTTCCACTGGGATCAATCATTAGGAAACATAATGTTAATTTTCACTCGTATGACACCCAGTTATACCTTTCATTTAGATCAAATGAAGTTTTTCCAATGTTGTCTTTAGTTAGTTGTGTTAGTGAATTAAAGGAGTGGATGGATGAGAACTACTTGTCTTTAAATACTGATAAAACAGAGATATTAATTTTTGGAGGGAATGACGCTGATCACAACAATATTTTGTCATCATTTAACTCAGTTGGAATCATCATTAATTTTACTGAATCAGCCTGCAATCTAGGAGTTATCTTTGACTCTAGCATGTCATTTAAAGCACATATTACAAAGTTGCCCAAAATCATGTTTCTTCCATTTTAAAAATATTGGGAAATTAAGGCGCTTTCTAAATAAACAAGATTCTGAGAAATTAATTCATGCATTTATTTCTAGTAGGATTGACTACTGCAATGTTCTTTATACAGCCTCCAGTTAATCCAAAATGCTGTGGCAAGAATTTTTACAAGCACAAGTAAATACGAACACATAACTCCAGTTCTTAAATTAAGTTTAGGGCAGATTTCAAAATCCTCCTTTTAACATATAAAGCATTAAATGGCCAAGGTCCGGCTTACTTGTCTGAACTTATCATGACTTACAAACCAGTTACAGGGCCCCTAAACTGTGGAATGGTCTGCCTGCTTCTATAAGAGATGCCCCTTCGGTTTCAGCTTTTAAATCCCGGATGAAGACTCACTACTTCAGTTTAGCATATCCTGACTAGAGCTGCTGATTAACTGTACAGACTGCATCTCTGTTGTTAGTCATTAGCACTAAAACATAAGTAACATGATAGTTATAATTTGATACTAACCCTCACCTATTCTGTTTCTCTTCTCAGTACTCAAATGTGGCACTTATTGCCACTACCCACCTGCCAAGTTGTTTTGCCTGTCTAAGGTAAAGTCATCCCTGATAGAAGATCTCAGGAATCATGGGGTAGAGGGGTCCTTTCTTCAGATTGGCTGGCCCAGCGCTGTTTCAGCTGTGGAATGGCCAAATGGGGGAGGCAGCTTGATGGCTGACATCTCCAGGACTCTAAACAAATTCAATTCATATTATGTGATATCATCTACTGTTAAATTCTGGTCCGTACTTGTAAAATTTTTATTTTTATACTGTATTGAGGATTTGTTCTGTTCTGTGTATTGTATTGTATTGAGCCACTTCTTTTTGACATCCACTGTACGCCCAGCCTACCTAGAAAGGGGTCTCTCATTGAACTGCCTTTCCAGAGGTTTCTTCCATTTTTTCCCTAAAAGGTTTTTTGGGAGTTTTTCCTTGTCTTCATAGAGAGTCAAGGCTGTGGCACTGTCAAGAGGCAGGGCCTGTTAAAGCCCATTGCAGCATTTCTTGTGTGATTTTAGGCTATACAAAAATAAATTGTATTGTATTGTATTGTATTGTATGATTGTATCAACTTTCAACTGCACACACCAATACAAACAAGAAAAATGTTTGAGAGGACAGTAGAGACAGAAGACATTTTTTTAATTAAATAATGAATGTAGAAGAGGTGGTTACAATGGAATTTGTTCACGCACATCTACAAAAAACATTTGACAAAAATACAATACAAAACATTCTTATACAAAACATGTGCTAATCATCAGTTCTCAATATTTGGATACAATTAAGAAAGCAAATTCCCAGAATTAAAAAGAAAAGGGCAACATTAAGTTCAGTTAAGCATGTAAAAATATGGTAAAACTATAGATGTTTTTTAATTCCTCATACATGTAATTATGCCATCACTGCACTTTTATTAATGCAAAATAAGACAAGAAACATAGGCCAGATAATTGAACTATGAGACCAATAAAAGGTCAAAATGATTGTTTGATTGTGAAACCCGGGTGTTCAGGACTGAGCTTGAGAACCTGCCTGGCACTACATGACTTTAGTTATAAATCATTAAGAATAGTATTGCTTGTGCATATTTTGTGTTATGCATTGACTGAAGATTTTGTGAATATTGTGGGTTGACTGGCCACACAGAAGTAGTACATTAGCTAAAATGAACTTGTTGCTTATATTGTGCTTTTTGCAACTAATTCACACTGCATATTTTTCAGTTACTGTTGATGATACCGTATGTTTTACAATGCACATTTCTATTGCCATTAATATATTGTTACATTGGTACGTTCAAAGCAATATTGTGTTCATTAAGTGTTATAGAATGATTTGTATTTCATGCTTGCAATTGGTCACTACCTGACATTAAAGTACAGAGAGGTGGGGCATTTGTATTAACAAGAAGGTTATGGGGACTCAAGGTTGGCCTCAGCTTAAAGCCCTCAGGTTAGTTAGAAGAACATGAAGAACTGCAAGGCACTTTGTAGAGCAATAAAATCACAAAGCAGTACTAAAGAGAGAAGTTCTTTAGAAACCCAACAGATACAAAAATGCACTATTGAATTGTATCAGAAAGAACTTGAATGGGTTCCAAATAGATTTTCAACAGCATCAAAAGGAGCTGTACAAAAACTTTATGATAGATACACAAGATACATTAAAGACTGATAGACAGAGTGACAGAAATTATCAGAAGAGCATACGATTTGACAAATGAAAGAGGACCATTCAGTCCATCAAACCTGATTAGTTAACTAATAGCTGAAAATGGTTGCAATGTGCTCTTCAGATACCTTTAGATGTAGAAGATTGAGTTTCTGCTTGAAATGTATGAATCAGTAGCTTTTACCAGATTTCAACAATTTTTAACTTGGAAAAGTGTTACTTGGATTCTGCTGAATTCCCGTTAGTCTTCTATAATGTGTGATTTTTGGATTTAATTGAATCAATGTTATAATGTCTTTTGAAGACTTGGATTTTACTCTGACATACCTGTCTCTCTTTAACATTAAGGAGACTCTCTTATTAACATATGTCCATGGTTTCTTCCCTCTTCCTAGCTTAAAGAACTGCTATATTTTATTTTTATGTATTATTATTAGTTTTTTTTTTTTGTTTGCTGACAAATCAAAATAGCACTTTAAGTGAAGTCTCACTACTTTTGCGTCTTACTATCTTTGTCCTTTTGTTAATGTTTAAAATGTTTGGCAAAGTATTTTATTACTTTATTGATATTTTTAATTAGTTCAATTTTGGTACTTTACCTGGCTGAGAAGAATGTTTTTCAAAGATTATTCACTGTATGACAACTTTTGATGTTTTCTTTTTCTTTACAAATAACATTTTGTACTTTTTGCACATTAAACTGTATCTTCCAAGTATTAAACCATTTTAGGAGATTGCCTAATTGTTTTTCAGTTTTTTTCCACCTTCTCTGTATTGTTTGTTGGTGTCTTTTGCAACTAAACAGTTTAAATAACTCTGTCAGAATCTATGACATGAAAATAAATTAGAAAGAGGAACAGAACCCTGAGGGATTTCAAAACACTTTTCAAAGTTCCTTTTTATGCCAATTGAATTTTAGTGTAAAAATTTGGCAGTTTTTTGAAAGTACCGTATATATAAATACAGTGTATTGTATGGTTTGGTTTTGTCTGTCACTCCAGTTGCTTGTTCACAATGTCTAACAGATTGTTTTGGACTGATTGTGTACATGTGAAGTGTTGTTGGCCCTTTCAGTATATTATTATCATAAAAACAGTTTAATTTATTGAAGATGGTACATTGCACAAGCCTACATGGAAGACAAAAAAGCCTTTCCATTCTTTAAGTTTTGCAGTTGGCTAGACACCTCTCTAGTATGAACTGATTCCTAGAGCATGCTTACTAAATGGTAAAATCCAGTCAGGGCCTGGAGTTTATGTAGTCTTCATGCATTTGGTGTTTGAAGCACGTTTGACACTTCCATTATAAGGTCTTTAAACACAGATTGTGTTTTTAATTTTGCCCATAATATTCACATAATTTTAAAATTCTTTAATAAAATATATATTTAGTGTTTGACAAATTGACGGTAATGTTTGATTATTGTTTAAATGCGGGCGGCACGATTGCACAGTGGTAGCACTGCTGCATTACAGTAAGGAGATCCGGGTTCACTTCCCGGGTCCTCCCTGCATGGAGTTTGCATGTTCTTCCTGTGTCTGTGTGGGTTGCTTCAGTTTCCTCCCACAGTCCAAAGACATGCAGGTTAGGTGCATTGGTGTGTGTGTGTGTGCCCAGTGGTAGGCTGGCGCCCTGCCCGGGATTTGTTCCTGCCTTGCACCCATGTGCTGGCTGAGATTGGCTCCAGCAGACCCCCATGACCCTGTGTTAGGATATAACGGGTTGCACAATGACTGACTGACTGTTTAAATGGAAAACCAAGTTTGAATCAGAAATAAGCAGACATCTAAAACATGAAATTCTTTGAATTAAGCATATTTTCTCTTGCTTATCTTAAGCCGTGTTTATTGTAAGAATAATGAAGGTCTGGGTCAGCACTGTATTCTTTTTTGCCTGACAAAAATGCTGAGATAATGTTTTTTTTGCTATGATAATTATTATGCTGTTTTCTTTTTTATTTCCAATTAATGTTTGAATAATTGAATTCACATGAATATTCATTTGCAGTATTTTAAACCACCTTTTGACCAATAAAGGGAAGCTGTGTCCAACAGAGAGCATTAGGTGTGGGAATGGACAAGATTCAATTCTGAGAATCGTAATGTGGAAAGGTCTTTCTGCTCATACTGCCACCCCAAAACCCACAGTGGGAACAAAATAACCACCATACAAATAAAAAAGCTATACTTTGCTTGTATTAAAGATTCTTTCATCTTACAAATCCACAATCAGGCTGTACTGGGAGCCCCAATATAAATGTTCACAGAGATAATTGCAGCAGTCAGCTGAGGTACTCTCGGTGCTTTGGCTGTTATCTTCTTCTAATGTTGTAGGAGTCTGCAGAAGTTTGTCGCATGAAAGGTCATGGAGTGCTGCAATTTCAGGGTTAAGCAGATCAGCAGCTGTGCTCCAATGTGTCTGAGATGCAGTGTTTGTGTGGACTCAAATGCCAGTGTGAGAAATAACACTTTTTGTAACTTTAGTATATTGTTTTCTTACAAAGAAACCAAAAGTGCCCAATTAGAAGCTATCATCCTTATTTTGGAAAAAATCATTGGATACATAATTTTTATTAATATTTGTATGTCAAGTCAAGTCAAGTCAACTTTATTTATAAAGCACTTTACATACAACAGCCGCTGACCAAAGTGCTGAACATAGGCTAAAATAAATTTTAAACAAAAACAAAATAATAAATAAGTAAAATAAAATACAATAAATGAAACTAATTAAAACATAGTAAACACAACTAAACAGAGTTAAAACAGAGTAAAATCAACTGCTCACACAGGATCAAACGCCAAACCAAAGAGGTAAGTCTTAAGAGCAGACTTAAAAATGGGCAGTGAGGAGGCCTGTCTAATGTGGATCGGCAGTGAATTCCAGAGCCTTGGAGCCACAACGGTAAAAGCCCTATCCCCCCTGAGCTTTCGCTGAGTCCTAGGCACATCCAGAAGCAGCTGACCAGCTGATCTGAGTGAGCGGGAAGGAGAGTGCATATGCAGCAGCTCAGTGAGGTAGGGTGTAGCAAGCCCATTTAAGGACTTAAAAACAAATAAAAGAATCTTAAAATGAACTCTAAACTGAACAGGCAGCCAGTGCAGTGAGGATAACACAGGTGTAATGTGCTCATTTTTTCGCGTGCCAGTTAAAAGGCGTGCAGCAGCATTTTGCACCAGCTGGAGCCGAGACAGGGTGGACTGGCTAACACCAACATACAACGAATTACAATAGTCCAACCGGGTTGTAATGAAGGCGTGGATTACTGTTGTAAATTGTTTTTTATCTTCGCCAAACGTCTTAGCTGAAAAAAACAAGATTTCACCACCACGCTGATCTGACCGTCCAGTCTAAAATCCTCATCTATCCTAAAACCCAAATTTGTAATAACAGGTGTACCATATTGTGCAAGGGGACCCAAATCCACAGGAGCAGAAGTAGAAATAGACCCACTGGTGCCCCCAGGACCAAAAACTATAACCTCTGTCTTATTTTCATTAAAATTTAAGAAGTTTACTGCCATCCAAGCTTGTATGGTAAAATTCACGAAAAATTAACAATTTAAATGTTTACAATCAGGTGGAGCATTTTACTACTACTACTACTACTACTACTAATAATAATAATAATCTAAGAATATGTAATTAAAAGCAAAAAACAAGCAATATAACAGTTCAGGTGCTCAGTACACAGAGTTTTGCTTTGCTAAACAATTTTACTCTGAGATGACATAAAATGACATTCTCAAACATGCATTGTCTGTTTGGCTTTGTGAATTCACTGTCGTAATCTTCTTTATTTATTTATCTGGTTTGTACAATGCTATATACTCTATACCCTGCCCTTCTTTCTTATATTCTGTTAGTGCCTTGAGCATGGGAAAGGTGCTATATAAATAAAATGTATTATTATTATTATTATTAATATTAATCTAATTCAGGTCAGTGGTGACTATAGACAGAACCAGCCTGTTACAGGTTCCACTCACAGGGGGGCACATTTAAAACTGTTAGATAACTTAAAACATACATTTTTATGGATTTGGCAGGAAAACTGCAGTATGCAGAGACATTCCCATGGTGTGACTGTATCAACTTAACAAAAATCAGCTTGAAGTGGGATTTTAACCTGAGGACCTGGATGCCTGAATGAGCAGATTATCCTCCCCTGACTGTACTACACACTGTATTTTAATAATAAAAAAATGCTAAGTATAGCAATGAACCACCAAGCTAATAGTTAGATCTGATTCTAATGTTGCTTTAGTTTGCATTATTGTTCTGTGCTATAAATTATAACTCTTAATATTATTTCCCATTGGGATTAATAAAGTATCTATCTATCTATCTATCTATCTATCTATCTATCTATCTATCTATCTATCTATCTATCTATCTATCTATCTATCTATCTATCTATCTATCTATCTATCTATCTATCTATCTATCTATCTATCTATCTATCTATCTATTTGTAAGCATGTGTAACCTTGTCCCTGTGATAATTATAATGATCTCATAAAATTTCAGCTTCCAGGAGGTTTTTTGCAGCGTCAACCTTTAGCACTGACTACTACAAAATAGAAATCCTAAAGAGCAGGTAATTTTCATTCACAGTTTTTCTAATCCATAACCTGGCTCAAAGGACACTGGGCTGTAGATTATGCTATGTGGAAGATACATCAAGAGAAGATGTGCTTAAAATATAGAAAATACTATTACACATATCTGTAAACTGTGTGAAGGTTAGATATCAAGACAACGTTCTGACTCATGCTAAGTTAGTTCAGGGTATGTGTTTTTAGGACATTTGAAAGTCATTTAATCTTTTCAGATAAGTAAACAGAGACCAAAACGATTTATGTTTGAAAAATGTTGAACGATGAAAGGAATACCAAAAGTGAATGAAAGCCCTTAAGTTTAATTTAAGAGGCACAAATGGAATATAACTTTGCACAAATTACAAAATTGATTTCTTTTTACAGAGAATAATTGTCTATACAATAAAATACCCAGATTGCATTACCTAGTGAGTGGTAACTTGTGAATGTTTACACTTAAGGTTAACACTGTTTTGGATATTTTGGACAAGTGTAAGTTGAAGAGTTCTATTGGGTTCAATGGCTTGGTCTCATCATTTTTTGTCATTTTTAAATTTAACATTTAAGTTTAGTAATCTTTTACTGTATGAAGTATGGAGTTGCATTTTATTTTATTATTTATGAAGTAGCATGTCCAAAATTGACCTCAGTGTTTTAAAATTTATTTGTCGGTGCAGATTTGTGTTTAAGAACAGCAATACAGATGCCTTTAGAATCAATGGGCTACAGCCATATGGCTCCAGAGAGAGGTGCACACAATAAACAAATGAGAAGCAATTCTTCACTTGGGAAACAGAGAGAATCCAGAACCAATGTTAGAGCTTGAATATTTGAACACAGCTGTTCCTCTTAAATTTGAAAGTGTACAAGGGAATAGATTTTAAGGCCAACCACTTTACAGATTGTTTCCTCTACACAGGGGTCCTCAGAGAGTTTCTGAATCGCTGACTTTAATGTCATGAGCACACTGTCCTCTAGTGGAACAATCTTAATATGTTGACTCATTCTGTCCATAATGTGGGATGTTTAAAAATTCAGTATGATCCTATTGTTATGTTTATGGTTACTAAAGTATTATTTTTGTATGTTTAAAAAAAAACTTGAAGAGAAGCATTGGTTTAGAACGTATTTACACTAGATGATCCCAGTTCTTCAGTTTAGTTTTACCTGACAAATGTTAAAACAGGCAATATGTTAAAACTGCCTAAATCTTGACTTCCTGTGCAGCTTATGAGATCTTTTAAGTTGCTTTTCCTGGTAAAGTAGATGTCATATTTTTGTGAATAATTAGTGTAATTTATAGGATGATGTTTCATAGTTTCTTTGTATTACCTAATACAGACATTTTATTGTAAAATAAAATATCTTCAGTTATAAAGTCATATGGTAGATTATTTGCATACAGTAGTTTAACAAAATACAGTGAGGATGGTGCAGTGATTAGCATTTTTACCTCACTTATCCAGAAGCCCCACTCTAAACTCTTCACCTTGTCTGTATCTATATAGAGTTTGCACTTTCTCTCTGGGCCTATGTATGTTTCACCATGTGTGCTCTTTATTTTGTGGAAAATCTCGAACATTTCCTCATTAGATTAAATGCTGATTTAAAACTGGCAATGCATAAGCAATCACTGCAACAGACTGATGCCACATCCAAGTCAAGTCAAGTTTATTGTCAGATGTACATATTATCATGGAATTCCAGCTTGAATGTCTCATCAGAACAAATGACAAAAATACAATACTGTACAATTAATAAAAACTGTACAGTACTTAGAATACAAAATACTGTATACTGCATATGTACAATTATATGCAACTAGCTGTGTTGCCTGTCAATTTAAGCAATTTCAAAATATTTGATGTCTCTTGCCCTATGTGTACCTTCAGCACCTTTCATTGATATCCTCATGGGTCTGAAGCTTTCTTGACTAGCACTCTGTCTCGCAAGCATGTTCAGATAAAGCCTGCTTTATGCACTTTTGTTAAATTATAGTTTTTGTTCTTGGCTGAGGTCTTTAATTATTCTGTTTTCCTTTCTAAGACAGTGAGTGTGGAATATGCCCTAATAAGAAGGCATCTTGGTGCCAATTATACTGTATGCCACCTTTGCAGGGCCTTATGATCTTAAGCCAAGTAAAGGAGGTAACATGATGCCACTAGTGAGAATGGAGTCCACTATGTACCTACAGAGGTTTGTGAGCCAAAAATGGAGAAATCTGAGCTGTCCACAGACTTCTATGAAAGTAGAGGCACAGGTGAACCTTTTGTCAAGAGCCAAAATGGGGTATGTCCACTTCAGTTCACCAGTGTTATTCAATCCAAGGATTTTTAAACTGTTCACTCTCTCAACAACATTCCTTTTGATGTAGATATCAATATGGTCTTCTTTTTGCTTTCTGCAATCTATGACCAGCTGCTTATTTTTGCTGACATGAAGAATCAGAATGTTGTTCTGACAAAACTGAGTCAGCAGATAGACCTTTTCTCTGTACGTTACTCTTGTTGGTGATCAGGCCTTTAATGGTGGTGACATCAGCAAATTTCATGTCTGGTCACACAGTCAGAGGTGAACAATGAGTACAGAAAAGGACTCAGTGCACTGCCATGTGGGGTGCCCATGTTAAGGATTTATACTGCTGAAAAAGTAGATCTTCACTCATGTTGACATGGCTTTCTTCCACTAGTAGACAGTCCATTTAAAAAACTGGAAGCCATACACTAATGGCCTGTACCTCCTAAGAATATAGACTTTATAATGATGCTCAATTTTAGGAAAATGAAAGTGATCCAAAGCAATTGATACCTTTATACCTGTATTTAAAAGAATATATATTTTGAAATATGCCTTATATTTAGGTTGAAACAAATATAGACACTTGACTCTACTAACATTATAAATTGACTTCAGGCTAAAAATAGAATGATATAAGCAGCCTATCACCATTTCCTACCTTGCACCAAAGCAGCTGTCTAATGTGAACATGAAATGGCCAGAAAACCTTGAAAAAAGCTTGATAGATTAAAATTAAATATCATAGTATTTTATTGAGCGTCAAAAGGTGTAGCAGAGGGTAGTGAGTGCAGCAAAAAATGCTACTGGCATGAAGCTGTCCTCTCTTCAGGATATATACAAAACCAATAACTACCTTTATCAAGGCAGGTTATATATTTTGAGATGCAGTTGGTTACATTTCTTTTGTTTCTCCAAATGGAGACAAGCACATGAAGTGCCTTGCTCATAGTCACACAATGTCAGTAGCAGGAATTCAACCTGCAGCCACAGAACTTGAGGTCCAAAGACTTAACCATTACACCACACTGTCTGTGTCACATGACGAAACCTTAAAAAAACAATGTTCCAAGGATGTTATATTATATTTCCAGGGATATTTCAGAACTTTGGAGGATGTACTGAGGATATAATTTATCTTGTGGGGATAGTTGAGAAGGGCGGCACGGTGGCGCAATGGGTAGCGCTGCTGCCTTGCAGTTAGGAGTCCGGGGTTTGCTTCCTGGGTCCTCCCTGCGTGGAGTTTGCATGTTCTCCCCGTGTCTGTGTGGGTTTCCTCCGGGCGCTCCGGTTTCCTCCCACAGTCCAAAGACATGCAGGTTAGGTGGATTGGCGATTCTAAATTGGCCCTAGTGTGTGCTTGGTATGTGGGTGTGTTTGTGTGTGTCCTGCGGTGGGTTGGCACCCTGCCCAGGATTGGTTCCTGCCTTGTGCCCTGTGTTGGCTGGGATTGGCTCCAGCAGACCACCGTGACCCTGTGTTCGGATTCAGCGGGTTGGAAAATGGATAGTTGGATGGATAGTTGAGAATTCCAATTAGTGAATGTCAGTAGTATAAAAAGTCTAAAAAATGTATATCTATGGTAATTTCACTATAGGGATGCAGAAAAGAAAAGTGGGATGAATATCTTGATAGGAAAGCATGTAAGCTAAGAACTATAGACATAACATATGCCAGTCAACTTAAAATGTACGTCTTTAAGATTTGGAAAGAAATGAGACATTTGGAAACTGTGCAGGTTACCATAGATGATGACTGTTTGGAATTTTAGATGTTAGCCAGCAACAATAACTTGTATGCTTCCGTAGTATCAATACACTGTAAAAAAATATAGGCTATTTTAACTTAAAAACTCAAGTTTCCCTGCTGCCTTGAAATTTTAAGTCCAGTAAATATATGTATATTCATTATGTCCACTAATCATTTTCAGGTAGAACACTTGAAACAACCTAGCCTTGTTCGTTGTTTCAAATTACAGATAGAAGTGTTGCAAGTTAATGAATGCAAAAGATTCATCTTTTCAACATTGCAATCTTTGTTGAAAAAACACATTATTGAATGTCATATACTCGTTTCCACTTGTCCTTCATTACTGTTTCCACTTACTGATTTAGGTTAAAAGAACAATCTCGGCTTGACATTATTTATTTTTTCAAGTCCATATGACTAATCCATATTTAATGGTTAAACTCATGGATTGTAATAATCACAACACACACAATTCTTTGTTTTAAACTATGACTCAAAGTTTATTTGCTGCTCTGAAATGTGTTGCTTAAAGTCAAAAAATCGTTTTAATTCTACCCATTAAACAAAATTACCTTGTTTCCTGAAATTTCACATAAATTCAACTGTCATTCAAATATTCTCTCATGACATTTCTTAAAACATTAACTAAAACAAATTTCAGAAATAACATGTACGAAGCAACTTCAATTACTCTGTAATACAGTAATGATATGAATTTTCTCAGTGTCAGTACTCAGACAACAGCATTAAAGTCTAAACTTGAGCTTCCTTTGCCATAGTCACTTGCACTATTGTTGTTTAAATTTGAACCCAACATCCAAAATAAAAAGCTAACATCTAAATTGTCTCCCACGCAAATCAGCACTTGGCTCGGCCCATCTAATACAAAGAATACTGAAACTGAAAAAACTGATAACAGTGTACTTTTCAACTATACCAAAATCAGTCCAACAATGCAAGTGACCATCTGTTACCACAGGTTAAACACAATAATAAAACAAAAATACAATATATGAAATGCTTTTTAAACATGAATGTGCTTGTGTGTTGAAAGGAAGAGCTATATCTATGAGGCATGCATGTGGCAAATGTGTCATCAATGTGTGAAATAATGTCTTACAGCAAAGTAAATGAAACCCTGAGTTAACCTTCAGTCAAAAAAGATAAAGAAATATTAAATTAAAATGAAAATTGACTACAAATTGTTATTTGAACAATATGATATGAACATGAATACACAGCTTGGCAACAAATTTCCATCACAATCTTCACATGCTTGTAACAAGAAAGATAAACAAAGAAATCCAAGCAAATTTCTCTCTCTTAAAATTCAATAAAAGAAGAATATAAAGTAAAGTTCCAACATATTCATAGTGTTTGACTCTGAAAGGAATTATGATTTTTTTTTACATCAGTGTCTACACTCTGTATCTCAGCAGTTTATTTCTCAGGCCATGTATCCGTGCAGAGCCTTGATCTGGCTTAATCTGCATAACCACTCTCTGCAGAAACTCAAAAGTGTATTTCATCTTTTGTGGATATTCCTGATTAAAACAATAGATGATGCCCATTAGCATGGCAAAGCCCTCTGGCACATTTTGGAGGCTGTGTAAAATGATGGTCTCCTCCACCACAACTGCCACTTTGAAGACCTCATGTGGGAATGTATCCTGAAGTACACCTTCATGGCCAATCAGGAGTCCTACTTGCATCCCCTTCATAATCACATCCAGCTGTTCGCCATGGGCCTAGAGAGGAAAAAAAAATTAGAAACTGTGCCCTTGCCTATGTTTTTAGCTTTTAAAAGTAAAATGATTCTAAAAGGCTAATCTTGTGAGGACACATGAAATTAAGAAAATGACCATAACTGAGTTGATAGCAAGTGTCACTTAGTTTGTCATTATCTGTATACGACAGGTGAAAACTAGCAGTTGGGTCCTGCCCATGACTACATGCAAACACTAACTCCCTAGTTGCCCTGGTTTGAAAAAAACAGTCTATTTCCTAAGTATTTTACAGGATGCACAACCATCACAGTATTTAACAGAGCAAATACTGGTTGTTAAAAAAATGACTTAAAACTGTGGTTATATCACTCAAGAAGTAAAGAGTTAAAAGAACTGTTTTCATACATCACACGTCTTGATAATGCCTGATGGATCTTCAGATATGTAGTATGGTAGACCAAGCAGTGCAGCAGTTCTTCTCTTCTGGTTTGTGTCCTACAAGAGGGGAACAGAAAAATCAGACAAAAGAAAATACTACAAATCTGCACAATAAATAATAACATTGTATCTATACACTGATCACTTTTACTACTTACATCTTTCTCAAGACACTGCAAAATACTTTTGAGTGACAGCTTTCTGCCAGACATTGCTGCTGCTTTATACACTTCAAGAAGTCTTGGAACCAGACCATCTAATCCTTCAAGAAATGGCTGCAAAAGGTCTGTAGTGACGATCCTTTTGAACTCTGCACTTATCTGGGGGGAGAGAGAAAGAATTTAATGTGAGATGACTTAGGTGGCAACACACCTGAACCTCAAATAATATTTAAACATGTTGAGGACTTTATTTATAATTAAGTCTAGTATGTGTCCAGTTACCTGTCTTTCAGTAAACAGTGCTGGCCATCTGTTAAAGATTTCAGAAATTAGTGGTTCACCACCAACTATTTCCTTCCTCCGCTGTGAAAATGTGGAGATCATCAGTTCATCCACAACCTGTAGATCAGGTTCTTTTTTCTGCATTTCAGTCACAATGAGTTTCCGCTTCTCCTCCGTGTCCTCTGCACTTTGTCCTTCAGGTGGATCTGGCAAATAATGTATTTCACCCTTTTTGGATTTCTTGACACATTTGCCTTTATAATCTGCTCTTTTCCTTTTGTTTACAACAACCTCTGGGCATCCAGCAGCACTCAGACTCTGGCGGTAATTACCCATCTTAAATTTTAGGCTGTACACCCAGCAATGCCATCCTTTGCCAGATCCTGGCTCCTTGAGACAAGGATGCCTTTCAACAAGAGCTTTAGCGACACTGTCATACTGATCTTTACTTGGGTAGGCAGTAATCGTTGACATTAAATCTGCTAGTTTGTCTAGTATTTCACTCTTAACACTCTTGGAAATCACCATTACAGATCCATCTTTAACATAAGCATCATTTGCCTCCTTTAGCTGGAGTTCAACATCATGGGAGAAACGTGGAATTTCAAAAGGATCAGGCCAATCTAAAGACTCTCCACTACAGGAAGATGGCAGGCTGCCGGTATCCAAAGTTGAATCTGAGCAGACTAATTCAGAAGGGGTAAACAAAACCTTTAAAGTCACCTGCTCTGTCGGAAGATCTTTGATATCTGTCAAATTACACAACTCGTTTCCAAATTCTGGATCTTCAAATTGTAAGATAAAGCTCCCTCTCAGTCCAATCTTGTTTCACAATAGCTGACACAGTTCCTCAACTGATGGGGGGGTGTTCTCAATGGAGAGGCGTCTTATTTCATTTGCTGACACAATGACACGAAGAAGCATTTTTGATTAGAAACTATTAGCTGAAAAGGAGAAAAATGATCAAATTAAAAAAATATTCCAATACAGGCCGCCTGTCACCTGCCTCTCTCCCTCAGACACATATAATTCCTATAGATTTTGCCAACTCTTTGATGAATTATATCGTGCCACTATAAACTTAAAACTTGAACAGTTGAACAAATAAAACCCTAATTTAAAGTTTTAACACACAATCCTTCAAAGTTATAAACATGTTTTTAAACATAAAAACATTTTGATATTTTCAAGTATCAGGCTGAACTTTAACAAACACCACTTACCTTAACGTAACAAGAATGTTCTTGGAGTGACTAGCAGCTGTCCCTCAACAAGGTAGGACACCAGTGGGACGTGGTCATTCAGGTCCTCTGGTTTGGTGACCAGTGTTTCCACAGGGCTTTTTCTGAAAAGTCGGTAACACCTAAGATGCTCCAAGAAACATGCTGAAAAAGTTTCAACAAAGAATGATATTTGGCCAGCCACAATACATATTTCCAGTATTTTTGCAAAATCTGGAAGTCCACTTGTGCTTCCAACAGAAAGAATCATTCCTTTAGAATACCTTGTTCCATTTACATTAGCATTGGAGGTAAGCCCAACAGTGTCAACATCACTAAACCTACTCAGAATGGCCTGTCTGATATTACCATCTAAAATGTGTAGGTGCACAGCAGGCACCTTCCCAGTCTCAACTTCTGGCTTGAAAATGTTTGGCATTTCAAGATAGTATGCCAGCATAAGTTGATGTCTTGTGGACAGGGTAAGCAAAATATTTTTGAAATTGCGGGCATCATGAACTACCTTTTTAAAAAAAAAATGTTTTGCCTCAAATCTAATTGTCCAAAGGTCGATTAGGGTCCAAACTTCTTTGTAAGTTCAGGATAATGCTCCACAAAGTGATGTTTGGGACGCAACTTGAAATTAGGGAACACCTCTAAAAGCGACTGCCTATGATCAGAAATTTTAGATTGCAAATAACAGAGTGTTTCTGAAGAAAAAGAGGGCGTAGATAATAATTCCACCAAGTCTTTTAACTCAAGTATGATTTCCCATGTTTGATCACCTTCTGGAATAAGGTGGCCAATAATTAACGGAAGGAACCTTATAAGAGTCCAATTTTCATGTCCATTGCCACCTATAGTTCCACTTTGTTGAAAAGTTGATGGTATTCTCTGAGGATGATTTCGTTTGTCAGCAAATTTAAAAGGAAAGCATTGTATTCTACTATTAAGCTCATCCAATGTTAAATATTTTTTAGAAATCAAATCTGAAAGACATAGGCTCAGCTCTACAGGTACAATTCCTTCCAGTACATCATGTAGAAAATCAGGTGGAAAGCCTTTACAAACATGAAAGTATGCCAGCCTGTTTAGAGGACAGTCTTTTTTTACACCATCAACACACAACAGTCCATTTTGCTTAAGCACATTTACAGCCTTATCAAACACTTCGGGTGTTCTTAGAGCAAAAGTCCCACTTCTGACGTCACAGGTCTGTATGTTTCCACGATCTGCCAGACAAAATCTGCAAAACTTTTGTACATTAAAGGACTCCTGGAATCCACCTAGAGAGTGTGCAGCCAAGTTGTCAGCAGCCACATATAACACTGTCCCTTTAACATAAGAACCAAGTTTCTCAATGAACACACCTTCTCTTTCTAGCTGCTCAATGTCTTTAAGCAGTGGCTCTAAAAGTGGCTCGTACCCATAGGCTTTGATATGTTCAGTCTTACACAGCACAGCAAGGTAGATTGATAATAATGATGATCTGTATTTTACAGGTAAATTGGCTATAACCCAGTAAACACCACAGAGTTTGTGTTTTTTTTTTTGTTGTACCTAAAGGATTACAGATCTCAAAATCATCAATGTACAATCCAATAGAAACACTTATATCTTTACCTGATAGAAGCTGGTTTTCTTTGAAGTATTCACCATCTTGAAATGATTTATACTGGCCAGATTGTATGACAGGAATATTTACTTGTAATACCTTCAGTACCTCATCTCTTTTTAAAAGTTCACTTAATAATTTAATAATAGGAATATAAACAAAAGTATGGGTTCTTTCATATGCATTGAAAATGTATTCAACAGGCTCAATAACTGTGAAGTTCTGTTTGTAAAATAATTGCCTTTTGTGCTCTGTGCCTAGAGGTCCTTCCCTTGCAAGCAGATTAAGTGGATTTGAACTTTGCAGGGCATCTGCCAATGCATCAACAACACATTTCTCAGATGTAAAATCATGTTCCTTTAAAATATTTTCAATTGAAACTTTAGTTATTTGTCCAGCAAATTCTCCAATGTCAAACAGCTCATCTATTATTTCCTGAATTGCAGACTGTGACACATGCAAGACTACTTGCATTCGAAGCAAAAGAGATGCTACTCGGCGTCGAACTGACTCGTTTTCCAGCTGAGGTTCAGGCTCTGGCACACTCAGATCTATAGGCGTTAAGTCCAGTGTCTGACTGGGTGTGACTTGTAGACGTCTGATAGCTGTGACTTACAATAAGTGCAGGTCGGAAATTTTGTAAAGTGGAAGACTGGTGATAACGACTTCTATGAGCAGTAAATGTAGAAACCACGCTAGATTTAAAATAGCAATCACCAAATGGGCAATTAACAATCTCTTTGTTCCTCAAATGTCTTTTCAAATGAAGAAAATATTTTTGGATGGTGCTTGGCTCTGAAAATGTGCATAGTTCACAGCGAATTTTAGCAACTAGTGAAATAGACGTCTCTTTCCTGTGCTCTTTTAAATGATTTTTAAGTTCCACGTGGGACTGAAAGATAGTTAAGCAGTCTTTGTAAATACAGTTAAAACCCCTTCTGTGATGTCCGTGATTGTTTTTGTAGTGGTGAAGGGTTTTCTTTTCATTACTAGAGGAAAAATTGCAAAACTTACAGTCCCACTTCATGTGGCGTCTGAAAAATCTCACAGTAATAAAAATTATGACTGTTAATAGATGCAGTTATTAACAAAAATAAAGTCTTTGCTCCGGTTCCCAATTGCGGTGCCGCTTTACACTTCGTGCAGTAGTCAAAATGGACGAAGCGGTCCACACCTAAGCACGATACTCAGTATACAACAAAAATTCATTGACTATACTAGAAATAAAAACTAGAAAACACTTTCAAACTCTGTACCGAGTACTCATATTTTAAATAAAGTAAAAATAACAAACGTCGATAATTGTGTCTTTTGGTATACTAAAGTACACTCACCTTTCTCAACCTGTCGCATATACCGAATATCTTTTATTTGGCGCGTAATGACACAAGCACTTAGAGATGACAAGCTGTGCAACGTGACTCTTTTACGCCAGTCATTGTAGTTCGTGGATTATTCCACTACCAGATCTCAATAAATCGACACTGTCCTCGCTGCTGCTGAACACGTGTAAAATACTTAAGGAAAGAAGAATGAAAATGGTTTGGTTTGTAATGGTGTGTCACTAACATTCATCTCCTCCGGAAACATACCTCATCCGAGGACTGCAGTGAGGGGACAAACGAGAGACCCCGTAAATATTAAAATTAACTTTAGCTAGTAATGCGGATAAGAAAAGTATTATGTTTATGCAAAATCATTTTGTCAATGTACAGCACATTTTCCTTCTTCAATTGTATTTATCAGCTTTCACAAAGAGGAAGTGTTTCACTCGGTTATGTTATCTATAACTTGCAATTTTAAGTTAATTACACTTACCCGGTCATTGTTAATTGTCTTGAAGTTACATTAAAGAATAATTTCGAGTTGAACTATTCTTAAACTCTTGAAATTAAATTAAATTTATCCAATTAATTGTGCTGAGTTCAATGAATGAAAATACATAAGTGTAAATAACAAAGAGGGGCTAACATTTTTTACAGTGTAGTATTTTTAAGGAATTTATATTTTGTTGATATTTTACAAGATATGAATAAAACACTTTCTAAGCAATACATAACTGGATTTTATATCACCAAATAAAGCAGTCAAATGCTTTTAGTTTTCTGTGTTTACTAAACTGAAATAATAATTATTATTTAAAATCAACAAGAATAAAATGCGAGAAATGACCGTGGAAAAATGTACAAATTCTATTGTTTTTATTATTAAATTGACGTATTCAGATTTGTATGGCTATTTGTTATGATATTTCTGTTTTTAACTTTTTCTGTATTTTAATAATAATACTAATAATAACTCTTTTTCGGCCTGTGTTCTTCGGTGGCTCTAAAAGCACAATCGAACAAACAGCGTCGGTACTAAAGGGTTATTTTTTCGCTAATCTGAATTATAGGTCTACAACTACGACTTGTACTGACCGGAGTCAAGGTCGATTGGTTAATTGCCACAGTTGCTATCGAGATTTACTCCGAGTTTCAGCCCATCACTCCAGTACTTGTTTTTGTACAGCCTCCGTACGGATTTCCAATGACGTGTGTATATTTAACACAATAGTAACTGGCGATGTCCTCCGTCTGCAGGCTGTTTATTTGCAGGTACAACATGTTATTGGAATTGTCCTTAGAAATTGTAAATCTTTCTTTAAAAGACGCCGCAAGGTTAATACTGTTGCCTGCTCCATTAATCTCTCCGATCCACTCCAGGGTCGTTTTGGATTTTTGCCGGATCCAGCAGGTCCAGGTGTCACTGAGGGAGAAGTCGGAGACCTGACACGACAGCTTCACGGATTCGCCAGGTTTACGGTTTAGAGCGTCATCTTGTGACATCTTTATTGCAGATCGCACACCTGTTTACAGAAATGAAAAATAATCATTTATGTAAATAAGAATCTTTCAATAGCCTAATTGTTACTCTATCAGCGTTGTAACTCACGCACATGTTAAAAGTGAAAATGCAACAAAGGTACTAAAAAGGAACATAGTAAATATGTAAAGAAGCAGTGCTCTCTCCGTTACGATCTTGGGAGATGACGAACTCGTGTTTGAAAGTGCGAAGACTTTAAGAAATAGCAGCAAGACTAAGATATTTGCATAAATCAAAAGGCTGGATTTGCAAAAAGCTTTTATTTAACACATTTTCTATGCATTGTATCTACTATTATTTGATTAACAAAGACACCTTGACTGTTATTTTTTATATCCTCTGTAATACATTTTAATTCCATTAACAATTTGTTCTTTCTGCTCTAATTTTAGTTTTTGTAAAATGTTAATTTTAGAAAATTCAACAGTAGAATAAAAATAACATCACGACTTATATTGTCTTTGTATTCCAAACTAAAACGTTGTATTAAAATGGATTACCTCAGATGTACATGTTAGATATTAAAACACTGACATTCATTTCTCAGTCAGCTGTACAACAGGGAGGTGCAAGACCTCTGTTTCATCTCCATCGTTGACAATCTTTCTCCTAATGCCAATGTTCACACCCAGTACTCTGTAGTCTTCCAACATTCTAAAAATGGTATTATTAAGTTAATAAGTGACTACATCAAAGCCTGCTGTTTTTGAGTGTTGGTATTTATAAGTGAGAGCTCATATAGACCGGTGTCCCATCACAGGTTTTTTTCCTCCATTGCTTCTGATAGTCTAAATACACAGTAGATTCTAGATTTCTGCAGCATGTCATCTAAAAGGATTTCGGAAAGTGGAAAGACTTTAATGGTATTTTTATGATTCATTACTGGGCTGTGTGGTTCCATAAAGAACTATTGCTTGACCAAGCACCATTCTGGTAAGGGTTCTTTGCATCTTTCATTGGACTTGCTGGCCCAGTGCTGTCTCAGCTGTGGAATGGCCAAATGGGGGAGGCAGCTTGATGGTTGAGGTCTTTAGGACTCTAAACAAATCCAAATCATATTATGGGATATTAATTACTGTTAAATTGTGCTCTGTACTTGTAAATCTTTTATTTGTATTGAGGATTTGTTCTGTTCTGTGTATTGTATTGTATTGTATTGACCCCCTTCTTTTTGACACCCACTGCACGCCCAATCTACCTGGAAAGGGGTCTCTTTTTGCACTGCCTTTCCCAAGGTTTCTTCCATTTTTTCCCTACAAGGGTTTTTTTTTTTAGGGGAGTTTGTTCCTTATCTTCTTAGGGAGTCAAGGCTGGACGGCTGTCAAGAGGCAAGGCCTGCTAAAGCCCATTGCGGCACTTCTTGTGTGATTTTGGGCTATACAAAAATAAATTGTATTGTATTGTATATGAAGTTGGTTCTTTGGGTTTTGAAAAACTTCCTAATATGTAAGAAAAAAAACCCTGAAATATTTAATGCTTGTTAGGCGACATGGCAGAACACAAACAGATTAAGAAAACTAACTTATATTATTGAATGCAGCAAGAGTCCTTTTAAAATTGTGATTCATTGGTCTTTCACAAATTTGTTATCATTATTGTTTGGAGCTTGTTTTGGATCTAAATAAATAAAGGTTATTTATGGGACCTTCATGTGGATAGATGTTTTGGGAACCAAAAATGATTCCCCTATGGCACTACAATGAAGAACTACTCTGGCACATTTATTTTTAAGAGTGTGGATGTGGGTTCTTAGGAATCTGAAGGAAAATCATGGTACACTTTGTCAGGGAAAAATAAAAATGGGAAAAAATGTCATAATGCTGTCACAAGTACAGAATGTTAAAAAGAATGAAGAATTCATCTTTTCTTTTCACTGACCATAAATGGAAGGGGTAGATTGATGCTCACTAAAGAAATACTAATATAAAAATATAAATATAATAGTGCAATGTCTGACTGTGGTGAAATATTTTTGATATTGAAAAAAAAAGAACAATAAGTAGAACCAAATGTAAAAAAGAATGTAAACAATGACACTCAAAAAAGCATGATATAAACAAAAACAACAAAAAAAGGATTGTTTTAATTAACAGAAAGAAAAGACACTAACATAAAGTATAAAAAATATCAAACCAATGATATAAAAAATAATCGTATACATGCTTAAATTTCAGATGACACTGCTATTGTGGATGTGTCAGGGGTGGACAGAAGTGGAGTCTGGTGGATGAATTTGTGAGATGATGTCAGTCAAACCAACTGCTGTTGAACACTTCCAAAACTAAGGTGATGGTTGTGGACTACTGAGGTCTAGACCTCCACTGAAACCTGTCTCCTTTGAAGGGGTTGGTGTGGAGTGGGTCAAGACCTATAAACACCTTGGAGTGCCGTTGGATGACAGGCGGGACTGGTCAGAGAACACAAAAGCTCTGTTCTGGAAGAGCAAAGCAAAAATAAATAAATAAAATGAAAAGGTGTGAAAAAACAATGATTTGCGAACAAAATGAAATACAGGTAATAGGTAACTGATTAGAGAGAAAACATGAAAAAATAATGAAAAATCAAATAAAGTGTCATCCAGGGAAATCCAACAACATAACAAAGTACAAAGTAATATAGAAAGATATTAATAACAAAATCTCTTGTAGACCATTAAAAAACAAAAATGTAGGATGATAGAGAAGTGAAAATGAATGTGTTTGACAAATGGAGAGCCATGGAATAAATTGAACAGAATTTCATCATATGGAATGGTTCTTAATTGGGTGGATCTAATGAAATTTAGATTCAGGTTGGTACCATGGAATACAGCTCATTGAATAAACAGCCAGCGCATTTTGAGGTGAACCTCTTCATTGTGGCTTCTATTTAAAAAGAATTAAGTAATTTTAAGTATTAAAGTAGAAAAAATAATTTTAAAATACATAACAGAAAATTAAATAAGCCTGTGAGTATCATACCCATTAAATGTGAACACCAGAGGAAGAATCAAAAGCAACATTTTTTTTCAAACTCATTTTTAAACTATTGTGCAAGCTTCATTACATTTGACGTTTTAGAAATACATTTTAAGATGTATACTATGGTAACTGAAATGTAAGTAAGCCAGTTTTGCTTTTAATTGCTAGCTAGTGTACCTGCAGTTATGACTTAAAATAAAATTTTAACTTTTTATTAATGTTTCTATTTGTGTTTATAACTCCAGTTCTATAAGAAACCATACAAACATCCTCTTTCTTCCTCTTTTAATAAGCAGTGAACAATCAATTCGAGTGGTGGTTGTTATTATAATTTTTTTAGTATTGACAAACCATATTTTGTGAGTATGACATAATGTGGGTGCTACTCACTTACTATGTACATTTTTTCACACAGAGCGATGTAGTCATATCCTTGAGGGATTTGTATTTGTACTTATTAATCTAGGTATAAAGTGATTGTAGGTTCCTACTGGATTTGTCATAGCCCCAATTTTTGCCATATTTGGTTTCTGGCTTGTTGTGTATTTAGTGGAGCAGATTCCTAGGAGGTTTTTGTGACTAGGAGTGTGGTCCATGTCTGCCTTCAAATCAGTCTTTACGTGGGTGAACCATGTTTTGAATGAAGAAGAAAATTTCTGAATTTCAGGAATTTAAGAAAAATGTCGATTGCACGGTGGCGCAGTGGTAGCGCTGCTGCCTCGCAGTTAGGAGACCTGGGTTTGCATGTTCTCCCCGTGTCTGCGTGGGTTTCCTCCCATGGTCCAAAGACATGCAGGTTAGGTGGATTGGCGATTCTAAATTGGCCCAGGTGTGTTTGTATGTGTCCTGCGGTGGGTTGGCACCCTGCCCGGGATTGGTTCCTGCCTTGTGCCCTGTGTTGGCTGGGATTGGCTCCAGCAGACCCCCGTGACCCTGTGTTCGGAGTTGGAAAATGGATGGATGGATGTCGATTCCACCACGTTTTGACTCCAATAGCTGTTTAGCACTACAAACTGCTCTTTAAGCTAATCCATGTGACTGTGGATTGTCCAGACTGCTAATGAGGAATGCAAAATCCCAAATCCTGCAAAGACCTTTAAAATGCTGGCTTGTGAAATATCTGTTGTTGTCCGAGATAAGTATATTTGGTGAGCCATGAACTGAAAAATGTCTCTTCAATTTGTGAAGGCCAATGTAGAGGTTATAATGTAAAGCAAGTCAATCTCAAACCATCCTGAATAGGAGTCCATTGTTACCAGATAATGCTAACAGTTTCACTTTAAGATGTCAGCTGCCACTTTTGACCATGGCAGGTCAGGTACCTAACTGTAGAATTTCTCTCTGTTGGTGAGGATTTGTGTTATTGCAGTTTCAATGTCTTTGTAAGTACTGTGCAGTATACTACTGTATACCTCTGGCCATGCAATTTTTCAACTCTGTACTGGGATGCCCTTTGTGTAAGATGTTAATATACCCCTTTGGAAAAGATTGTGGAATAATGGCCTTCAAATCCTTCATAATAACTTAAAGATCACTTGTGAGCTTATGTCTGAAAAGAAAGTAAGGCTAAATGGTGAGTGGAGCAGTGGGCAGTCTTGTGGCCAGACATGATTGCTTACAGGGTCTGTTGGTGTGTGTTTTTTTTAGTACTTCTAGAATGGGATTACTTCAAAGCTGTTTTCTTAACTCTTGTGCTGTGTGATGGATGTCTCAGGGGCTCTCAACAGCATATCAGCTAGATACTGTATGTTTTATATCCATCCATCCATCCATCCATCCATCCATCCATCCATCCATCCATCCATCCATCCATCCTCTTCCGCTTATCCGAGGTTTGGTCGCTGGGGCAGCAGCTTGAGCAGAAATACCCAGACTTCCCTCTCCACTTCTTCTAGCTCTTCTGGGAGAATCCCGAGGTGTTCCTAAGCCAGCCGGGAGACATAGTCCCTCCAGTGTGTCCTGGGTCTTCCCCGGGGCCTCCTCCCAGTTGGACGTGCCCAGAACACCTCACCAGGGAGGCGTCCAGGAGGCATCCTGATAAGATGCCCGAGCCACCTCATCTAACTCCTCTCGATGCGGAGGAGCAGCGGCTCTACTCTGAGCCCCACCTGGATGACTGAGCTTCTCACCCTATCTTTAAGGGAGAGCCCAGACACCCTGCAGAGGAAACTCATTTCAGCCGCTTGTATTTGCGATTTCGTTCTTTCGGTCACTACCCATAGCTCATGACCATAGGTGAGGGTAGGAACATAGATCGACTGGTAAATTGAGAGCTTTGCCTTACGGCTCAGCTCCTTTTTCACCACAAAAGACCGATGCAGAGCCTGCATCACTATAGACACCGCACTGATCCTCCATTCTTCCCTCACTCGTGAAAAAGACCCCAAGATACTTGAACTCCTCCACTTGAGGCAGGATCTCGCTCCCAACCCTGAGAGGGCACTCCACCCTTTTCCGGCTGAGGATCATGGTCTCAGATTTGGAGGTGCTGATTCCCATCCCAGCCGCTTCACACTCAGCTGCGAACCGATCCAGAGAGAGCTGAAGATCACGGCCTGATGAAGCAAACAGGACAACATCATCTGCAAAAAGCAGTGACCCAATCCTGAATCTACCAAACCAGACCCCCTCAACACCTTGGCTGCGCCTAGAAATTCTGTCCATAAAAGTTATGAACGGAATCAGTGACAAAGGGCAGCCCTGGCGGAGTCCAACTCTCACTGGAAATGGATTCGACTTACTGCCGGCAATACGGACCAAGCTCTGATGCCTGTTGTACAGGGCCCGAACAGCCCTTATCAGGGGGTCCGGTACCCCATACTCCCGGAGCACACCCCACAGGATTCCCCCAGGGACACAGTTGAACGCCTTTTCCAAGTCCACAAAACACATGTAGACTGGTTGGGCGAACTCCCATGCACCCTCCCATGACTCTGCTAAGGGTGTAGAGCAGGTTCACTGTTCCGCGACCAGGATGAAAACCACACTGTTCCTCCTGAATCTGAGGTTCAACTATCCGACGGACCCTCCTCTCCAGAATCCCTGAATAGACTTTTCCAGGGAGGCTGAGGAGTGTGATCCCTCTGTAGTTGGAACACACCCTCCGGTCCCCCTTCTTAAAGAGGGGGACGACCACCCCGGTCTGCCAATCCAGAGGCACTGTCCCTGATGTCCATGCGATATTGCAGAGACGTGTCAACCAAGACAGCCCTACAACATCCAGAGCCTTGAGGAACTCTGGGCATATCTCATCCACCCCCGGGGCCCTGCCACCAAGGAGTTTTTTGACCACCTCGGTGACCTCAGTCCCAGAGATGGGGGAGCCCACCTCAGTCCCCAGGCTCTGCTTCCTCATTGGAAGGCATGTTAGTGGGATTGAGGAGGTCTTTGAAGTACTCCCCCCACTGACCCACAATGTCCCAAGTCGAGATCAGAAACACACCATCCCCACCATATACAGTGTTGACACTGCACTGCTTCCCCCTCCTGAGATGCTGGACGGTGGATCAGAATCTCCTCGAAGCCGTCCAAAAGTTGTTCTCCATTGCCTCCCCAAACTACTCCCATGCCCGAGTTTTTGCCTCAGCAACCACCAAAGCCGCATTCCGCTTGACCTGCCGGTACCTATTACCTGCCTCCAGAGTCCCACAGTACAAAAGGGACCGGTAGGACTCCTTCTTCAGCTTGACAGCATCCCTCACCGCCTGTGTCCACCAACGGGTTCGGGATTGCCGCCACGACAGGCACCGACCACCTTACGGCCACAGCTCCGGTCAGCCGTCTCAACAATAGAGGCACAGAACATGGCCCATTCGGACTCAATGTCCCCCACCTTCCTCGGGACATGGTCGAAGTTCTGCCGGAGGTGGGAGTTGAAGCTACTTCTGACAGTGGGCTCTGAAAGACGTTCCCAGCAGACCCTCACAACACGTTTGGGCCTACCAAGCCTGACTGGCATCCTCCCCCACCATCGAAGCCAACACCACCAGGTGGTGATCAGTTGATAGCTCCGCCCCTCTCTTCACCCGAGTGTCCAAGACATGTGGCCACAAGTTCAACGACATGACCACAAAGTCGATCATCGAACTGAGGCTTAGGGTGTCCTGGTGCCAAGTGCACATATGAACACCCCTATGTTTGAACATGGTGTTCGTTATGGACAATCCTTGACGAACACAGAAGTCCAATAACAAAACACCACTCGGGTTCAGATCGGGGGGGGGGAATTCCTCCCAATCACGCCCTTCCAGGTCTCACTGTCATTGCCCACGTGAGCATTGAAGTCTCCCAGCAGTACGAGGGAGTCCCCAGAAGGTATGGCCTCTAGCACCCCCTCCAGGGACTCCAAAAAGGGTGGGTACTCCGAACTGCTGTTCGGTGCATACGCACACAAACAACAGTTAGGACCCGTCCCCCCACCCGAAGGTGGAGAGAGGCTACTCTCTTGTCCATCAGGGTAAACCCCAATGTACAGGCTCCAAGTCGGGGGGCAATAAGTATGCCCACACCCACTTGGCGCCTCTCACCAGGGGCAACTCCAGAGTGGTACAGAGTCCAGCCACTCTCAAGGAGATTGGTTCCACAGTCCAAGCTCTGCGTCGAGGTGAGCCAGACTATCTAGCCGGAACCTCTCAACCTCACGCACAAGCTCAGGCTCCTCCCCTTCAGAGAGGTGACATTCCATGTCCCAAGAGCCAGCTTCTGTAGCCGAGGATTGGACCGCCAAGGTCCCCGCCTTCGGTCACCACCCAACTCACACTGCACCCAACCTCCTTGGCCCCTCCCATAGGTAGTGAGCCCATGGGAAGGCGGACCCACGTTGCCCCTTCGGGCTGTGCCCAGCCGAGCCCCATGGGTGCAAGCCCGGCCACCAGGCGCTCACCATCGAGGCACACCTCCAGGCCTGGCTCCAGAGGGGGTCCCCAGTGACCCGCGTCTGGGCGAGGGAAAACGCTGTCCAAATTTTTTATTCATCATAGGAGGTTGTGTTGAACCGCACTTTGTCTCATCCCTCACCTAGGACCAGTTTGCCTTGTGTGGCCCTACCAGGGGCATAAATCCCCGGACAACAGAGCTCCTAGGATCATTGGGACACGCAAACCCCTCCACCACGATAAGGTGGCGGTTCGCGGAGGGGGTTATGTTTTATATCCCTTTTTCAATAAAAAACCTTTATTACTTATAACAGATTAACACAGCCACAGGGGATGCACACACTAGTGTGTTTCATCGTGCCGGTCCCAAGCCCAGATAAATGGGGAGGGTTACATCAGGAAGGGCATCTGGTGTAAAATTTTACCAGATCAACATGTGGACAACAATACAAATTTCCATACCGGATTGGTGGAGTCCTGGGTTAACAACGATCGCCACCAGTACTGTTAGCCAACAGGGTGTTGGCAAAAATTGGGCTACTGTTGGCCAAAGAAGGAGAAGAAGAGGGGGGAGATGAGTCCGGAGGAAAGAGGAGAGGAGGAAAAGTGGAACTGAGGGTAGGAAATTTGAATGTTGGCACTATGACTGATAACGGGAGAGATTTAGAAGATATGATGGAGAGAAGGAAGGTTGATCTATTGTGAGTGCAAGAAACTAAATGGAAAGGAAGTAAGGCCAGGTGGATCAAAGGTGGATTCAAATTGTTCTATCATGGTATGGATGGGAGGAGAAATGGGGTAGAAATTATTCTGAAGGAACAGTATATCAAGAATGTTTTGGAAGTGAAAAGAGTGTCAGAAAGAGTAATGATTATGAAAATGGAAATTGGAGGTATGATGATGAATGTTGTTAGTGCATATGCTCCACAAGTTGGGTGTGCAATGAGAAAGAAGATTTCTGGAGTGAGTTGGATGAAATGATGAACAGTGCACACAAGGGGCCGTAAGTGATGATTGGAGTGGATTTCAGTGGACATGTTGGTAAAGGGAAAAGAGGAGTGGGTTGGTATGGTGTCAAGGAGAGGAATGAAGAAGGACAAATGATAGTGGATTTTGCAGAAAGGATGGACATGGCTTTGGTGAATATGTATTTTAAGAAGAGGGAGGAACATAGGGTTACGTACAAGAGTGGAGGAAGATGCACAGAGGTAGATTACATCCTATGCAGAAGAGTTGATCTGAAGGAGATTGAAGACTGAAAAGTGGTGGAGAGGAAATTGTAGTTAGACTGCACAGGATGGTGGTCTGTAGGATCATGTTGGAGATCAAGAAGAGGGGGAGCATGAGGGCAAAGCCAAGGATCAAATGGTGAAAGTTGAAACAGGAAGACTGAAAGGTTGAGTTTAGGGAGAAGGTGAGACAGGCATTGGGTGGCAATGAAGAGTTACCAGACAGCTGGGAAACTACAGCAGAAGTAGTAAAGGTGATAGCAAGAAGGGTGCTTGGTGTGACATCTAGACAGAGGAAGGAGAAAAAGGAAACCTGGTGGTGAAATGGGGAAGTACAGAAGAGTAAATAGAGTAAGAAGATGGCAAAGAAAAAGTGGGATAGTCAGAGAGATGCAGAAAGTAGACAAGAGTACAAGGAGATAATGCACAAGGTGAAGAGAGAGGTGGCAAAGGCTAAAAGAAAGGTGTATGATGGGTTGTATGAGAGGTTGGACACTAAGAGGGAGGGAGAAAAGGACCTGTACCGATTGGCTAGACAGAGTGACCGAACTGGGAAAGATGTGCAGCAGATTAGGGTCATACAGGATAAAGATGGAACCATATGAGCGGTGTGTGTTGAGAAGATGGAATGAGTACTTCCAGAGGCTGTTGAATGAAGAGAATGAGAGAGAGAGAAGGTTAAATGATGTGGAGGTAGTGAATCAGGAAGTGCAACAGATTAGCAAAGAGGAAGTAAGAACAGCTATGAAGAGGATGAAGAATGGAATGGCCGATGATCCAGATGACATGCCTGTGGAAGCATGGAGCTGTTTAGAAGAGATGGTAGTGGAGTTTTTAACCAGATTGTTCAATGGAATCTTGAAGAATGAGAGGATACCTGAGGAGTGGAGAAGAAGTGTACTGGTATCGATTTTTAAGAATAAGGAAGATGTGCAGAGCTGTAATAACTATTAAAATTGATGAGCCTCAGCATGAAGTTATGGGAAAGAGTAGTGGAAGTTAGGTTAAGAAGTAAGGTGATGATTAGTGGGCAGCAGTTGGTTTCATGCAAAGAAAGAGTACAACAGATGCAATGTTTGCCCTGAGGGTGTTGATGCAGAAGTATAGAGAAGGCCAAAAGGAGTTGCATTGTGTCTTTGTGGAAGCATATGACATGGTGCCTTGAGAGGAGTTGTGGTATTGTATGAAGAATTCGGGAGTGTCAGAGAAGTACGTACGAGTTCTACAGGATATGTACGAGGGAAATGTGACAGTGGGGTGGTCTGTGGTAGGAGTGACTGATGCATTCAATGTGGAGGTGGGATTACATCAGGGATAGGCTCTGAGCCCTTTCTTATTTGCAAAGGTGATAGATAGGTTGACAGATGAGATTAGGCAGGAGTCCCCTTGGACTTTGAAGTTTGCTGATGACATTGTAATGTGTAGTGATAGTAGGGAGCAGGTTGAGGAGACCCTGGAGAGGTGGAGATATGCTCTAGAGAGGAGAGGAATGAAGGTCAGTAGGAACAAGACAGAATACATGTGTGTAAGTGAGAGGAAGGTTAGTGGAATGGTGAGGATGCAAGGAGTAGAGATGGTGAAGTTGGAAGAGTTTAAATACTTGGGATCAACAGTTCAGAGAAATGGGGATTGTGGAAGAGAGGTAAAAAAGAAAGTGCAGGCAGAGTGGAGTGGGCGGAGAAGAGTGTCAGGAGTAATTTGTGACAGACGGTCATCATCAAGATTGAAAGGGAAGATCTACAGGATGGCAGTGAGACCAGCTTTGTTATATAGGTTGGAGACGGTGGCACTGATCAGAAAGCCGGAGAGAGAGAGCTGGAGGTGGCAGAGATAAAGATGCTAAGATTTACATTGGGTTTGACGAAAATGAACAGGATTAGAAATAAGTACATTAGAGGCTCAGTTCAGGTTGGATGGTTGGGAGACAAAGTCGGGGAGACGAGATTGTGTTGGTTTGGACATGTGCAGAAGAGAGATGCTGAGTATATTGGGAAAAGGATGTTAAAGATAGAGTTGCCAGGGAAGAGAAAAAGAGGAAGGCCTAAGAGAAGGTTTATGAATGTGGTGGGAGAGGATATGAAGGTGATGGATGTGACATAGCAAGATGAAGGGAAGATATGGAAAAGATATTCAAGAGTTGTACTGGTTAGGTTGATTAATCCTTTGTGAATGAGTGTGGTATGAATAAACAAATGCACCAAGATGGATTGACCTCAGTTCCATTGATGGTTCCTGTCTTGTACACGATGCTCAACATGTTATCCTCGCTTCATGCAAGTATGAACTGGAGTCAACACTTTTGATCAGGTATGGTGGATGATTAGGATCTGTTGTGAAAAAGGGCAAAGGAGGTAAAGTACCAAAAAAAAAGTCTTAAGAATTCTGTAAAAGGAAAAGCAAGCCTGCTTCTCATACAAATATTTGACACATTTTCAGTTAGGTCCACAAATATAATGTCAATTAAAACATAATTTTAATGTATACCAGTGCAGACATTCAACTCTGAAATTATTTCATTTCTTGAAAAAAAAAATCACACGTTAGGAATAATAATAATAATAATAATAATTTCATAGCCGTCTAATCAAATATTTGGGAACATAAATTAATTAACCTCACAATTACCAGGAAATTAAACTGAGAATTTAGTAATGCATCTTTTTGCTTCCATCGAGGTTACTCGCCATTAATTAGTGAGATTAATTGTAAACTTTTCATGACTATGTCATTTTGCAAACAAAATCGCTTTGAGTACTGAGAAAAGCGCTATATAAATGTAATGAATTATTTATTATTATTATTAAAAAAAAAAAGATTTTGAACAGTGTACCTTATTTAAGTGCAGTGACAAAGGAAGTGGATGGAATTTGTAAATTCAGCATCCGGATTTGTTTAAAAATAGCCAAAATGCAACAGCAATTTATGTTAAATGTAATTAATTTAACGTAGTTCTACAGGACACTTATTCTGTAAATAACGTAGATACTTTAAGTTTTTTACAACTGACAAAACTGAACAGTGTTATCTATTTTTTAATGAATTCTGATATTACTGTAAGATGAACAGATGTGAAATAGCCTTTTTTGACTAAATGAAAATCACACAAACTGAGCAGGCGTGTTTTTGTAAACACAAGCCAACTGCACGCATCACTGTGCATCTCGAGCACAGTAATACACCGCCGTGTCATCCGCTGTCAGGGCGTTCATTTGCAGATATGCGCCATTGCTGTCCGTCGAGATGGTGAATCTCCCTTTGATTGAGTCAGCGTAGTACGTGTATCTTTTATCTCCTCTTTCACTTGTCAGCCATTCCAGACCTTTTCCTGGAGGTTGTCTGATCCAGTTCAGGTAGTAGCCACTGCCACTGAAAGTAAACCCAGAAATCGAACAAGACAGTTTGAGGGACTGGCCGGGCTGTCTCTGTTCTGCTTCGGGCTGCTTCAAGATTACCTGACATCGAACACCTAAATTGTGTTACAAAAAAAGTCAGTGAGTAAATTAATGTTGAAAATGGAAAATGTACATAGTTACACTAAAACATAATGCTTACATGCAATGAGATAAAAAGTAAAGATAAAAATGCTGCATGGATACATAACGATTTGCTTTTCTTTTTACTGTCTCAGAAGTAAGAAAAACCAAAACGAGACAAAACGAGTGTGAAATCAAACTCTTATAAACATGAAATGTTTAAAGATTAGCATTCTACTTTGCATACATGTTAATGTCCAGTAAGTTATGGTCTGATGTTGTAGGCGGGGAGATATGCAGAACACTCGTATCTAAATATGCAGCATAGTAATCATACAGACAATATTTTAAAAAGCAGGGATAGTGCAACTGGGAAAATGTTTGGCAGGAAATATAATATAAAAATAGTTTGGCTTTTTTTATTGGTAAAGTAAGTTACTCCAATTGGTAAGCAGACATGGTGGATTTTAAATGATAACATAAAAGGATCACACTATTCAAAAGTCAGCTTTTCTTTAATAATAACAGAACTATGCAATGATAATTTAAAAGTGTCTGCAATAAAACGCTCAGGACGGAGTAAAGTCTGTCTGTCTTTGTCAATTTCCTAAACAGATGGGCAAACATTTCCATTGATCCTTTAATCAACATGAATAGGTTTTGCTTATTACTGTGAGCACACCATAGGGAAAGAAAGAACGCCTTTCTGTATAGAGGTTCAGATAATAATAAATATCGGAACACATAGCAAGGGTTTTTCAAAAATCAATAAGTTAATATTCTATTTAAAAAAACAGCTTGGATATGTAAAAATCAATTGTTTTTAAACAAGGTCATAATTAAGCTTTGTAGCTGATATATCTTTTCATTTTCTTTCGTAGTGTTTAACTAATACAATAATAAGTGAACATGATTTGTTTATTGAATTGATATCATGAGATGGTATTTCTGCCTGCAATCTCAGAATATCACTAGTAGTGCAGACTGAAATTCTACTCATGTACAGTATTTCTGCTTTCAGCTATTTTTTCAAAATCAAAAATCAAACAACTTCAAGGTCCCTGATGTGTTGCTCTCCTCGACAAAGCTTCATCTCTCTCTCTCTCTCTCTCTCTCTCTCTCTCTCTCTCTCACACACACACACACACACACGCACACACCACACACGCACACACACACATACACACAGTTTTTTCGAACGTATCTGCTCTTGTGGTTTTGTAGAATAATTAATTTTAAAGTAGCAGCTGGCATCTTTAAACAAACATGCTAAAGGACCTTAGTTATCTACAGTGACATTTTGAAATGCATACAATCTAGTTTTAGTAAATCTGTGACAGGCTCTTCAGGTCGGTATGACTGCGGCTTAGCGCTACTTTACCTGAAGAAGGGGCCTGAGTTGCCTCGAAAGCTTGCATATTGTAATCTTTTTAGTTAGCCAATAAAAGGTGTCATTTTGCTTGACTTTTCACTAAGTTAAGATGCAAAATCATGTTATAGGAGTTGATAAATATTAACAACAACAACCTGTAATTTGGTAGAGACCAGAGTAAAGCGACTAAGGTGTGTGACTATTTTATTCGTGTTATGCTGAATAATATTTAACTAGCGTTGTTAAATGTTCTCAGTGTAACAGTGTTTTAAAGTCAAAATTACGAGTAGGCACGGGCTAAGGATGTATCATATGAAATCTTCTGCTAAAAGTCAGTCAGAATATTGCTTTTGGTCAAATTCCAGGGAGCAAACACGTTACCAAATGCGTTTTATGTATTTGAGCCACTGCCCACACCCTTGAGGATGTAACTACTAATTGTAGCCATTTTGTGTCCTTCATGTGGGGTGGCAGGAATCATGCCTTCCTAATAAACAGGACTATAGTCTGCGCCACAATGAGCCACGAACACTTGTGCATTTAAACACTTCAGAGCGGACTCACTCACTTGTAAGTAAGAGCTAATACTTTTACCAAATGCATATCCTTGATATCTGAGTTTTCATTTTGGCTCCAAAGTTCAAAAGCACATATACTGTTAATTTCAGATGACTCCAGAAATGTGTGTATGTTTGAGATTGACGGCGGACTCGCACGGAGTGGCATCCAGAAATGAAACTCTATCTTAAAAGTGTTGTTGCTGGGTTCTTTTGGGGAGTAGGTGGGATGGTGTTTTTAACAAAATTACTAAGAAGCAGAGAAGGGTCTTTAAAAGATAAGTGTAACAATCTTATTGAATTAACTTTAAACAATATGACCAAATTATATGTTGACATTCAAAAGACTGCTGGGTGACATTGAATTTAAATTTGCAAGGCTGTATTAGTACACTTAACGCAATGATTTTGGGATGGGGCAGTGTTTGATGGACGCATTGTTGTACATATTCACTTTCTCTGTATATTAAGTTTCCTGTTTGAATGATTGAGAATGTCAACATTTTATATTTGTTTTTCTTTTCTTTATATTAGCCAGTTTCATCCAGTACAAGTTGGGTGGAGGCAGGAACTAAAAAATATTTTTTACTCTAAAACACAAAATCTGACATCAAGAAAGAAAAAAAAATCGAAAGACCTTCACAGCATATATAAAATAACTGGACATTGTACTTCTCAGTTATATATCATATGTATTAATTTCTCTCTGAAAGTCTAACACAAAAAATAATTGTTATGCACTTATATGGTATAGCTGATCAGTTCATGTGGGTTTCTGATCAAAAATAGTCATTTTTGGAAGAAAAAAGTATTTGAAATGATGGGAATTTTACATTTGTCCTTTTGTCTTGTTTAGAAGTGTAATTTTTGATAATCTGACATAATCGGCAATCATGGATATGCATTTTTTGCAAAGGTTTTGAATATACTATGTCAGTATGCTAAAGTTACATACAAATTTCCAGTTAAGTTTAAAAAAAAAACGTACAAATACAAATAGGAACTAATTTGTGTCCATAAATAAAATGTAACAAACGCTGTTTTGTGAAGTACCCATTCTCCCTTTTTTACTAACCACAAACAGGTTTGTGCCCATCACTGCCAGGGGAAATATAAATTGAGGGCTGGAAGATTTTGTTCCAGAAATATTACGTATAACAATACTTTAACAGACACGTACAAGTAATTCCCGAATTTCCGAAGGGCTTCAGGGTAACAAACACGTGATTGGCTTAGCATTGATGCAAAAAACTGATGTCAGCGGGGTTAAGGTGGCGGTCCATTGAACTTTTCAGAGGGGGGAAAAATGAGATGCACAAAATCAGATCAACAGAGTTACTGCATAACTGAAAGAATCCACAGGTGAAATCAGACATTAATGCAGCAGCACTGGGTTGGAAGCTTAAACAGATAGTGCAGGTGGTGGAGCTACAAAACATTAGCTCCGGAAGTTACGATTAAAGTTGAATCAGAATCCGAAGCAAAATCCAAATCCAGAATGGAAAATGCATGGCAGCGTATCCTCCCTGAGATAAAATATGATTGTTTTCATGATTGTTGATCATATAGTATAAATTGTACTTTTTATGTTGCTAGTTGTGCTTAAATAAACATTTTACTGTTATTTGCTTGAATAATATCCAATGGACACTACAACGGAAGCAAACAATTTAAACTTAAGACAATGTTATCCAAAGGCACATCTAGATTACCAGAACGTTTCTCAACAACTTCACTGGAACGTTAAAATAGAAAGTTATTTTATTCATCACCAGAATGTTATCTGCGACGTTATCAAATAACCATTTATTAACCTTTAAAGAACTTCTTGCAGGGACATTCTTAGGCATACCGAACTACGCATCCACATAGGGCCCTGACCGTGAGGGGGGCTCCGGCCCGGCCCCGACTTACAATTTTTTTTTTTTTGTCGGGCTGTAGGTCTGGGGCCCCTGTCATGCCCCTGGCACTGCAGCCGTCTTTGCCAGTCCCAGGAAATTCAGTTCAGTGCATCTCTTAGTCTTATTAAAAATGGTAATTTATTATCCAAATTGCAATCTTCACCTAAATCCCTAATAATATTGTCATGCTGTCGTAACTTTGCCAAATTCACTATAGCAAACGTTCATTTTAGAGATTCGTTTCGGATTCATTCAGAAAGATCCCCATAAAATCATGAAATATCCCTATATTACCGGCCTTTGCCAGATCCAGAACAAATCAATATATTACCACTCTGCATACACACAAGCGTACATGTAGGCCTACTGGTCATCTAAGACCTTTTCTGGACGTTTTATTAGAACACCTTCCTGAGCTCCGGGGGGGTGGGGGGTGGGGGGCTCCGCCTCCCTGGACACCCCTCCCCCATCCGGGGCCTGCACATTTCTGAACCGCGTAGGGCCCCCACACTGCTAAGAATGGCCCTGCTTCTTGTGTGCATGTGTGGGGGCTGCCATCTGCCAGGTTTCTGGAGCTACTGTATAATTTGTGCTTTGCTGAGGGCTGAGGTTCAGCAACCCTGTGAATCTCTGCTGGAGGCAACAGAGTTAGAGAATTCAGAAATGCTTCTAATGAGTGACCAGAAACATAAAATGCTTTCATTTTTTTTTTTCAGATTAATGTTTCTTCATCTTTCTCTGCATCATCACCACACAAACACTTGAATGTCTGACTTTGGGTCCTTCATTCTTTAACAGCAAAAACATCAATGTAATATAAAAAATACAAAAATTTAAAATTGTGAATCCAATTATTTTCTAAAATAAATGATAATATCAGTAGGTATGTTAGGTTTCTTAAAAACAGTTATGATTTAGTATAGCAATTTAAACAGTGTATAAAATGCAGTATGAAAGAAAGATACTTAAATTTGCTAAATTTTAGAAGAATTAAAAAAAAGATTTCAGCTATATTCATTAATTTGTAAGTAGAAATATTGCAGAATTAATGTACTCCCTGCCGCACTGACTTAGTAAAGTAGCCATTCTAAAGATTTCCCTTCTGTCTGTTTGACCCAAACCAATGTAGTAACTTTATTTCAAACCCTTCGATGGCACATTGGGTTTGGTGCCCCAAGATTTATCTTGTTATCAACCCGTTATTACCTCAGACAACCACATACTCAGATTCTGATATGCTGTCAATTAAACTAACACATACAAAAATCTTTTGGATGTTTGAATAAATTACATAACCCAGAGAAAATCCACACAATGAAATAGCAAGAATTTGAATACAGGATTTTGCAGCTGTGAGTCAGTATCTCTATTGATTGTCCTGGTACTGTATTTTATTTTAGTTGAAAAATATAACATTTAATTATTGAAGCAAATAGTTCAGACGTGAATGGCTATTGTTTTCCATTGTGACCTGACTGTTTCTAAGAAAGAAAGTAAGAGAGTGGAAGCATTTAAGAAAATAGTTCAAGTTCTTATTGACAAAATGGCTACATTCAGAGATGAAAGCCGTATGTGATTATAGAGTAACATAAGTGAAATAATACCAGCTGCTATACTTTAAAGTTGAGAAACTTGTAATATTAGTATCTTGTCTATTTAAGCCAATGTAACAATACAAAACTTCTAATTAATGGGTATGTCAGACTTGCCAACAACAGTTGCTGATTTTGTCTCTGGACCATGTCAGTTTTCACCTCTGAAAATAGCTGGGCATATCAAGTCTAGCAACTGCGTGATGACTTTCCAGCACAGTTGTGCTCATTCATTTTGCTGACAGCCGATAGTGTGCTGACCCTGAACATCCAACTGAAGGTATACCAGGCATGTATCCTCAGCACCTTGCTGTATGGCAGCAAATCACCTAGGGAACGTCCATCTTCGCTGCCTATGACACATCCTTGACATCACATGGCAAGACAAAGTTACCAACACCACCATCCTGCAGCAAGCTGACTTCATGAGCATGCATCTTCACCTTAGACAGAGATTACTGCACTGGCTGTACATTGAATACCAGATGTTCGCATTCCCAAGGATGTCAAGTATAGCGAGCTGGCCACAGGACATTGCCCAGTTGGCCACCCAGTGCTGCAGTGTAAACACGTCTGCAAGTGTGACCTAAAACTGACCGACATCGACCCAGAGAATTAGGAACAGATCACAGGCAACTGAAGTAGCTGGCGCTGGGTTGTTCAAGAGAGGCGAAGAAAGATGCAATCAGCAGCTAGAGGACATGATGGCAATGCAAGAGGCAGAGACAACAAACTTATGCTCAAGTTTCAAAATCCAACCTCGTATGCAGTACCTGCAGAAAGCAATTTCATGCAAGTATCAGATTGGTGTGCTACTTCAGATGTTTGAACTCAACAGTACTAAGATAACTGACCATGCCATAAGCATCATCTTTGGATGCCTACTACTAGCTTTCTCCTCACACCACATATTCTTGATGTTGTAAATGTTCTTCTCCATCTCAGTATTGGTCCCCCTAATGTTTCTGTTGTGATTTGACATAATTTTCCCTCATGCAGAATGCTTTTATCTTGATATCCAGAAGGTACATTAATTCTGCATTGTTCCCACCAAACCAGTCCTGGTGTTGGTGCGAGGTGTACTTTTGACATGTGTCATGAATGAAGGGTGTGAGCTGTCTTCATTGCTAATCGACACTTATATCTGTGGTTGTCAGGCCTTTTAGCCAAACAGAAAAGTCACTCCTGAAGTTCGACCTTTTTGTTTGTGTCTTGGAGGGTTCTGATATTGAGTTTCTTCCTGCTTGTCTTTGGAATCCTTAGGTGTTTCAAGGAAAGTTAAATGTTCATGACTGTGTGAACATGACAGTAATCTGTCCAGCAGGAAGTTGTCGAATAATTGATCATGTGATGTGAATGTCCTTGTATTTATTCTTCTGATGAAAAAGGGGTGTTGGTGATGATGAGCTCATGTTCTGTTTGAACTGTTTAGGGGTATACCATTGGAGTTCATCTTAATAATAGTGACACGTTTTATTTATATAGCACCTTTCCAATATGTTTGCATATTGTATTCTTTTTAGTTAGCCAATAAAGGTGTCATTTTGTTTGACTTCTCATTACAATTAAATTCTTTAAAATTTATGAAAGGAATTTTGATTGGTCTAACACGTCAGAATTTTTAGTCCTGTTTGAAGTTGCACTTAACAAGGAGTTTATCACTGTAGTCAGAAAACTGCTTCCTTTTGGACTTTTTCAAGATAATGGTGAAAACAAATCACTTTCTCTTGAATATATTAGGGTATAAATATTAAGAAATATAATGGAGAAAGAACTACTTACTGGGAAAGTACTAATGTTTTTTGCTGGATCTTCGCAAAACTGAAAAAATAGTGTAATTATGTCACTGCTGTAAGAGAAAATGAGCTATTGCTGTATTTGATCTGTAAGGTGATGTCAGCATCACTGTGGATTTGTAATGCTGTCATTAACTTCAGATATGTTAGTGAACATAGTGCTGTGATTAAAATGGATCCCAAAGTGAAGGAGACTCAGCCAAAAAGAATCATTAAGCCAAGCACAACAGGAAAGGCTGAACCAGCTAATCGAAGGCTGGAATGCTAAGTTAGGCATTTTAAGGAAAAAACTAATGAAGATTAAAAGTTTAATGCACAGGTGTCAAACTCCAGGCCTGGAGGGCTGCAGTGGCTGCAGGTTTTCATTCTAACCCTTTTCCTAATCAGTGACCAGTTTTCACTGCTAATTCACCTTTTTCCCCTTTATTTTAACAGCCATGTTAAAAGGATTCAGTCCTCTGAATTGATTCGTTTCCTCATTAAATGACAGCCAAACAGAAATGAGATGTGAAACGAGCCAACAGATGACCAGCTTAAACTGGGGCTTCAAATCCCAACCAGTTCCTTAATGAGACTCTGATGCTTGCTGTTAATTAAACCCGTTATTTAATTCCACGGCTTGTTGCTGCTCTCATTTTGCAACAGCAGACATTTCCAAAACGGTTGATTTTCTGTTTTTTATAAGAACATCATCAAAGTGTTTTGGCGAGTTGAGAGATCAACCTTACTGAGACCATCACCTTTCTTTATTTTCAGATATTGTGTGATGTGGTGGCTTGTTTTGTATCTCATTATTGTCCGGCTACTAATTAAGGAAAAAGAAACAACTAAAGAGGGGCGGCACGGTGGCGCAGTGGGTAGCGCTGCTGCCTCGCAGTTGGGAGATCTGGGGACCTGGGTTCGATTCCCGGGTCCTCCCTGCGTGGAGTTTGCATGTTCTCCCCGTGTCTGCGTGGGTTTCCTCCGGGCGCTCCGGTTTCCTCCCACAGTCCAAAGACATGCAGGTTAGGTGGATTGGCGATTCTAAATTGTCCCTAGTGTGTGCTTGGTGTGTGGGTGTGTTTGTGTGTGTCCTGTGGTGGGCTGGCACCCTGCCCAGGATTGTTTCCTGCCTTGTGCCCTGTGTTGGCTGGGATTGGCTCCAGCAGAACCCTGTGACCCTGTGTTCGGATTCAGCAGGTTGGAAAATGGATGGATGGATGAAACAACTAAAGGGCCTGAGTCAAGTTAATTAAAAGAAGTAATTAGCAGAAAAAATTGGTCACTATTTAAGAAGATGGTTAGAATGAAAACCTGCAGCCACTGTGGCCCTCCAGGACTGGAGTTCGACACCCCTGGTTTAATGGAAGATAATGGCAATGTAAAATTGTGTCCACAATATTGTCTGTGCAGTTCTCAAATCTATATGCGGAGTTTTGTGACATCAATGATGCAGTAAAGTACATATGTCTGAAGCAGTAAAGTACATATGTCTGAAGAAGAAAAAAATCAAGATCTGGGTGGGTTTCCCAAAAGCTTAATAGTGCTAAGAACAACATTAACTTGCAAGTATGTGCATCGTGAGAAAGGTGGCTTCTCAAAACTCTTCGGAACTAAAGCTGCAGTCATTGCCGGTGCTAGATTATTTTGCGCCCTAGGCCAAGCTTATTAGTGCGCCTACCAAATATTTGGTAGCTATAACCCATATAGCTGTTTTTTATCTCGCCTTATGATCTGCACAATAGATAAATGCCTAATTTGCTTTAATGGTGGTGCCAGCCCTGGTTGTACGTTTATAGCTATATCTGACCCGACTCATACGTTAATCCTAAAGTACAACTTTAACTGGCTACCTCCTGCAGAACCTAAGCAACAGACATTGACAGCAAAGAGAGTGTCAGAAAGAATTACAAAACAAAAAGCTATATCCAGCTGAATTTACCAAATCAAACCAAACCAAATATGGTATACATATGATCTAGAAACCATTTCAAAGTGTTACCACATTGGTATTTTCTACTTGAAAGATATACTGTAAGCCTTGAGAAAAATTAAGATATATGTTACAGCAAAAAGGAGCGCAGTATTTTAGGCAGTTATGTTGAAAAGAACAAGGCTAATTCTACATCATGGGTTGTCCTGTTAGCCAGTAGATGCTGGGTGTTGCAGGACCCAATTACAGGAATGTGTGTACTCACTCCATTCTTAGATATTGTGGCACACATAGTTATATCATGTCCATACAGCCCAGGGACATCAACTGTAGCTCTCTGTAAAGTATCATCTGACCACCCCACCTACATTTGCACAGGTTTCATCATCCACTTAAAACTCTGTTTATGCAAAATTTCTTTTATATTTCACCATTGAATACATTTTTTGACAACTGAATAAATAATTTTGCATGTGATGACTTACACTATATCCACACGTGTCTAAATATTTTGCAGAACTAAACAAATGAAAAGCGTATAATTCATTTTGGCAACATAACCAATACAACTGATTTTTAGGCTATACCTAATCTTATATACAAACCAACAGTAAACTAAAAGAATAAAAACAATGAGAAATAACATTCTGTTGTGAGATACCGCCATAAGGGTGTGCAGGTTTACAAATGTGGTAATGAGAAGTACTATTTTAATTTTAGGATTTGTCCATAGCAACTGAGAAAAACTGTAAATTGACAATTCTTGCACAAACCTTGCACATTAGCAGTATGACATTTTTATTGCTTATCTTATAATATAAACCAGATAAATGACTTGTTTTTAACTATTTTTTCTGTCTTCTAGGCACAAAGAGCAAGTCCAAAGGCTGCTTTCATCCATAGGTCTTGTGAAGATGAAGGCAGTGGCAGAAATTTTTAAAAGTATTAATCAAGACAGAAACAATGAATATAATTCTCATCAGATGCATCTAATAATTCAACTCATAAGTCAAAACAACATTTTCAATTTTAAATTGGAATTCTGCAAACTAATAGATGAAAAGAAAACTTATGGTTGAAATTCTAACAACAAAACCCTGATTATGAGATCTTCCAGACTGGCACTCTGCTTTTGTCTTAAATTTTCACTCTTGCAGTGTCACATCAAAGGAAGGAAATCCATTTATGACACAAGATCAGTCTAAACAAATAAAAAAAATGTGAATAATTTGTTTTATGAAAGTAATGCATGAAACCCATCACTGTAACAACTATATGTCTTAGAGTGCAATCACACACTTTGCTATACCAGATAAGTTTGGGACGTCCAATAACTCTAACAAGCATATATTTAAAATAAAAGAGGAATCTGCAGTTCACAAACTTCACTGTGCAGGCAGTTTCTCAGAGCTGTGAAACTAACACTGTAATTACTAAAATGCTGCCTTTTCCTTGAAAATATTACTTATCCCTTCTAGCTGTCTTTTATAGAGTGATGCACTGTTGAGAGTTCTTTTTCTTCAACCCAGACTTCTCCTTCTACATCCAAAACATTGCACCTCTGAAGTGAATTAAATAGGCCTGAGCATGAAATCTAGTTATTATTGATACATAATTATCCAAAACTTGTAAAACCAATTAACTAAAACAATTAATTGCATTGATTCATGATTTAGCATTTAAAAATTAAAAAGCAATACGACCCGTAAAATGCTTGGTCATTATATGAAGCTTTCAGGTACACCCTGTGTTTGTGAGGGTTTTTCCAGATAATCTAGTTTAATTTGACATTCAAGAGTTGTGCTGGTTAGGGTGATTAATCCTTTGTGAATGAGTGTGTTATGAATGAACAAATGCACCAAAATGGATTGACATCAGTTCTATTGATGGTTCCTGTCTTGTACACGATGCTCAATGTCCTATCCTCGCTTCATGCAAGTATGAACTGGAGTCAACAATTTTGATAAAGTATGCATTGCTGAATGAATGGCTTAGGAACTGTTGTGAAAAAGGCAAACGAGGTAAAGTACAAAGAAAGAAAAAAAGAAGAATTCTGTAAAAGGAAAAGCAAACCAAATTCTCATACAAATATCTGACACATTTATGTATACCAGTGTAGTATTTGAACAATCATCAGTTCTTTAGCGTATTAATTGTTGGTAACCTTTACTTTCACTTAATATTGAAATAAATGAAGTACATTTTTTCAGATATCCAACTCTGAAATTATTTCATTTCTTGGGAAACAAATCACACTTTAGGATAATAATAATAATAATAATAATAATAATAATAATAATAATAATAATAATAATAATAATAATAATAGCTGTATTTATAATCTATTATTTGGGAACATAAATTAATTAACCACACAATTGCTTGGAATTTAAACTGAGAATTTAATAATGCGTCTTTTTGCTTTCATCGAGGTTACTCACCTTTAATTAGTGAGATAAATTGTAAACTTTTCATGACTATGTCATTTTGCAACCAAAAAAAAGATTTTGAACAGTGTGCCTTATCTAAATGTGCAGTGTTGTTCACTCTAGTTTGTGGACCTTTCAGCCTTGACAAAGGCAGTGGATGGGATTATGTAAATTCAGAATCCGGATTTCTTTAAAAACAGCCACAATACTACAGCAATTTATGTTAAATGTAATTAGTTTAACGTAGGTCTACAGAAAACTTGTTTTTAAATTAACGTTTAAAGTTATTTGCAACGGACAAAACTGAACAGTGCAATCTACTTCTTTTAATCCATCCATCCATTATCCAACCCGCTGAATCCGAACACAGGGTCACGGGGGTCTGCTGGAGCCAATCCCAGCCAACACAGGGCACAAGGCAGGAACCAATCCTGGGTGGGGTGCCAACCCACCGCAGTACTTCTTTTAATGAATTCTGATATTACTGTAAGATTAACAGATGTGAAATATTACTTTTGACTAAATGAAAATCACACAAACTGAGCAGGCGTGTTTTTGTAAAGACAGTCAACTGCACGCATCACTGTGACGATCGAGCACAGTAATACACCGCCGTGTCATCCGCTGTCAGGGCGTTCATTTGCAGATATGCGCCATTGCTATCCGTCGAGATGGTGAATTTCCCTTTGATTGAGTTCGCGTAGTACGTGTAACTTTTATCTCCTCTTTCGTTTGCCAGCCATTCCAGACCTTTTCCCGGAGGTTGTCTGATCCAGAACAGGTAGTAGGTGGTGCCACTGAAAGTAAATCCAGAAATCGAACAAGACAGCCTGAGGGACTGGCCGGGCTGTCTCTGTTCTGCTTCGGACTGCTTCAAGATTACCTGACATCGAACACCTAAATTGTGTTACAAAAAAAAAAAAAAAAGTCAGTGAGTAAATTGATGTTCAAAATGGAAAATGTACATAATTACACTAAAACATAAGCTTACATGCAATGAGATATAAAGTAAAGATAAAAATGCAGCACGGAAACATAGCTATTTGCTTTTCTTTTTACTGCTTTGGAAGTAAGAAAAACCAAAACGAGACAAAACAAGTACGAAAACAAATCCTTATAAACATGAACTTTTTAAAGATCAGCATTCTGTTTGCATAAATGTTAATTTCCTGTAAGATGATATGATGTTGTAGGCGGGGTAGATATGCAGAATACCCTTAAATAAATATGCAGTTATCATAAGACAATATTTTAAAAAGCAGGGATAGTGCAACTGGGAAATGTTTGGCAGGAAATATAACATGAGAAGAGCTTTTTTTTAACTCTATTTTGCGGGTATAAGTTACTCCAATTGGTAAGCATGGGAAATGCATTGGATCTTAAGGCAAAAACGGTGGATTTTAAATGATACTATAAAAAGATTACACTACTCAAAAGTAAACTTTTCTTTAATAATAACAGAACTAGTATCTATGCAATGATAAATTAAAAGTATATGAAACGCTCAGGATGGAGCAAAGTCAAAGTTCCTAAACAGGTGGGAAAATATTTTCATTGATCCTTTTAGATCATGAATATCCATCCATCCATCCATTTTCCAACCCGCTGAATCCGAACACAAGGTCACGGGTGTGCTGGGGCCAATCCCAGCCAACACAGGGCACAAGGCAGGAAACAATCCCGGGCAGGGTGCCAACCCACCTCAGAGATCATGAATAGTTTTTGTTTATTACTGTGAGCACACCATAGAGAAAAAAAGAACGCCTTTCTCTATAGAGGTTAAGATAATAACAATAAATATGGGAAAACATAGCAAGGGTTATTCAAAAGTCATTAGGTTAAAATTCTTTTTAAAAAACAGCTCAGATATGTAAAAATCAATTGTTTTTAAACTAGGTCGTAATCTGGCTTTGCAGCTGACATATCTTTTCGTTTTCTTTCGTTGTGTTTAACAAATACAATCATAAGTGAAAGTAATTTGTTTAGTGAATTGATATCGTGAGATGGTATTTCTGCCTGTAATCTCAGAATATCACTAGCAGTGCAGACTGAAATTATACCCATGAACAGTTTTACAAGAACACGCCATTCAGTCCGTGCTGTTTCTGCTCTCACCTATTTGTTCAACTCAAAACAGAGATTTCAAGGTCCCTAATGTAGTGCTGACCCCGACATAGCTTCATCTCTCTCTCTCTCTCTCTCTCTCTCTCTCTCTCTCTCTCTCTCTCTCTCTCTCTCTCTCTCTCTCTCTCTCTCTCTCTCTCTCTCTCTCTCTCTCTCTCTCAGTTTTTCTGAACGTATGTGCTCATGTGGATTTGTAGAACAACTAATTTTAAAGTAGCAGCTGGCATCCACAATATTACATGGTTGTGGAAGGTGTCATCTTCTTGCATCTTTAGAAAAAAATATGCTAAACGACGTTAGTTATCTACAGTGACTTTTTAAAATGCGTGCAATCTAGTTTTAGTAAATCTGCGACAGGCTTTGTTCCAGGTCGGTATGACTGCTGCTTAGCCCTATTTTAACTATTTAAGATGCGAAATCATGTTATAGGAGGTGATAAATATTAACAGCAACTACCTGTAATTTGACAGACCAGAGCAAAGCAACTAATACTTATAAGGTGTGTGACTATTTTATTCGTGTTAAACCGTATAATATTTTAACTAGCGTTGTTAAATGTTCTCAGTGTAATAGTGTTTTAAAGTTAGAATCATGAGTAGGCACAGGCTAAGAATATATAATAATGGAGAAGCAGGGAATCGTCTTTAAAAGATAAGTGTAACAATCTTACATTACACTTACAATTGAATTAACATCAAACGTAATAACGGTAAGCGCAAATAATATGTTGACATTCAAAAGACTGCTGGGTGACATTGAATTTAAATTTGTAAGGCTGTATTAGTATATGCAATGGTTGTTGGGATGGGGCAGTTTTTGAGGGACGAATTTCTGGACATATTCACTTGCTTTGTATATTAAGGGTCCTGTTTGAATGATTAAAGATGTTGTCAGTATTTTTTTAATTTACTTTTCATTTTTATTTTAACCGATTTCGTCCAGTAGAAGTTGGCAGGAGGCAGGAACTAAAAAATATTTTTTACCATAAAACACAAAATCTGACTGCAAATGGAAAGAAAAAAAAATTGGACGATCTTAACAGCATAAAATAATTGGACATTGTACTTCTCAGTTATAGATCATACTGTATTTCTCTCTGTAAGTCTAATGCACAACAAATAATTGTTATGCACATATACGGTGCTAGATGATCAGTTCATTTTATATTTCTTAAATGTCTGAACAAAAATAGTCATTTTTGGAAAAAAAAGTATTAGAATTGTTGTGCTATGATGTGGGCTCTCTGCGGTGGGTTGGCACCCTGCCCAGGATTGGTTCCTGCCTTGTGCCCTGTGTTGGCTGGGATTGGCTCCAGCAGACCCCCGTGACCCTTCGGATTCAGCGGGTTGAAAAATGGATGGATGGATATCCAATGGACAACAACGGCAGCAAACAATTTAAACTTCAGACACTTTAAGGCAATCTAAACTTATCCGAAGGCGCATCTACCAGAACGTTTTTCAACAACTTCACCGGAACGTTAAAATAGAAAGTTATTTTGTTTGTTACCAGAATGTTATCTGGGACGTTATCAAATAACCATTTAGTACCCTTTAAAGAACTCGTTGTGTGCATGTGTGGGGGCTGCCAGATGGTGCTACTCTATAATTTGTGCTTTGCTGGAGGCAGCAGAGTTAGTGAATTCAGAAATGCTTTTAATGAATGTTCAGAAACATTAAAATTCTGACCGCAAAAATGCTTTCATTTATTTTTCAGATTAATGTTTTTTCATCTTCCTCTGCATCATCACCCACAATCGCTTGAATGTCTGACTTGTAGTCCTTCATTCTTTAACATTATTTTTAATATAAAAAATGCAAAAATTTAAAATTGTAAATCCAATTATTTTTTAAAATAAATTATAATAATATCAATAGATATGTTAGGTTTGTTAAAAACAGTTATAATTTAGTATAGCAATTTAAATCTATCTATCTATCTATCTATCTATCTATCTATCTATCTATCTATCTATCTATCTATCTATCTATCTATCTATCTATCTATCTATCTATCTATCTATCTATCTATCTATCTATCTATCTATCTATCTATCTATCTATCTATCTATCTATCTATCTATCTATCTATCAAAACCAGGGTCTGCATCTGAGACTTACTGGTGGCTATGCACACAGCCATATAGGCCTCAGTAGCATGGAGAGACTGAAAAAAGTGCTTGCTCAAAGTTCTGAGTGTGCACCCATCCCCATACCTTCCATATGTGCAGGAGCTCCTTTTATAGCCATCTTCACTGCACATCCCCACCCTCTCTGCCAGTTCACAGCATCCTGGAGAGCATATCCTTCACAGGTTTGGACCTGGGGCATGACAGTATTATATGTGCACATAACTGAAGATTTAAGATAAATTGTGAATAACCCTAATGAAAACATATTGTGGTCATTGCAACAAGAAGAGGTTATCTCTGTTAGACAGATTTTCAGGTGTGCAAATAGAGATTAAGAATGGAATCATACAAATGAAATACCTAAGAAACAGGAAAATGCGATCATTGTACCTGGAAGGTTGCTTTAATATGTTTGTATTATCTATGCTAAGGGATTCCAATCTTAGTCATTGGAGACCTGGGTGGTTGCAGGTTTTGCTTTAACCAATCTTCATATTAGAAAGTTCCCTATGCTAATGAAACAAGTTTTTAAAATTTTATGTTTAATTACCCTTCTCATGCTGCCTGGTCATGCTTTCTGATATTTTAGATTTTGTCTGAAACTGGTGACATGATACATGTTGGTTGGGCATCCAAGTAAGAATTCCACTATACTCCGTACATTTGACCATACTACTATTAGTACTAATACAAGTAACATTAAATAACACCAACAATGACTTATTTCTTTGTAAATTATTAATTTGTCAGACTATACCATTAAACAAATCAATGAAGATTTTGTAAGGAGTTTAATATTATATACAGTTAGGTCCATAAATATTTGGACAGAGACAACTTTTTTCTAATTTTGGTTGTGTACATTACCACAATAAATTTTAAATGAAACAACTCTGATGCAGTTGAAGTGCAGACTGTCAGATTTAATTCAGTGGGGTGAACAAAACGACTGCATAAAAATGTGAGACAACTAAAGCATTTTTTGAACACAATCCCTTCATTTCAGGGGCTCAAAAGTAATTGGACAATTGACTCAAAGGCTATTTCATGGGCAGGTGTGGGCAAGTCCGTCATTATGTCATTATCAATTAAGCAGATAAAAGACCTGGAGTTGATTTGAGGTGTGGTGCTTGCATGTGGAAGATTTTGCTGTGAACAGACAACATGCGGTCAAAGGAGCTCTCCATGCAGGTGAAAGAAGCCATCCTTAAGCTGTGAAAACAGAAAAAAACCCATCTGAGAAATTGCTACAATATTACGAGTGGCAAAATCTACACTTTGGTACATCCTGAGAAAAAAAGCAAGCACTAGTGAACTCAGCAACGCAAAAAGACCTGGACGTCCACGGAAGACAATAGTGGTGGATGATCGCAGAATCATTTCCATGGTGAAGAGATACCCCTTCACAACACCCAACCAAGTGAACAACACTCTCCAGGGGGTAGGCGTATCGATATCCAAGTCTACCATAAAGAGAAGACTGCATGAAAGTAAATACAGAGGGTGCACTGCAAGGTGCAAGCCACTCATAAGCCTCAAGAATAGAAAGGCTAGATTGAACTTTGCTAAAGAACATCTAAAAAAGTTCTGGAAAAACATTCTTTGGACAGATGAAACCAAGATCAACCTCTACCAGAATGATGGCAAGAAAAAAGTATGGAGAAGGCGTGGAACAGCTCATTATCCAAAGCATACCACATCATCTGTAAAACATGGTGGAGGCAGTGTGATGGCTTGGGCGTGCATGGCTGCCAGTGGCACTGGGACACTAGTGTTTATTGATGATGTGACACAGGACAGAAGCAGCCGAATGAATTCTGAGGTGTTCAGAGACATACTGTCTGCTCAAATCCAGCTAAATGCAATCAAATTGATTGGGCAGCGTTTCATGATACAGATGGACAATGACCCAAAACATTCAGCCAAAGCAACCCAGGAGTTTATTAAAGCAAAGAAGTGGAATAATTCTTGAATAGCCAAGTCAGTCACCTGATCTTAACCCAATTGAGCAGGCATTTCACTTGTTGAAGACTAAACTTCGCACAGAAAGGCCCACAAACAAACAGCAACTGAAAGCCGCTGCAGTAAAGGCCTGGCAGAGCATTAAAATGGAGGAAACTCAGCATCTGGTGATGTCCATGAGTTCAAGACTTCAGGCTGCCATTGCCAGCAAAAGGTTTTCAACCAAGTATTAGAAATGAACATTTTATTTCCAGTTATTTAATTTGTCCAATTACTTTTGAGCCCCTGAAATGAAGGGATTGTGTTAAAAAAATGCTTTAGTTGCCTCACATTTTTATGCAATCATTTTGTTCTCCCCACTGAATTAAAACTGAAAGTCTGCACTTCAACTGCACCTGAGTTGTTTCATTTAAAATTCATTATGGTAATGTACAGAACCAAAATTAGAAAAAAGTTGTCTCTGTCCAAATATTTATGGACCTAACTGTATATCTTGTGTTGAGCTGAATTGTATCTCAGTTTGTAAAAACTTTAAAACCTTCATACCACACATCAAAATCTAATCAACTGCTGCAATTAAAACTATAGAAAAGCTTGTCAATCTAGCCCCAGGCTAGTATACACTTAAATGCAATTATGCTTATTATTATTAGAATTTGGGTAATTTACGAAATATTTCTTCTATTTCAAGTTGGCAGGGTTAGCACCACAATCAGATGCAACTCATTAACGTGATATTGATGGGATACCCAAGACAGTGCATACTTGTCACACATGCATTTCAGAGGGTCATCTTATAGGCTCCTCCCTGTAATAACCCCACAGGCTGAGAGGGGGTGCTCTCACTAATTTCGTTACCTTCCTTTGTCTCCACAGTACCAAGAAACTACCCAGTGGGGGCAACTGACTCCATCCCTTTCGGCACCCCTGGCTCATAAAACCCCAGCTGCCCGGAAGAAAGTGTCCCTTGTTAACAAGAGAGCTGGAGAAACAGAAAGCCTTGACAGGCAGCACTTTTCTGTTAGTACACTAGAGGGTGGCATTTTTTTCTGTACAGTAATCCCTCGCTATATCACGCTTCGCCTTTCGCGGCTTCACTCCATCGCGGATTTTATATATAAGCATATTTAAATATATATCGCGGATTTTTTGCTGGTTCGCGGATTTCCGCGGACAATGGATCTTTTAATTTCTGGTACATGCTTCCTCAGTTGGTTTGCCCAGTTGATTTCATACAAGGGACGCTATTGGCAGATGGCTGAGAAGCTATCCAACTTACTTTTCTCCGTCTCTCTCTTGCGTAGGGGGATTGAGCAGGGGGGCTGTTCGCAAACCTAGACGATACGGACGCTCATCTAAAAATGCTGAAAGATTATCTTCACGTTGCTACCTTCTGTGCAAGCTGCTTCCTGAAGCGACATGCTGCACGGTGCTTCGCATACTTAAAAGCTCGAAGGGCACGTATTGATTTGTGCTTGTTTGTTTCTCTCTCTCTCTCTTTCTCTCTCTCTCTGCTCCTGACGGAGGGGGTGTGAGCTGCCGCCTTCAACAGCTTTGTGCCGCGGTGCTTCGCATACTTAAAAGCTAAACAGCCCTATTGATTTGTTTGCTTTTTTTCTCTATCTCTCTGACATCTGCTCCTGACTTGAAGAGGAAGATATGTTTGCATTCTTTTAATTGTGAGATGGAACTGTCATCTCTGTCTTGTCATGGAGCACAGTTTAAACTTTTGAAAAAGAGACAAATGTTTGTTTGCAGTGTTTGAATAACGTTCCTGTCTCTCTACAACCTCCTGTGTTTCTGCGCAAATCTGTGACCCAAGCATGACAATATAAAAATAACCATATAAACATATGGTTTCTACTTCGCGGATTTTCTTATTTTGCGGGTGGCTCTGGAACGCAACCCCCGCGATGGAGGAGGGATTACTGTAATTACATCATCAAGCGCAGTTTTCTTCTTTTTTTTAAATAAACAGGGACAAGATTTATCTTGTTATCAACCTGTTATTACCTCAGACAACCATATTGTGTACTCAGATTCTAATATGCAGTCAATTAAACGAACACATACAAAATCTTTGGGATATGAGAATAAATTACATAACCCAGAGAAAATCCACAAAATAAAACAGCAAGAATCTGAACACAGGATTTTGCAGCTGTGAGTCAGTATCTCTATTAACTGTCTTAGTACTGTATTTTATTTTAGTTGAAAAATATAACATTTAATTATTGAAGGAAGTAGTTAAAAAGTGAATGGCTATTGTTTTCCATTGTGTCCTTACTGCTTAGAAAGTGAATAAGAGAGTGGAAGTATGTACGAAAATAGTTCCAATTGACAAAATGTCTACACTCTGAGATAAAAGCCATATGTGATCATACAGTAACATAAGTGAAATAATACCAACTACTATACTTTAAAGTTGAGAACCCTGTAATATTACTATCTTGTTTATTTAAGCCAATGTAACATTACAGAACTTCTAATCAAAGGGTATGTCAGACTTGCCAACAACAGTTGCTAATTTTGTCTCTGGACCATGTCAGTTTTCACTTCTGAAAATACCTGGTGTCACAGGTGGCTGGGGGGTCGACCCGGCCAGGATGCCCCAGAGGACCGGAGGATGGCTTACACCTCCCTCAGACCATGTGGGGGCGACTGCCCTGGTGGCTATGGGGACCACGGATACAGAGCTTTGAAGCTCAACCCTGTAGGGGCCCGTGGTCATCCCCAGGGGGCACCCCAATGCCTATGGAGCCCTGGACCTCAGCACTTCAGCCACACCCAGAAGTGCTGGGGGGAAAAAGACAAGGGACACCCGGAGTGCTTCCGGGTACACAGCTGGCACTTTCGCCACACTGGGGAGTGCCGGCGGAAGATTGTCGGGAGGCACCTGGAGCACATCAGGGTGACTATGAAAGGGGCCGCCTCCCTCCATTCGATGGCTGGAGTTGGGTGGAAGATGACGAAGCTCGGAGGAGAGGAGTGGAGATGGTCAGGAGAAGAGAAAGGCATTGTGAAAGGGCCTGGACTTTGGGGTGATTGGTGCTGCGGCACTGGGTTTGTGCGTGTTAACCATTGTATATAGTAAATAAACATGTGTTGGGTGACAAAATGATGTCTGCCTGTCTGTGTCCAGGCTGTATCCCACACTGGGCATATCAAGTGTAGCAACTGCGTGATGACTTTCCAGCACAGTTGTGCTCGTTCATTTTTCTGACAGCCAATAGTGTGCTGCCTGACGGAGCAGGTGCGCTATGAAGAGTTATCAAGTAGGGCAAAGTCAACAGCAATCTCTGCCTCTTTTTCCTTTCTATTTGCCACTCCGTCATGGTATGTAAAACACAAGACATCAAACAGATGAGTTACTTTTCTGGTTTTAAGGTCTAAAACACCCATGTTCCTTACACCTCGTTGCTGCCTTTTTGAGTGTTGAAATGCTGGATAAGCACTCATTGGTTGTCAGCACTCATGCACACAAAGCCCACGCCTATGACTAAAGAAAAAATTAAACCTCTTTAATTTTGTTTGACTGAATTGTGGAGTAGTTGCTGTGAATCACTGGGTATGTCAGACTTCGTGACTAGTTTCAGGGGAGTGCACTGCTAACTGCCACAGACTCACTAAGATTATAAATAAAGGCTATGATTGAAATCACTGGAAAAGTCCACTAATGTGACATGGTTTTTTAGGACTGTTTCCTTTAGTAAATGGATATGTATTAAGTTAAATTACATTAAAATTATCACCTATCATCTCATTCTAGTGGAAAGAGGGCAGCATGTGAGAAACAGGACATTTAGAGGCCATGTATCTTTTATAGGCCTACCTGTATACAGTATGGGTACATAATAAGATAGCTAATCAAACTTTCTATGTAATCAGTGACATCCTTTAAAGTGGAAAGACGAATTATCCCTTAATACAAGCAACAACAATGGCAGCTATCCAGAGAATTATGCAATTCAACCAGAGACACTGTTTGAGATTGTCAGAAGTGTAATTGCACTTTTGTAGGCAGACATGAACACCTTAGACCAAATAAAGAATTACAGGTTTCCCATGGATGAAATAATAACCTTCCTTGGTCTATTGCAGGATGAATTGGAAAGTGGAACACACTAGAATTTTGCTGTCAGTCATACTATGCAGCTCCTGACAGCTCTCCATTTTCCATGCCGTTGGTGGATTACTACAGACTGTCAGTGATTCACATTGCGCCATGCATGCAGCAAACCCTGAGGACTCCTGACACTGTTTGATTATAAGCAAGTCACTTTACCTGCCTTTACTCGAATTGGAAAAACAAGCACAATGAAACAAACAACAAGCAAATAACTAAATAATAATAAAATGTCTTGTATGACACTAAATTTGTTTTCATGCCATTGCAGGTATACCTGCCATTGTAGGTAGAATGGCTGGAATGCTCTTTCTTATTCATACTCCTAGCCTCTTGAATCCTATTACAACCCGTTGGAATTGTTTCTCAGTGCTAAATGTTCAAGTAATATGCAATGGATCATCATAGACTTTTTTCAGACATTGTGGCCAAGTGGCAAGAAAGTATACATGATACTTATATCTGCTCCAACTCTGGAGTGCGTGCAGATGGCAAGGGATGGAGTGTTTGCTGGTGGCTGGCTACTAGGGGACAGTGTGTCCTCTTTGTGAATACCTACTAACTCCAGTGTTGAATTTTCATACCATGGCTGAGGAGAGGTATAACACTGCACACCAAAGCACACACACTTTTGTAGAATAGGCTCTAGGCATGTGGAAAATGCATTTGTGATGCCAGTATAAATCCTCAGGTGTTCCTCAAGCCTTGGAAAACAGCACTTTATTATTTTTTTGCCATCTCCTCTATAAGATGTTTTAACTTCCCTTTTGTGATGGTTTTCTTTAATTTCCTATCACTTTTTTTGCATTTCCATCTGTCTGGTGTGATAATATAATATATATTTGACAACAGCAGTATGTGGGATTGATTTTCCTCTTATCGACAGTCTGCTTTTCTGACATGGACATTGGGGAAGAGCAGCAAATGGCTTCACAAACACTCACAAAACTTATTTGTTCTTTACGTACATTTTTCTTGATTTCATTTGTTATTCACCTGAGATCTCATTTTGGCTGGAAGGAAACTTTGTTCATGTTAATAACAGTTTTCTCCAATCAATGAAAGCACACTCCTGTTGCCTGATGGGAATTGTAGTCGCCATTTTGGCACTGTTTTTTGGGTTTCTTCCCTCCATTATAACAGTTCTCCCTGACACACCATATAGCCTATATTTCAAGTTGGAAAAATGGCAAAACACATAGAAAATTTCATTAAAATCAGTCATTTTTTGCGTGTACAACAATAAGTACTACTTACAGAAAGCCAAATTAACATTTAGAGATAGCTGAAAATTAATTTCAGATATCAATAAATGCAGTTTACATTTTAAGATATCTTAAACTCATTTAGATGTTGAAAGATACCAAAATATCAAGAAACAATCCATGGAGATACTTGGAGAACATGCAATCTCTAAATACAGTAGCCAAGTTAACCATTGCACCATTATCAATCGAACTCATTGAAATATATTCTTTTCCAGTATTCACCTATCCAATCGTGCTTTAGCCTAAATCTAGTTCAGGGATGTGGGACTGGAACCTGAAAGTAACAGCACAATTCAGTGAAAGGATCTTTTTGAATCACAAATAATTTTTTACATACAAAATAACACAAGATTGGAACTAGCCAAGTGTTGGGTACCAGTGCACTGCAGGGGTTTTAAGATGTGAAACACCAAAATGTCAATTATTCCTATAGAGAAAAGAAAGAAAAAAAAGTGGTCTTTGTTTACTGTGGGAACAAGTATGGATATATTAACAGGAAATGATTAAGCTGGACATCTTATATATGGATATTATTTGATGTTTGCATAAAGGAAGCAACTTTCATTAGAAAAAGAATTAGAGTAAATTGTACTCATTTATTGTAGAATATTCAGAATATTTGTGTTCCACTGATTTTAATACGGTACTCTTTTTAATTTACATAGAAGATATATTGAAATTTTTAAAGTTTTCAATCTTAATTTCCAATACATTAAAATATTAAAATTGTAGTGTTCAATTATACACATATGCCTTTATAGATTTTATATATGCCTATTCAAAAGCTAAATTAGCACTGATTAGTTTGCTGTGAAATAGCATGCTTTTTGATGTCCGGTTTATTCACAGTTTCTAATAATGATGCCTAAAGTAATAAAAAGTACTTAAGGAATCTGAACCTGTTAATCCTAATTTTATATATTTGGTTGGTTATTTATTTATTTACTGACTAGTTTAAATTTGCTGATTTTTATACTCTTAAAAGAAACTTGCAGCTGGCACTGCAGCATTCTTTGTACAGGCCTTCAGTTAGTTTCTCTTACTGTGAGTCTCTAGTACAGTAATATACTGCAGTGTCGTCAGTTCTCAGGTTATTCATTTGCAGGAAGAAAATATGTTTTGAAAAATCTTTAGATGCCTTAAACCGGTTTTTGATAGTGTCCGAGTGATATTCTGTACTACTTTTACCACCTATGGCTGCAAGCCATTCCAGGGGTTTCCCAGGAAACTGACGAATCCAGCTCATCCAGTAGCTATTCACATCAAATCCTTCTACCTGGCAAGACAGAGTGATTGATCTAGAAGGCTCCACTTGCTGGGATTCAGGCTGTGTAAGAGTAATACTGGACTTGCAACCTAAGAAAGAAAATACAATGTTGTTTGCCCTGTTGTCATTTTACAGTTTCAGTTATCTTTACTGTATTTTAAATAGACTGAAGAATTATGATTTTTAAGCTATCAGTTTATAAGTATTAGTAATAGACCCTACCTGTGATCCAAGAGACAAAGATCAAGGAAATCCAAATAAAACTAAAAGGCTTCATCGTGTACAAAGAAAACTCTTGCAATGAAATGAAAGCAAATAAACTTAGCTGTGAAGATACTGTAAGTGGGGCCACAAGTGTGATTTCCTTTAATAAGGGGAAGGAAGCTTGCTTTGCATAGATTTCCACCACACTTGAGAATATATTAGTAAAATGTAAATAAGAATCACACTCTTTTTAAAATTTATTTCCTTTTGCCATTCGGTAGAAGTGGCTCTGTGTTCTGTATAATTCAATTGTATACTGCATAGTGAATAAGAATCCAAACTCTGGTTCTGGAAATTAATTAAAGAAATCAAATACAGCCCTTTTCTTACATCAAACAAAAAAGACTGATTGTCTAATATTAAACAAAAATGTTGCTTTGTTGAAACATTTTTTGTACTAGATAGTCAATAATGCATGTTATGCAATATAACCCATAAATATTAATAATAAACTTAGATTAAGTTCAGTGCTTTGGATTACCATTATGCAGTTTAAAAATAGAGCCACTTGCAAGATATTATTATATACAACAGCAACTACTAAATCCAGTTATCATGAAATATTATATTATAAGAGTGGTATAATGGCTTTTGCTACTTTATATGGATCCAACATTCCGGATGCAAATCCTGTGCTTGATCACTGTCTGTGGAGTTTACATGCTCATCCTCTTTCTGCACACAGGCTTTTGTTGGATTTTTCTCTGAAATTTAAAAGATATGCATGTACTCCTTTACAAGGTTGCTTCTTGTCTTGTGAAGAGGGCTAGATTGCCACCCACCTTAACCTGTATTGGTAAAATAACTTTCCCTCACCATATACTAAGTTTTGTTCCTCATACGGTTATTAGAGAGTAACTCAGTTAGCTTGTTTTTTTTTCTAACATTGATAGTACTGATTCTCATCATGTTAAATCTTTATATATTATCAACACTTCTAACTTCTTCTTTTGGCTGCTCCCATTTAGGGGTCACCACAGTGGATCATCTTTTCTCCATCTATCCCTGTGTTTAACATTATTTTCTGCCACATTGACTGCCTTCCCATCCACCCTCAACACCTTCTTTTAGGCCTTTCATTTTTTCCTTTTGCCTGGCGACTCAGTCCTCAACATTCTTTTCCCGATGTACCCCTCATCTCTCCTCTCCACGTGCCCAAACCATCTCAGTCTAGTCCCTCTCTCACTTGGTCACCAAACTGTCGTATGAGTTGTCCTTCCAATACACTCATTCATAATCCTGTCTATCCTCATTACTCTGAGTGAAAATTGCGGCATCTTCAACGCTGCTTTTTACAGCTTTGCCTCCTATCTTCTCATCAGTGCCATTGTCTCCAAATCATACAACATAGCTGGTATGGATACAGTTTTATTGACCTTCCCTTTCTCTCTTGCAGGTACTCTTCTGTCACAAATCACTCCTGTCACTTTTCTCCACCCAGTTCACCCTGTCTGCACTCGCGTCTTCACCTCTCTGCCACACTCTCCATTTTTTTGGACTTTGGAACCCAAGTATTTAAATTAATCTACCTTCACCCCCTTTGCTTCTTGCAGTCACAGCCTTCCACCACCTCTCCCTCATTCATGCACATGTACTACATCTTACTCCTACTGACTTTCATTCCCCTTCTCTCCAGTGCATAACTCTACCTCTCCAGGTTCATCTCAACCCGCTTTCTACTCTCACTAAAGATCACAATGTCATTCACAAATGTTATAATCCATAGAGACTCCTGTCTGACCTCATCTGTCTACCTGTCCCTCACCACTGCAAACAAGAAAGAGCCGATCCTTGATGTAATCCCACAATCTGTCATTCCTACTGCACACCTCACTGCTGTCACACTGTCCTTATATATACAGTCATATGAAAAAGTTTGGGAACTCCTCTCAGCCTGCATAATAATTTACTCTACTTTCAACAAAAAAGATAACAGTGGTATGTCTTTCATTTCCTAGGAACATCTGAGTACTGGGGTGTTTTCCGAACAAAGATTTTTAGTGAAGCAGTATTTAGTTGTATGAAATTAAATCAAATGTGAAAAACTGGCTGTGCAAAAATTTGGGTCCCCTTGTAATTTTGCTGATTTGAATGCATGTAACTGCTCAATACTGATTACTTGCAACACCAAATTGGTTGGATTAGCTCGTTAAGCATGGAACTTCATAGACAGGTGTGTCCAATCATGAGATATAAAGGTATTTAAGGTGGTCAATTGCAAGTTTTGCTTCCTTCCCTTTGACTCTCCTCTGAAGAGTGACAGCATGGGATCCTCAAATCAACTCTCAAAAGATCTGAAAACAAATATTGTTCAGTATCATGGTTTAAGGGAATGCTACAAAAAGCTATCTCAGAGGTTTAAACTGTCAGTTTGAACTGTAAGGAATGTAATCAGGAAATGGAAGGCCACAGGCACAGTTGCTGTTAAACCCACGTCTGGCAGGCCAAGAAAACTACAGGAGTGGCATATGCACAGGATTGTGAGAATGGTTACAGACAACCCACAGATCACCTTCAAAGACCTGCAAGAACATCTTGCTGCAGATGGTATATCTGTACATCGTTCTACAATTCAGCACAATTTGCACAAAAAACATCTGTATGGCAGGGGGATGAGAAAGAAGCCCTTTCTGTACTCATGCCACAAACAGAGTCGCTTGTTGTATGCCAATGCCCATTTAGACAAGCCAGATTCATTTTGGAACAAAGTGCTTTGGACTGATGAGACAAAAATTGAGTTATTTGGTCATAACAAAAAGCTCTTTGCATGGTGGAAGAAGAACACAGCATTCCAAGAAAAACACCTGCTACCTACTGTCAAATTTGGTGGAGGTTCAATCATGCAATGAGGCAGTGTGACTAGTTCAGGGACTGGGGACCTTGTTAAAATCAAGGGTCGGATGAATTCAACCCAATATCAACAACTTCTTCAGGATAATGTTCAAGCATCAGTCACAAAGTTGAAGTAACGCAGTGGTTGGATATTCCAGCAAGACATTGACCCAAAACACAGTAAGAAATCTAAAAAGGCATTCATGTAGAGGGAGAAGTACAATGTTCTGGAATGGCCGTCATGGTCCCCTGACTTGAATATCATCGAAAATCTATGGGATAATTTGAAGCAGGCTGTCCGTGCTTGGCAGCCATCAAATTTAATGGAACTGGAGAGATTTTGTATGGAAGAATGGTCAAAAATACCTCCATCCAGAATCCAGACACTCATCAAAGGCTATAGGAGGCGTCTACAGGCTGTTAAATTTGCAAAAGGAGGCTCAACTAAGTATTGATGTAATATCTTTGGTGGGGTGCCCAGATTTATGTACCTGTCTAATTTTGTTATGATGCATATTGCATATTTTCTGTTACTCCATTAAACTTAATGTTACTGCTGAAATACTACTGTTTCCATAAGTCATGTCATATATTAAAAGGAAGTTGCTACTTTGAAAGCTCAGCCAATCTTCTTCTTCTTTTAGCTGCTCCCATTAGGGGTTGCCACAGCAGATCATCTTCTTCCATATCTTTCTGTCCTCTGCATCTTGCTCTGTTACACCCATCACCTGCATGTCCTCTCTCACCACATCAATAAACCTTCACTTAGCCCTTCCTCTTTTCCTCTTCCCTGGCAGCTCTATCCTTAGCATCCTTCTACCAATATACCCAGCATCTCTCCTCTGCACATGTCCAAACCAATGCAATCTCGCCTCTCTGACTTTGTCTCCCAACCATCCAACTTGAGCTGGCCCTGTAATGTATTTGTTCCTAATCCTATCCATCCTTATCACACCCAATACAAATCTTAGCATCTTTAACCCTGCTACCTCCAGCTCTGTCTCCTGCTTTCTGGTCAGTGCCACTGTCTCCAACCCATATAACACCTAGTCTCACTACCGTCCTGTAGACCTTCCCTTTCACTTTTGCTGGTAACGGTCCGTCCGAATTGCAAGCATCAAAGACAATTTGTTAAAGATGTCAAGGAGTCTCCTTATTATTATTATTATTATTTTTTTTTGTTCTTTATGTCGCCTTATACAATTTCTTGTATTAGGAATTTGTTAGTTTTCGCATACTCCTTGGGGTCAGAGCGCATGGTCAGCCATTGTACAGCGCCCCTGGAGCAATTACAGGTTAAGGATCTTGTTCAAGGGCCAAGCAGAGTAGGATCTCTTTTGGCAGTGAGTATTGGCGGGATTCGAACCGTCAACGTTTTGGATACCAGCACAGATCCTTAGCCTCAGAGCCACCACTCCGCCCTGTTATGTTTGTTATCTGTATACACCATTGAGCATTTTTTTTTGTTTGAGCTTATTTACATTTGGATTAAAAGGAGTGACCTGCCTGGCACCCCAACACTTTCTCAACATTTCAAGTCATTTCTGTCATCTGCAACTCTAAGAAATGAAATGCAGATCTAAAGATCATAATGAAAGTTTAATTATGTGTATTCCATGATTTTGTGAATAGTGCTTTTAATTCATAAACATTAAGGAGTTTGTCTCTCTCTTAAATGTTTTGAAAATGTTTTCTTTTTCTTATATGAATCCACTGTGTAAAAGTGTTTGTCATTAAACTACTAAATGAACCAAGGAAAAAACACAGCAAAACATTCAAAACTGACATGAAAGATACCACTGAAAAAAAGCTATTGCTGTAATTGTTATTATTTGACACTGCATCATATAGGTAAGACTACTGGATACACATACAGAAAAGATAAAACAGAACAATGACATCAACCCAAAGCTAAAAAGAACAAAACAAACGTCCAGGATAATGAATACTATTCAGTGCTTTCAAAGTAATACTGAATGCTGCCAAATCAAGTATGGTGGCTTTTTCCAACCATCCACCACAAAAGTAACCTTTTTCTTACTTTCAAATTTAGTCTTTTTATTCTTTGTCTCCAAACACTTCCTTACCCAGGGAATTGTTCTCCTTGCTATCTATATACCGAACAGTGATTTACTGTCAAATCATCCATCCATTACCCAACCCGCTGAATCCGAACACAGGGGTCCGCTGGAGCCAATCCCAGCCAACACAGGGCACAAGGCAGGAACCAATCCCGGGCAGGGTGCCAACCCACCACAGGACACACACAAACACACCCACACACCAAGCCCAATTTAGAATCGCCAATCCACCTAACCTGCATGTCTTTGGACTGTGGGAGGAAACCGGAGCGCCCAGAGGAAACCCACGCAGACACGGGGAGAACATGCAAACTCCACACAGGGAGGACCCGGGAAGCGAACCCAGGTCCCCAGGTCTCCCAACTGCGAGGCAGCAGCGCTACCCACTGCCGCCCACTGTCAAATCATTTAATGAAATATAATATACTGTATAATGCCTGATTAAAGTAAACAATCACTCCTAATTGCCTTTCAACTACATATTGGCAATATTTGAAAAACAAATATTGTATATCTTTGTAGCCAACTCCTGCCAAGGTAGTTTAGAAATAACTGGCCCATCATATTAGATATTGACAAAATTATCTCTCAGCAATGAGACCAGTGTAGGCAATAATAATGCTGTTAGATCCAATGCCTCTACGCCTCATTACAGTATATTCTGAGTGTCTAAAACTCTGCAGCTATCAAACTCAATTTTTAATGCTCCCACTTCTTCTAACAGCTCTGGTTTCATATTGTTTAATATTAATTATTATTATGGCCCCCTGAAATTGTATTACTGCCAGAGATTGAATGTTATTTTGCTTAAAGCACTTCTGCTACACTGTTTCTGCACTTGCCACTTTGTGGAACACTATATGTGCCTGCAGACTAACTTTTATTTTTTATTTTATTTATTTTATTTTAAATGAGGAACATGGAAATTTTTGTTATTACAGGAAGGTCTGTGTATCTTTTATCACTGCGAATGTCTGGTACAGTGTAGATGACTGTGTCTTCAGCCATTAGGCTTCTCAATTCCAGGAATGTTTTAGTAGAACTATAAGTTGTTGCAGTGGCTCTTCCTTGAATTTCTTTGGCATAGTTACCATCAGTTTTATCTCCTCTGATATACAGTAGCCATCCCGTCTTTTTCTCTAGGATTGTGAAGAACACAATGCATGCAGTAGCTGCTGCTTAAAGTGAACCCTGACACAGTGCAGGTCAGCGTCACAGATTCTCTAGGACATTTAAATTCTGGGTCTGACTGAGTCAATTCAAATTGTGACTGAACATCTTCAAGTAAAATATATTAATTAAATTGTATCAATTACTCAACATAGGGTTGCAATTAAATAATAATAATATTTAAAGAGATGAACCAAAATAAATACTCATAGGAAATGAATAGACAAAAATCCAAAATGATAAGAAATGATGAAACATTTTCCTTATCCAAAACAGATTTTTTGTGTTTTTGGTATAAAATATCATGGAAAGAGGGCGGCACAGTGGCACAGTAGTAGCGCTGCTGCCTCGCTTGCCGGGTCCTCCCTGCATTGAGTTTGCATGTTCTCCCCGTGTCTGCGTGGTTTTCCTCCCACAACCCAAAGTCATGCAGATTAGGTGAATTGGTGATTCTAAATTGGCCCTAGTGTGTGCTGTGTGTGTGTCCTGCGGTGGGCTGGCCCCCTGCCCGGGGTTTGTTTTCTGCCTTGCGCCCTGTGTTACCTGGGATTGGCTCCACTAGACCCCCGTGACCCTGTGTTCGGATTCAGTGGTTTGAAAATGGATGGATAGATATCATGGAAAGAACCATCCATTTCCCAATTTATAGAAGTAGAGTTCTGTTGATTAGCATATCAGTTTAAAATGTAAATACATATAAAGCTTATGACTCCAGAGATTTTCTATCCTCAGTGAGTAAATGAGTTTTGTAAATATTAATTTGGGTACTTTTTAAAGTTATGTTTTTTAAGTGTTTTTTTCTTTATTAAAAAAAGTTAAAAGTGAAAACACAAGGCAGTAAAGTGTTTCTTGCAAAATAAAGACTTTTTTTCTGACCTTGTTTGTTAAAGTATTGCAGTTTTTCATTTTTTTATTTACTCAACTGTAAAGAACTGATAAGCAAATTGAAATCATACTGAAATAATTGAAATTTGTAAGAAAATTTTAAGACAAATTTAACAAGAAAAACATTAAATTTAGCAATCTGCAATGATCTTTGTATATTCTGAGATTCCTTGTTAAACAAGATAGCATTTAACCACACTATTTTATTAAAGGTCAAATACTTTGAGCTTTATGGATCAATTCAAAATTATGAGTAGAACTGTTAAACATTTTATCCATCCATTATCTTAACCCGCTATATCCTAACTACAGGGTCATGAGGGTCTGCTGGAGCCAATCCCAGCCAACACAGGGCGCAAGGCAGGGAAAACAACCCCGGGCAGGGTGCCAGCCCACCACAGGGCACACACACACACACACACACACAAACAACATACTAGGGACAATTTATGATCGCCAGTGCACCTAACCAGTATGTCTTTGGACTGTGGGAGAAAACCGGAGTACCCGGAGGAAACCCACGCAGACACAGGGAGAACATGCAAACTCTACGCAGGAAGGACCCAGGAAGCGAACCCTGGTCTCATCCTGATCTAAAGAACCTTTTCATGCATAAATGTTGCTTGGATATAGTTTCAATCATAATCTATGAAATTTGAATTATTATTTAAATTAAAGTACTCTTCTTAATCAATTTTTTCATATTGTCTTGACAATTTTGAAGACCTGGATTAGGCTTCTTTATATCTGTTTCTATTGAAAGCTTATTTTTTCTTAGTTGATACAATAAAACAGGCCCTGGCTCTGACTCTTTCCCAAGCTTCAAAAGCTTCTATGATTTATTTGAGGTGTGCCGACCAGAACTTGACTTATGACTTCAAATATGATGTCATCAGCACAATTTAGTGTCTTATCCTAACATAAGACTTTTTTTGTGTATAAGGAAGCACTTTATAGATTTATTTAGTTTTACTTTCCCCCACAGGTTACTGAAATATGCAATTTTATTGTAAAAAAAATTGTTTTGTAGCATGCATATTTTAGTTTCTTTGAAGGAGTCTGTGGCTGGAGCAGGGCACAAGTGGTGTGGATAATCTGGAAAGGTGGAAGCACCAAGAGGGGAACACGTGAGTTGCTCACTTTGAGGCCCAACGGCCTGCACTTTACAAAGTATACCTGTTCTCTTCCTCTTGCATTTATTCCACAAGCAGTGGTCACGAGAACACTTGAATGTGCTATGCTTAGTTGGATGTTAGGTAAAAGCATAGGCAGACAGTTTGTGTATGAGAGTATGACATGAGGTGTAACATGCAGCTCTCCGCAATGAAAACAGGAGTAGGAACATTAACATTATATAAAGTTATTGTCTGTTTTTTTACCTGCATTATTATCAATCTTTAATTTAATATTGTTTTTTGTATCAGTAAGGTGTTGCTGGAGTATGTGAATTTCCCCTTGGGATTAATAAAGTATCTATCTATCTATCTATCTATCTATCTATCTATCTATCTATCTATCTATCTATCTATCTATCTATCTATCTATCTATCTATCTATCTATCTATCTATCTATCTATCTATCTATCTATCTATCTATCTATCTATCTATCTATCTGATGAAGACTCAGATAGCAGTGTAAAAGTACATAAAATTTTTTTCAAAGAATTTACCCTTCGAATATCCTAGAGAAGAGGGGAAAGGGGTCTTTCAATTGGCATTTCAGAAAGGGAGTATAGGAATACAGTGATCCCTCGCTATATCGCGCTTCGCCTTTTGCGGCTTCACTCTATCGCGGATTTTATATGTAAGCATATTTAAATATATATCGTGGATTTTTTGCTGGTTCGCGGATTTCTGAGGACAATGGGTCTTTTAATTTCTGGTACATGCTTCCTCAGTTGGTTTGCCCAGTTGATTTCATACAAGGGACGCTATTGGCAGATGGCTGAGAAGCTACCCAACTTACTTTTCTTTCTCTCTCTCTTGCGCTGACTATCTGTGATCCTGACGTAGGGGGTGTGAGCAGGGGGGCTGTTCGCACACCTAGACGATACGGACGCTCGTCTAAAAATGCTGAAAGATTATCTTCACGTTGCTACCTTCTGTGTGCAGCTTTTAAGTATGCTGCACGGTGCTTCGCATACTTAAAAGCTCAAAGGGCACGTATTGATTTTTTTATCTGTCTCCCTCTCTCTCTCTCTCTCTGCTCCTGACGGAGGGGGTGTGAGCTGCCGCCTTCAACAGCTTTGTACCGGCGGTGCTTCGCATACTTAAGCCAAACAGCCCTATTGATTTCGTTTGCTTTTCTCTCTGTTTCCTTTGAAGAGGAAGATATGTTTGCATTCTTTTAATTGTGAGACAGAGCTGTCATCTCTGTCTTGTCATGGAGCACAGTTTAAACTTTTGAAAAAGAGACAAATGTTTGTTTGCAGTGTTTGAATAACGTTCCTGTCTCTCTACAACCTCCTGTGTTTCTGCTCAAATCTGTGACCCAAGCATGACAATATAAAAATAACCATATAAACATATGGTATCTACTTCGCGGATTTTCTTATTTCGCGGGTGGCTCTGGAATGCAACCCCCGCGATGGAGGAGGGATTACTGTAATCATAAGAATAATAATAATATCTGGAGGTTGTATTTGACACATCAATGCCACAAAGATTAAATCAAATTTAATATGTAGTGGGTGTGTGGGATTATTGAGAATTTGTTGGGGCTTTTGAAGAACCAAGTCCTCATGGTGTATTTTATTTATATAGTGCCTTCCCCATGCTTAAAGCGCTTTCTTGTCACTCTTTACAACGGAACAACTCCCGCATATTCATTTAGAAAAAAAAAAGTATCTGTAATGTTCTGTTCTGTTGAAATGAGAAAATAAGCACTTCAGAAACTGATTCTCAACTTTAGAAATTTCCAGTTAAATAGTTAAGTTTGTTTTTTAAATGTTAAATTACAATGTGGTTATATAAAGAAAGAAACAAGTAAATTAGTAAATAAATAAATAAATAAATTGCTGAACTATCAATAGTCAATGAAAATTACAAATCATTCTGAAAATATCTCATTGCAGTATTAACACAAAATACACTATGCGTACCAGAAAAACCCTGATCCCTTTTTAGAAATGCACCTTATTGGAAAAAAAAATGCCATTTTGAGCAAGAGGGAAATTAACCTTCAAGAATATCCTGAGGTAAATTAATTTTGCACTGAGCCAAACTCGGCCTTTTTGTCAATTAAATCAGTTCATTGGAAATAGCTGATGTTCTCCTTTTCATTGACTCTTTATTTTAGCACAAGTGGAACTCCCAAACGTTTAGCGGAATAGCACATTTCTCATGTTCACTCTTAGAAATACTGGTTCTGTAATGGTACTATGTGTGGTTCTTCACTGGATTGTGTGGCTCTTCGTAGCTTTATTGAGTAACCAAGCACCACTTGGATCGGGTTCCTTGCGTATGAAATTGGTTCTTCATGCATTGAAAAACTTCTTAATATGCAGAAAAAATCTTTAATGTTTGACTTAAGCTCTGTTAATAATGCTTGCAGCAGGAGTCCTTTTAAAATCACGAACCATTGTTATTTCACAAATCTCGTACCATCTATTCGTGATTATCTACTGCTTGGAACCTGATACAGATGTAAATAAAGGTTCTTTCCGAAACCTTATGGATGGGACTTTTGGGAATCAATACTGGTTCCCGTATGGCATTGCTCTGAAGAACCACTCTAGCACCTTTATTCCAAAACTACCTTTGCAACCGATTTTTTTTCACTATTTCTCTACTTGTCTTTACAACATGTTAAAAAATGATCAATGCCGTTTGGTACGTCATTTAATACTTCCACTGGTTTTTGATAGAAGAGAAAAATCTGCCAGTGAATAAAAAATACTTCTATGTATAAATATATTTTACAGTATGACTTGTACTTTCAGGTTTTCTAAGACTTCAATTAAACTGTGCACATTTAAGTAGGAAAAGAAAATTAAATAAATTCAATTGGGGAAATTGTAGTGGAGAAGAAGCTGAAAAATCGGTGAACACAACAGAGTTAACCTCAACTTTAACGAAACGTTTGATGTGTAATAAATACAATCGGCAGTAGTGGTTTTATAGTCAGCTGTGTTCCTGTGCGGCTTTGTAATTCATCTCGCTCGCTGTGTGCTTTGCACAGTAGTAGACTGCAGTGTCGTCAGCTCTCAAATCATTCATTTGCATGTAAAAATTACTGCTGTCTTTAGAGGGAATAAATCTTCCTTTTATCGCACTGTTATAGTACTCGCTCCCTGAGCTGTGATAGCTAAGTAGCCATTCTAGTGATTTTCCGGGTGCTTGTCGTATCCAAGCCATCCAGGTGCTACTAAGGGTGAATCCTTCGACTGCACATTTCAGCTGAACACTTTCACCGGGTTTCGCTTGCCGCGCATCAGACTGTTTTAAAACGATCTCAGCCGAGGTATCTGAAAAAGAAAGAACATTAAAACATTTTAAATTAGATAGATAGATAGATAGATAGATAGATAGATAGATAGATAGATAGATAGATAGATAGATAGATAGATAGATAGATAGATAGACCTACATATAAAACATGCCGTAAGGAGGTGAAAGTAGATGTATTTTCTGCACATCATTTCACACGGTGTCCCTTTAGCTGATGCTGTACACATAAAAGGTCGGCAGGAGTTTAAGTAGGGTGTCGCTGTTCATATTTGCATAGACGGGACTTTCTCTAAGCAAGGTGTGCTAGAGTATGGATTTCTGCAAATATCATTTATTAAATTTGATTAATTTGATTAATATTTGAGAAAAATAAATTTTGCTTATTTATAGTTAATGTGATTTGAGTCAGTTAAAAATTATTCGCTGTACATTTGTAATTTTATTCATTTCAGTATTATATTGCTTGCATAATTATGTGCCCAATGACATTTCAAGTAACCTTCAAGAGTTGATAATTAAGAATGTATGAAATATTTGTAACTTAATTTTTACAATATGTTCCTTCATAAGACTCAACAGTAAAACATATTTTACAACAGCATTCCCAATACAAAACTGCAAAGAAGATAGAAATTGAATTAAAAAAAAGTTAATTTAATAGATATTAATTAAAGCAACAAGAACTGACATATTCCTTGTCATTTTTGAAAGAATATTTGGCAGACTGTAACATTACATTTTAAATTAGGCCAGGGATATTCAGTCATAGAACAAGGTGGATGGGTATAAAAATTGATAGGCCAGATGTCCACAGTAGAAAATATTCCCATTTTGGAAGTGACCTCACTCTCTCAGTAAAAAGAAGGGCCTCACAACACCAGAACAAGCTTCTTGGATTTCTCCAGCTGTTCTTTTAACTTCTAGATTTATAAGGGAGCTGAACTATCTACTTTGCGATTGTTTTATTCTTGCAGATGTCTTGAAAGTACAACTGATAATATTTCTGTAAAATTAAGAAAAGAAAAATTCTTACAAGTTAACACTTTAAGTGAATGTTAACATATCAAATTTTATATTGCATGTGATAGTGAGCTCATGTATTTCCATGGAAATTAAATCTAATGCAACAAATCAATGTACCTTAAACTACAATCATGGAAACATAAGATGGCTTTAACTTGAATTTTTCACTTTATACTTAGCAATACTTTAAATGAGTGTCAGATTGCATGATGCACCAATGCTTTTACTGTACTTACTCTGACATCTGAAGAAAGCCCACACAATGCAGTCTGCCGTCAATCGCTGAATAACTTGGTATCCGTTCATCTCAGGACTGAACCGAAATGAATGAAAACATGAAGAAGTCAGCTCAGAATATCAATGGCACAGAGCTGCTTTTTGTTCACAGCATGTAATACATGCTACTGTATCTTCATAGAAATATTTGAACAAACAGTGTTTGAAGATCACAACTACTTTGAAGAGGCACTTATCTCTCTCCATCATTCTGGCAATTAATACAGGAGCATTAGTTTTCTCATGACAAAATGGATTTTATCCTCAAGTCATAAAGCTGATGGCAAACTTGTAACACTGATATATGCATTATCGCACATGATGTGTTTTTTCTTATATTATTCCATCTTCTGTTGTTGTATTTAATGTATAGTGCTGTATTCAGTGTTTAATGTTGACATTCATTAGACTGTTGAAGAAATTGAGGTAAGAATCTCATTGTAATATGTACATGTGCCAATAAAATTGAATTTGAACTTTAATATTTACTTCCTATTCATGTGTTGTTACAGTTAGTATAACATTTAAATTATTCTTAACTTATAAGACATTTCAATCAATTAATATTTTCACAAAATAAAACACCTACATTTATTATGCTTTATACAATGAGTTAATAATGAGGGTGGTACAGTAGTGGTGGTGCTGCCTTGCACTAAGAAGGCCAGGGTTCATGCCCTGTGTCCCCCTTCCATGTTTTCCTCATGTACATGTTGGTTTCCTTTTTGTGCTCTGGTTTCCTCCCACTGTCCAATGACATTCAGTCTGGATGGACTGGCATTGCTAAACTGACTCTAATACAGTATGTGTGTATTAGTGTGGTCACATTGCGATGGACTGGCACCCTGTTTATGGAATTTCTCCTGCTTTGTTACCTATGTTTCCTGGGATAGGCTGTAGGCCTCTAATTCTCCCATTTTTAGTACAGTAAATTGCTTAAGACTGGTATCTTTCATGCACACTATGACACTAAAACTTGTGAAGGCAGTTAACGACATGAAGCTACATACTGCTTTGAAGAAGTCTTCCATTATTGTTTTGTGTGTTTTATGTTCCATGTTTGACACAGAGGACCATGATAATACAGGTATTATTAACAGACTATGGGGTTGGGTTGGCCCCTTTGATTTTGTTATATCCTACTTTCACTTATCACACTTGCAGAGCCTGTTTAATTTTATTTTGGGGTTTTTGCTGTATCCTTATTCTTCAGTTTTGGCTCTTAATTTGTTCAAATGGCATGTGGTCCCTTTTGGTGAAATCATTAGAAGAAAATGCATACATTTTCATAGCTATGATAATGACACTCAGCTATTTATTGCAGTCTCCTCTGATGTGTCTCTGGAAGATATTAACAGTCAAATCAATTAAAATGTCTTAAAATTAGTTATGCAATGATAAACTTTTGGTTATAGTTTCTGATCACCACAGACAATATAAAGACAAGTTTGGTATTCTTTAATTTGAAATTACTTTTGTGCCAAATAGTCATGGTATTTATAATATCGCCACATGAAAATTTACTCTAAAGTGATTATTAATACATATTAAAAAACAACTAGCCTGTTCTTGCATTTTAAAGTGGAAGTCATGGGGCAGAGGTCCAAAAGTGAAAACAAAAGTCTTAAATCTTAAAAAATATGCTTTGAAACAGTAGAGGTTTAAAAAACATCCTTCAGCATTTCTGACACATGCTTTGTCATCAGAAGTATAAATAAAGTAAAATAAACATCATAAATTCCTGGTACTGTCTTCTTGAGGTAAGAATACGTTTTCCCTTTCACTTGTTTGCTTGCAGTGGCCATAGTGGGTGGAGGTTTGACATTTTCTACGGGAGCACTTCAAATTCTAAATTTTTCATACCTTCAGACTGCATATTATCCTACTTTTTTGCATGGCACTGCTAATTATTTTCTCCTCTGAATGTACCTGCCTTCATTCATGAATCTTCCCAGTCTTGTAGAATGTAGTTTGAGCCATCCCAAGACTTGCGGAATGCAGCACTCTGTGTACCTGTGTGATAGATCACTGTTGACCAGGCATCCAGTTTTACTCATCTTCAGCCAATAAGCTGGCTGCTGCAATACTATAATATTTTGTTGAAGTGATGTCAGAATATAATAGTAAGAAATACTTGTATATTAAATGTATACTATGAGTGTTTCCTTTAGGTGATGGCAGGGTTCTGTGGGTGTAATCAGGACATAAGTTTAATATGTCACTGTCCTCTGTAAAAATATATTTTATAAATCTACTTTTCTTTCCACTCACATGCACAGTTGACACAGAACCAGATTTAGTACAGGGGCTCATCATTTAGAACTGCTAGGCAAAGCATAAGACCAGACAGATAGAAACAGCTGGGGAAACGTGCAGTCAGACTGAAAACAGTCGTATACTTTTTTTGTCTGTCAGAGTCAGCATGAAATTGTATTCCCTTTGCCTTGATTGGAATTGTATTATTCACCTAAGTGGGGGCCGGCACATAAAGAAAGAGTATAAAACCTTGGAACATTGTCTGGCACACCTTTGAAGCCGACGGACGGATGGGAGATAACGTCATCCGATCCTGAAAATCCTTCCACTGCACAGCGAAAATGGCAGACTTTACACATCGGGCCCCCTACTCCTGAACTGGGTTCTTGCCTTTGGCTTCCTTCGTCTGTTATGCAGCCTAAGCCGTTATTAAAGAAAGCTAAGTTATTTCTCCTACATGAATTATTTTCTTAGTATCAGGAATTTTCAGCTGTGAAAGTAAGCTAAGAAAAAAAATTAAAATGTACACAAAAATTAATTAAAAAAGAAAAAGAAAAACACACAAGCATATTTAGTTTTTAACCAGTTTGCAGACTCTTGGCAATTTTAGCAAACTACCATCAAATATTACTTCTTGTTCAGTAGACATACAGCCATCTCAATACTTATACAAAGTGTTTATTGTGGTCTTTTATTTTATTTTTTCTAATTAGGTGATGAACTACTACACTTTGTCTATCCATCCATCCATCCATTTTCCAACCTGCTGAATCTGAACACAGGGTCACGGGGGTCTGCTGGAGCCAATCCCAGCCAACACAGGGCACAAGGCAGGAACCAATCCCGGGCAGGGTGCCAACCCACCACAGGACACACACAAACACCAAGCACACACTAGTGCCAATTTAGAATCACCAATCCACCTAACCTGCATGTCTTTGGACTGTGGGAGGAAACCGGAGCGCCCGGAGGAAACCCACGCAGAGAGGACCCAGGAAGCGAACCCAGGTCCCCTAACTGCGAGGCAGCAGCACTACCACTGCGCCACCGTGCCGCCCTACACTCTGCCTATTTCCCTTTTATATTATATTTTCTCAGATTTTCTCCTTCCTCCAAGCAATTCATTTTATCTAATACCATCGCCTGCTCACTTCCTCCTTCTTCATCAGTTTTATCCATCTATATTCTAGTGACAAGTCACTTTTTGTCTTATTTTCAAGTCTTTTTGTCTCTTGCTCTCCTCATGATTCCCCTCTCCTGCAGTCACTAATCCTACTCACAAAACATGTGCAAAAGTTAAAAACTCTAATTTACAGAAGGTACTCATGTAAATGTTTTCTTGTGCAACCAGCTTGTATGAAAATCATTGTGTGGTAGGAGACAGAGAAAGTAGCACGTCACAGTTTTACATAGAGGACTTGACTCTTGCAACAGTGATGAAATGCTGCATGTTGAACAACACATTTGATGATGTCTGTAGATTAGCACAGGGAAGTAAGAATCTCAGTGTACTCAGCACACTTGATAATAATGACCATATAAACAGCCAGCTGATCAGGGCAACAATAAGCCTAACCAGAAAAGGTGATTAAATACTTAAATGACTTTAAAAACCTGATCTGAGTACATCTGCAATGTCAAAGAAGAGAATTTCAGACAATGATCATTGGCCTCAGTATCCCAGTTTGAACTTTAAAAATCAATAGGTGTTGCAGTATAGCATAATTTTCGTAAAGAGAGTTAATTTCTTGAAGATGTGCTAAGGGTGCTCATTTTGTTTCATTCAGAGAGGAGAAGTATTAGCCATACTTTTCATTTTTCTCCTGCCTTCTGTTGCTGTTTATGTTTTAAAAATGATCCCTTTAGCTTTACTCTAGGTATGGTTCAATGCAAATCATCTAAAGTACTATATCTTTTCAATGACTGTGAAAGGTATTTCCATTTTTTGACTACTGTTATCAAAGTAATAAACATGAAATTGATACTTCAGATATTTTCAAATAATTCATATTTTAAATCCTGTCTTATATTCATTTAAATATTATTGGGCTATAATCATCAAATTTAGAACATGTTTAAATAAACAGATTTCTTTTCTACTACTTTCACATTTTTTATTAATTTTTCTCTTTATCCAGTACAGCATCAGAGAGAAAAGAGAGCACAGCACTGGACACAAAGCAGATGATTAGTCTGGATATGGTGATTGGCTGTCAAGGGTTCACTCATGCATCAATTCAATCTCTCATATCGTGCATCCTTACAACTTTCCATTAATCTACCCTGCAAATCTTTGAGATCTGAGTTTCATGAACAAAGATGTGAAAATACTTGAAATGAACATGCAAATTAGCATAGACAGAGTTAAAATTTACTTAATCATATTATATAGTTGTTCTGAAGACGAAACCTCTAATGAATTCAAAATGTCATATCAATATTCAATAATTCTCAAAATTGTAACTATTTAACGATTCTGTATCAGACAGACGCTTCCCCGCAAAGAAGATTTGTGGCTTAATGACATATAAAGTTCTGTGACAGCTTGTGAGCAAAATTCTTTTTTAATGATGTATACAAAATACCGATTGAGGAGCTTGGTCAATGCAGGTATTCTGTTCGCTGATCTTCCGTCTTGTAAAAAATTGATTATCTGTTCTTCGGTTGTTTTATATATATAAATATATTAAATGAAAGAACATATCACTAATGTTAGAAAAATTTGTGTTGGAAGCTGAATTGTTTTCCACTTCAGTATTTTTTAATCTTCCTTGGTTACTTCATAATATATCAAAATATGGCATTTAAATCCATGTCTATATGTATAATGAAAAGGCATTGTAAATTGGTGAATATGGAGTAGTGTAAATAAAAAAGAATGAATCCAGTATAAAGAATCATTATTAACACACATTTGAATCGGAAAGCTAGATAGTTTTAACAAGGCTTTATAAAAGACACAATCAGAAAGTACTGGAAGAAGTAATTGATAGCCTACCTTTCAACTTTTTTCTTCTGTCTCTCTAATATTTGCTTTTCTTTTTATAAATATTTAGCAATAGCGGCACCATTCCATCTCTAGGTATAATTTGTGTCCAATTAGGAATAATAATAATAATAATAATAATAATATCTGGAGGTTTTATTTGACACGTCACTGCATAAATTAAATTTACTATGTAGTGGGTGTGTGGAATTATTGAGGATTTCATGGAGTTTTTTAAGAACCATGTCCTCAGATATTTATATAACACGTTTTCCATGCTCAAAGTGCTTTTTTGTCACAACTCTGTATATTTATTTGTGTATATATACGTAAGGTTCTGTATTGTTTAAATCAGAAAATAAACATTTATTATTTTTCACTATTACTTTAATAGAAGAGAAAGGAAAAAAATGTTTTGTTTTGTTTTCTACGGAAGCCGAGAGAGGACGTACTATATCGTTATTTTTTTAAATTGTTTTCTCGAGATAACGGAATAATTTTGTCGAGATCTCGAGAAAACGAACTTTGTTTTCTCGAGATAACGGAATAATTTTGTCGAGATCTAACGGAATAATGGCAGAAATGGTTTAAAATGGCAGAAGAGCGGAACTTTATTGATCAGCGCGTCACATTTTTGTTTAATCAAGGACTGACGCAGGCTGAAATATCTTTATGCCTTAGTTTAGAAAATAACAACGTTAGTGTGCGTCATTTAAGAAGACGGTTAGCAAGGCTTCAGTTGTATAGGCGTCGCAATCTAAGCCAGCCTGATGCCATTGTGCATCACATCGCAGAGCAGTTAACGGGCCCTGGGCAACTCCACGGATACCGTATGATGACAGAGAGATGTAGATTAGCTGGATTAAGAGTCACTAGAGATCTTGTATATGAAATACAATCAACTTTGGACCCAGAAGGCATTCAGCTAAGGAGACGCAGGAGACTGCGAAGAAGGCATTACCGTGTCCCGGGACCAAATTACCTTTGGCACATGGACAGCTATGATAAGCTCACACCTTTTGGTATCGCAGTGAACGGATGCGTGGATGGCTTCTCACGCCATATCATCTGGATGCAAGCGAACGTCACTAACAGTAAACCTGAAGTTGTCGCAGGTTACTTTATTAGTGCTGTCATTGAGTTGGGGGGGCTGCCCAAAAATAATCAGATCCGATCTCGGTACTGAAAATGTGCACGTTAACAGACTACAGCGTTTTCTACGTGAGGATGAAAACGGCACACTTTCTGAACCTGCTATTCTTCAAGGAAGAAGTACTGCAAATCAGAGGATTGAATGGTGGTGGGGATTCTATCGGAGGCAAAATGTGGACTACTGGAGAGATTTGTTTCTAGAGTTTCAGTCAGTGGGAGACTTCAATGGTGACGTGGTTGACAAAGGTCTCATTCAGTTCTGCTTTCTTGACGTCATTCAGGTAGGAAGAACTCGTTCACACAAACACGCACACACGCGCACATGCACACCATAGTCAAGTACATATGAATTCTATACTATTACAAGTAGCCTTTACGCATTTTTAGTTTTTATGAACTGGTGTAATTGCATTTTTTGCCATTTAACCATGAGTCCATCAATGCCGATTAGGCCTAAATGTATATACTGTATATGCTTGGCGGATTTCCTTTTTTGGGTAAATATTTGTGTTTGCTGAGCTATACCTATTGATGTGAAAGGTGATGATGATTGTAAGGGTTCACAGCTGGATGGGAACCCACGAACATTCCAGTGAATAAAATTACACTGGGCTTGAAATTCAGCGTGGAATTGCGAGTAAGCTATTCCGCACATTATTTTGTAAGCGATCTCAACGTCTTTGTAAAATTATTGTTAAGTAATTGTGCCTAATTTGTGTAGGGATTTAATTTTTTTTACACTTTACGTTTTCTTAAGTTCTCATGCATGCATCATGCAGCTGCTGAATTCCGCAATTTGATCAACTGTTTAGTACACCTGTTCAAGTGCGCCAAGTCTAAGACTTGTGGTGCGCGTATAGCCGTATGTTTAAACTGCGTTTTAGAAAACACTTGACTAAACTTTATTTACTTAAATGCGAAAATCAGTCTGAAGTACATTCTTGCACTAAAATCAGTACATTTCAGGAAATTAACTTGGATTATTTTAATGAGTCCTTAATCAGCTTCGTTCCTTTTTATATGACGAACTGACTGCTGTGACACAATGATGAACAGTACTCAAAGACAACGTTGAAAAAGCGTCTGTTAAATATGCCCCTGTTTAAGGTTGCCATCAAACTCTGGAAAGAAAGACATTTCAGCCTATAAATGAATTTGTAGAACGCATTACCCTATGATAGCACAATTCAACTTTTCATTATTTTATGATCTTTTAGAAGTGACTTTTGGTTTTGGCAACAGTTCATGGCAGTTTCAAAGTAAATGTGTACACTGGCCGACTTATAGTCCTAGTCATTCTCAGGTTACTCCAGTTCAGAGGAGCAGACAGCAAGAGCCTATAATGTTAGAACTGTGCTCAAGACAGGGTCTGGACAGGGTATACTGGTACATCACAGCCATGCTAGTAACCAAACTAGCACGGGTTCGAGAGTGTGGAAGGAAAACTGGAGTACCCAGAAAAAAAGCACAGAGACATAGGGAGAACATATGAATGCACACACACAATCAGGTGCTGGATTTGAAACAAGCATGCTGAATCTGTGGCAGTGCTAATTAATATGTGCTGTGGTACCACCCAAGCTGGGGGTATATTAGCTTTTCATTTTTACAATTGAAAATTTCATAAATTAACAGCATTCACACTTACACCCTTATGTTGACTACTAAACTAAGACCTATGGAAAATAATATTATGATAGGAAAAACAATAGATACAAAAATTAAGGAATACTTATTTCCTTTTGCATAATGTATTTTACATTCTCTAGATTTTTTATATTACTTAAGCGATTTTCCTTTGCATGTCTGTTTTTTGTCTGAATATGAGTGTAATCTTTACATGCAAAATTAAACAATCATTTATTTAAAGTTAAAATAACTGGAATAACAACCTATTTGAAAGACTTTCAGGTTTCTCCATCTACACAAAGTTGTATAAACAATTCTAAACATCATTAAGAATAAGATGTGATTTTATAAAATGTCTAAAATATTAATATCAGAGTGATCTTTAATCTTTGGAATTTTGACCCATCAACACAATTTCATTCACTCCAGCAAGTCTGAAATTCCTCCTTGAGTTTAATTTAAGGGAGGATCCCCCCTAATTTCAAAGATGAATTTCAAGCCCTAAATTAATATAATGTTGTGTGTGTATAGATACTGTATATATATATATAATGTATATATGTATGTGTATATATATATATATATATATATATATATATATATATATATATGTATATAGCAGCCCAGAGCAATATTCTTTCAGGGGGACAGTAATTCCTACCTGTGTCTATATGTGCGCCTGTGTATTGGGGTTGTGGTGAGAAGTTTAGTAACACATTTGAGTAATTTGAATATTCTTTGCAGAGGGAGATAGATACTGTGGTCAGAATGTGGAACAACCATCGGATCAGGCCAGGTGGGAGTGGTCGTGATTTATTTCACGGCAGACCTTTTCTCATGTACCAAGCACCAGAACTTTACCAAGCACAGGACTACCTCCATCCAGTTGACTATGACAGACTTGATTAAATTGTAGAAGAGGGTGTTTGCATTTGGAAAACTGGTATTCCCTGTGATCCAGATCTTCATGAACTCTGTGTTTTGCTAATGGAGGAACACCATCTTGAAGCTAGTTATACTGCTGTTGAGGCTACTAGGCTGTACAGAGAACTTAGGCCTTTGGTAAGAGAAATATTGTCAGAACCAGAATAGTCAGAACCCCCTGATGTACTCACACCAACATATGTAATAATATGTCCATAAAGGATCTTATACTCACTGTTTTATTTATGTCTGTTTCTTTTGAGTGTGTATGTTTCCTTTAGACTTTTTGGCTTGTTTGTTTTGCTACTATGGTTTAACCTTTTCTATTGATAGATTTCAGGTAAATGACCTAACCTTGAAATTTTTGTTGTGCTGAACTTAAGTGTAGTGTATTTTGGGAAAGCTGAAACGTGAAGCAGGACCTCAGAATGATTTGTATAGCCAGCCTGTTTGCAGGTTCAAGTAACTTTTAGGAATCAAACTTGGCTTGTGTGATAACTGTGGTAGTGGAATGAAAGCCAGGTGTAAATGTTTATTTGAGTGTGTGGGATTGCGGTGGTGTCTTTTATTATAACTCTTTTCAGAAAAAGTTCTGAATTCTGCTTTAGTTCATTTGCCAGTTTGTGGCAAAAAATGAGCATTTAATTCAGTTGCTTTCTGACACTTTTTGTAAAGAGCCCAACTCATTTGCAAACATGGACATTTTGAGAGGAGCCATGGACATTTAAATGAAGCTTGCTATTTGCATAGCTGCTGGACACCTGTAAAGGAGCTCAATCTCCAGCAAGAAATCTTTATTTTAACTTTTTACTTAAGGATATGTAATTAATAACTAAGGAACTGGACCATCTAGAAACTGACATCTGGGACTGAATGAAGATAGGCATGAACCCAACCAGATTGTATAATCTTTGTATTACTTATACTTGTTTTTATTTGTTGTCATTAGTTATTATACAAATAAACATTTTTTATCTGCTGTCATTATGGAAATAAATAATTTTTAAATAAAAGCTTAAATCAGTGTCTTTGTCCAATTGCTATTAGCAAGCTCAATGCTTCGATTGATCATTCCTTAGCTATAGTCCTTTAAGGGTACAAAGGACACTTCTTGGAAGCCTTGTATTGGTGGTAAGTTGAGTTGAATTAAAGTTTCAGCAAAGCAGCCTGCCATGGTGGCCTGTAGAGTTGACAATGAAGGTAACAGGCAAGAGGTTACAGGTAACAGATACATAGCTGGTATTGACATTTCTTCCTGTCCCCCAAGAAAAAAACCTAAAACTTTAGTTAGTACATTTTGCGTTAAGTGCATGCCACAGGTGATCTTATAACACAATAAACACAAATACTATTTTCTGTTTTCCCTTCTGCTGATGGCTGAATGGAGGAGGAGCTGAATTTGCAGCAACCTTCTCTTTCAGACATCTGCGTGAATGTCAGCAGCATGCCCAAAGTGCAGAAATAAGTTATTTTACTTAATTTTTTTTAACTTCACTCTTCTTCCTCCTCTTTTTGTTTTCTTTGTAGTGCCCCATCACTCAATCAGCATGTAAATACATATCTACACTACTAAACAATCTGGTCATTGGAAGCAGTTTGGAGGTTAAGGCATAGAATTTTTAACATATTTAAATCTGAAAACTAATATTTGAAATCAATATACTCTTACTCTATTATTTGGGGAAGTAAGATGTCCGTAGATTAAGTGTTTATTTTTTTGTAATAAAAAATAATAAAATGCAAATATAAAACTAGAAAAATATCCATCCATCCATTTTCCAACCCGCTGAATCCGAACACAGGGTCACAGGGGTCTGCACTAGAAAAATATTTTCTCCTCAGATCTTGTTTTCCTCATTACATGACATCATATCACACAATAGACCTGCAAAAAAGAAAAGCTGTTAAATGTGAAACATGAATGTACATTAAAAAAAACTAAAACTCATTTTCCAACAGTTCCTCTGGAAAAAAAAATGTGCACAAAATTCAAACATCAAGCAACGGAAATACAAATGCAAATTAGATGGGCAAAATCCATGTGATCTTTGTGATAAATTTTTTTATTAATACTTAATAATTACATCATTTATGTTGTTCTACAATAACTTTTGTGTATTAAACAAAACAACTTGCTTGATCTGTAAAAGGTAACAAAATGCAATATGTAACAAAGCAATGCATTAAAGAGCATTATGTTGAACTATGAAGAAAAACATTTAGTAGTTTGGCTCTTGTTGAGGGAACCATGTTGTGATGACAAAAAAACAGAATGCATATGTAACTGATTTGTGTAAACAGAACTTCAGGAAGACAGCAACCACTATAAAACATTTGGAGCAGTATGTTAATTGTATTTCAGACACCTGTAGCACAGTGCAATGCATAATTGTGCTCCTTATTTGATGTATAGGCCTGCATCCCCGCAGTATCTTATCATGTGGCCATTCTGATGTCTTCAATTGATCACAAATTTTTTATACCATATCCATGACCCATATTCCACTTTTTAACACAGACAGAAACTCTGACCTGAATTCTGAGAAACTGCTGTAGTTGCATGCTAGCTCCAGGGCACAACTGCAAGTATGGGCTACTGGCCGTCTAGTAAATTCAGACATGTCCTTAAATGTAACATTAATGGTCTTTGACAGAAAAAGATCAGACCCTGTGCAAAACCTAAGGAACAGTCCAATCTCCTTCTGATCAATCTCTCTGACAAATCTTAGAAGGTGAAGAGATGTGGTCCTCTCAATTGGTGACATTGACTTTGGAAACTGGATAAATTTTGTGATGTTTCTTGGCTTTGGTTGAAGATCATCTAGGATCTTTTCCAGTGTCTTCCCACTCAAAGACTCTCCTATAGCTTTCAGGACTGGCTGCCAGCACTTTATTATAAATGCTGGCTCTTGGACCATCTCCTTGTGTGCGATTTCTTTTAACAAGGTCAGCAAGTTTTCTTTTGTTGGCAGAGAGGTACAGTTATGACTGCTCAGAATGGTAAGAAGCTCTTCCAAATCAGCTTGACTGAAATCACTCAAAGCCTCTGTCAGTGCATCCTTCTCAGTGGGGCTAATGTAGTTGAAAAATGCCTCCATTAGATTGCAGGTATAAGAAGATATGGAAAGAGCTTCATAAAGAAATGGTGGAGCAAGCTGAACAGGTAAGTATTGAAATCTCTGCCACCCAAAGGCCAAGATTCGGGCAACAGCTTTCCACTCTAGTTCTTGATAAGCGTGATGCAAAGTGGGGATTTTATATGTGGCTCCACACGTTCTTGTTTCATAAAAAGTGCCCCAGAAGTCAGTAAGACAGTCCATAACAAGCCCATGCCCAACTCCATTCTCCAACTGTCCATTTTCCAGCACACGCTCAAATGTTATATTAGCATATAGTATGTTCTCATCTGAAAATGTCTGAATCATGTCAGACACACAATGAACTTTGTGAATAGAAATGGTTTGCTTCTCAGCTATATTCTCAGCATTGTCATAGAAAGATGCAGATGAAGTATTTGGGGAGGCATGGTTTGACATTACTTCTGGATTTATGACATCAGGTACTGATGATGGGCTCTCGGATGAAGCAACTGAGTTGCTATTTGTGGGTGTATGTTCGGAAGGTTGCACTTCAGTTACAGGTTCACCAACAATCTCTATCATATTATGCAATATTCTGCAATCTGTGTTATCACCAGCAGAGCTGGAAACTACTTGCTCAAAAGTAGATTCATCTTTCTGATTTTCTTTGTCTTCAATCACTTCAATATCATTTTCTGATTCCTGTTGTTCAGGGGCAGGTTGATAAATCAAAGTGTCACAGAGAACATCCAAGGACAAGTTTCCATCATCACCAAGGAAAATAACTTCTTGATCAAATGTTGAAGTGGTGGTAACAGATGGTAAAATTGCAGTCATTAATGGACTGGAAGTAAAAGGCCTATGGGAGCTATGGGAGGAAGATATGGGAGATAGATCCTGCTGGGCGGGTGCCAATGCTGTCTCAAATCTCTCAGGTGATTTGGCCTGTTTTGCTGAATCATTACTTTTTTTGGGTTTTGAACAAATGTATAACCTGAGTAATTTATGATAAGTTGTATCATACAACCTGCCAACTGTGAGAGTTGCATCTAACTGCTCCTCCGAGCCCATAATACATAAAGAGAAGTCAAAGTCTTCAACTCTTCCTTTAGATGATTTCCCCTTAGGAAAGAATATTTGCTTCCCATCTTCTAAAATTTTGTTCACAGTATCATCTTTACTGACAATGAGCTCTCTTGTGCCCCCACCAGTTGGTCGTCTAACTTGTTTAAAGTTACCATTTTGATACACCATCCAACCCAGTTCTATTTTTCTTGTTTTTCGTTCAGCATTCTTGTTCCCTTTACCAACTGCTCGGCGAGGATTACTTTGTGAACCTGCTGTTGCTGGGTGCAAGCTTGGAAGTTTCATTTTTGATCGCAGACGTTCTATGAGTTTCCTTTTCCTTTCCTCATTGTTTGAAGCTGCTGAAGATGAATCTGTCCAATTTCTTGCATATACACGGTCTCCAAAATGAGGAATATATTTTGAAAGTGTGTCATCATCCATCAATCTGACAACATCCAGGTCCACCTGTCCAAAGAAAAAAGTATATATATATATATATATATATATATATATATATATATATATATATATATATATATATATATATATATATATATATACTGTATATATATAGCATCAATCAATGTACTGCATAGCATAGTAACCTAAGGTATACCAAGCCACTGTACAAAAGTTAAAAGTATTCAATGTGAATTTTATAAAATAATAGTTTGGTGGTATTCCACTAAGCAAAACTACACTGAGTAAAACCTACAAAATGCACATCTGGAACATAGATTTAGGTAAAAAGTTCCACTTAGAATGCTACTGATAGAGTAATCAAAATAATTAAGCAATCTTGGTACAGTACAAGGAATACCACCAATAAATTGTAAAGTCTGGACATAAACCAAAACATTTATTTACATCAAAATCACACTGGGTTACTTTAACAGGAGTTTAGTGCAGGCCTTATGACAACAGGAAACAGAAACTTACAGTATCTGCAAAACACCAGCTACCTAGATGTACTCCTAGTTGTGTATGCCAGGCATGTGTATGTCATATACCATATTCTTTTTTGACATCATGGTCTGGTTTAAAAATAAATAAATAAAAAGGAAATTGTACCATACATAACACCTACTACCATGTTCAATTTAGAGAAAATATTTGGACAGTCCCACAGTTTTTGTTGTTTATACTATGCACACCAGCAAACTGGATTTGAACTTAAACAATGACAAATTGACAAAAGCTAACTATTTTAATGTCAATTGAACTGGAAGCTACAGTCCTTTTCGTAAAAACTTTCTCAGTGTTAGGGGTTCAAACGATAGATAAACATTGAAGTAATTTATTGTGCTGCTGTGCTCAGCAGTGGCATCAATAAACACAAGGATACCAGTTCCATTGGCAGTTATACACACCTAAGTCATAACAGAACCCACACCATGCTGAACAGCTGATGATTTGCTTGTAGAAGGTATTGTTTGTGCCTTCTACATACTTTGCTTTCTGGTACAGGTTCTTTGTTATTTTTTCATATGACACCAGGAATCTGACTACAGATTTTTAACATACTCTTTGTTGTCTGTTGTCTGCCTTTTTCCTATATTTTTTATATTCTGATTGTGAGGCATATCACACGTTTACATGTGGTGAAGCCTACGTGGTTGTGATTTAAGTAGGTGGCTTGTCTCCATTGCTGATGTGAATGACTGCAGAAATATACAGATTATCTGCTTACATCCAGGCAAAAGTTAGAACAATAAAGGTGAAGAGCAGCACCAGGGAAGATAGATGGAAAGGGGCTGATAATATCTATTGGTCGTATATGCTACTTCAGATATAGTTGACTGAAAAGGATCATTAATCAAATAATACATATGATGACTTTATTTTTATTATTGTTATTAATAATAATAATAATAATAATAACATTATCTTTATATAAAATGTCTTTATCATTCCTCTCATACAGCTGTCAAGCTTTGCCTGACAAACCTTTCCAGGGATCTTTCACATATCCTAGCTTGGGCTGCATATGCATTTTGTTCTGTATCACTCACCGTTTTGTAGAGATTTGAACTCTTTTTGGACTTTTTTCCTCCCATAAGAAGCAAACTTAGAGAATGTTGAGACAATATAATTTCCATCTAATGTTTTTTTCAAAATTCTTTGCAGCCTTTGAGATATCACGACTCCAGACTGTAAAAGCTATCGCACATCATATGCGTCTGGCGGGTGACACTTTGCGTTCTAAAATTCGAAATCATGGCGTTCAATGAAGGAACGCACTACTGCCCCAGTTTGCCGTCCATAGACGGAACTGACAGTAGTTATGACTTTCAGCACATGATTTCCAGCACTGTTCAAATGTTTAATGAGCTATTCACCATATTTCCCATAATAGATTTACGGTAAATTCATTTAAGTATAGCCGTCACTTAGCTAGTTAACTTAATAAAAATCGAACGTAAAGTATGGAGATATTTGAAAATTGACCTTGTCTTGTGCCATTTGGTGTACGTTCTCCTCCGGTATCCCTCTTTCTTTAAGTGCAATGATGAACGGATCCATGGTGTGGCTGAATGAATAAAAACGCAGTCTCTGTTAGCCGCTGCAGTTTGTCAGAATGCAAACCAAAGCAGACATGCAACAGTTCATCTAATTACTTTACAAAATTGCATGATGCAAATAGACTTACATTTCTGTACGTATCACAGGAGGTTTCAAGTTACTATCGTTGTCATCAGATACTGTGATTTATGATAGCAAGCCCGCCAGGAGCAAAGGTTAAGTTTCGTTTCTTCGAGATCGCGATAAAATTATTCCGTTATCTCGAGAAAACAAAGTTCGTTTTCTCGAGATCTCGATAAAATTATTCCGTTATCTCGTGAAAACAATTTAAAAAAAAAACGATATAGCATGTCCTCTCTCGGCTTCCGTAGTTTTCTGTATAAATGCATTTTATGGTATAACTCAGCTTATCTAAGAATAAACCTGCAGCCACAGCAGGTTTCCAGGACCAAGTTTGGGAATTCCTGGACTACTGAATTTATCTGACCTTGTGAACATTGTAAATTTCTTCTCTGATATTTTTTCTCCAGGAACTGACAAATACTGCTTAAAATAAAACTATAATTAAAATTTCAAACATTATTAAATTTGTACTGTTGAATTAGTGAATTCCAGAATACTGTAATTTAGTATACTCAAATAAATACTTTAAACAAAGCCTTAAAAGATGTTTATGTAATTTTAAAATCTGGTTTGTCGGAGAATCATTTTGTTAGGTTTGTAACATTTGCTGTTGAACAATTTATATTTTACATCATTAGCTGGTTAAAAAACTCACTGAAGAGAAACATTTAACGGATGAGTCTTTTTTTTCCATTAATCCAATATTTAGGAACTCTTCTAAAAGAGCCTTTGCTTTGTTGTTTCCAAAGTGTTTCAAATGAGTGATCAGACTCTGCTATTGATTAGACTGTGTGCAAATCCAGAATTACAGAAATTTTCCTGTAGGCAATTAGTCGTAACTGAGAGACTGCATTACATTCACTGTATCATTGTAATATATGACATAAGCGCTTTTACTATATTTTTCACATTTTAGGGGTTATGCTCATGAACATAAGGAAGTCCTCAAAAACCAACAAATAACACAAAATTATATATACATACTGTATGTATATATATAAATATATATATATATATATATATATATATATATATATATATATATATATATATATATATATATATATACAGTATGTATATATAATTATATTACATTATATTATACACACACACACTACATCAATAACTATTTGGACAGTGGCACAATTTTCATAATTTTGGCTCTGTACACCACCACAATGGATTTTCATTCATGCTCCTATGAGCTATTTAAGAATGACTACCATTTTTATACATGGTCCCCCTATTTCCAGGGACTCAAAAGTATTTGGGAAAACTGACATAATCATATAAATACAATGATCATTTTCAATATTTATTTGTGAAAAGTCAAGCAAAATTACACCTTTTATTGGCTAACTAGAAAGATTACAACATGCAAGCTTTCAAGGCAACTCAGGCCCCTTCTTCAGGCAAGATGTAATATTTAGCTAGTATATTTAGTTGAAGATATTTACAGTCAATAACTGCCTGTGCTATCTTCATTAATGTGTATGGTATAATGACAGAAATCATCCATTGAACTGTGTTATATCAAGTCTGTTTATTATTTTCTATATTTCATTTGATTTTATTTACATTTCATAAAAATGTTACAGTAATATTACACAGATAAACTAGAAAAATTCTTCGTAATTAAAATTTTATGTAAATGTTCACAACTAATAGCTTGAGTATCAAACTAAAAACTAGATAATCGTTCTAGTCACACAAAACAAATTATTCAAATTATTCAGTGTTTTTTTTTTTTTCTACTGTAGGTTTCCTTTAGGCAAATTCATTGATGAAACTTTTTGTTTATTTTTGGACTCTTACTTTTTCAATAGAGGGAATTGTTTGTGCGGTTTTAAACCATAAGACCAATGATAGCTACTGTTAGCTGTCATTTGTCTAACGCAGGGGTTCTTAAACTGTTTAATCTGAAGTTACCAAACTGGGACCCAAAAGAAGAATTATTACTATAATGACAGTAGAGCCATAAATAAACAAAAAACAATGGCCATATAATAATAATAATAATAATAATAATAATAATAATAATAATAATAATAATAATAATAATAATAAGAAGAAGAAGAAGAAGAAGAAGAAGATTCTAGCTTTTACTTTATAAGCAAAGGGCAAAATATTTTTATGTTTAAAAAATCATGCATACGATCTTTGAACCAATTGATTCAATCATGTTGTCCGTCACACAAGCAGGAACTGCAGCAATGTTCCATATTCTCCAAGTGATGCCTTAAAATATTTATTATTATTGTTGTTGTTGTTGATGATGATGGTGATAATATTTATAATAACTGGATTAATTCATTAAAAAGTAAAATATCATATCAATAAAACGGCAAACAAATAAATCATATCCTAACATTCTTTAAGTACTGGACATATAATTAGCGAGTGAAGTTATATATTAGCGATTGCGGAAAGAAAGAAAGAAAGAAAGAAAGAAAGAAAGAAAGAAAGAAAGAAAGAAAGAAAGAAAGAAAGAATCCATGCTTTGAATATTGGCTTTTGGTTATTTAAGCATTGGTGGTTATGGAGTTGTACATCTCGCTGTGTTTTTGTGTGGCTTTGTAATTCATCTCGCTCGCTGTGTATCTAACACAGTAATAGACTGCAGTATCATCAGCCCTCAGATTGTTCATTTGCATGTAAAAATTAGTGCTGTCTTTAGAGGGAATAAATCTTCCTTTTATCGCACTGTTATAGTACTCGCTCCCTGAGCCGTAGTAGTAAATTAGCCATTCTAGTGATTTCCCGGGTGCCTGTCGCATCCAAGCCATCCAGGTGCTACTAAGGGTGAATCCTTCGACTGCACATTTCAGCTGAACACTTTCACCGGGTTTCGCTTGGAGCACATCAGGCTGTTTTAAAATGATCTTAGCCGAGGTATCTAAAAAAACAAAACATTTAAATTAGATAGATAGATAGATAGATAGATAGATAGATAGATAGATAGATAGATAGATAGATAGATAGATAGATAGATAGATAGATAGATAGATAGATAGATAGATAGATAGACCTACATATAACACATGCTGTAAGAAGATGAAGGCAGATGTATTTCTTGTCCATCATTTCATGCGACATTCCTTTAGCTGAAGTATACATTATATGCCTTTGTCAGGAGTTTAAGTAGTGTGCCGCTGATTTGCATAGACGTACATTATCGAAACTAGGTCTGTATGAGTGTGAATTCTTGCAAATATTATTTATTATATTTGCTTAATGTGATTCATGAATAGTAAATGTATATTTTGCTCATTAAAAAATGTGATTTTGTCAGTTAAATATTATTTGTTTCTTATTTTAAATTGTATTCCTAAATACTGCCCAAGAACATCTGAAATTTCTTTCAAGGGGTGAAGATTAAGAATGGACGCAATATTTTTAGTATTTTACTCTATTTACTCTCATAAGGTAGTCTACAGTCAATCAAAAAAAAAAAAAAAAAAACAATCAAGTTAAATACTCAAAGTGCAAAGAACACTCCAATTAACTACCAAATAAAAAAGCTACTCTGATAAAATTAATTAATGTAAATATAAATAAAAATAAACAGTAAGATTGACAGATTCCATTACATTTTAAAAGTGTATTTGATAAACGTAGTCAAAAATTGTCAGATTAGGCCCAGAAATCAATTCATACAGTATCTGCAATATAAAAGTTATAAAAAGTGGACTTAGCAAAGGAGACATTAATATATTAGTTCAAGATGAATGGGCATTGAAATTAACAAGTGAACAGTCTAAATCGAAAAAAAAAATGGAAGTAGCAGTGTTATCTCAGTGAAAAGAAGAGCCTATTTAAAAGGGTTAATGTAGAGATATCTGTTTAAAAGCCAGACAGAGCAGATGAGTCTTTATTTAGCACACAGGGTAGTGTGCTGAGCCACCTTCTGTACTTCTTGTTCTCCTTTGACTATGTGGCCAGACACAGCTTTATTTTCCATAAATAAATTTGCTGATGAAATCATGACCAAAGACCTAATCAAAGAAAAAACAAGACATCATAAATAGAAGAAGTTTACCTGCCGATTCAGTTGTGCCAGGGAAATAATCTCAGCCTTAATGTCAGCAAACCAAGGACTCGTCGCAGACTTAAGAAACCAGAAAGCGAGACAGACTTCCATATATATTGGAGAATAATATGTTGAGAGGGCAAGTAGTTTTAAATTTTGTGGAGTTATTATAAATAATGAATTAGAGTGGACAGATTTCATTTCTTGGTAAAAAAAAAAGGCTCATCTGAACTTCTATTTCTTCACACTTCTGATTAAAGCTTGAATTTATTTCCCCATCCATTCTTACTGACTTCTAGAACTATTAGGTAACTGAAGTAACAACTAGAAATTGTGCTGTTCATATAGATTTCATCAATGTATAAATGATAATGTGTCTATAAAAGTTAAAAACAGAATAGTTTTAATTATAATTTACACACCTTAAGAGACTACCATCATATAATTAATAATATATTACCTGTGATTAAGGTCATACATTTATATTGAAATGAAATGAAATATAAAGCACAAAGGCAACAGATATTTTACCACAGTCATGAACAAAAAAGATGAGTTTTAACTTGAATGTTTCTTTTTATATTTAGTGATATTTTTAATAGATCACAGTGAATCATGCAATGGGCTGAATAGAATCTTGGGATAAGGCCTAATTGTTTGAGGACAATAACAGATGGCAAAAGTTGACAAAATCAACTTAGAATGTCATTTCAGGATAGCTAACCAATTAAACAGCCATGAGAAACATGTGCAATCCATATGAGCTACATGTTCATGTACTACGCTTTGTTACTTTGTTGTCAGGAATGTGGGGCCATATAAATCGTGAATCACACCATGAGTAGTGCCAGCACCAGTACCCCTCCTTATCCTCGGAAGAGTCGGGTAGTGGATCGGCGAGGCCACAGTTACATCTACCGCACTACAATGGTCAACAGTCTTGGGAGTCGCTTTGGTCCCAAGTTCAAATAGCAGCCAGGCACAATGGTTGGAACATCCATACCACCACCGCATCGCTGTCACTGGAATTTGAAGGGGAAGCTGCAAAAGTGCTGTTGGACCTGATTTCAACAACTTGTCCATTCCAGTCACAGCCTTGGAGAGGAGGTATGGACAACACTGTTTTCTTCAACCAGCTCAGTCTGCATTATTTAATTGTCAATGAAAGCCAAAGCAAAGGCAAGGAGAACTTGCATCTTACATTGAAACCCTGAACCATCAAGCTCATCCTTACTTCCCAGAGGCTCTGCAGGAGCAGATGGCTCTGCAAGTATTTTTGAGGGCAGTAACACCATTAATGGTTCAGCAACAGCTTCACTTGGCTGTGCCCCAGTGCATGAAGGGAGCGATCAAAGAAGCCAAGAGGATCAAAGCCATTTTATGCCGACTCGAAGATGCCCCATCCAGACGCTCAGATCGTCAGTGGCTCCGTTCAGAATCATCAGGAAACTTCACTGGGGTGGCGCCTTGAGGGACACATTACCCCACCCATCCAGCCCTCAACCAACAAGCATCCACACTATTTGCATCTTGCATCTTTCGTGCAGGTCCCTTATCAGGCTCTGGTAAACACTGGATTCACTGTTTCTGTCATTAAAGTAGGACTGCTGCTATGAGAAGACCAGGAGGCGGAGGAGGGCTGAAGGGATCTCCAGCCCGTTTGTGGATGGTGACTGGTGAGTAGGTTGTTATTCAAAAAAGAAGCACCTGAAATTCCACCTTGGTGCACACTAATGCGAGCTCAAATTTTGGCTGGATCCCATGAAGGAGGAGTGTATATTGGTGATGGACAGCCCTTACCATTGTGTAGGGATTGTGGCATTTTAATGTCATGACCCTGACAAGGTGTCTACCATGCGTGATTGACCTCAATCCCTCAACATCTTTGAGCTGTGCAGCTTCCTGGGTCTTGCGTCATATTATCAGAAGGTTTCTCCCACATAGCAGCTGCCTTCCTTCGGCTCACAGCCCACGGCTCCATCTTCCAATGGACCCCTGAGTGTAAGGTCGCCTTTTATCCGTTTATACAAGCCCTAGGCACCACACCTGTCCTGGCTGTCCCAGACCAGATGAAATCTTTTATTATAGACACTGATGTCAGCAATCAGAGCATCGGAGCAGTCCTGTCCCATCCTGACATCAAGAGGGTTGTTGGGTATTTCAGTCGCTGTCTGAGAAAGCCAGAGAGAAACTATTGTGTCACCAGGAGAGGATTGCTCGCCATCATATCTAGTTTGTACCACTTCTGAGCCTACTTCTATGGTACTGTGGACAAATCACACTTTGCTCACCTGGCTGTTAAACTTCAAACAGCCCGAGGGTCAGGTGGCACGCTGGCTTGAGACTCTGCAGGGACACCATTTTAACATCAAGCACAGGGCCAGAACACAGCATTCCAACACAGATGATCATTTTTGCCATCCCTACCTCCTAAGTGACTGCAATTACTGCACCCAGGCAGAACAATGCCAGGGAGTCTCTGCTGAGTATCATATGTTAACAATAAAACTTAAAGAGCTCCCCAGTATGCATGGTCTTGGTGCAGAGGAGCTCAAGCAGGACTTAGATGGTGACTTGAACAAACTCAAGGGTTGGTTGAATGAGGGGCGATGACCTTCATGGGCAGAAACTACACCGCATGGCCCCACAATGAAGTCCTACATGTCCCAATAGGACTCCCTGGAATTAAGGGATGGAGTGCAGTATTGGCACTGGGATTGTCCAGTTCTGGTTCGGTGTCTGTGACAATTGATAGAACAATGGAGTCTCCAAGATAGAGTACTTCAGAGCATCCATGGGCCCCTAGGGGTTGGCAACTTCAGTGTCCCAAAGACTCTCTAACAGTTCCGCCAGCAGTTCCACTGGGCAGGTTGCCGTTACGATGCTGAACTATATATCCACTGCTGTGACCTGTGTGCTGCTTGTAAGATCACACTCACATATCATGTGCCCCCTTTCAACAGTTATAGGCGGGATCCTCAATGGAGCAGATATTGATGGGCATCCTGGGCCCATTTCCTTGGTCTGTATCTGGAAACCGCTATGTTCTCGTTGCAATGGACTATTTTACCAAATGTCCAGAGGCCTATGTGATTCCTGATCAGAACACTAAAAGGCTCTTGTAAGAAATGTTTTGTTGATTCAGAGCACCAGAAGAATTACATAGTGACCAGGGCGATAATTTTGAATCGGAGATGATGAAAGAGGTCTGAACACTCATCCAAGTCCACAAGACTAAGACCACTCCTCTAGATCCCCAAAGCGAGGGCCTTCTGGAATGATCCTTGTGCACCCTGGTCACTCAGGTATCCATCCTCACAGCAGAGCACAGCTGCCCATTGTCTTGTGGGAGTACCAATCTGCTGCATGCTTGCACTGCGCTTTGCTACAATATGTTACATGCATGCACTGTAAGTCCTTTTATTTGGGAAATGAAAACCAAAATTTAAAGTAGAAGTCCAGAAACAAGAATAAATCCTATTCAATCCAGTCCTCACAAATATGTACTCTTCAACAGTAAATGACTCATTGCCAGGACCTTTCAAAAGATGGATTGTGGTCCCAATGTAGTGGTTTCACGATGCCATTCCCATTTTTATTTTTTCTCAGCAATTTCTGGTGCTTCATAATTTATTTATAATATATATGGTGTTAAAAGAGTTCCCATAGGCTTTTGGAGCCGACAGTTGACTGGATCACAGACTAGATATACATTACTTGAAAAGCAGCTCCTTGAAGCATTCTGGGCACTTTTGCACACAGAGAGACAGACAGGTCCTGCTCTGGTAAAGTTATGTCTTGCCCATCGCTGGGTGGGTTAGAGATAATGGCCTGGGAGCGAGAGCAGGCGCTGCCCAGAATCAGACTCTATGTAAATGGAAGTGGTATTTGCAAGAGAGAGTACATTTTGAAGGGAAAGACCCTAGTGTATTACAAGGGGCCATGGCAGGAGCTGTGATATATGAAGATCCAGATGAAATAACTCCTATTCCATCTAATGGAGGCATCACTGTTTAAAGAATCACCAGCATACAATCAACTGATACAGGAACGACAAGAGAACAGTTGGTTTACAGATGGGTCAGCGACTGTGGAAGGAAGAAAAAGGCTTTGGAGAGCTGTAGTTTATCAATGCCACACTGAAACCATCATTCAGCAACAGGGGGAAGAGCAATCAAGCCAATGGATTGAACGTATTGCTGTGGCAATGAAAGTAAATTAATGATTCAACAAATATGCTTTTCACATGCACAGTGAGCAGAGTAAAATTATGATGGCCCCAACCACAAATTCATGGGACATACATTATTCAGACTACTTAAAACACACAATACGCAAATACTAAATCTCAGATAAATATATTTTTATATATAGTAAAAATCAAAAGGCAAAAAAATGTATGACATATAATAATTATATAATTAAAAATAACATTAAAAAAGGAAAATATACTTATAACAGGGAGTAAACCCTAGCTGAAACATAACAGTGGTTGATTCTACCTTCATACTGCCAATTTAAGACTATTTTTAGATGATTTTAAGTTTGACCTCCCCTCTACTGACCATTCTACAGATGAGTCAGTGCTGGGCAGGCCACCCTAATGAAAGGACCCTTTTACCCTATGATTCCATTGCTCCTTTGTCTGAGATGACTTTTCCATAGGCACTCAAATAACTTGACAGTAGACACATTGCAACTCCTTCTGGCTTTCTCTTTACTTCTATATCAACACCCTAAGAGGAACTATTGCATCTGTGGTGCTCTTTCCATGCTGCTACTCACTGATCATCACCTCCCTATTTAACCTAGCTTTAACTACCCTTTCCCATAACTTTATGAAGTAACTGATCAGTTGTATCTATCTGTAGTTACTACAGCTCTGCACATCACCATTATTCTTAAAAACTGGAACCATTACAATTACACCAAAAAAGCACATAATTGTTAAAAGTATTATATTGTCTATTGCAAGCGCTTCTCATCCAAGAGAGGGGGTTCTGGACGTGCTGGAGCTAGCTGCATCAAGAATGTTATCTAGAGGAGTAAACATAGCTCTGAATGAATTTCATATACACCATCGTAACAGTACAGTATGACATACAGTATTTTGCTCTGCACTTTATCCCCTATACCAGTAGGAAGACATCTCCAGTTCTTTAATATGTATGTATGTATGTATGTATGTATGTATGTATGTATGTATGTATGTATGTATGTATGTATGTATGTATCTATCTATCTATCTATCTATCTATCTATCTATCTATCTATCTATCTATCTATCTATCTATCTATCTATCTATCTATCTATCTATCTATCTATCTATCTATCTATCTATCTATCTATCTATCTATCTATCTATCTATCAGTATGTAGCCCAAGTCCAAGGGCTCCATGTGAACAGGACTCTGCATTAAATGCTTGTAGGTGCATTCAAGTGAGAAGAGAGATGATTAAAGAAGGTTTCAGTGACAGAGAGACAGAGACAGAGCTCCAGCTCAAACAGAGCAGCAAAAGGCACCGATCAGGGGATTGTTTTGTTAAAGGCCGGAAACTTGGCTTCTTAAGAAAACAGTTCACACTGCCAGAGGTGCAATGTATCTTATTTTCTTTAAAAAGTAATTTGCATACTTTACATTGACTTCTTTATGACACATACAGAAAACAAAATCATGACATAAGTAACTGAATCAGACATTTATAAACAGAAGGGCAAAGGAGCCAGTATCACACTTACAGTTCCACACTCTGATTATTTTGCTAAACCAATAGTCTGAAAATTCTGAATTATCATAAGCCTATCTAATTTTTAGTATTTGTAAGAAATGTAATGATTAACTTCTTGAGGTAGATGTTGTGACTAGTAATTTCTTCGTTCTCCTCCTCTTCCCTCCTCTTGCTCTCTCTACTTCACTGCTCTTCTCCTGTTGTGTGTTACCATCCCTCCTCCCAGCTCCAACTTGCCTGAACAAGAGAGTGCGGTCCCTTTTATTGAAGACCCGGGAGTACATCCAGTGCCAGGGTTGTTGCCCAATGGAAGCACTTCCGGGTCACATGGAAGTCCCACATAATAAGGAGTATGTCTCCCTGCAGCGCCCTCTTGTGGCACCCATGGACCCCAGCAGGGTTATGCTGCCTGACTGCAACTCTTTTTTTTATGTATAAAGGAATAACTTTTCCCTCACATATCCCATTATGTGGTGAATCCCTGGGGCTGGTTGATGTGGCTTGCAGAACTTCAGTTTCTTTTGATCACTTTTTGTTGAAGAAACCTATGGGTTTACTCTTTATCATAACCTTGTAATTTTCTGAACAAATTATGGTCCAAGAACAGCATAGAAATGATAGGCTTTTAGGTCTAGAAAGCCAAAAATAGGGAAGATCCCCAAAAATGCTGAATGTCTTTCATAACTTACACATCAAGATGAGTCAAACACTATATACTGTATATATGGGGATTTCTCATATTGGTGATTCATGAGGTGTTGAACAAAAAAAATCACTGAAATGATTTCAAAGCATTCTCAATCTTGATGACTTAAATAAGAGTGTGTAGCATATTTAGTTGTGCTAATTGTCACATTAATAACACTTCAAGTAACAAACACAATGTAAGTATTACAAGCATAATTTGTACACTGATGAAGTGAAAACATTTTTCATCTTATTTTTGTATTATATTAATTATTATAATAATATTGTGCCTGCAAAGCCACCTGACGAAGTCCTTGTCTCCTCTCCCCAATAACTAAGCTGAAAGGTCTTCTTTCTGTCTGTTAATCATGGAAAAGTGTGTACTAGTTTGCACTGCACTATTGTGTATCATAGTGGACCCAACAATAACAGCACAGCAACATTCAGGAAGACATCTAATCACACTTGATTATTTCTGTACGCATTGAAAATGAATCTTCCAAATTCCTAGAGTATGAGCCCCAGAGTGCTTAATTATTTATCCCTTCACCAATGGTTTGGGTTTTCAACATTGGTGTTACCAGATAGGCAATAAGAGGACACCTTAAGCAATCAATATCCACTCACCAGAAGAACAAGCAAAAATTTAACAAATTATTCAGTCTATCTGAAAAATATGTCATCATTTATAAAAAACATATGTAATCTTGAATTAGTTTTCATGCTTATGTAATGTAACTTGCCTACCCTCAGTCATGGAGTAGGGAGGTACGTAACTGCTCTAACTGAGAGGACAAACTGAACAGACTGCAAAGTTTGCACCTAATTTTCCTTTTGTAAGCTTATAAGATGAGTTTTATCATAACACTGTCCTGACTGGACATCAGTAAATTTTCTTGTACCATAGTGTGTAGCCTCTGGATTTTGTGAACAGAACTGCAGATAAGTTCCAAATTTAAAAAAAAAATGTAAATAATAGCTGGGTTAAGTTTGTGAATAATAACTGGGTTAAGATAAATTCAACAAAGTACTTAATGTTGTAACGCTTTCAGAAAACTCACCCTTGATAAACTGTTTGTGTGTCAGAAATATTCAAATGTCCATGAAAGCAGCAACAGGGCAAAAGATGCTGGTGGAGATCTGAACTTCTGTATTTTACAACACCTCTGCTCAATGGTTTCATCTGTGTGTTAACCTATCTATTGAAAAAGCAGCTGACGGACCTCAGTGGCTGTCTACCCCTGGCTACAATGCAGCACCTGTGTTCTAATGTTAATGTTTTTATGATCTCTCATGAAGGATTTCTAATGAAGTAGTTGCTTATTATCATGAACATCCCTTTCATATGAATCAGTAATGTGTTTCTGAAATTAAAGCCACAGGTCTCCATTACTTATTTATTTAACTGAAAACACTTGCACCTTGCTGAGCTGCCAATCAGTTAACCTTAAAAACTAGCAGAAGTATAGACCATTTAACAGTTTAAAATAAAGCACCAATAAACAATTCCTAACATTTTTCTTTTAGTCATAAACCCATTCACTTAGACATAGTAAAATTCTCAGTTTTAGTATGTTTTATCGAAAGTGTGATCAAAAAACTAAATATACTGGATCAAAAATTTTAGATAGAATGTAGATATTAAAATACTTTCTTAAAATGTTTTTGCAGAAATTCAGTGTTTTAATGAAGTATCGTTATATGTCTATGGCAATAAAACATTGAACCACTAAATATTTTGTCAACAAAACAAATAATTGATATTGAGAGCTAAAACACTGCTTAAATGTAAATATACATGAATTTATCTTTTAGAAACATGTAAAGTATTTATTTTATGAATGTTTTTTAATATGAAAATACATGTTGTAATGGATGGCATTCAGGGAATACTGTCCCTCCCAGGATAGACGCCCAGGTGGGAAATGGACAGAAAGGGTTGCATGGTGTTACAGGGCAGAAGATGCAAGTGCAGAAGTGGGCACGCTGGCATCCCAGCAGGGTTTGAGTAAGGAACAATACCTGGTCAGAAGGCCAGAGTGTGACAACCTCACAGGGCTAAATTCTCCTCTGACACATTAGGTGACGGCATTCCTGGACAGCACTACCAGTGTGGACACCCACAAAACATGCTGGGAACTTTAGTCCCATGGGGCAGCTTTGCTGGATTACAGGGTTGCTGCCTGAATTTGCTGTGGCGATTTGTGATTCCTGCTTTTAGGGAATTCTACTGGACCCAAAAATACTTCTAGTTGACTATGCCCAAAAGCCAGAAGTACTCCCTGGTCTAAGATAAAGGAAGCCGCTTGACCTCAGCCAGGGAGTTAAAGTACAAAGCTTGCTGGGAAGAGTGGAAGGAGAAAAAAAAGAGAGAAGAGAATTTTGCCTGAGTTTATACTTACAAGAAGCCTTTTGTAAGGTATTTGTACAAACACACCTTTTATTTATACAAAGTTATTTATTTATACCTGGGACTTGTGGGGTGATGGTTGTGTCTGGAGTTTGGTATGCTGCAATGCCCCCTAATGGTCACAGTGTTTAATGTAATGCATTTTTAAGATTTTGTTTACTCTGCTCAATGATATGATTTGAAAGACATGTTTTATTGCTTACCTTGAAATCTAACTTGCTTAAATCTAAATATATATTAAACACTAAAATCACTAAAATAGCTCTTAAAAGCTGTATCTAACAAAATAATGAATAAGGTAAACTAGATGATCATTTTTCATTTCTTTGGAACAAGGAACTTCACTGATATCAAAAATTCAGTCTTAAAAAATGTGAATGCTTTGTCTGTTTTGTTCTTTCTTTTCAGTCTTTGAACTAGTGCAGGAACCTCACCAGGTAACATCAATCTATATTATGTGTAAATCTTACACATAGTCATAACAGAAAATTCTCGAAAATTCCAATTATCTTAGAAAGTGCATGTTTATTGGGAAGGTAGGAAGAAAGAGAAGCCTGAACAGAAAATTCTCAAAGATGTGAAAAATGTTCAGCCTCCTCACAGATGGATACCAGGTGCGGCAAGTCACCAGTACTAACAACAGCAGGCATCCAAGAATTAAACTACTAAAAATATTATTTATTTAGTTAGTGATAATAAAAGAGCTTCTAAAAATGTCTTACATCAAACAAAGATATCATTCAGTATTATTTGATTTCTGTTTTTCACATTAACAGCACTTACTGTAATGTCTGAAAATGAAAGAATGGTTCATTTACATTTCTTTGCTTAGCAGATGCTTTTATCTATCTTAAACTACAAAAGAGGTTTACATAATCAAATAAAATGTTAGTTTTGAGGGGCTGTTTTGCAAAAGGTGTTACAGAGCAATGTTACACCATTGACTATCAAAAGTGTGGAGCCCAACATAACAACCCAAAACTAGATAATCTTTCGTTAGTTAGAAGAACCTATCATTGCCATTACCAATTAGACAGATACTCATAACAGAATCTTCAAATGCTTCTTAAACACATTTTGAGAGTCAGAAGTTTGGAGGGTGGTGGGTAGCTTGTCCCAACAGCTATGATCTACGAAAGGAGTCTAGATTGAGATTTGATGCCACAAGCAAAGGCAGCATGATCAGACGCTGTTCATTAAACAGACCTGTGATTGAGGCGTAAGACCTCAGACGTTAATAAATGTTTCAATAGGGTGCCAATGGAATGATCTGAAAAGAGGAGTGAGATCAGCCTGTCTTGGCTGGAGGAATACAAGAAGTGCCAGGTATGTCTGTGTCTGCATTTACCATTTACAATCTGGAAAACTCTTTAAATAGACCGACAAAAAAAAAGTATGAAATGCAGTGTGTCAGGTAAAAAAATATTTTTTTCTTTGTGGAAAAATAATTGTCTATGAGTTTAGCATCTCTGTGTTGAGAGATGTAATAATAAATACAGTTTTGATACTTCCGAAATCATTTCACATATTTGAGATCAACTTCATTGGTTATTTTCATGATTGCTTTCAATTTATTGATCTGATATATGCTTCTGGCAATTTTTAAACAATTAAATGATTGTGAGCTCAGTAATTGCCATTGCCAGTTATTTATCCATCACATTGCAGCACATTTCTTTTACAGTACATCTTAAAATACACTTTAAAGATAATTATTCAATCTTAAAAATATATATAAAAAATTAAAAATAAAGTGTTATTTTCCATTGAGATTGTTCATTGTTTGCTGTTTCAAGCACAGGTGCCGGAATTCATCCATCCATTTTCCAACCCACTGAATCCAAACACTGGGTCACGGGGGTCTGCTGGAGCCAATCCCAGCCAACACAGGGCACAAGGCAAGAACCAATCCCGGGCAGGGTGCCGGAATTTGTTTAAAAATTGTCCACAAAGACCATTTTAATAAATAAATAAATGGGTTAATCGGGATTATTTCAAAGATTGAGGCACTTATACGTTTGATTAAAATAGGTGTAAAGTCTAAGTTATTTACAGTGAGCATAACTGTATAATACAGTATTTTAATTATTAAAAATAATTGTTATACTCTCGTTTTTGAAACTGCAGGTCATTGCATGTGCGTTTGATCAAAGTAGATATGACATCTACTCTCACGTTTTATTTATTTCGGTATTAATAATATACATATATTAAAATAATATGAAAATAATAAATAGTGAAACTTGTCATTAGATCGTGTTCAGTTAAAAAAAAAAAAAAGAATCTGCCAACAACCATAACCAACAAACCGCCCACTACCCCCAAACCCCCCAAAGCGCAAAACAGGGATGTATTTGTGAGGAAAAGCAGTCAACACGCATCACTGTGACGATCGAGCACAGTAATACACCGCCGTGTCATCCGCTGTCAGGGCGTTCATTTGCAGATATGCGCCATTGCTGTCCGTCGAGATGGTGAATCTCCCTTTAATTGAATTTGCGTAGTTCGTATAACTTTTATCTCCTCTTTCATTTGCCAGCCATTCCAGCCCTTTTCCCGGAGGTTGTCGGATCCAGTTCAGGTAGTAGGTGGTGCCACTGAAAGTGAATCCAGAAATCGAACAAGACAGTTTGAGAGACTGGCCGGGCTGTCTCTGTTCTGCTTCGGACTGCTTCAGGATCACTTCACAATGAATATCTGAAACATAAAGAGAAGATCACTTTCAGTTAAATCAACAAGTACAAGAAAATATTGATCAATCAACATACAGACATACATAAATAAACATGAATTCTTACATTCAATGACGCAAAAAGTAAAAATAAAAATTCTGAATAGATACATAACGATTTACAGTTCTTTTTAGTGCACGATCCAGGTAGTTCAGGTGAAAACGAGAAGTGACAAAACGAGTACGAAAACAAAACGTTATAAGCCTGAACATATTTAATTGTTTAACAATTTGCATATATTATAATTTCCCTTTTTTTTCTTTCGCCGTAGATGGGGTCAAGTATTCTTTGAAATTTGCAAATCGTAATGTTCAATGCAAAAATATTACCGGTGTTTCATATTTAGAGGAGAAGATAACGACAATATGCCATTTCAGATAACATAAAACGCATGCAGTACTATGAGTAGTAATTGACAACCTGTTATTCTATTTTATATGTGCATTCGAATATTCGGTAAAATCTTATAAGTAGTTTTGAAGCTTGGTAAATGCTGATCAATGAAAGATTTTTAATTTATTTACGGACTTTCATAAGAACATTATGAATGTAATTTAAAAAACAAAAATCAATTACTGATTTCCTATAAAAACATTCAAAAAAAAAACTGGAGTGAACCTTTAAGCTGAATACTCAGAGCAGAAAAGGACAGTACAAAAGGAATGATAAGGTTAAATGACTGAAAAATTACAGACAATTGACATTAACACGTAGTAAACTGTAACATGTGACAGATGAAGAGAATACAACTCTGTATTAATGTTGAGAAAGAAAACGCAAACAGGATAATCTAGCACTTCTGTTTAAGCAAAAAACATTGAAAATACAACAGAGAGTAATACAAATGCAATGACATTTTAATAGTGACTGAAATTACTTAAACAAATAAGAGTTAGCAGTTGGATTTACTTCAAAGAATTCCTCCTGAGCAATCAAGACAGGAAAACCAGTCCACTATCTTTATACAGTAGCTTATGTTTTTACTGCAGCTTACCAGTAACGTTTTAAGAGTTCGTCTTGTATGTATGTCATAACATCTAGGTCTACATCACAGACTGATCGCCAATTACCCCTCTCTAAAAATCGGTCTGTATTGTGATTTAGAGTGTAATACAATAGGTGCCAAATTATATTCTCTGGTACATACTGTATAGCTAGCAGAGAACAGTGGTCCTCAGCCTATGAAAGGTTTGCAGTGAACTGTATCTGGTGGCACAGAATGTCCCAAACATTAGTTTAGAGATTAGAGATCTTTATTGTCACACACACTGCAAAAGCATAGTGAAATTCTTGTGCCGGAATTGCAGGGGTGGGTGTAGGGGCAGTGAAGTATATATAGGCAATAAAACAATAAGATGATGATCTATAAAGAATAATTGCCTATGTAGAACATAGTGTTAAAAAGGGACTGTACGCATATATAGATTGTATTAAACAGTAGAAAAAATATAGATGGCAGTACACACGTAGAGTGTTCTTCTTCTTCCTCTTTATCATTTCCCACTTCCATATGGGGTTGCTGTACTTGATCAACCTTCTCCAAAAAGCGTGGTCCTTCACCTCTTTGCTATTCAAGTCCTTTTTCTTCTGATGTTGTTTTACTTTATCCATGCACCTCTGATTTGGCCTCCCTTGCTTTTTATTCCCCTGTACTTCCATTCCCATCATGGTTTTGCACATATATTCATTGCCTCTCCTCATCACATATCCATACCACTTCAAATGAACTTTCCTGTACTTTCTCAGATATCTCTCTCTCTTTTGTTGTACCTCTGATTGTCTAATTTCTTATTCTGTCAGTTTTTGTAACTCCACTCACCCATCTCAACTAGGGAATCCATTCCTGAATGGGTTTATCCATTCCCAGGAATTCGGAAATCCCGCATGTCATTCCTGGGAATCCCGGGCTCCTGGGGATGACACAGTGCACAGGCATCTCACATGTGAACGGTTTTAGAATGACCAACACTTATTTTTAATAAAACTACTGCAATATGTTGACACAAATAAAAGACTAACCTTATCTACAAGCAGTTCATGCTGTCATATAAGTTTCATGTATCTTTAGTTGCGGTAATAAGAGAGTAGAAAGCACAACGTGTCCAGCGTGCGGTCGTCCAGGCGAGAGCGCACCTTCGTGCAGAGTACGTCAGCCACTGAAAAAGCACGGTCTGCCTCCACTGAAGTAGGCGGCACAGTCGTCAGATACTGATAGACTTGTTCTAAACAATGCCCGCACTTGCCGTTGCGCTGAAACACCACCATTTCAGCTTTTACTGATGCATCCAGTTTCTTGTCATCATTCTGTGATGGCAAGTTTCTTGGCACACATAATGCGGATGCAACAGACTGACGCATTGCAATTTCAAGTTGCTGTTCAAAGCTGCTGTCTGATGAAGTACAAGCTGCAGCAATGGCGCCACCTTAATTATTTTCAACTATAACTCTGTTATTTCGTGATTTTTACACTTTTACACGCTATATATGCGAGCTTGGCCATTCCTGTTTTCCCGGGAATTACAGCAGCTTCATTCCTGGGAATGCGGGATTCCCTAATCTCAACATTCTAATTTCTGCCACATCTAATTTCTTCTTCTGCACTCCTTTTACTTCCCATGTCTCAGCTTTATACATTATTGCTGGTCTTACAAATGTCTAAACAACATTACCTTTAACCTTCACTATAACTCTTTAATCACACAATTCTCCTGATACTTTCTTCCAATTATTCCATCTACACTACACTCTGTGGCTTATTTCTGCATCCAGTTTTCCATCTCAGACTACCAGTGATCCTAAAATTTAAATTTATTCACTGTTTTCAATAGTTTTTGTTGCATGCTAACTTCTGAATCCTTATCATCATTAAACTTCATATCATATTCTGTCTTCTTCCTATTTAACTTCAACCCCTGTATCAGTGCATGCTTCCAACCTCCTCCTCCTTTGTATTCCAAAGCCCCCCAACTTCCTCTCCTCTGTTTTGGTGCAACACAACACAGTGTCATCAGCAAAAAGCATGCACCAGAGGGAGTGGTCAAATATCCCATGACTCCCTGGTGCAAAGTAGAATGACAAATAAACCAACTAGTGGGTACAGTACAGGGCAGTAAAGAACAGGTTACTAAGATGTCAGTGATCCTATGGCATAGGGCAGTGTTTCCCAAACTCGGTCCTGTGGCCCCCCTGTGACTGCAGGTTTTTGTTCCAACCGGATTCCTAATCAGTGACAACACCTGATAGCACTGAGCTCATTTAATTAGCTGGTATTTTTTTTTTTTATTCAACATGCAGAAAAGCACAGCAGCATGATTTTTACATTTATAAGACATTTAGAAATATTTCTGCTTTTGCTATAGATTTAAATGCTTAACTCTCTTTTGTTGATTTCATTATATTTTGCCGTTTCTTTGTGCAGTTTTCCAACTTTGTTGTATTTTATTAATGACAATTTAAAACGAGCAGAGCAGACACGCTTGCAAACAACACTGAATAATCAAAGGCTGCACTAATTAGTAAATAATGGATTAATTAAACAATTAGAACACCTGGAAAAGTAGAATGAAAATCAAGATGAAAATACTGTTAAAAAGAAAAAAAAATCATTATTCCCATATAACTGCTTGGTATATTTTAATATATATTTTTAGCAAACTTAGTTTTCTAATTTCTATATTGTTCCCAAAACACAGAACTTGGGAAATAACAGTTCACTTAATTAGCCCAGGGATTCAATTAAAAACAGAAGCAAAAAACTGTGAATGAGCTGGATGGATGCCATCAGAGACGATGGATTCAGCTCTCCTCAAAAAGCTGGTGGAGCAGATGATATGAAACTATCAGCCCCAGTGATTTTAGAACCTGTACAGAGAGTCCTTTGGAGGAGTCTGCGATCCTGGCAAGTTAGGTTACTAAGCCATGCTATAATGCATTCGGTCATGATACTTTCAATAGTGCTGCAGTAGAAGTTAACCAGTGTTTTGATTCCCACTTAAAGCTCTTTATCCTCCATAGAAGAAAAAAGCCTTCGCTGAGCCTTTTTGAAGATGCAGGTGGTCCTGAGACAACACGGAAAACAGTCATCTATCTGCACGCCCAAGAGTCTGAAAATTCTACAAGTCTGGACAGGGGAGCTGAGGAAGTGGAGTGGAGTGTGATTCCCCTCATTCTTCCTGAAGTCACCAATGATCTCCTTTGTTTTGTTGACATTCAGGGATGGGTTGTTGTAATGATACCGTGCTGTCATTTCATTTGCCTCCATCCTGTAGGCAGCTTCATCATTGTCAATAATGGTGTCGTAAGCAAACATGATGATACTGTTTCCTTCATGCTTTTCCACACAGCAGTGCGCTGAGGCAGCAGCCTTGCGGAATGCTAATGTTAGTGAACAGCATGGAGAAGTTCTTTTTGCCACTCCTCAATGACTGCATCCTTTTTTTCAGGTAGTTAAACACCCAGCTGAAGATGGAGCTGCTAAGACCAAGATCTCTGAGCTTCAACGCCAAGCTGGAGAGCATGTTGGTGTTAAAGGCAAAGCTATATTCAATGAACTGGATCCTGGTATAGGTGTTTTTACTTCCCTGATGTTCTAGTGCAGTGTGCAGTGTGCAGGGCGAGGGAGATGGCCTCATCCACAGAATTGTTATGTTGCAATGCAAGCTGTATTGGATACAGGGTAGCAGATGTTAATGTGATGGACCAATACTCTTTCAGGCAAGAAAAAACACTGTGGGCACATCTGTTGAGGTTTAGTAGTCTGCGATCACCAGCAAATCTTTTCACTATCAAAATAGATTGCTACTACCAAAATCATTTTCCCTCCCATTTTCATTCTAGGTTTTGCTGCTTTAATCTCCTTCCATAGCTTGTACCTGGAGCTCTTGTAGTGATCTGTGTCAGTCTCCCCGCTCCCTCAGGCACAGGCATGAGTGCTGTTCACCCAGAGCTTCTGATTAAGGTAGGAGCATATAGCAGGAGTAACCACACACAAGTCCATACAGAACATAACATAATCTGTCACTGAGCTGTTGGATTTGTCATACTCTCAGAAGAATCTTTAAAGATGAACTAGTAAGTCAAATCAAAACAGTCCTGCAGTTTGGATTCATGTTTAGGAGTCCAGCATTGTACTTTCCTCACTGCTGACTCAGTATAATTTAATAGCTGTTTGTAAGAAGGTAAAGAGGAAGCTCACTACCAAGACAAACCTGAGCACAAGTTACAGCAGAACAATATGAAGGAACTTTGGAGATGGGATGAGGACTATCACCACCTACAATCAAGCTGTAAAACCTGCAGAGGAAGAGAACAAGAACAATGCAAAGGGCATCAAAGATCTTTAAAAGTCTGACTCATTCTTGTCAGTCCAGCCCTTCCCCAACACTATCCTGTGTACAAGATGGGAAGGTTCCAGAATCCCAATTGACATCTCTACCATGCCACCTACAATGACATCACATCTATTGTTTCCAGTTCTCTTCCACTTCTTGGATTGTCTGTCTCTGCTAATTAATTAAGGAGAACACTGGTGAAACTCTGCATAAACTAGGCTACAGGGTCAGGTGCAATCAGCCCATGGTGTTAAAAATGTGTCATTCAGCTTTATGGGCTACTTCAGCAACTGTTCTCCCTTTCTTTGATTTTGCAGAAGGTTCCCCAGCTTTGGAAAACATCCTATGTGATCCCAGTGCCATAGCAAAGGCTTTCTAGTGATCTCAATGACTTCAGACCAGTTGTTGTTACTTCATACATCCTGAAGATCTTTCAGAGCCTGATCCTGAAACAGCTCTAACCCCTGGTTTCATAAAATTCTGATCTTCTGCAACTTGCCTATCAGGCACATATACTGTAAGTGTGGAGGATGTTCTGATCTACATGGTTCAAAGAGGCTTCTTCCATTTGGACAAAGCTGTCACCACAGTCAGGATAATGTTCTCTGATTCTTTCCAGTGCTTTTAATGTCATTCTGTCTCATTGACTGGAATGAAAGCTCAAAGCTGTGCATCTCGATACCCCAACAATCTTCAGGATCATAGACTACCTGACCAAATGATAGCGGTTTGTGAGACACAAGATCTGTGTGTCAGAAATGGTGATGTGTAATACTGGAGCACTTCAGGGAACTGTCCTGTCTCCTTTGCTGTTTAACCACTACACAACAGACTTCTAGTACAATACCAGAGCTTGCCATCTACAGAAATTCTCTAGTGACTCCTCCATCATAGGCTGCTTTGATTATAGTAATGTATTAGTGTACAGGAGGCATGTGGAGGACTTCATCTCAACATCGGCAAAACAAAAAAGTTGATGATGGACTTCAGGCACACCAAAAAGCCTATGTGACTAGTCACCATTCAAGGGGATGATGTGTTAGAGGTGCATCTGGGTATTCACATAAACAGAAAACTGCTCTGGTCGGACATCACAGTAGTGCTGTACAAGAAGGGCCAGGGCAGACAGAACATCCTGAGGAGGCTCAGGTCTTTTGAAGTAGCTGCTAGAAGTGTTCTTTCAGTCCATAGTAGCCAGTGTATTATTGAACGCTGTGGTTTCCTGGGGAAGCAAGAGGATTTCAAACAATACATAATGCCTGATTAAACCTATTAGAAAAGCCTGCTCCATCACAGGGCTCACCCTTGACACGCTGGAAGCTGTTGTGGGAAAGAGGATGGTGGCAAAATTGGATACAATCTTGAAAAGTCCCCTCAATCCCCTCCAGGAGGTGCTCTCTTGAAGCACTTTTAGCTCCAGGTTTTTACCTCCATGGTGTTCTAAGAAGCATCTGTGGGGATCATTTCTGCCCATTATCCAGCAATTCAATGTGTCCCCCCCAACATCCCAGACAAAAGACTTATACTCTTTAAGTTCATTTTGCTCTTTCTGCAAAAAATACATTAATTATCTTATTATTTTTATCTGTTGATCTATTGATTGATTGTATTATTTGCCATGTGAATCTGCATCTTTGTTTTCTATGTTTCTACTGTTGTGCATGTATTTAAATTTCCTCTTGGGATTAATGCAATTAAGATCAAATCAAGTTGGAAAAGTGTCTCACATGTCATCTTTAAGTGACAGATCTAATACAACGGAAAGACTGAGTGAAATGGTTTGATGAAGCATCTGGAAATAAATGCAAGGCAAAGATCAAGCACCTATCGGAAAAACATATAATGCCGAAATGTCAAGTTAATTTTCTTAAGTATAGATTTACATGCTAGCTTGTTGAAAGTGTATCCTGTGTATTCTGTAGTCAGAATTTCATTGTCATGACAGCTTCAAATCTATAAAACTAAAGATATTTAGAAATAAGGCAACCTATAAAACCTAAAAATAAATAAATTAATTCTGTTGTCATAAAGTAAGAAATGAAAATGGTATACTTACTATTAAATCTGTAGACTGCCATACACCTTTGGTGAGAGCCACATCCATCCATCCATCCATTTTCCAACCCGCTGAATCCGAACACAGGGTCACGGGGGTCTGCTGGAGCCAATCCCAGCCAACACAGGGCACAAGGCAGGGAACCAATCCTGGGCAGGGTGCCAACCCACCACAGGACACAGACAAACACACCCACACACCAAGCACACACTAGGGCCAATGTAGAATCGCCAATCCACCTAACCTGCATGTCTTTGGACTGTGGGAGGAAACCGGAGCGCCCGGAGGAAACCCACGCAGACACGGGGAGAACATGCAAACTCCACGCAGGGCGGACCCGGGAAGCGAACCCAGGTCCCCAGATCTCCCAACTGCGAGGCAGCAGCGCTACCCACTGCGCCACCGTGGTGAGAGCCACATTCATCCAGCAATGAGTAAAGCCATGCATTTTGATACATTTGTTTGCCAGCTTAAAACAAACCTCTGTTTCTGTGGTGTGTTTGTGTGATACATTAATGACATAATTAAAGACAACAGAGGTCAGATGAGTCCTAAAAAGTAAACAATTTGTTCTCCTGTTACAGGTAATCAATGAAGAGAGGTGAGTTTGCTTAGCTGCTTTTCTTTCTGAAATAGTGATTTGATTAATTTTACTTTACACAGTTGTTAAAAGACAAAATATTTAATCGGGGTGGGGGTAATGCCAGTTATGACTGTCATGTTACAGGGTTGTACAGGACCATAATTCAAGTAAAGTTCTTTCAACGATTACATTTATCTCATTTAAATCTATCCAAAATGTACCCAGGGGAAATACTCATTCTATGAGTGCTGCCACCTAGTTCCAACTTCACTAAAGGCTATTTGCTTTTGGAAAGCACTGAACTGACATAATTTAATACCAAATACCTTTACATACTTCTCAGACAGTCTCAGTGTTACAATCACTTCTAATCTATTAGCAGAAATATTTGGTGTACTTTCGCATGGTATTGAAGTGCATAAGGATATACAAGGGTTAGTCAAAAATTATCTGCACTCCAGCTGAAGAATTTATTTTAATGAACTTTTAGAAAAGGCAAATACATTATTTTTTGACATAATCTTTCTGCTTTTCAATACCATTTGAAAAACTGTCAACAAGCTTTTGTATTCCTTCATTAAAAAATATTTTAGGCTGTGCTGCGAGCCACAAATGCACCGCTATGTTCATCTCTTCATCAGATGTGAATCTTCATCCTGATAGGGCTTCTTTTGAAACCCAAGTCTGACATGGATTACTGCATAGGCAGAGCCATGGCTGATTTGCAAATGATTTGCCACATCATTTACTGTCACTCGTCTATTCAACAGATTCATTTCAAAGTGCACGCTCAATGTTGTCATCATTCGTGGACGTGGATGGGCATCCAGCTTTTTCTTCATGGGTTATACTTGTGCAACCTTCCCTCAACTTATCTGTCCATTCATACAAATATCTATGCGACAAAACACTTTCTCCAAACTGTGCACAAAGTCATTGATAAATATCGGCACCATGCACATTCTCAGACCACAAAAAATGAATCACTGCACATTGCTCTTCTTTCGTGCAAATACAAGCTGGGCAGCCATTGTTTCTCGCATCACAGTTAAAAATGATATGACATAAAACATTCACATCTGTGACTATGACTGGGGAGACAGGGACCTCGTATGGAAAATGCTGATAAGACACTGCTGGTAACAGAAGTTTTAATATAACTGGAGTGCAAATAATTTTTGCCTCACCCTAATTTCTATTGTAGTAGCCTATACCACACTGCTAGCATGTAAACACAGCTTTCTCAAATACAGTTAGGTCCAAAAATATTTGGACAGTGACACAATTTTCATAATTTTGGCTCTGTACTGTATACCATCCCAATGGATTTGAAATTAAGCAATCAAGATGTGATTGAAGTGTATATTTACAGCTTTAATTCAAGGGGTTTGACAACAGCATTGAATGAACCATTCAAGATACCAAGATAGCCATTTTTATACATGGTTCCCCCATTTTCAGCAACTCAAAAGAATTTGGACAAACACACATAATCATGAATAAAATGATCATTTTCGATATTTGGTTGAAGTCCCTTTGCAGTCAATGGCTGCCTGCTGTCTGGAACTCATGGTTATCTCCAGGTGCTAGGTTTCCACCCTATTGATGCATTGTCTGGACTTTACTACAGTTGTCTTCGGGTATTGCTTGTTCATTGGGATGATCATTCTTAGTTTGTTTTAACAAATAGGTGGGTGTGGGGGGCATAGAGATGTCATAGCCCATGGGTGCCTGTTTAGGTTAATCCAACCCTGCCAGTGCAAACACTATCATGAGAGTAGTAGAAAAGGTCCGGAACGGCATTTATATTTACTGAGTTGCCTGAAAATGCTTCTAACATAGCATCACAAGTGAGAGGGAAATGCTACCAGAATAGAAGTATGATAATATCTCACAGCAACTTAACAGAAAATGGGGATGCCTGAACTTATACTTGAAGAGAGAGAGGATGAGAAAAGGAAGCTATAGTGTAATGGCAAGTATTTGCAAGACCTTCTAGCCAATAAACTTCTTATATAAGGCTCAATTTGAAAATAACTGACAGTAGAAATTAACATAAAGTGGCAGCATATGGTTCCTGACAAAATGTGTGGACTAGGTCACTATTACTATTAAAAAAGATGGGGGAGAGGCTGTCTTGAAGTCTTGATCTCTTTTGGACAACTGAAGACTTAGGTAGCAGAGACAGAGCTTTAATCTGGAGTCATTGAAAAAAGAAAGCAAATGGTAAACTTGAAAAGGGTTTAAAGCCATCTCAAGATACAGGGTACTTTAATTCTAGAATCAGAAGATTAAGGATCAATATACTTTATTATTAGTTTTAGTGCTATTAGCTATGAAAAGTCTAGTTCTAAGGCAGCTTTAAAAGGACACCATTTATTTTAGCAGAAGGTCCATAGTCTGCCTGCCTTTTCTCTTGCTTTGTTTTGAACTTCTGTGAGTTAAGGACGTTATGTAAGCAAGCAAGCAGATTTTTGTTTTGGAAATGAAGGTGCTGAGCTTCTCACTGACAGAAGACTAAACGAACTGGATGGAAGTTCTTTGCCTGTGTAAGCACTAGGCAAGCTCTCAAGTTAGCGCATAAACTTACAAGCACTTAAGTGGCATTTAGATCTATTAGAACTCATCAATACTTTGCGTGTTAAAGTTAAAATAAAATGCATTATGCCACCTAGTTAGTCTGAGCTACATATGATCTAAAGAGTTGATTATTGAAAGAATTGATTAAACAAAAGGCCATCGATCTTTAACATTCTTTGAGAATGAAGGGAGGGATAATCAGGTGATGCTCACTTCCAGGTGGTGAGTATGTCCTTCGAGCCAAAATAGTTGTTATGAGAAGATGGACTGGGAAGAAAATTTATTATGAGAAGGTCTACTGGGAAGAAGATTATTATGGGCATATCTAGGGGGGCAAGGGTATTGTTATGAGAAAGTCTGGCTATGAGGGGCCAAACAGGCCATAAATCATATATTTCTGTGCGTAATACATTGGTTTACAAGTGAACACTATTGGTTTATAAATATTTACTATCGGTTTGCGTGTGTACAATACTGGTTTCATTCATATGAACTATATTGGTTCATGTCCGTGTATTATCGGTTTGTGCGTGAACTATACCCGTTTGCATAAGCACTATGTATATGAACTAGGGTGACCATATTTTGATTTCCAAAAAAGAGGACGATCGGCACGGCCTCCAGACGAATTCAGACAAGCTTCTTGGTGGTTGATGAACATTATTTATTATACTTCAATGGTGCAGAATTAACCTCTGTAATAAAATGAAATCTGTAAAAACTTATAACAAAATAATAGCTCTCTTAGACTCTTCAAATAAATAATGAAATATTGTTCTAAATATGAACTATTCTGTTCCAGCTTCAACAATATATCTCTTAAATGTAATAAAATAAATAACAGAAGAGTCTCACAAAGACAAAAAAACTTAAACAAAAAGAATCTAGACTTTTCATCTTTAGTTTTCTTCTTCATCCTGCTTCTCTTCTTCATTCTCCTTTTCAAGTCCATCTATGCGCTTCTGTGCCAGTAGTCCCTTAACTTTAAGGGACATGAAGTTGTTGCTCTTGCGTTGAAGAAGAATGGTATGTATATTGTTTAATATCTTCTTCACTTCCATAATGGACATGTTCTCCTGTTCCATTTCTTGAATGTGGGTGTGGAACACAGACATGAGTGTGTGCATGTGCCAAAGGTAGATTTCAGCAAAATCATTTTAAAAAAAACTCTTGAGTGCTATGGGTGGCTTTTGCTGAGACAGAAAATATGCCTTTAAAGCTGGAAACATCTGTAACATCCTCTCAATGCTTGGGAACAATGACAGCCACCTTGTCTTGCTGTGAGACAGCATCCTTCTGTAATCAATCTCAACAAAATCACAATACTCCTTCAGGCTCTCAGTGCGCACAGTGTAAATGTGAAAGTCCTGGTAGATTTTGAATATGATATTCTCAATGTCAATTTCTATTGTGCCTGCCCCATGGTGTGCACAATTATTCAATATGTGTGCTGGGCAACCCACATTGATCAGAGTCTTGTTTTGCAGCAAACTCTTCAAATTTGCAAACACATTCTTTCCAGCTTCATCACGTCAGATTCCTCCAAAATTTGTGTTGCAATTGTCTCCAGTAAATACAATGCATTTTTCCGACAGATTGTTTTTTGCCATGGTTTTTGTGAGATATTTTGCAATGGTTTCTGCTGTCTCATTGGGTGTGTCTTTAACTTCAATCAATTTTGTTTGCACGCCACCCTTCTTCCAGTCAAAATACTGGATTATGACTGGGAATATTTTCACTGCTTCGTGGTTACTCCCGTCTGTGGAAACACCACAGTACTGGATTTCTTTGAGTGCTTCATGAGTGATTTCAACAGAGTGGGGGGCTATAGCACCATTGACGATGGCTTCGGTCTTGGTGCGAGCACTACTAAACTTTTTTGCAATGTCAGAGTCAGGAAATGCCTTTTTAAGCAAAGTACTGGTGCAATCCATGGACCTGTAACTGTTGTGATGTTTCACTGTATGAAAAGCCATTGCACCTTCTGCTGCATTTACATCATCCTCTGTTTTTCCAGGTCTGACAAAAAACTCTGTCAACTTTGCAGATGAACTAGTCTCACCTCGCACAGCTTGTTTATGTTTCTCGGTGTCCATGTGGGCTTTCAGATCCCCAGCACCTTTATTGGATACCGAGACATATGTACCGGCTTTGCACACGGTGCACTCCGCTTCCCACTTGTCCCGACTGGGACGGTATGTGGGAAATTTTCTTTGCAGTTCATCGGTGAAGCTGCACTTACGCTTCGGCATTTTCCCTGCTATACTGCTCCTCTCTCTGCTCTGATCCCTGTCTGTGTCTGTGTGTTTGCGCGCGCGGCGCAGACCTGCCCACAAGGCAGCCTCCCAGTAATTACGTCACGCAAAAAAGTAGTACCCTAGTATTGTGTGCAAAACGCCAGTCAATTTACGTACACGCGTAATGGTCCTATGAAAAACCGGACATTTTCGTGAATTTATAAAACCCGCCAGGACGACCCGGACAGGACGTAAAAAGTGGACATGTCCGGGCAAAAGAGGACGCTTGGTCACCCTAAATGAACTATATTGCTTTGCATGTGTATATCAGCGGTTCCAGTACGTTTGTTATTGGTTTGTGAGTGAATTGCTCGCATGCTATCGGTTTGCACATGAACTTTATTGGCTTGCGTTCTGTGTCAGTTTAACAATGGATTTGTGTATGCACTATATTGGTTTCATGCACATCTTATACTGGTTTAATGTGGGTAACATATCAGTTTTGCGTTTGAACTCTATTTGTTGTATGTGTGTACTGTGTCGGTTTCTCTTAAGAAACATACCAGTTATGCGTACGCACCCTATCGCAACTTTGTGTATGATCTCTGTCAATTCTGCGTGCGAGCTGTATTGGTTGTTCACGTGATCTTCAGCGGAACTGGGAGGGGCAAGAAACAGGAACTCAAGGCCTGGTAGACTCATGAAGCACAAAGAGAAGCAGACAGGAGACCAACCTGCATTAAAACAGTGAAATATTTTTTTCCGTACAATACGTTTGTGAAAGGACTTGGTGGTAATTATTACTATTTAACAGAATCTACCTTTGAGTCTGTAATGAACACAAGGCTGAAGTTATGTACATATTCGGCTGTCTTTTTATTCACTCCGAGCTACATACTCGCTTGCAACCCGTGACTATACTTTTTACACAGCTTTTGCAAACGAGTTACTTATTCTAAAGGCAAAATATTCTACCTTTAAGACTGACACCTTTATCCAACATGCAACATTTAGATACTACTGGTTGCATTTCTTATGCCCAGTGATCCTGCACCGCACAGACAGGTGAAGTGACATGTTCATGGTCACACAGTGTCAGGATCTGGACTTGAACCCAGGAACGCAGGGTTGAAAGTGCAAAGCCCTAACCACAATGCCCAAATGCTTTCATATCTATAATGTGTATATTATTTTGACATAATATAAATATGTCCATTCTTTGAAAAGCTAAATATCTAACCATTTAGGAAAAGCATGGGCGAGTCACATCATATTGGGCCACATTACCTTTTGCAGTTTTGTGACAAGACAGATGCGTTTTTAAGATGCAGCCGAGTTTTGCCCTGCCCAGTGTGGGTACCTGGATGAAACTGACAAAGTATTCTCACTCCAATATCAGATAAATGGGATTTACTGTGATATTTAATGGGCACTTTAAAGGTTAAATCACGTTGAACCACCTTCATTTTCACAGTTTTGTAACAAGACAGATTCCTTTGTTAAATTAAAGTTGAGTTTAACATTTTTGACTTGTGCAGGAACAAAATGTGGAATATTTATTTTTTCAAATAATGGATTGGTATGTAATGAAGCCAATTAATGTACATACTGTATAATATTTTGTCTTGCTGTTATAATAGAACACGAAGCTGGAATAAGTAGCTGACTGCAAGCACGTACTGGATGTAGCTAGGAGTGAATCAAAAAACCAGCGAAATGCATACCTAACTTCAGCCCTGTGATCATTTCAGAATTAAGGGAAAATACTGGTAAAAATAATTACCACCAAGCCCTTTCACAAAGATACAGTGACATCCAAAAGTATTCAATCCCTTTAAAAGTCATCCTAATATTCTGCATGACAATAGATTTGTCTACATGTTTATTCATTCAGTCTTTTTGAACTGTCGTACTGTAACAATACAATTCCAAAATCTAAATAAACCCTTTTCTGTAGATATTTAACTAAAGAAGAAAGACTCCAAACTGAGTGTTTACATAAAGTTTTCAAGCCGAACACAATCATACTTTGTCGAGAACCCTTTTGCTGCAGTATACCCTTCGCTGTTTTGGAGTATGTAAGTATGCCCCAGTTCTGCACATTGTTCAGGAGTGATTCTTCTCCATTCTTCTTGGCAGGATTTCTAGAGACTCTCTTTGTTGGTGGGATGGCACCTCTGATCAACAGTTTTCAAATAGTGCCACAGATTCTCAACTGGGGTAATTTCAGGGCTTTGACTTGGCCATTCCAAAACATTCAACTTTCTTTTTTTGAGCCATCCCAGTGTCACTTTGGTCAAATGCTAAAGGTCATTGTCATGTTGAAAGATGAATCTTCTCCCGAGCTTTAGATTCATAGCAGACTGGAACAAGTTCCATCCATCCATCCATTTTCCAACCCACTGAATCTGAACACAGGGTCACAGGGGACTGTTGGAGCCAATCCCAGCCAACACAGGGAGCAAGGCAGGAACCAATCCCGGGCAGGGCAACAACCCACTGCAGGACTCATACATACAGCAAACACATACTAGGGCCAATTTAGAATCGCCAATCCACCTAACCTGCATGTCTTTGGACTGTGGGAGGAAACTGGAGCACCTGAAGGAAACCCACACTGACACAGGGAGAACATGCAAACTCCACGCAGGGAGGACCCGGGAAGCAAACCCGGGTCTCCTTACTGCGAGGCAGCATGCGCTACCACTGTGCCACCGTGCCGCCACTGGAACAAGTTCTACTGCAATATTGTGTGGTATTTGTGTCCATCCATTGTCGCTTCAACTCTGACAAGATTCTCAGTCCTAGTACATGAAAAACATCCCCATTGCATGACACCACTACCACCATATTTCACCGTAGGTATGTTGTTTCTTGAGGCATGAGCAGTGTTCATTTTATGACATACATACTTGGAGTCTGGCCAGCAAGTTCTATTTTGGTCTGATCTGACCATAAAGCCTTCTCCCATATCTTAACTGGGTCTTTCTCATGCTTTGTGGCTAATGCTATACATGCTTTTATGTGGACCTTCTTAAGGAATAACTTTTTTCTTGCTACCCTCCTATAATTATGGAGAACTCTTGAAATTGTGGACCCCTGCACGTTTACTCCAGCTAAGAACATTGCAGACGTCTGAGAACAACAGTTGGATTTCTAGTCGCCTTTCTCACCAGTTGATGTCTCACTCTGATATTGAGTTTTGAAGGACGACCTGTTCTGAGTCTGGATGCTGTGATGAACCTTCTACTTTCTGATGATGGATCTAACAATACACAATGAGGCATTCAAACGTTTTGATATTTTTATAGTCATTTCCTGCTATTTTTTGCATTTCAGTAATTTTGTTTCTCACATCAGTAGAATGCTCCTTTGTCTTCATTTTTGCAGTGACTGTCCAACAAAGACTACAGCCCTTATATAGGGGGCTTTTTATATCCAGAGAGATAGAAAGGACTCACAAGTTGCACCTTATTATGTTTAATTATGACTGTCAAATGACTGTCACCTTTGTAATTAATTTGTTATTGGTGTAAACCTGGAGCTTCCGAAGCACAGAGGTTTAAATACTTATGTAAGCACTAACTTTGGAGTTTTTCTTGTTCAGTTAAATGTCTACAGAAAATGGTTTATTCTGACTTTGGAAATGTTTTGTTATAGCATAAGAAAAATACTGAATGAATAAATATGTATACAAATCTTTTTGTCTTGCACAAAATTATGATGACTTTCAACAGGGCCGGATTTAGACTTGATGAGGCCCTAAGCTATTTGAGACATGGGGCCCTTTATAAGTCCAGATATTCTGTGTAAGTGCAAACTGATCCATTTGAAAAAATAAATTTTCCAGATATTGGACTTGCACAGGTTGTTATATTAAAATGTTAAACTCAACTTTAACAAGGAATCTGTCCTGGACAAGTTTACATTATGTCAATTTATATAGACTTTGTACTTTTAAATCCTGAGTTTGTGGGTTCATGTCCTGATATTGATACTGTGTGAACATGAGCGAGTCACTTCACCTGTCTGTGCGGTGTGGTTGGTGTTGCTGGGCATAAGAAATGTAATCAGTTGTAACTAAATGTTATAAGTTGAATAAAGGCCTCAGTCGTACATGTAGAATATTTTGCCTTTAGAATAAGTAACTGGTTTGCAAAAGCTGTGTGAAAAAGTACAGTCGAGGGTTGCAAGACAAGCATGTAGCTGGGAACTAATAAGAAGATGGCCAAATACATACCTAAATTTAACCTCATGTTCATTACAGACTCAAGGGTAGATTCTGTTAAATAGTAATAATTACCACCAAGTCCTTTCGCAAACATATTGTGAGATAAAGAAAATACTGCACTGTTTAAACACAAATCAGCCTCCTGTCTGCTTCTCTTAGGGCTCGTTTATACTGCACGCTTAGAACACGTACGCGCACACATCATGGCTGCCACGCGTTCCTAGTGTTCATTTGACGCGTCCTCTGAGCAGGTCCTCAGAAATTAATGCGACGCATGCTCTCGAGTTGCAGTACCAGCAAAAAGTTATAATGTGATATCAGACTCACTGTTTACTATATACATGTGACAGAAAGCCGCCCTGAGTATTCTACGGGATTGATATGCATGCTTTGATGTTTGATGAATGGTCCAATGTGGTGAAGCAAAATGCCGACATGCAAATGCATTCATGGTGCTTTTATATTCAAGTGTCGCATATTCTCCATCGTAATGACATGATACATTTTAAAAGTCTTATATACCATCTTCTGTACCGTCTTTTTTTTTTTTGCACCTTCACAACAGCAACAGAATGTACAGCGCTGTATTTGAACCACAGAGAAAAAAAATTAAGGACACAGTGAAAAGGTGTATTTTGTGATTAAAATGGAAATTTTGGCTTTAATCTCGAATTGTCCACTTTAACTTCGTAGTTTATTTTGTCATTAAACGTCATCTTAAAACTGACTCAGTTGTTAATCGCTACATGCTTCTGGGTCTTCCTTCTGACCTGACAGCAGCGGCAAACAGCAATAGATCACCACACAGAACACATTATATTTATGATATTCCAGTTGTCTGCACATTTAGAATCCTTAGATTTATACTTGATATCACTTTCGTGATGAAATGCATTAAAGTATGCATGTTACATTTTACAGATAAATCATTAATTTCATTTAAATAATGAATACTGCTAATAATTACACACATGGGGGTGACATGGTGGCGGAGCATAAGCACTGCTGTTTCACAGGGGGTCAAGTCACTGGCATTCCCTGCCTGGAGTTTACATGTTTTTCTAGTGGGTTTCCACAGTGTGCTCTGGTTTCCTTCCAAAGATATGCAGATTTGGGGATTTGGTGACGCTAAAATGATGCTAGTGTATGTGAGTGTTTGTATTCACTTTTCAATGAGCTGATGCCCTGTTCCAAGGATTGTTTCTGCCTCATGCCCGATGCTTGCTGGAATGGGCACATCCCTGGACTGATGGATTCAATCATTAAACATCCTTTTCAGAGATTTTGCGTCAAGGGGTCCTCGGAATTTAATGGGTGTCCGAACGTTTTCTCACCGTGATGATATCCCAGATTTATGTAAAGTATGCACACAAGTATAAACAGTAAAACACTTGCGTAGCAATAGCGTCCCCAGGAGCATGGCGTCGCGTGAAGTATAAACCTGGCCTCACTCCATGACTCTACCAGCCCTTGAGTTCCTGTTACTTGCCCCTCCCATTTCCGCTGAAGATCACATGAACAACCAAAATAGTTTGCACGAAGAACCAATATAGTTCATACACAAAGTTGCAATAGGCTGTGCATGCATAACTGGTATGTTTCGTATGTGAAGCTGACACAGTACACACATACAAACAGCAGAGTTCAAGCACAAAACCGACATGTTACCCACATGAAACCAGTATAAGATGTGCATGAAACCAATGTAGTGCATACACAAGTCCATTGTTAGACTGGCACAGAACGTGAGCCAATATAGTTCATACACAAACCAATAACATGCGAGCATAAACCGAAGCATTGCACACACAAACCAATAACAAACTTACTGGAATCAGTGATATACACAAGCAAGTCAATATTGCTCATATGCAGACCAGAAGTATGCACATACAAATGGATATAGTTCACGCACAAACCTATAGTATACGGACACAAACCAATACAGTTCATTAGAATGAAACCAGTATTGTACACACACAGATCAATTAAGCATGCATGCAAACCGATAGTAAATATTCATAAACCAATAGTGTTCACATGTAAACAAATAGATTACGCAGAAAAATATATGATTTATGGCCTGTTTGGCCCCTCATAATGGCACAGCATTTGATGGTCAGTGGTTAAGTGCACTGCACTAACTGGTGGGAGCCACACAGATATTTTACTTGATTTTTTTTATGTGTACTTGAACTGCTTACTTATTTCAGAATCAAGTTAATATGGATGCCAAAAACTGCAAAATCAGGTATCATTGAACTTTTAAAGCTAGAGAAAAATATTCCTTCTTGCAAAATCGATGTGCACCACAGCTCCATTGCCCTTCATACAGTATGTCATACTAAAGAGACTGGCTACAAAATTAAATCATGGAAGAGTAAATCTTCAGGACAACTGAAGTTTGTTGCTCCTATGGTAATCACCTTTTTCACCTTCTCAGACCTTCTCAGAAATGCTGAACAACTAGGCTTTTCAGTTACACACTTTTTTCCCATATGCATACTGTAAAATTTTGTTAAAAGAAACCTACACAACTTTCCATACCTCACATCCATATCAATCCCAGAGGAAATATTAGTTAGTCTTGATGAAGACTCTGACAGCAGTTCAACAATATATAAAAAATATTTCAAAGAAATTATCCTTCAGATATCTTAGGGAAGATGAGGAAAGGGATCTTTCAACTGGTATTTCAAAAAGTGAGTAGGAATAATAATAATAATAATAATAATAATAATAATAATAATAATAATAATAATAATAATATCTGGAGGCTTTATTTGACAACATCTGTTCAATGCCACAGAGCTTAAATTAAATTTACTGTGTTGTGGGTGCATGGGATCATTGCCGAATTGTTGAAGCCTTTTAAGAACTAGGTCCACAGATAATACACTTTAATTATATAGCGTATTTTCCATTCTTAAAGCATTTTCTTGTCACTTTTAACAAGGAACAACTCTGCATTTTTATGTATATATATATATATATAAATATATACAGTATATATATATATATATATATATATATATATATATATATATATATATATATATATATATATATAATTCTTTGTATTTATATAGCGCTTTTCTTACTACTGAAAGTGCTCATCTTTTATGCAAATATCTCATCATAACTGTATTAACACAAAATATATTACTATGTAGACAGGTTTACCAGAAAAAAGCATGATCCCTTTTCAGACACCTTATGGAGAAAAAATAGCCATTTAGAGCAAGAGGGGAATTAACCTTCAAGAAAATTCTTTTGTGAATTAATTTTACATGGAACCAGCCTCGGCCTAACATAACTTTTTTGTCAACTAAATCAGTTACAATAGAAAGCTAAAAGCTGACATTGTCCTTTTCATCGTCTGTTCATTTTAACACAAATTAGGAATGTTTAAGGGAATAGCACTTTTCTCATGTTCACTCTTAAAAATCTTCTTTAATGGTACTATGTGCTTCTTCACTGGGTTGATTGACCAAGCACCACTTCATTCTGGATCGGATTCCTTGCATATTAATTTGGTTCTTGATGCTTTCAAAACTTCCTAGTAGGCAGAAAAAATCTTTAATGTTTTGTGAGCTGCAGGAGACTAGGAGATCAAAAAAATCTTGGACTTGGTCTGTGTTATTGCTTGCAGCGAGATTCCTTTTAATATCACGACCCATTGGTATTTTGCAAATCTGTTACCATCTATTCATGATTATTTACTGCGTGGAGCCTGTTACAGTTGTAAATAAATAAAGGTTCTTTCTTTTTTCATATGGATGGGTTTTTACAGAACTAAAAAATGTTTCCTCTATGGCAGTGATTCCCAACTGGTGATGCTTTATAAAAGGGGTTCGCGAAACAAATATTGTAATGGCGGAATTTTAAATCCCAAACGTAAAAAATATAACGAAATACTAAATTGTAGGCAAATATATTCACAGAACTATTAATAATACATTAATAAAAATGGGTCAACAAATCAATTAAATGTGAAATTCATGAATATTACCTCAGTCACTTACGCATTTTGACGGAAGATTCCGTAAAATTGTTGAGTCACAACAGGTAACAATTTGAAACGTGATGCATGTACATTCTCTTATGATCCGGAAACTTTCAATTCAGCGAACCGAGAACCCCGAACCCCGAATGCGCTCGAAAGAATGAGAATAACGTCTGCCGATATAATAACGCCGTGATCAGAAAAGGGAGAGTAGAGTCGAATTGAATCGACATGCTTAAGAACCACAAGTAATTTTAATAAGATAAATTGGTAGTGCATAGTGTGTGTAAATAAATTACGATAAAGACATTTTACTTAAACGTGAAAGTGAATAATTATTACTCCGTAATTTTATTATGGATCGATGGTTAAAAACAACAACAACAACAACATTTATTTATATAGCACATTTTCATACAGAAAAGTAGCTCAAAGTGCTTTACATAATGAAGAAAAGAAAAATAAAAGACAAAGTAAGAAATTAAAATAAGACAATAATAGTTGACATAGAATAAGAGTAAAGTCCTATGGCCAGGGAGGGCAGAAAAAAAAAAAAAAAACTCCAGACGGCTAGAGAAAAAAATAAAATCTGCAGGGGTTCCAGGCCACGAGACCACCCAGTCCCCTCTGGGCATTCTACCTAACATAAATGAAATAGTCCTCTTTGTATTTAGGGTTCTCACGGAAGGGCTTGATGATGAAAATGGGTAGTTTTATCGAGTCTGACAAAAAGCTGGACGAGCAATCAGTTGCTTTTTCTTCTACTTCAGTTCCTGATTTGGTACCAACGCAGGGTGACGATACTGAAAGTTGTAGTGAACAACCGTCTCTCCAGACTGAAAGCAAAGAAAAAACAGGTGAACATAGTAAGACAAAAGAGAAGAAACGAAAATATAACAGTGACCATTTACAAATGGGTTTTTATTTTACCGGGGATGAGTCAGAACCTAAACTGCTTTGTGTAATTTGTAATGAAGTCCTGGCCAACAGCAGTTTAAAACCATCACTTCTTTATAGACACATTGAAACAAAACATCCAACGTACAAGGATAAAAACCTGTAGAGTATTTTAAAAGAAAATTAGCAGGTAATAAAAAGTGTAGTGTTTCTTCTTTCCTGTCAGCTTCAAACGCAGATAGTAAAAATGCTCTTGAGGCATCATTTCAAGTAAGTTACAGAATTGCAAGATCTGGACAAGCACATACAGTGGCAGAAAATTTGACTGGACCGTGTGCAAAAGACATCATGAAGTGTATGCTTGGAGAAAAGGCGGCAAAGAAAATTGACCTGGTTCCTTTATCAAACAACACAGTGTCGCGAAGAATTAATGATTTGGCAAATGATGTGGAAAGTGAACTTTTGAAAAGAATAAAATTGAATTATTTTGTGATCCAACTTGATGAGTCGACCGATGTAGCAAACGCCGCAGTATTGCTTGTTTATATTAGATATATTTTTAAGAATTCCATTAAAGAATATTATTTGCAAAACCTCTGAAAACCACTACGACAGGGGAAGCAATTTTCGATATGATCAATGGCTATTTTGAAAGAAATGGAATAAACTGGTCTCTTTCCTTGGGTGTATGCACAGATGGTGCCAAATCAGTGACCGGAAAAATTTCTGGTCTTGTGGCGCGAGTAAAGAAGATCAACGAGAATATTGAATGGACTCATTGCTGTATTCATAGGTAAATACTGGCACGTAAACGTATTCCTGTAGAGTTGGCCAATGTTTTAACCGACGCTGTAAAAATTGTAAATTTTATAAAATCATGTGCTACAAACTTTCATCTGTTCCAGGCGCTTTGTGAGGACTTTGGAAGCCTTCACATTTCTTTACTACATCAAAAAGAAGTTAGATGGGTTTCTCGTGGCAAAGTTCTGACCCGCTTGCTTGAACTGAAGCCTGAAGTTGATGCATTCTTTCCTGACCATTCTTTTCATTTGTCCTCTTGCATATTCGATATTCTTTGGCTGCAAAAACTTGCATACTTAGCTGACATTTTTACTAAATTAAATGATTTAAATCTGTCTTTACAAGGCCCAGGTGTCACCATTTTCAGTGTGCATGATAGAATAGAAGCCATACTAAAAAGTTCAACTGTTGGATTCAATGTCCGGAGATGAATGAGTATGAATGTTTTGGTTCTCTCAGTTGCATTTTATCAGAAAATGAAATTCACTTTAATGAAAATATTAAAAGAGAACATGTCAAACAGCTTCAATGAACTTTCAATGACTATTTTCCTAATAGACCTAATATATCTGGATTGAACAACTGGATACATAGTCCTTTTTAGGAGATATAAGTTCATATACTTCTATAATTTTACTGGAAAAAGTAAAGCTCATCGATTTATCTTCTGACAGTTCCCTAAAAGCTGTTTTTAAAGATCACTCTTTAATTGAGTTTTGGCTCAGTGTAAGAAATGAATATCCTTTTTGTCAGAAAAAGCCATTAAAGTTTTATTACCCATTTGTTCAACATATCTGTGTGAGAAAAGATTTTCAACATACACTTACCTGAAAAATAAATACAGAAACAGGTTAAATGCAGAATCTGATCTAAAACTCAAACTTTCAGACATAGAACCAAATTTTGAATTTCTTTTTTCCACCAAACAGGAACAAATATCCCATTGGGTTTTTTTTCAAGTTTAACCTAAGTTAGTTAAGAACCAGTTGGCATTCATTGACATTAAAGATAATTCCGGTTTTTTTCAGCTTATGATGAATGTTCTGTTTTATTGTATTCATTTTTTTGTAGCTATCACTTTAGTTTTATTAATGTTTGTCTGTAAATGTTTTACGATTATGTTTAGGTTTATCATTATGAACCATTTATTATTCAATATGGAAATTTTTTTTAATAACAATCCAATTTTATTGTTTTATTTACTATATCGTAATGGCTGCACAGGGGGTTCGCCAATTTTTTCTGGTTATTTGAAGGGGTTCACAAGGAGAAAAAGGTTGAGAATCGCTGCTCTATGGCATCGCTCTGAAGACCCGCTATAGATCCTTTATTTTTAAGAATGTTCGTCAGGTTTTAGCTGAACAAAAAGCTACCTTTGCAACCGCTTTTCCCCGTTTATTTACTCGTTAAAATGTTTAAAAATTATCAAAACTATTAGCCACTTAAAATATTTTTTATTGAGGTATTGATTCGCGTTACCACACTTAAACAGTCTGAACGGCGCGTGATGCTTCAGACATTTCCTGTTCGCACACATACTTGTAATTAATTTGCTCCGGCAGAGTCGAGCTATTGTTTTTCAGCGCATATGTTGCACCACCGAATACACAAAACAGGCATAATAATCTCATACTTGAACTGATTTCTAATAGAGAAAAGTCTGTCAGTGAACAAATGTAGTTTATATATATATAAATTCATTTTGGATTTATGACTTGTATGACTTGTACCTCCATACACATAGGAAAAGTAAGAGAAATACATTCATTAGGGAAATTGTAGTGGTAGAAGACGCTGCAAAACTAGTGAACATAACAGAATTAATCTCAACTTTAACAAAACGTTTGAGGTGTAATAAATACCACCGGCAGTGGTTTTATAGTCAACCGTGTTCCTGTGCGGCGTTGTAATTCATCTCACTTGCTGTGTCTCTCGCACAGTAATAGACTGCAGTGTCGTCAGCTCTCAGATCGTTCATTTGCATGTAAAAATTAGCGCTGTCTTTAGAGGGAATAAATCTTCCTTTTATTGCACTGTTATAGTACTCGCTCCCTGAGCTGTAATAGCTAAGTAGCCATTCTAGTGGTTTTCCGGGTGCCTGTCGTATCCAAGCCATCCAGTAGCTGCTCACTGAGAATCCTTCGACTGCACATTTCAGCTGAACACTCTCCCCAGGTTTCGCTTGCCGTGCATCAGATTGTTTTAAAACAACATCCGCCGCGGTATCTGAAAAAGAAACATTTAAATTTAACATTTAAAATAGATAGATAGATAGATAGATAGATAGATAGATAGATAGATAGATAGATAGATAGATAGATAGATAGATAGATAGATAGATAGATAGATAGATAGATAGATAGATAGATAGATAGATAGATAGACCTACATATAAAACATGCTGTAAGAATATGAAGGCAGATGTATTTCTTCTCCATCATGTCATGCATATTCCTTTAGCTGAAATATACATTATATGCCTACATGTGTCAGGAGTTTAAGTAGGGTGCCGCTGATTTGCATATACGGTCACTCTCGAAGCAAGGCGTGTAAGAGTGCGAATTCTTGCAAATATTATTCATTATATTTGCTTAATGTGATCAATGAAGTGCAAATGCATATATATTTTTTCTCATAGAAAAATAATGCGATTTTGACAACCAAACTGTCTTTGTTTCCCATTTATAATTAGTACTAAATATGTTTGTATGGTCACCTGCCAAAGAACATCCCAAATGGCTTTCAAGCTCTAAAGATTAAAGATAGATAAAATGTTAATGTGTATCCTTTTAAGGCCGAAATCAATCAGCCAATTAATAACAAACAAACAAACAAATAAATTCAAATACACAGACTGGAAAGAAAATTGAAAGTAAGTGTCAAATAACAAAGCTATACAGATGTAATGATCTAATTTAAATATAAATAAAAATAAACAGTAGGATTGACAGATTCCATGCAATTTTGAAAGCATATTTGATGATCTTTTTCAAAAATATCAAATTAGGCCTAGAAATCCATTATACAGTATGTGTAATATAAAAGTGCTAAAAAATGGACTTGCATATATTAGTTTAAGATTAATCAGTGTGAAAATGAATAAGCAAATGGTCCAAATTAGAAAAAAAAAATCTCTCTGTGGAAGTGACAGTATTATCTCAGTGAAAAGAGATCCTACTCTTCTGGGCCCTTGAGCAAGGCCCTTAACCTGTAATTGCTCCAGGGGCGCTGTACAATGGCTGACCCTGTGCTCTGACCCCAAGGGGTATGCGAAAACTAACAAATTCTTAATGTAAGAAATTGTGTAAGGCGAAATAAAGAACAAAAAAAAAAAAAAAAAAAAAAAAAGAAGGGCCTATTGAAAAGGGTTAATGTAGAGATATCTGCTTTTTAAAAGCCAGACAGAGCAGATGAGTCTTTGGTTAGCACTGCCCAGGTTAGTGTGCTGAGCCACCTTGTCTACTTCATTTGATCCTGTGACTATCTGGCAAGACACAGCTTTATTTTACATCAATAAATTTGCTAATGAAACCACCACCAAAGATCTAATCACCACCAACAAGACATTGTAAAGAGAGAAGGTTTACCTGATGATTTAGTAGGAGCACCAATCTCACCCTTAATGTCAGCAAAACCAAGGACTAGTCATAGATTTAAGAAACCAGAAAGCAAGACAAACTTACATTATACTCTGGAGAAGAACCTGTGGAGGGAGAAAGTAGGTTTACATTTTGTGGAAGTATTATCAATAATCAACTGAAGTGGACACAACAAAATCTGTCTCTTGTCAAAAACAGCATATTTCCTCACACCTCTGATGAAAGCTTGAATTTCTCCATCTGTCCTCCCTGACTTCAGGGAATATTAGGTAGATGAACCAACCACTGTACAAACTGTATTCATGTAGATTTCTTCAATTTACAACTTGTAATGTTTAGTTAAAACTAGAATTTTTATAATAAGTTAACACGTTAAGAGAATACTCTCATATCACAAAAATATTGCAATTGATAAAGCTTCTACATGTACATTGAAATGAAATATAAAGCAAAAAGCCAACATATATTTTCCCACAAGTTTGAACTTGAAAGTTTCATTTTATACTTAGTTAATATCCTTATTGCCTGAATAAAATGTTAGGATGGGGCCCAATCATCTGAGGACTGAAACACATGGCAAAAGTTGGCAAAGTCAACTCAGAATATCACTGGCACACAGATGTTGTCTGTTTAAGGTTTACATACACAGAATGTAAAAACTGTTGTTGAAGACCTCAGCCTTTTTGAACAGGCATTTTTCTCCCACCTTCATTCTGACAATTAGTACAGGGATACTAGTGCTCCCATGACAAGATTTAGAAACAATATACTGTATATCCTCTGGTCATAATGACACTCAACAACCATTGTAAAATGCATGGTCACACCTGATGTGGTTTATTATAGTAATCCATCTTCTGATTTTGTATTTAATGGATGATGTTTTATTCAATGTTTTATGTTAACATTTACACTATTAGTCATTTCTCTGATTGGAACATGGAAGTATGCATCTCATTGTGTTATGTATTATGTACACATGAACATAAAATTGAACATGAACATTTATTTTCAGTGGAGTAGTCATCATTATCAAGAATCACATTGTTTACTTATGTACAATATGATTTAGCATTTTGACAATTAAACAAAATTAATGGTATAAATATCAATTTACATTTCTGCTTAAATATTGAGATCATTTTTAAAACTGGTGGATATACTGTATGACAAAAGAATATGTTGATTGATCTTTATTTTGTGAGATTTCTTTAAATCCTTATTTGGCTCACATTTTTTCACTACTGGTGTTGGTAGCCTAATACACAGTGAAATATGGTACCTGTCCCTTTCTTCCTCATTCAGGCTGTGAGATTTTTGAGATTCTGACTACCCCCTAACATTCAGTTAACACCGCTAAGGATGGGTTGTCCGCTGCTAACGCATACTTCTTGCGTAACATGTCTCTCACCCACTGGTTGACAAGGGGAACATTTAACACTGCCTACTGACCTGACCGTGTGTGCACTTTCTGTCTCCTCACTTGTGCAGGGAGGATATCTGTTCTGTTTATCTGAGAAGGGAAAGGAGGCAGAATGATGTCATTGTCCCTGCTTGCATGCTGTGTGTGTTTAAGTGAATTCATCCTGTTTGGATGAATGCTTTGATAATATTCCTGTCTTCACAACAATAAAGCTGTTTTATTGTAAGCTCGCCTCCTCCTCTCTTGTGCAAGTCTGTAACTCACACATTACAGGACATTAAACATCTTCCTCAGGTACCCACTAATGAAACTGCTACACTTTGATACTCAATGGCTCTTCCTTTAACGCTCAAATGATCTTCATTCTGCCATATTCATGACTAGAATATTCAGGCTACCAGCTCCACCACCCACCATTCACATCTGCACTCAATTTCCAAAACTCCATCAACAGATCCAACCTAAAATCTCTAATAATACTTGATTTCTCTTACCCTATGTGTATCTTCAGCACCTTTATCGATGTCCTCATGTTTCTAAACCATCTCCTGACTATTACTCCCATTTCTCATAAGGCATGCTTCTCAGACTCTGTCATTTCTCTGTGAAAACACAAGGCTAAAACATATTTCTTGGCCATCTTTGCACATAACATATTGTCGTGACAGCAATGATTGGCAAACGCATTTAGAACGTTTTCAGGCTGTCATTGAAAGCTTGAGACAGGCTGGCTTGACAGCTAACCCTAAGAAGTGTAAGTTGGGTATGTCTGAGACTCATTATCTGGGTTATTCAATTGGCAGGGGTTTACTCTGGCTACAGTTTAGAAAACTGGAAGAGATGCTTGCTTACCCGCACCTCCAGAAACGCAGAAACAAGTTTGTTCTTTTCTGGGGCTTTCCGGTTATTATAGAAGATTCATCCCTGACTTTGTAAACAGGGCTGCTCCTCTTTCTGATCTTACTAGAGGCAGAAAGAACCGCCCTGTTTTATGTACAGAGGTTTGTGAACGTTCCTTTTGTGATTTGAAAACTGCTTTGTCTTCTTTTCCGGTTTTGCGGAATCCTAATTTTTCCAAGGATTTTGTTCTACACACGGACACAAGTGCATTTGGTTTAGGCGCCGTCCTGTCTCAGGTTTTTGATGGGGAAGAGCACCATATCACTTCTTTGAGTAGAAAATTACTCATCCAATAGAGAAGAGTACTTTGTTCACAACATTAGATTAGCAGATCAGTTTAAATACCTAGAGGTAAACATCATAAATAAATATAAATCTCTTTTTCAACAAAATTTTTCTCTCTACTGTATATGGAAAAACTTAAATAACTGTTAAGATGAATATCCTTCCTAAGCTTCTTTTTTTATTTCATAACATCCCCATTTACATTAACAGATAATTTTTAAAAGATTAGATTCAATCATAACCTCATTTATTTTTAATTCAAAGCAACCACACATCCAAAGGGTGACTCTACAATGACCTAAAGCAGAAGATGGCATGACTCTACCTAACATTCAAATTTATTACTGGATGACCAATATACAAGCTATAAAAACCTGGACATTGACACAGAACATACACAAGCTTGGTCCGCAATAGAAATAAAATCTTGCAGTACTTTATATTCCTTGCTTTGTACCCCAGTAAATTCAAGTTACTGTCAATATATTAACAACCCAATTGTCCTTCATTGACTCAGAATATGGAACCAATATAGGAAGCACTTCAAGACAGAGAAGCTTTTATCTGTGGGACCTCTACATGATAGCCACCTTTTTCCGCCCTCTCAAACTTACACTGTTGTTAATGTTTGGAAAATGTATGGGATTGAATCATTTAGAGATCTGTATATAGATAATGTCTTTGCCTTATATGAACAATTATACTGTAAATTTAGTTTCCCATCAACACATTTTTCCACTATTTCCAAATTAGAAACTTTGCTAAACAAAATCTGCCCAATTTTCCTCACCTCCCACCTATTTCTGTTCCAGAAGAGATATTGATCAGTTTTCAGGACAGTATTTCTAAAATATATAAAAATATTTTAAAGTCCCTTCCTTTCAAAGATCCCAGAGTACATTGAGAAAAGGATCTCTTACTCAACATTTCAGAAAAGGAGTGGAAGGCAGCCATGCACAGAATTCACTCTAGTTCAATATGTTCAAAGAATACGATTATTCAACTTAAAATGTTTTATCGAGCACATCTGTCTCATTTAGAATTATCCAAAATGTTTCCAGGGCAAGATCTAACCTGAGAAAGTTGCAATAGAGCTCTAATCTCATTGGACCATATGTTTTTGGGCGTGCACCAATTTAACATCATTCTGGACCAAAATTTTTAAATGCCTATCCAACAGTCTTGGTGTCACAATCACTCATAACCCATTAACGGCTGTGTTTGGTGCACTCCCAGAAGGACAAACAAACTGTAATTGCCTTTACTACACTATTAGCATGTAGACTTAACTTGATTAACTGGAAGAATCCTAGTCCACCTCTTTTAAGTCACTGGGTAACTGATGTTCAAAATCAGTTCAAAACTTTTTTAAAACCTAGCAGGAACTAATCCATAACATTTTAGAATAAGCTTTTATATTGGGAAAATGATTCTCTTCTCACTTTTCTACTCTTAAAATTTTACTCTGGCTGTTGGCCTCCTCTCTTTCTCTTGGGTGGAGTCTGAACTGAATTTTGTTATGTTAATTTTGACTTATTTATACGGAATGTTACTTGCTTTTAATAAATTCATTTTTTAAAAAAAGAAAAAAGAATAGTACTTGGTACTGGAGAGTTTGATTCTTATTTCTTCTATGGTGGGAAGCAGATAATGTTCCCCTTAGATTGCCTTATTCAGATCTCGAAGGTGAAGGTAGATTGGCAAGTTTCCATCGCTTTTTTCCACAGTTACTATTGGATTAACCAACTCTGTTGGGTCTTGAATTTTCTTTATTATTTTACTTTTTTCCATTCTGTCTAGTTCTTTTTTGAGTCTGTCCCTTAGCCTTATTGGAACTTTTCTAAGTGGGTGTATTTTAGGTGTCACTGTTTCATCAATCTTATTGGAGTGTTCTCCTTTCAGACAACCAGTTCCTTCAAATACATCTTTATATTCATTCAGAATATCATGTTGTGCTGCTGACATTATTCTCTTGATAAGTCTCAAATGTTCACATTCTTTTATTCCCAATACAGGTGATACTCTTTCATTCACCAAAAAAAACACCAAAAAAAATGGAAGTTCTTGGGATTTACTTTTGTAATTTACCCTCAGCATGTGTTTACCAATTACAGCTATGCTTTCACCAGTATACGTTAAACATTTCTCTTTTTTGTTTGTTCCTGTGGTTTTTCTTTGCTTATTTTGTTATACACAGTCAAAGAAATTACATTAGCTTGTGCACCTGTATCAAGCTTAAATTCCACATGATTATATGCTATTGGAACGTTGACTTTCTATTCATCCTTTTTATTTTTGGCCTCTTCTGAACCAATACAAAGATCAGCATCCATGTCCTCTTCAATTATGTGCACTTTTTTAGACCTGCACATCTTTTTAAAATGATTTAATTTACCACAGTTTCTTCACTGCTTCCCATAAGCAGGACAAATGCTTTATGTGGTAATTGCTGTAAGCAACATTTTTACATTGAAATGCTTTCTCTAAATTTTTAATCTTTTGAACTTTGTTATATTTTCAATTTTTTTCTTTCATTTGTTTGTTTTCTAATTACACTAACTACACACTTCACCGCCTGTGACTTTTCATCTTCCTGCATTTGCTTCAACTGGGTCCTTGTAATTTCTGTCACTCTGCACATATGTGTTGGTTTCTCGAGCATCAGGCTGCCCCCTCTTAGCAGAGTTTCTCTCAGTGATTTGGTGGGAACTCTGCAAACAATCCTATCATGGATTAATGAATCCTCCAGCTTTCTTAACTCAGTTAGTACTAGGGTGTTGTACCGTGTTAGCCATTATGAATGTAGAGAAAAGCCAAGCAAAATTACACCTTTTATTGGCTAACTAAAAAGATTACAATATGCAAGCTTTCGAGGCAACTCAGGCCCCTTCTTCAGGCAAGATGTAATCAATTATTGCTGACGAAACACTTATTGCTTAAGTGATAGTTTGAAGTTCTCCATCTAGATGCTTCTGGCTGCTTTGTCTTTTACATCTTATTACTAAATAAGGAGCCATTAACACACTGAATGCAGCTGTTCAAGATTGAAATAAGCAATTAAGGGCGGGGAGACTTAACAAGCGAGACCACTAAAATGAAGCATCAAACTATCACTTAAGCAATAAGTGTTTCATCAGCAATAATTGATTGCTCATTAAGAAACTGGGTTGGAACAAAAACCTGCAACCACTGCGGCTCTCCAGGACTGACGTTGCCTACCCCTGGTCTAGCTCCATGCCAACAATAGAGCCTGCCTTCCTCACCAGTTTGTCCAGGCGTGAGGCATCTTTCTTTTTAATGCTGCCTACCCAGCACACCACCGCGTAGAAGAGGGCGCTCGCCACAACTGTCTGATAGAACATCTGCAGCATCTAATTGCAGATGTTGAATGACGCCAGCCTTCTAAGGAGGTATAACCGGCTCTGTCCTTTCTTACACCGAGCATCAGTATTGGCAGTCCAGTCTAATTTATCATCCGACTGCACTCCCAGGTATTTATAGGTCTGCACCATCTGCACACAGTCACCTCTGATGATCACGGGGTCCATGAGGGGTCTGGGCCTCCTAAAATCCACCACCACCTTCTTGGTTTTGCTGGTGTTCAGGTGTAGGTGGTTTGAGTCGCACCATATAATAAAGTCATTGATTAGGTCCCTATACTCCTCCTCCTGCCCACTCCTGATGCAGCCCACAATAGCAGTGTCATCAGTGAACTTTTGCACGTGGCAGGACTCCGAGTTGTGTTGGAAGTCCAATGTATATAGGCTGAACAGGACCGGAGAAAGTACAGTCCCTTGTGGCGCTCCTGTGTTGCTGACCACAATGTCAGACGTGCAGTTCCCAAGACGCACATACTGAGGTCTGTCTTTAAGATAGTCCACGATCCATGCCACCAGGTATGAATCTACTCCCATCTCTGTCAGCTTGTCCCTAAGGAGCAGAGGTTGGATTGTGTTGAAGATGCTAGAGAAGTCTAGAAACATAATTCTTACAGCACCACTGCCTCTGTCCAAGTGGGAGAGGGATTGGTGTAGCATATAGATGATGGCATCCTCCGCTCCCACCATCCCCTGATATGCAAACTGCAGAGGGTCGAGGGCGTGTTGAACCTGTGGCCTCAGGTGGTGAAGCAGCAGCCTCTCCATGGTCTTCATCACATGTGATGTCAGAGCAACAGGCCGAAAGTCATTCAGCTCACTAGGACGTGATACCTTTGGGACTGGGGTGATGCAAGATGTTTTCCAAAGCCTCGGGACTCTCCCCTGTTCCAGACTCAGGTTGAAGATGCGCTGTAGAGGACCCCCCAGCTCCGATGCACAGACCTTCAGCAGTCGTGGCGATACTCCATCTGGACCCGCTGCTTTGATGGCACAAAGTCTTCTCAGCTCTCTGCTCACTTGCGCTTTTGTAATTATGGGTGGGGATGTCTCTCCTATTCTGGTATCAACAGAAGGATGTGTGGAGGGTGCAGTACTCCGAGGTGAGAGTGAGAGTGGGTTAGGGTGGTCAAACCTGTTAAAGAAGTTTGGTTTGCTCTCTTCACGTCTCTCTCGATGGTGGTACCCCGCTTTGAGCTGCAGCCAGTGATGATCTTCATCCCATCCCACACTTCCTTCATGCTGTTATTCTGCAACTTCTGCTCCAGCTTTCTCCTGTACTGCTCCTTCGCCGCGCTGAGCTGGACTCGGAGTTCCTTCTGCACGCACTTGAGCTCATGCTGATCACCGCCTTTAAAAGCCCTTTTCTTCTGGTTCAAAAGGCCCTTGATGTCACTTGTAATCCATGGCTTGTTGTTAGCATAGCAGCGTACAGTTCTTACTGGAACTACAATGTCCATACAGAAGTTGATGTAGTCAGTAGTGCAGTCAACAACTTCCTCAATGTTCTCACTATGTGATCCCTGCAGGATATCCCAGTCTGTAGTTCCAAAACATTCTCTCAGAGTCTTCTCAGCCTCAGGGGTCCACTTCCTGAATGATCATGTGGTTGTAGGTAGGACCCTCACTTTTGGTTTGTGAGGCTGAAGCAGAACCAAGTTATGATCTGCTTTCCCAAGTGCAGGCAGCGGGAAAGTATTTCTTGCAAGAATTTCAGTATAGAGATATACTGAAATGTATAATTTACTTCAAATTCATATTCTCTTGGCTCCAGTGTTGCTGAGAGTCTCTGCCTCCTCATGACCTTGAAATGAATTAAACAGGTTTGATAATTTTATGTTATTTTAATTGAGGTGTGCTTTTGCCCATGAGGTCAGCTAAACCCAAATGGTACAACTCTTGGGGCCGAAATGAGTCTAGAAACAAACTAGTAGGTGAAGATCAGTATATCAAATATATACACAGGAAGTATGTGTTTAAACACTTTTTAAATGTAGTAAAGAATCTCAAACTTCTTGCTGAAAACTGCAAAAATAAGCATCAGATAGGGAAATGAAAATCTGGAGGCCCTGTAATAAAGAATAAAAGAAAGTTAGCTTAACATAATTAAACTATAAACTATAAATAACTAAACTAGAAAAATTAACAATGAAATTTGTATGTTAATTTTCACAACTGATAGCTTGAATATCACACTAAAAACTAGAAAACCATTCTGAAAAATGCTAGCCATACGAAAAGGAATTATTCAGTCAATTAAGAAAAGGTTTTTCTTGCTAGGTTTCCTTCCTTGATGAGGCTTTCTATGCTTATATTCTTGGCTCTTATTTTTTCAATAGAGAGAACTGGTCGTACGGTTTTAAACCGTAAGACCAATGCCAGCTGCTGTTAGAACTTGTAAAAGGATCTGTCATTGGTCTAACGGGCAGGGGTTCTTAAACTTTTTAATCTGAGGACCCAAATAAGACACCAAACTTGGACCCAAGAGAAGGATTATTACCATAATGACAGTAGAACCAATAGACAATGGCCATAATAATAATAATAATAATAATAATAATAATAATAATAAAAATGATGATGATGATGATGAAGAAACAGTAAAAGTTGTCTTTTATTTCAAGCATATTTCTTACGTAAATTGTTCTAAAAATAGAAAGTAAACACATTGTTAATAAAAAACAATTAGTATCACTCTGGACAAGTAAAGATTCCTGAAGTATATCACTGACCGTGTAAATGCTTAATGTAAGCTTTAGTAAAGCTGAGAGAGAAGAATTCTTGGGTACAAATCTGACAAGGACAGAATGGTCTCTTTACTTGGCTGCTTGCTTAACTGTGCCACATAAGGATTAAAGTAGTCCAAAAATAATTATTCAATGCAATTTATTAATATCTTGTCTTGAATAGGATATTTATTTATTTTTTAATAATCATTTTTAAATGAGCGCCGCCATTAACAATACATAAATTAGTTCGCAAATAGTTTAGCATATTCCGCTTTTCATTTAACAGTTAAATAAGCTGGGAGAAAGTAGCTAAATTATTCCTAAAAATGCGCTATTTTATGCAGGGGATAGGATAATTCTTCAAGAATAATTAGGTGAAGCACTGCTCGTCTCGAACCACCCTTACTTAAAAGAAGAGGACGACATGCATCAAGACTCTTTGCAGTGTTGGCTCCTCAGTGGTGGAACGAACTTCCTCTTGCTGTACGAACAGCGGAGACCCTCACTGTCTTCAAACGTCGTCTGAAGACACACTTCTTTCAACAGCACTTGGACTAAAGTCCCCATACTTTTTTTCTACCCTTTTTCTCAAAAAAAAAAAAAAAAAAAAAAATTTTTGTACTAACAACTTACTATTTTCTTCTAGCATGGTTTTTGTACAACTTGGTCAGCGGTAACTTGTTTAATGACAGTAGATTTAATCCTAGCCTTAAATACTGAAGAACAGTCGTAGACTACTAAGCACTGTTGTAAGTCGCTCTGGATAAGAGCGTCTGCTAAATGATGTAAATGTAAATGTAAATGTGAAGTGATCCGTTTTAAATGTTTAATGCTGCCAAACGAGATTGTGCTGAATGTCTGTCACGTGGTCTTAGGAGTTTGATGTTTTCGGGTGTTCTTACGGTTCTCAAAGTTCCAAACATGTCTTTCACACTACCAATATATAGAAAAATTTTTGAAGCATTTTAAAATATTTTGACGAACTGGTATTATTCCTCACCGAGGCATATTAAACTTAACGCAGAATCATCCTTGCACCTCTGCTATAGATTTTGATTCAATATACGCCTTAGTGTCGAGCACTCGATGATCTTTTGCCCATGTCCACTAAAACTGCTTTTAGTATACAACATATATATCCCAATCTTATTCACTCGTCCTTAATAACACTCCGAAATTGTCGCATTCTTCTAGTACATCAGTTTAATTCAGTTTGAAATTTTAAACTAGCACCGCGGTTCCCTCACCTCACAATCTCATCTGTCATTCCTTCATTTTGCCCCCTTTCTTATTCATATCTATGCTTGATGGCCATGTCTTGTCGATTGACAGGGAAGATGGTATTGTGCAAGGGAAATTTTAAAAAAATATTTTTATGCCATACTTGAAACAAAAATAACGGAAATATGACGATAGTGAACTAGAGCTCGTGAGAAAAATCCATTTTGGAGCCGCAAAGTTTACAGAATGGAAAATATAGAAAGTAATAAAAAGTGAAAGGGGAAAAATAACAACAATCGTATATATAAAAAAACACGTTTCATTGCTTATTTCACACCATTAAAACTACAAGAAAATATATTTTTAAAGTGAAACACACCCTAAACGAAAAGCTTTTACTGTACATGCAAAGAAAGAAAGAAAGAAAGAAAGAAAGAAAGAAAGAAAGAAAGAAAGAAAGAAAGAAAGAATCTATGTTTTGAATCTTCGCTTATGGTTATTTAAGTATGTGTGGTTACGGAGTTGTGCAGCCCGCTGTGTTCCTGTGCGGCTTTATAATTCGTCTCACTCGCTGTGTCTCTCGCACAGTAATAGACTGCAGTGTCGTCAGCTCTCAAATCGTTCATTTGCATGTAAAAATTAGCGCTGTCTTTAGAAGGAATAAATCGTCCTTTTATTCCACTGTTATAGTACTCGTTCCCTGGGCTGGCATAGTAAATTAGCCATTCTAGTGATTTTCCTGGCGCCTGTCGTATCCAAGCCATCCAGTAGCTACTCGGGGTGAATCCTTCGACTGCACATTTCAGCTGAACACTTTCGCCGGGTTTCGCTTGCAGCGCACCAGGCTGTTTTAAAACGATCTCAGCCGAGGTATCTAAAAAAACAAAACATTTAAATTAGATAGATAGATAGATAGATAGATAGATAGATAGATAGATAGATAGATAGATAGATAGATAGATAGATAGATAGACCTACATATAACACATGCTGTAAGAAGATGAAGGCAGATGATTTTTTTGTCCATCATTTCATGCGGTATTCCTTTAGCTGAAGTATACATTATATGCCTGTGTCCGGAGTTTAAGTAGGGTGCCGCTGATTTGCATAGACGGGCTTTATCGAAACTAGGTCTTTAACTTTGTGAATTCTTGCAAATATTATTTATTATGTTTGCGTAATGTGATCCATAAATTGAAAATGTATATATTGGTCATAAAAAAACGTGATTCTCGCAGTTAAACATTATTCGTTACCCATTTAAAATTTTACTCCTAAATATTGCATATAGTCACCTGCCCAAGAACATCTCAAATGGCTTTCAAGGGCTGAATATTAAGAATGGATAAAATATTATCAATATTTTACTCTATGTACCCTCTTAAGGCTGTCTAGAATCAGTCAATCAATCAAACAAACAATCAATTAATCAAGTTAAATACTCAAAGTGCGAAGAAATTTCCAAATAAGTACCAACTAACTAAGCTACTCAGAAAAAAAATGAATTAATGTAAATATAAAAAAGCAAACACTAAGACTGACAGATTCCATGAAATTTTAAAAGTGTATTTGATAACTTTTTTCAAAAAATGTGAGATTAGACCCAGAAAGCAGTTATACAGTATTTGCAATTTAAAAGTGCAAAGAAGTGGTCTTAGCAAAGGAGACATAAATGTATTAGTTCAAGATGAATGGGCATATAATTTAACAAGCGAACAGTCCAAACTGGAAAAAAATAAAATAATAATAATAATAATAAGTGGAAGTGACAGTACCATCTCAGTGAAAAGAAGAGCCTGAAAAGGATTAATGTAGAGATGCCTGTTTAAAAGCCAGACAGAGCAGACGAGTCTTTGGTTAGCACTCCACAGGGTAGTGTGCTGAGGCACCATCTGTACTTCTTGTTCTCCTGTGACTATGTGGCCAGACACAGCTTTATTTTCCATCAATACATTTGCTGATGAAACCATGACCAAAATCCTAATCACAAGCAACAACAAGACATCATAGGGGTTTACTTGCCGATTCAGTTGTGCCAGGGAAACAATCTCAGCCTAAATGTCAGCAAAGCAAGGACTTGTCATGGACATAAGAAACCAGAAGGCAACACAGACTTCCATATGCATTGGAGGACAAAATGTTGAGAGGGCAATTAATTTTAAATTTTCTGGAGTTATTATTATTAACAAACCTCCTATGATGGAAAACAATTTTGGATGGCGTTTTCCCTTGCCCGGACGCGGGTCACCGGGGCCCCCCTCTGGAGCCAGGCCTGGAGGTGGGGCTCGATGGCGAGCGCCTGGTGGCCAGGCCTGCACCCATGGGGCTCGGCCGGGCACAGCCCGAAGAGGCAACGTGGGTCCCCCTTCCCATGGGCTCACCACCTATGGGAGGGGCCAAGGAGGTCGGGTGCAGTGTGAGTTGGGTGGTGGCCGAAGGCGGGGACCTTGGCGGTCTGATCCTCGGCTACAGAAGCTGGCTCTTGGGACGTGGAATGTCACCTCTCTGAAGGGGAAGGAGCCTGAGCTAATGCGCGAGGTCGAGAGGTTCCGGCTAGATATAGTCGGGCTCACCTCGACGCGCAGCCTGGACTCTGGAACCAATCTCTTTAAGAGGGGCTGGACTCTCTACCACTCTGGAGTTGCCCCCGGTGAGAGGTGCCGAGCGGGTGTGGGTATACTTATTGCCCCCCGACTTGGAGCCTGTACATTGGGGTTTACCCCGGTGGACGAGAGGGTAGCCTCCCTTTGCCTTCGGGTGGGGGGGACGGGTCCTAACTGTTGTTTGTGCGTATGCACCGAACAGCAGTTTGGAGTACCCACCCTTTTTGGAGTCCCTGGAGGGGGTGCTAGAGGGCATACCATCTGGGGACTCCCTCGTTCTGCTGGGAGACTTCAATGCTCACGTGGGCAATGACAGTGAGACCTGGAAGGGCGTGATTGGGAGGAATGGCACCCCCGATCTGAACCCGAGCGGTGTTTTGTTGTTGGACTTCTGTGCTCATCACGGATTGTCCATAACGAACACCATGTTCAAGCATAGGGGTGTTCATATGTGCACTTGGCACCAGGACACCCTAGGCCTCAGTTCGATGATCGACTTTGTGGTCGTGTCGTCAGACTTGCGGCCACATGTCTTGGACACTCGGGTGAAGAGAGGGGCAGAGCTGTCAACTGATCACCACCTGGTGGTGAGTTGGCTTCGATGGTGGGGGAGGATGCCAGTCAGGCGTGGTAGGCCCAAACGTGTTGTGAGGGTCTGCTGGGAATGTCTGGCAGAGCCCCCTGTCAGAAGTAGCTTCAACTCCCACCTAGGCAGAACTTCGACCACATCCCGAGGGAGGTGGGGGACATTGAGTCCGAATGGGCCATGTTCCGTGTCTCTATTGTTGAGGCAGCTGACCGGAGCTGTGGCCGTAAGGTTGTCGGTGCCTGTCGTGGCGGCAATCCCCGAACCCGTTGGTGGACACCGGCGGTGACGGATGCCGTCAAGCTGAAGAAGAAGTCCTACAGGACCCTTTTGTCCTGTGGGACCCTGGAGGCAGCTGATAGGTACCGGCAGGCCAAGCTGAATGCGGCTTTGGTGGTTGCTGAGGCAAAAACTGGGAGGAGTTTGGGGAGGCCATGGAGAACGACTTTCGGACGGCTTCGAGGAGATTCTGGTCCACCGTCCATTGTCTCAGGAGGGGGAAGCAGTGCAGTGTCAACACTGTATATGGTGGGGATGGTGCGCTGCTGACCTTGACTCGGGATGTTGTGGGTCGGTGGGGGGAGTACTTCGAAGACCCACTCAATCCCATTAACATGCCTTCCAATGAGGAAGCAGAGCCTGGGGACTCAGAGGTGGGCTCCCCCATCTCTGGGACTGAGGTCACCGAGGTGGTCAAAAAACTCCTTGGTGGTAGGGCCCCGGGGGTGGATGAGATACGCCCGGAGTTCCTCAAGGCTCTGGATGTTGTAGGACTGTATTGGTTGACACGCCTCTGCAACATCGCATGGACATCAGGGACAGTGCCTCTGGATTGGCAGACCGGGGTGGTGGTCCCCCTCTTTAAGAAGGGGGACCGGAGGGTGTGTTCCAACTACAGAGAGATCACACTCCTCAGCCTCCCTGGAAAAGTCTATTCAGGGGTCCTGAAGAGGAGGGTCCGTCGGATAGTCGAGCCTCGGATTCAGGAGGAACAGTGTGGTTTTCGTCCTGGTCGCGGAACAGTGGACCAGCTCTATACCCTTAGCAGGGTCCTGGAGGGTGCATGGGAGTTTTCCCAACCAGTCTACATGTGTTTTGTGGACTTGGAAAAGGCATTCGACCGTGTCCCTCGGGGAATCCTGTGGGGGGTACTCTGAGAGTATGGAGTACCGGACCCCCTGATAAGGGCTGTTTGGTCCCTGTACGATCGGTGCCAGAGCTTGGTCCGCATTGCCGGCAGTAAGTCGAACCCATTTCCAGTGAGAGTTGGACTCCGCCAGGGCTGCCCTTTGTCACCGATTCTGTTCATAACTTTTATGGACATAATTTCTAGGCGCAGCCAGGGTGTTGAGGGGGTCCGGTTTGGTGGGCTCAGGATTGGGTCACTGCTTTTTGCAGATGATGTTGTCCTGTTTGCTTCATCAGGCTGTGATCTTCAGCTCTCTCTGGATCGGTTCGCAGCCGAGTGTGAAGCGGCTGGGATGAGAATCAGCACCTCCAAATCCGAGACCATGGTCCTCAGCCGGAAAAGGGTGGAGTGCCCCCTCAGGGTTGGTAGCGAGATCCTGCACCAAGTGGAGGAGTTCAAGTATCTCGGGGTCTTGTTCACGAGTAAAGGAGGAATGGAGCGTGAGATCGACAGGCGGATTGGTGCGGCATCCGCAGTAATGCGGGCTCTGCATCGGTCTGTCGTGGTGAAAAAGGAGCTGAGCCATAAGGCAAAGCTCTCAATTTACCAGTGGATCTATGTTCCTACCCTCACCTATGGTCATGAGCTATGGGTAGTGACCGAAAGAACGAGATCGCGAATACAAGCAGCTGAAATGAGTTTCCTCTGCAGGGTGTCTGGGCTTTCCCTTAAAGATAGGGTGAGAAGCTCAGTCATCCGGGAGGGGCTCAGAGTAGAGCCGCTGCTCCTCCACATCGAGAGGAGTCAGATGAGGTGGCTCGGGCATCTGATCAGGATGCCTCCTGGACGCCTCCCTGGTGAGGTATTCCGGGCACGTCTAACCGGGAGGAGGCCCTGGGGAAGACCCAGGACATGCTGGAGGGACTATGTCTCTTGACTGGCCTGGGAACGCCTTGGGATTCTCCCGGAAGAGCTAGAAGAAGTGGCCGGGGAGAGGGAAGTCTGGGCATCTCTGCTCAAGCTGCTACCCCCGCGACCCGACCTCGGATAAGCGGGAGACAATGGATGGATGAATGGATGGATGGAGTTATTATCTATAATGAACTAGAGTGGACACATTTCATTTCTTGGTGAAAAGAAGGCAGCTCCAAACTTTTATTTCTTCAGGCTTCTGATTAAAGCTTTAATTTCCCCTTCTATTCTCACTGACTTCTAGAGCTGTTAGGTAACTGAAGTAACCACTGTACAAACTGTGCTATTCAAATAGATTTCATCAATGTATAACTGATAATGTGTCTATAACAGTTACAAACAGGTTTTTTTTTATTCTAACTTAACACCATAATAGACTACCATCATATAATTAAGTATATATTGCCTGTACTAAGCTCCTACATTTACAATTAAATGAAATATAAAGCAAAAACCCAATACATATTTTTCCACAGTCATGAACAAAAAAGATGAGCTTTAACTTGAATGTTTCTTCTTATACACTTAGTGATATTTTAATGGATCACAGTGAATCAGGCAGTGGTCTGAATAGCATTTTGGGATAAGGCCTAATCACCTCAGGACTGCAACACATGGCAAAAGTTGGCAAAGTCAACTTAGAATGTCATCAACACACAGCTGTGTTCTGTTTAAGACATATTCACATGCTGTTTTAGAAAAGTAAAAACTGTTATTGAAGACCTCAGCCATTTTGAATAGTCACTTTTCTACCACTTTCATTCTGGGAAATAGTACAGGAGTATTACGTATCTAATGGCAAGATTTAGTAACAGTTTGTATCCTCAAGACATAATGCTACTCAACTTATAACATACATGATCACACCTGATTATCCTTCTTCTCTTGTATTTAGTGTTTGATGTTGTATTCAATTAGTATTTATGTTGGCATTCATACTAATAGTCATTCGCCTGTGGAAAAAATGGAGGTGTGAATCTCATTGTAAAATGTACTATGTACACATGACAATAAAATTTAACATGAGCAATTACTTGCTGTCCATGCTCTATTACAGGGGTAGGCAACGTCGGTCCTGGAGTGCCACAGTATGTGCAGGTTTTTGTTCTAACCCAGTTCCTTAACGAGAACTCAATTATTGCTGATGAAGCACATATTGCTTAAGTGACATTTTAATGCTTCATTTTAGTGGTCTCGCTTATTAAGGTTCTCCAACCTTAATTGCTTATTTCAATCTTAAACTGCTGCATTCAGTGTTTTAATTGCTCCTTATTAGCAATAAGATGTAAAACACGGGTAGGCAATGTCGGTCCTGGTGAGCCGCAGTGGCTACAGGTTTTCATTCAACCCAATTGCTTAATTAGAAACCAATCGTTGCCAATCTCAGACCTTATTTAATTTTATGGCTTGTTAGTCTGTGCAATGTAAGGCTTTTATATCGTAGATTTTTTTCCTTTCCAAGGATATCATCCAAATGATTTGAAGCCTAAAACAGATCATTTTCAGTCTGTCACATTTTTCTATTAAGTGTTTTATTAAATCAAACCGTGCATGATGAACACACACAGATGTAATTGGAAAAAAGCTAGCTGGAGAACTGCTGGCTGCTTTGTCTTTTACATCTTATTGCTAATAAGGAGCAATTAAAACACTGAATGCAGCAGTTTAAGATTGAAATAAGCAATTAAGGTTGGAGAACCTTAATAAGTGAGACCACTAAAATGACGCATTAAAATGTCACTTAAGCAATATGTGCTGCATCAGCAATAATTGAGTTCTCGTTAAGGAACTGGGTTGGAACAAAAACCTGCACATACTGCGGCTCACCAGGACCGACGTTGCCTACCCCTGCTCTATTACATTCAATATGACATTTATATTAGTCTTAACTTACTAAATATTTCAAGCAAGTAACGCATTCACAAAATGAAACACTTACACCTGTTATATTCTATATAATGAATGAATTGTTTGAGAAATTGGTCCTTATTCAAAGCAATAACCATTTCAATGAGACTGATATATTTTTAATAATAATAATAATTCTTTGCATTTATATAGCACTTTTCTTACTACTCAAAGCGCTTAGCAATTGCAGGTTTAGGGCCTTGCTCAAGGGCCAACAGAGCAAAGTCCCTTTTGGCATTTATGGGATTCGAACCGGCAACCTTCCGATTCCCAGTGCAGATCCCTAGCCTCAGAGCCACCACTCCGCCACTTTTAGGGTGTGGCACGGTGACGCAGTGGTAGCGCTGCTGCCTCGCAGTAAGGAGACCTGGGTTCGCTTCCCAGGTCCTCCCTGCGTGGAGTTTGCATGTTCTCCCCATGTCTGTGTGGGTTTCCTCCCACAGTCCAAAGACATGCAGGTTAGGTTCATTGGCAATCCCAAATTGTCCCTAGTGTGTGCTTGGTGTGTGGGTGTGTGTGTGCCCTGCGGTGGGCTGGTGCCCTGCTCGAGATTTGTTCCTGCCTTGCGCCCTGTGCTGGCTGGGATTGGGTCCAGCAGACCCCCGTGACCCTGTGTTAGGATATACCGGGTTGGATAATGGATGGATGGATGGATATTTTAGAAGTTATATACTATATTTTAGAAGTTTCATTCTGGCTTTCATGTATGTATACTATAGCAATGAAATTACTCTTATGAAGGCTGTTAATGACTTGAGACTGAAAATGGATTCAAAGAAGCCTTCCATGATTATAGTGCTTGGTTGAAGTTTTGTTTTTGACACAGTCGACAATGATATTCTTATTGACAGATTATGCAAGTAGGCTAGCTGGTTATTCTGGTTCAGTTTTATTCTGCTTTAAAAGCTAACACACTGGCAGACCTGCTTAGTATCTACTGGTGATTTTTCATTTTTGTCAGTTTTTAGTTCTTGAGATGTTTCTTCAGTGTTCAGTTTTTGTTTGTATTTTGTTCAACTTGTAAATGCTCTCTTTTGGTGAAATCATCAGAAAACGTGACATACATTTTCATAGCTATGAAATGTAGATGTGCTTTTAAATTTGACCCTTAGCTTTTTGGCTCAGATTAGTTATTTCATTTGAACATATTTATATCATGTAAGAAATTTTTGCTAAAAGAAGCAATTTTCTATAGTGCAAAGTTTTATTTTTAGTAGGCTTGACTACTGCAATTGTCTCTTGTCTGTTCTGTTTAAGCCTCAGTTTATTCAGAATACAGCTGGTCATCTCCTTAGAATTCCAAGAGCAAAACTTAAAAGAAGTGGTGAGGCGGCCTTCTGCTGTTATGCACCTAAAATCTGGAATAGCCTGCCAGTAGGAATTCACCAGGCTAATACAGTGGAGCACTTCAAAAAACTGCTGAAAACACATTACTTTAACATGGCCTTCTTATAACTTCACTGTAATTTAATCCTGATACTCTGTATATCCAATTCATTATAATAACTATTCATGGTGGCTCTAAAATCTGTACTAACCCCTACTCTCTCTTCTGTTTCCTTTTTCGGTGTCCTTTTGGTGGTGGCGTGTGCCACCACCATCTACTCAAAGCACTGTGATGTTCTAACAGTGATGAATTAAAAGCCAGAAGTATGCATGACCATTGTCATCAAGTCCTTCCGTGAGAACCCTAATTACAAAGAGGACTATTTCATTTATGTTAGGTAGAATGCCCAGAGGGGACTGGGTGGTCTCGTGGCCTGGAACCCCTACAGATTTTATTTTTTTCTCCAGCCGTCTGGAGGTTTTTTTTTCTTTTTTCTGTCCTCCCTGGCCATCGGACCTTACTCCTTTTCTATGTTAACTAATGTTGTCTTATTTTAATTTCTTACTTTGTCTTTTATTTTTCTTTTCTTCATTATGTAAAGCACTTTGAGCTACTTTTTTGTATGAAAATGTGCTATATAAGTAAATGTTGTTGTTGTTGTTAGGTCTTTATAAGTTACATCATATTACACCTCTTTTAAAGTCTTTACTTTAGCTTTCTTTAAGTATTGGTTTGATTTTAAAATCCTTATTCAGTGAGGTCACTGCATTAAGGAGAAGTGGAGCATTTTTCCCCACCTCCAAGAAGACAGCACAGTTGTTGAAAAATTAAATGAATAGTAAACTTGCTTCAGTATTTTGACATGCTGTTAAAATGTTTATAGGAAAGTCAGCATTGATATTATAATGACATTTTTACAATATTCCGTGAAAAACTTTTTGCATTTTCTGATTTAAAGAAACATTTCTTTATTAAGTATGAAGAATGTTCTTTGTTCCAGGCCCCCCTCTAGGCTGTTTCTTCATTGCTTGGCCAGGTCCTCTGACACTGTAAAGTTCTCTGCATAACTTTCTTCATGTATGAAGTCGGCAGCTCTTCTCAGCAAAACATTAGTTCATTTATTCTGATGCATTTTAAAGGATGCATAAAATTTAGCATCTTGTTATTTCAGAGTAGTCATCGTTATTGTGAATCACATTGATTACTCATGTACAATATATTTTAGCATTTTGACTGTTGAACAACATCTGGTAATTTATGAATACTGTTTTCTAGTGGATGTACTGTATGACACAAGAATACATTGATAGCTCTTTAATTTGTATGATTTCCTTGTACCATTATTTGGCAAATATTTCATCATCACTGATTCTGGTAGCCTACTACTGTGTGAAATGCAGTTTTTATCCCTTTCTGCCTTATTTGAGGTTAGCCATGTCCTGCATTAGGCACTTTCTAATGTCATTGCTGACACTTTGATCTTTTAGGGCTCTTTCTATGACACTTAAATGATATTAATTTTGTCCTGCGGTGGGTTGGCACCCTGCCCGGGATTGGTTCCTGCCTTGTGCCCTGTGTTGGCTGGGATTGGCTCCAGCAGACCCCCGTGGCCCTGTGTTCGGATTCAGTGGGTTAGAAAATGGATGGATGGATGGATGGATGGATGGATGGATGGATGGATGGATGGATGGATGGATGATATTAATTTTTGCATATCCATTACCGGAACATTTGTGTACCAGGTCCACCACCTGCCACTTACTTGGGGGTCCGAGATAACACCATCTGCACTCAATACTCAAACTTTATCAGCAGATCCAACCTAAAATATTTACCATGATTGCCACTGGTCATATACTTGGGCCAATAGATTCGGACACAAGAGAGAGCCTACTATGTTTTGCTCTTAAAGTACTTGATCATCAATCCACCCTTCTCATACACACTTTAGAATGCTCGCACATACACAACCGCTACACACCACCTGACAGGATAGCTGCACCTGTTGTGGAAACAAATTTTCTCTGTCTTCAAAGAAGGCAGTTATAGAGTCCAGATGAGAATGCAGTACATTTTTTTATTTGCACAGAGTTATGCGCAAATGTTTCAGTCCATGGAGTGAGCCCTGAATTGAACAATTCATCTCCTTTAATACTATTTTATTACCACGCTTATTTTAACTTCACCTGTTTGTTGTCTGGTACAAATTTTGTAATCAATATTTAACCCACTTCCTATTGTCCAAATGACTTGACATTTTGTGCACTTACTCACTTCCAATGACAATACATGAATCAATAATCAGTTTCACTAATTGATCAATTAATCCATGCCCTTGTGAATTTCCCCTTGGGATTAATAAAGTATCTATCTATCTATCTATCTATCTATCTATCTATCTATCTATCTATCTATCTATCTATCTATCTATCTATCTATCTAATTAAGAAATGAAATTTTTATATGAAGAATAGTTTAAGATTTCACCAATAGATGGCGCTAATAACGGATAGAAATATTAAAAAATATTGTAAAATAAAAGCATCATCAATCAACATTCAAAAAACACTTCTTAAAATCTTAGCAAAAGTGCCCATCTTTTATTTTATGAGTGATATATGTGAGACTGGTGACTTCCTCAAGAATTTGTTCTTGACTTGTTAGAGGGATGCTTCATAACCATATCTTGGGTTTCTTCGACAATAAGACACGCCAACAGCCTTCTCAAATACAACACCCAATCTCCTCTCGAGCTTGATGCACCTCAAAACAGGAAACACCACCAAAATCGCCTGCCCATCCCCAAGTCGGTTCTGTAGCTAATCAGAGACATCTATACTGCCTCCCTCAAATGCTACTGCTGCTGCGGTGGCAGCTTTGTGGAAGTGCAGCTCTTCTGGGCTATTTGAACAACAAGGTCATCTTCTCCGTCATTTGCTCAAACACCTTTGGATATCTTTGTGGCTACTGATGAGGAGTGCACTAGGACAGAGTTAACCAAGCACACCCTCAACACGGGTGATGCCTTCCTTATTTGACTGTGTCCCCCACTTCTACTGCTTGCTAAATGTCAAATTGCTGAGCAAAAGATGAAGGAAATGACAGCAGCAGGAGCGATCAAACCCTTATCCAGTCCCTGGGCAGTAGCCGCCATTCTCGTATGTAAAACGTGGTCTTGCATTGATCACTGATTACCATTAGCTAAACAGAGTTACCATGCCCTAGATCGATGATGCACTAGATGTCATCAGTGGCTTGAGCTGGTTCTGTTCCTCACACTTGCACAGTGGATACTGGCAGGTGGCACTTGCATCAGACTCTAAGGAGAAGATGGCCTTTACCATTGTGTAGGGATAGTGGCATTTTAATGTCATCTCATTTGGTTTATGCAATGTGCCCACCATATTTGAGTGCCTGATTAGTTGCCAGTATACCACATGGCCGCAGAATTGTATATCTGGATGATCTCCTAGTGCACACCCTCAGCTTAAATAAACCGCTGCAGCATCCTGCAGAAGAATTCTCTGCCATCATTGCTGCCAAACTACAGCTCAACCCAGGAAAATACCAGATTTTAAGTTGTGAGGTCAATTTTCTAGGGCACTTGTCAGTGCCATGGGAGTTGCCACTAACCCTGACAAGGTCTCTGCCATGCGAGATTGTCCTTAACCCCTTAACATCTCTGAGGTCCACAGCTTCCTGAGTCTCACATCATATTATCAGAGGATTGTCTGGGATTTTACCCACATAACAGCTCCCTTGCATCAGCTCACAACCCAGGGCTCCCTCCAACTTATAATGGACCCCTGAGCGTAAAGTTGCCTTTTGTCAGCTCAAAAAAACCCTTAGCACCACACCTGTCCTGGCTGTCCCAGACCAGATGAAACCATTTATTATAGACACTGATGCCAGCAATCAGGGCATTAGATTGGTCATCAGGTATTTCAGCCACTGTCTGAGCAAGCCAGAGAGAAACTATTGTGTCACCTGGAGAGAACTGCTCACCATCATATCTGGTTTGTACCACTTCCAAGCCTACTTGTATTGTAAACCCTTTATTCTGAGGATGGATTATGTCTTGCTCACCTGGCTGATAAATGTCTAAGAGCCAGAGTATCAGGAGGCATACTGGCTCAAGACTCTGTAGGTACACCAGTTTGACATCAAGCACAGTGCCAGACCACAGAATTCCAACACCAATGCTCGTTCTCGCCATCCCTGCCTCCTAAGTGACTGCCATCACTTCACCCAAGCAGAACAAAACCAGGGAGCCTCTACTGAATGCCATGTGTTGACAGCAAAACTGACGGAACTAGCGGCAGTGGACATCCTGTGCTAGTTTCCTTGGTCTGAATCTGGAAACCACTATGTTCTCATTGCAATGGACTATTTTACCAAAGTGCCTGAGGCCTACGTGATTCCTGATCAGAGTGCCTCTACATGCACTAAAAGGCTTGTGGAAGAGATGTTTTGTTGATTCGGAGTACAGGAGGAACTGCATAGTTACCAGGGCCATAATTTTGAATCAGAGGTGATGAAAGAGGTCTGTAGATTCCTCCAAGTCTCCAAGACTCAGATCACTCCTCTGCCTCCCCAAAGTGATGGCTTTGTAAAGCGATTCTTGCGCACCCTGGTTACTCAGGTATCCATCCTAACAGAAGAGCACCAATGGGACTGGGATCAACAACTGTCAATTGTGCTGTGGGTGTATCAATTTGCTGCATGCTTGGACCACACATTGCTACTGTATGTTACATGCATGCATTGTAAATCTTTAATCCAGGAACTGAAACCCAAAATCAGAAGTAAAGTCCAGAAACAAGAATAAATCCAATCCAGTCCAGACCTCACAAATATGTACTATTCATCACTCAATGACTCTGGTCCCAATGTAGTGGTTTCATCATGTTCTCATTTTAATTTTTTCTTAGCAATCCCTAGATCACCAAAAATTATTTATTAATTGTTTTAGTTTTCTTGTAACCCAGGAATCCAGTGGTCACATTTTTTTGATTAATTAATCTTTTCTTAAGTTAGTTATTTTTGCCTCATCTAACAATGTTAATTTGTTGTTTTTTCACCGCCATTTTGGGACCTGTGTTGGCTGGGATTGGCTCCAGCAGACCCCCGTGACCCTGTAGTTAGGATATAGCAGGTTGGATAATGGATGGATGGATGGATTTTGGGACTTAGTGTTAAAGGTTGCTATGTGGTTGTTAGGGTGGCATCAGAGGTCATGGAAAGCATGATATCACAAAGCAAATAGTGCAAACGTCAGCCACTTTGACTTCCTGTTTGTCTAAATTTGGATTCACTAAAAAGACTTAGCATTCTCTTTGTTAATTTAAAGGCTCTTTAGTTTAGTTTTATTTTATTTGTGTGTGTATTCCACTATGATTTATAGTACTCATTTTGGCCCAGAATTCTTAAGCTTTAGATATACTTACTGCCATCTTTCACTACAATTGTGTGTCTTACGTTATGGACTTATTATTATTTACAGATACAAACTTAGCTTCCTTTCCCCAACTTCAATCTATCTCCTAATTCCATTATTAAAAATAACTGCTGCCATGCTATATCCAGCAGAGGGTGCACACTCGCTGGGAATGGGTTAGTTAATGATTGCAGCGTGGTACTAACCTATCTCTATATAAATATAATTTTAATGGTGATATCCCTCCCCAGTGATACTGTGGTAATGTTCATTAATAATCACTTAGGCAGCATACACTTAGCTTGAGTTTAATGTCGGCTTCCACTGCAAATAGTACAAAGATGAATGAAGCCAGTGACAAAACCCAGTCCTGGAGTGGGGGCTCAAGGATTGGAGTCTATCGATGTTGTCAGTGTTGATGTGGAAGGCATTCTCAGGAAAAGGTGGCAATGTCATCCATCCGTCCAATGGCTTCAAAGTGTGTCAAGCAATTTTCCAAGGCTTTATATTGTTTCTCCAAGTCCAGGTCCCCTCAGGTGAACATGAAAGTCCATACAAGGCCACAATGCTCTCCAAACAAGGACACAAGTTTATACTGACTTAACATATAGAAAACAGCACATGGTTACAGCATCCCACAGTTTGACTACACGGTTTCCATACACAATTACATCTTAAATATACAATTCCTATACACTTTTTTATGTACAGGTGAGAAACTTTGTCAAAGGGAACCTGACCCATTTCCCTAATTTTCCATTTATATTTACTCCAAAATATATTTTAGTAATTAAGAGAATGTAAGTCAAATTTCTAGACTTTGTTGGCTCATTTCACAGTGTTCACTTCTAGATGATTTCTTGGTTTCTTGGTTAATTATCTATGTTATAGTACACTGTGGTTGTTAAAGCTACTGATGATGATACTGATGATGATATCTTCATCTATTACAGTACCTACTTAATCCATTTCAGGCTTGCGAGACCCAATGTCTATTCTGGTAGAAAAGGGCACTGGAGCCAACTCCAGATAAGGCATCATAATAATGATTATGATGATAATTAATTATGACAGCACAGTGGTACAGTGCTTCCAGTAACCAAGGGCTTGAATCATATTTTAATCACTTTCCATGTTAAATCTCCATCCATGTTCACATGAATACTCCTTTCAGTACTGTGATTTTCTTTGTACCACCTATTAACTAAATAATATACCATTAATGGATCTTCATCCACACCTACTTCTTTCCTTGTCACATAATGTGATTTTTTAACTTGTTTAGTCCAGACCAGAGATGCAATGAGGGGCTGGAGCCTATCCCAGCTAGAACCAGGCACAAAGCAGGAACAAACCTTGTGCTGTCCCTTTCTTTCTTTGTACTTTAAGTAACCAATAGCAAAACTTTAGGCAAGAATCTTTTAAATCTCACACTAGTATTAAAAAACGTAATAAAGTATATCATTTTAATTAAACACCTCACTGTACTGCAGGAATTAGCACTGCTACCTCACAGCTCCAACAGTCTGGTTTTAAATTCTGCCCATTTACTGTCTGTGAGTATTTTGAATGTCCTTCTTGCAAGTTTTCTTGCATGCTCTGGATGATTGTATGCATCTCAAAGGCATGCATGTCAGGTTTATTGATTACTTTATGCTGTGGAAGGCTTAAACAGGGTAATGAAAGAGTTTATTTATCCATCCATCCATTTTCCAACCCGCTGAATCCGAACACAGGGTCACGGGGGTCTGCTGGAGCCAATCCCAGCCAACACAGGGCACAAGGCAGGGAACAAATCCCGGGCAGGGTGCCAACCCACCGCAGGACACACACAAACACACCCACACACCAAGCACACACTAGGGCCAATTTAGAATCGCCAATCCACCTAACCTGCATGTCTTTGGACTGTGGGAGGAAACCGGAGCGCCCGGAGGAAACCCATGCAGACACGGGGAGAACATGCAAACTCCACGCAGGGTGGACCCGGGAAGTGAACCCGGGTCTCCTAACTGCGAGGCAGCAGCGCTACCACTGTGCCACCGTGCCGCCCGAGTTTATTTATTATAATAAATAATAAAAGTAATAATAATTATTAATACTACTAGATTAGATTAGATTAAATTAAATTAGATCAATTTTTAATCTCAGGGGGAAAATCACATGCATACAGCAGTAGAAAAATAAAAAGCAATGATACAGACTAATAGGGAAAATAATATAGCCAATCAATCAATTGATAAATAAATAAATAAATAAATAAATAAATAAATAAATAAATAAAAGCTTCTTGCTCATATTTTGGGTTTAAACAGATATTGAAGCAGATTACCCGTCAAAGCCAAAGAAAAAAAAACAACTGCAGTTCTTTTATATTAAGTTTAGAAGAATGAAATAACTGGTGGCATTTGAAATGTCAATTAATTTTCTAACCCGCTTAATCCAGACCAAGACTGTGAGGGGGCTAGAGCCCATGTCAGCTAGCACAAAGCACAAGGCATGAACAAACCCTAGACAGGGTGCCAGTCCATCGTGGTTACACACACATAACACACTCCCCAAACAAACTCTCGTGCAGTAATTCTTAACCTTTTCTGAGTCATGGACCCCTTTAAGAATCTGATGAAAGCTATGGACCTCCTTCCCCAGAACTATTCACATAAACAAAACTTTGCATGCAATGAATACAATGTACTTTATTCGTAGAGATTTGATTGTCTTATACATATATGACATACACAAAATATTATTAAACTTTTAAGTAAACAACCTAAAAAAAACACTCCTTTTTACTCAAAAAGTCATGGCCACTCGTTATAATTATGAAATACAATCCTCTTCTGCAAATTAAAACAGATCTACTATTACTACGTTTTCTACTACAATTACTTCTATTACTACATCTACTCTCTCATTATCTACTTTATTTCAATGAGGAGGTTGTTCTTGTTTTCCTTGAATAAGAATATGAAACTGTGGAGTGGTCTTCGACAAGGTGACACGAACGTGTTCTTTGACATCCAATCTATTTCAGCTTTTCATTTTGATAGTAACAAGTGCTGAAAACCCTGATTCACAAAGGAAATCAGAACACTCATAGCTCACTTTATCAGACAAGTGTAGACTTGTATCAATGTACACCAGAATTCTCCAAGACTCTCCTAGCTGACACAGAGTCTGATTGCTTTTTCACAGCACTTTCACGTGCATTTCTCCATACTGCACCCACATGCGCACCACCCACACATAACTTTTCAGCCAACCACACTTGAAAGAAAATGTGGTCAATTAATCCTCACCAGTATATGAGAAGATAATCAAGCTGTTATAAACTGTAGAAAATGAGAAACAACACTTGCTCTTATGGAGTGGCACAAGATGAGTATGTAACTCTTGCATTAAGCTTAGATTAGATAAATACTTGACAGAAAATAATATGCAAGAAAAATAACGTGAGAAAGTTTATGAAAGAAAAATCAACAGCACCGGGCTGTATAGTGAATATAAATGTTAATTTTTATCTGACCCTCACGGACCCCCTGAAACCCATACATGAACCCCCTAGGGGTCCACAGACCTCAGGTTAAGAGCTCCTGCTTTATTGTCTCCAGTTCACCTAACCTGAATGTGTTTGGACTGTGGGAGGAAACCAGAGCACCCAGAGGAAACCAACACAGACACAGAGAGAGCATGCAAACTTCAAATGAGGAGAACTCAGGACGTAAACCCTGATATCCTTACTGCGATGCAGCAGTGCTACTACTGTACCAATATACCATCTCCATTTGAAACAGATGAGCAAAATAGAAAATGAATGGATGGGTACATTTTGAGTTTTTAATTGTATATTGAATAGATTGCTTTTATTTTTAATTTTTTTCAGTCTTTTGATATATCAATCTATTGCAGGACATTTTTTTTCTTTAAGTAAAATTTTTTGTAAATTCAGTTTGGTACTGGTTTTGTAAATGAAAAATTAAAGAATGTAATGCCACCATCCAACATTGCATTTTTTTAAACCCATTACAGTACTTCCATTTCATGACCATGGGGGCCTATTCATGCAGCATTTAACATGGGACAAAAACAAACTTTATATGGGATTACATACAAGGTACACTCAGATGCACACTCAAACTCACAACAGAGTGGTGAGGACATGGGAAAATAGTGGAACAGCTGCAAAAAACTGAGAGACAGAGAGAACATGCAAACTGGTCTGAACTCAACACTGTGAAAAATTGAGAAAGGAGTGGACTGTGCCAATATGAAGAAATGGAATAGAATATTTCATTAAAGGCATTACTAAGACTGGAGAAGTTTAGTAGGAACAAAACTTAAAAACATTAAATTATCAAAGAGCACAATTAATGAAAAATAATTTTAAAATATACTCCTGGAGAAGAGTTAAATCTTCATATCACTAAAAGATCAATTAAGGTTTTCCGAAAACAACAACAACACTATCAGCAGCAGAAGGGTCGGAAAATGGATGGATGAATTGATAATAAAAGAAAACGTGATAAATTTAAGGCAACATCTTAATATCACGTTAAAAAATGCCTTAAATACTTAAGAACAGAGCTAAAGGTAAAGGGTAAAGCAATTTTTAAAACTATACAGCTGTTGACTTGCAAAGAATAAAGTCTACACCAAAGCTGCATTAATTAAAAAATAAATTAAATTTCAATTTGAAAGTCCATCATACAAATAACAACAAATATGGAAATATCCTTCATATTTAATAAAGCTTTCATTTATAACATAATTATTGAAAGAAAAAAGTAACGAAGTTCACATTTCTTGTATTTTCGTGTAAACTTTGTTTTTGAATTAAGTGTTTCAATATAAGAACATATGTCAATATTTCCTCTAAAAGTATGTCGCTGTGTTTTTGTGCGGCTTTCTTATTCGTCTCGCTCGCTGTGTCCCTAGCACAGTAGTAGACTGCGGTGTCGTCGACTCTCAGATCGGTCATGTGTATATAGAAGTTTGAAGTGTCTTTCGAAGCAGTGAATCTTCCTTTTATTGAAGGGGCATAGTTGTTGCTAGATGAGCTGTAGTAGTATATTAGCCATTCCAGACCTTTTCCAGGCGCCTGTCTAATCCAGTACATGTCGCTGCTGCTTACAGAAGTCCCTTCCACTGCACATTTCAGCTGTAGACTTGCCCCTGGCTTCACCTGCTGTGGATCAGACTGCCTTAAAATGATAGCAGTCTTTACATCTAAAGAAGAAATTAACAGACGTATTAGATGTTTTAAAATTTAAGATAGATAGATAGATAGATAGATAGATAGATAGATAGATAGATAGATAGATAGATAGATAGATAGATAGATAGATAGATAGATAGATAGATAGATAGATAGATAGATAGATAGATAGATAGATAGACCTACACATAACACATGTTGTTAGGAGGTAAATGCAGATATACTTTGCTGACATGTTTAAACGTCAGTATTCTTTATTTTAAAGTGTTCAGAAGAGGTCCATGACTGCAGTCTTAAGTAACTCGCCAGTCTCCATATTTGCATAGACGCGCATTCGTTATAAGCGGGGCATAAAAGAAGAGTACATTTTTGCATAAAGTGTCCTGTTTTTTAAAGCTTACATCTTAGATCCTATTATAATTTCCATAACAATCTGTATGTTTTAAAGTGACACAATTAGAATACAAACCTCATAAGCTTCCGTTTAGGTTTGGTGTTTTTCACATGCTGTTTTTCTCGAGGCTTGCAGTGAAATGCGTAGGAGCACCTCAACCTTATCCTAACATTCGCTGATATACACTGAAACGATAACCATTAAAATATTTTTCATTCAAACAATCCTTATTTTATTTGGAGCTTTTAGTAACGTGCAAGACAATTTGAAGGGCAAACGAAATTTGAAATACTATATCAATAGTGAAAGAGAGCAAAGTAATTACAGAAGGTTAAATATATGAGATATAACTAATACAACAAATCAAATAAAAGCAAGAAATACTCCATTGAAATACCCAGGAGGATATTGAATCTACAGCCGCCCGATTTAAATGAACGCAGTAAACACATTACTTAAGTAACTGAGAGAATACGGAGATATTAGAGCATCCATTTCTAGACTTCATGTTGTGACAAAGTAAATGAGATAAGCCATTAGCAGTGGTATTTTAAGGCCAAGTCTTATACTTCAATATTATGTATAACTGATGCCACTCTCCCTGCTATCAAGTCATTTGTGCCAGTTTGTAGAAGACTTTTGCCAGGGAGTAGTTTTATTTGTTTTTGGTCTGCCTGCAAGTTGAATTGATGCTCACATATTAGGGTTCATCATTTTCTGTTGATTAGAATATAGCAATTGATTTGTTTTCAATCCTATTTTTTGTAAAAATGTATTTATTAGTATGGAATGATGATAACAAAATCAATAAAATAAAAAAAAGAATATCAGCATTGAGTAATTTTTTATACATTTGCAGTATTTCATATAGGGCGGCACGGTGGCGCAGTGGGTAGTGCTGCTGCCTCGCAGTTGGGAGATCTGGGGACCTGGGTTCGATTCCCGGGTCCTCCCTGCGTGGAGTTTGCATGTTCTCCCCGTGTCTGCGTGGGCTTCCTCCGGGGGCTCCGGTTTCCTCCCACAGTCCAAAGACATGCAGGTTAGGTAAATTGGCCCTAGTGTGTGCTTGGTGTGTGGGTATTGTGTGTGTCCTGCGGTGTGTTGGCACCCTGCCCAGGATTGTTTCCTGCCTTGTGCCCTGTGTTGGCTGGGATTGGCTCCGGCAGACTCCCGTGACCCTGTGTTTGGATTCAGCGGGTTGGGAAATGGATGGATGGATGGAGTATTTCATATAACTGGATGTGAAAATATTGCTTTCTTTACGTGTCCTGTTCTTGGGTTTAACCACACTAATACTGTAAATGGATAGCCAGAATATTTAGACACGAAGGGTCAAATAGTGAAAATGCAGGATTAGTGCAATTCCTTAAAGCTTTCCTTTGCAGCATTTGTTCAAGAAACTCATACAAATTATACAGTAATGCCTGCTTAAGTTACCATAATGTACCATAAGAGAGAATTCATCTTAAATTACTAGGGAGGCTCTGAATAAACACAATGTCATTAGCAGCTGGAGCTTTAGCTGCTGCATGAGGCACATGCTTTAGGTTGAAGGCCAGTAGACAAATTTGCATGGCCAAGAAAGATAAGTTTTGTTTTTCTAAAGTGGAGTTTCTCCAAATTAAGTTGCAATTCACTGTGTTGAAGGTAAAGTAGCACAATATAGTGTCAATAACTGTGTACTTCATTTAAGGTGGGCACCTTTATGCTACATGAATGTTACATACTTAATTATGTTACATAATTTTTCAGAATGTGCTTGGAGCAGATATTGGACCATGAGGTACCCTTGTAGACCAAAAAATGTTTATCATACATTATAAATGCAATTTTTCTCTTATGTTCTCTTGTAAAGCTATTTATAGCCAGCAAACACTGGATTTAATGAAAGGCTGTGTCAGTGAGCATCTGTCAAATAAACAAAAAGATAACTCTCATCCTGAAAAGATAAGATGGTAAGTGGCACAGTGTTTTAGCCGTGTAGCCTTCATCAAGTGTTTGTCTGGCACATCTCATGAAGTCCACGGCAGCTGAAATGTTGTGACTCTTATCTTCTTTTCTTTTAGCATGGGTGCAATGTTTACTTTTTTTGACCTAAGCAAAATGTAATTCAACAGCAGAAAACACCATAGCTCCCTGAAGCTAAGAAAAATCCTCTTTTATGTATTAAAGTGTGAGTATCTCTCATTTTCTTGGAGATTCATTCAGCATTTTCCCCATTTGTCAATCAGTTCGAAGGTAACACAAAATGAAAACATACAGTGCTATTGAGTCCTCACAGGTGGTGCAGTGGTAGTGCTGCTGCTTTGCAGTAAGGAGACTGTGGAAGATTGTGGGTTAGCTTCCCGGTTCCTCCCTGTGTGGATAGCGCTTTGAGTACTGAGAAAAGTGCTATATAAATGTAATGAATTATTATTTATCTGTATCTTCATTGTAAACTGTATTTTACACCAAGGAGACAGGATCATAAAGAGAAAATGTTGTATGTTAACATTTATATTAAGAAAAACAAAACAAACACAGATAATCAGTATAAACAACTATCAAAGAAATAAGAAATAACAATAGAAAAGAAAGAAGTAAGAAATAGCAATATTTTTTAAAAGACTATTAATTAAGAATACAGGGAAAAAAGCAGTCCTGTAATGAAGTTGGTAGATGTTGAAAGTTTAACAGGAACCCATTCAGCTTCAGGAGTGATAGAGAGCCATAAGCATCAATGACTACCTGGGATTCATGACATCCATGTACCCACTAATTTTGTTGATGTAAACCAATCCTCAATTTTAGGGCATGATATCCCCGCTAATCCCAAATATAGATGCCTCAGGAGTGTATCAAATTCTAAACTCTGTATTTTCAAAAGTCAAAGGAAAAGGAATTAGGAATTTTCACACAAGATGCTATTGAAGTGATCTTTTGCTAATGTAGAATAAAAAAGAGAACGGAGAGGTTTAGAGGAAAGAAGATGTGGGAGGGAAAGGGATATCATATTGATCTGGCAAGATTTTGCACTGCATGCCATGTATTGGTACAAATAAACCTTTTATTTGGAGAAAATTATTTGTACCCGGGACATGTGGCATGGTGGTTGTGTATGGAGTTTGGTATGCTGCAATGCCCCTTATAGTCACAGTGTTTAATGTAATGCCTTTTAAAGATTTTGTTTACTCTGCTCAATGATAATATGATTTGAAAGACATGTTTTATTGTTCACCTTGAAATCTAACTTGTTTAAATCTAAATATATATCAAACACTATGATCACTAAAATAGCTCTTAAAAGCTGTATCTAACAAATCAATGAATAAGGTAAATTAGATGATAATTCTTCAGCTCTTTGGAACAAGGAACTCCACTGCTATGTAAAATTCAATCTAAAGAAATGTGAATGCTTCATCTGTTTTGTTCTTTCTCTTCAGTCTTTAAACTAGTGCAGGAACCTCACCAGGTAACAGCATTCTATATTATGTGTAAATCTTACATATAGTCATAACAGAAAATTCTAGAAAAATCCAATTAACTTAGAAAGTGCATGTCTATTGGAAAGGTAGGAAGAAAGAGAAGCCTGAAGAGAAAATTCTCAAAGATGTGAAAAATGTTCTACCTTCCACATAGATGGGTACCTGGAGTGGCAAGTCACCAACACTAACAGCAACAATAGCAGGTATCTGAGAATTAAATCATTAAAATATTATTTTTTTCTGTGCTAGTTAGTAATAATAATAGACTTTCTAAAAGAAACTCTGTAGAGAAAAGCCAAGCAAAATGACACCTTTTATTGGCTAACTAGAAAGATTACAATATGCAAGCTTTCGAGGCAACTCAGGCCCCTTCTTCAGGCAAGATGTAATACAGAAACTGAAGTTTCCTATGTTTATATACACACTCTAGGACAAGAAACAACATTGGTAAATCTTTAAATGAGAGATTTTGTATGTAAAAAATTAATAGATTCATTCAGGCTAGGGTTAATTTAGCAAGAGAGAAAAGAACAATGTATTGTCAAGATCTCTGGATAAGATAACTGTCCAACAAAGTCTTTTGAAGTTTGTAATGAGTTTTTCAAAACAATGTGGGTCTGTAGACAGGTTGTCTGTCATTCTGAGAGATGTAAACAATCCTCATATCTGGCCATAAAACTCTTGTCTTTATTCAATCCATGTTGTAAAGTATTAAATTTTAGCATGAGTTTAACTTCCCATTCTTTTCTCTCTTGCTGTGTTTTGAAGTTGCCCATAAGCATTGTGACCTTAAAGTCCTTCTCACAGTGTCCATGGCTGTTGAAGTGGGCCGCCACAGGAACATCTGTGTTGCCATGTTTAATGTGGAACCTGTGTAAGTTCATTCTCTGGCGGAGTGTTTGTCCAGTTTCTCCCACATAGAGTGCAGTGTCAGGACATTTCATGCAGAAAATTAGGTAGACTACATTAGATGATCTGCAGGAAAATGATCCCTTGATGTGATGTTTGAGTCGGCAGTGTGGTATAACTATACGGTCTGTATCATAGATGTGGGCACATGTTTTGAATCTTTTCTGTAGGCATGGAGATGTGCCATTTTCTGCTGGTTCACTTAGGGAGCCTCGGACAATTAATTGTTGAAGGTTTGGTGGTTGTCTGTATGCCAGGAGGGGAGGTTCAGGAAATACATTTTTCAGTGTTTGGTCATTGTTTAGTATTGGCTGAAGTTCTTTTATAATTTTTCGAAGTGTTTCAAGATGTGGGTTGTAGGTGACAACAAGGGGGATGCGATCCTTGTTGTCTTTGTTTTTATATTCCAGAAGGTTGTCTCTGGGTATGGCAGTAGCTCTTCTTATTTGAGTGTCTGTTGTTTTCGGGGTGTAACCTTGTTTGATGAAATCTTGTCTGAGCTCCTGCAGTTGTTGATCCCGGTCTGTTGGGTCTGAGCAAATACGATTGTACCGTATTGCTTGGCTGAAAATAATGGAGCGCCTTATATGCTTGGGGTGGAAGCTATCATTTTTTTACTACATGGAACTGAAGACCCGGTGGAAGAAACTGGCACACATGGACAGCGACATCTTCTTCTTAACTAAATGCAAAAAGGAAAATCTTATCCCGAAAGGCATCATGATAAGGAATCCAACCATTCACACTTATAATACTCGGTTTGCAGAGCAACTTTGTTTTAGGACATCTGCAAGGATAAGAAACCACTTAATCCAAATTTTCTACAACATCAAGAAGAACACGCAAAGAGAGATCCAAAACCTCATCCTGCTCCTTGGAAATGACAGGCAGGAGATGGTAAAGGAGCTCCATTGCTATTACAAAAGACTCCAGAAACTCCTTATTGTTAACAAAAAGAAAAAGCTGCATAGACTACGAGAGAAAGCTGGACACTTAATAGCAAAAAACAAAGAGCAACAGACCTGCATTGTTAATCTCTCCTCATACACACCAAATGAAGCAGAGATGTCGGTACTTACAAAGGGACTCTCATATTGTCCTGCAAAGCCCATTGACAACATCAGACTCTGCAGTGATATGGAAGAATTCTTCAGAAAACTCAGACTAAAAGAATTTTTCCACAAGAAAGAAAACAGTAACACACAGGAACCAACAACAAGCAGTTACAACAACCCCACCAATAAATCCACATGGACACCAGAAGCTGGCAGAAACTCTACCCTGGATAATTATATAGACTGCTTCCAACAGAGAGTGAAAACAGGAATCTTAAACAGGCAACAAAATCGGATAGAAAACATTACTAGGGATGAGCGGAGAGCCATACATTCACTAAGGGAAAATACAGAAATCATTATCAAACCAGCAGACAAAGGGGGTGCTTTAGTCATCATGAACACGTCAGATTACATACAGGAGGCACAAAGACAATTGTCCAATACTATGCATTATCACAAACTGCAAGAAGACCCAACAGATCTCTACAAAAAGGAACTAAAAAAAATAGTAAGTAGCTTTCCTCTTGACATCAGGGATCATGTAAACAGTTTAATTCCTGAGAACCCCAAAATGGGTTACTTCTACATGCTTCCTAAAATCCACAAAGAAGGGAACCCAGGAAGACCTATAATCTCAGGAATTGGCTCCCTTACAGAAAATGTTTCAGGTTGGGTGGAGCAGATCCTTAAACCCCTCACCCGTAACACAACCAGCTACATCCAGGACACCACTGACTTCTTAAAAAAACTGTCTGCTTTAGGCCCCTTACCTGAGGGAACCTTACTGGCCACAATGGATGTTGAGGCACTTTACACTAACATCCCCCATGATGATGGCATATTGGCATGTGAAATGTACCTCAAACAACATGATTTACCCACAAAGTCAGTAATAGAAATGATAAAATTCACTCTGACACATAATCTATTCTCTTTTGGACAGGATTGCTACTTACAACAAATGGGGACTGCAATGGGATGTCGGTTTGCACCTCACTATGCAAATCTTTTTATGGCAAAATTGGAGGAAGATTTCATGTCAATGTGCATCGTAAAACCAATGTTGTATCTCCATTACATAGATGACATCTTCATAATCTGGACTGCCAGTGAAAAGGACCTCCTCCATTTTCATAATGAATATAATTGTTTTCACCCCAACATAAAGCTGAAGCTGAATTACTCAAAAACAGAAGTCAGCTTCCTTGACACCACCATTCAACTGAAAACCATTCAACACCCTTGTAACTTCTATTTTTCACAAACCGACAGACAGACGGACCTACCTGAAAAATGATAGCTTCCACCCCAAGCATATAAGGCGCTCCATTATTTTCAGCCAAGCAATACGGTACAATCGTATTTGCTCAGACCCAACAGACCGGGATCAACAACTGCAGGAGCTCAGACAAGATTTCATCAAACAAAGTTACACCCCGAAAACAACAGACACTCAAATAAGAAGAGCTACTGCCATACCCAGAGACAACCTTCTGGAATATAAAAACAAAGACAACAAGGATCGCATCCCCCTTGTTGTCACCTACAACCCACATCTTGAAACACTTCGAAAAATTATAAAAGAACTTCAGCCAATACTAAACAATGACCAAACACTGAAAAATGTATTTCCTGAACCTCCCCTCCTGGCATACAGACAACCACCAAACCTTCAACAATTAATTGTCCGAGGCTCCCTAAGTGAACCAACAGAAAATGGCACATCTCCATGCCTACAGAAAAGATGCAAAACATGTGCCCACATCTATGATACAGACCGTATAGTTATACCACACTGCCGACTCGAACATCACATCAAGGGATCATTTTCCTGCAGATCATCTAATGTAGTCTACCTAATTTTATGCATGAAATGTCCTGACACTGCACTCTATGTGGGAGAAACTGGACAAACACTCCGCCAGAGAATGAACTTACACAGGTTCCACATTAAACATGGCAACACAGATGTTCCTGTGGCGGCCCACTTCAACAGCCATGGACACTGTGAGAAGGACTTTAAGGTCACAGTGCTTATGGGCAACTTCAAAACACAGCAAGAGAGAAAAGAATGGGAAGTTAAACTCATGCTAAAATTTAATACTTTACAACATGGATTGAATAAAGACAAGAGTTTTATGGCCAGATATGAGGATTGTTTACATCTCTCAGAATGACAGACAACCTGACTACAGATCCACATTGTTTTGAAAAACTCATTACAAACTTCAAAAGACTTTGTTGGACAGTTATCTTATCCAGAGATCTTGACAATACATTGTTCTTTTCTCTCTTGCTAAATTAACCCTAGCCTGAATGAATCTATTAATTTTTTACATACAAAATCTCTCATTTAAAGATTTACCAATGTTGTTTCTTGTCCTAGAGTGTGTATATAAACATAGGAAACTTCAGTTTCTGTATTACTTCTTGCCTGAAGAAGGGGTCTGAGTTGCCTCGAAAGCTTGCATATTGTAATCTTTCTAGTTAGCCAATAAAAGGTGTCATTTTGCTTGGCTTTTCTCTACATTCATAATGGCTAACACGGTACAGCACCCTAGTACTAAAAGAAACTCTTAAATCAAACAGATAATCAAACAAGTCATTATGCATTGACTGATTTCTGTTTTTCACATTAACAGTACTTACTGCCATGTCTGAAAATGAAAGAATGGTTCATTTACATTTCTTTGCTTAGCATATGCTATTATTTATCTTGACCTACAAAAGAGGTTTACATAATCAAATAAATGCTGGTTTTGAGGGGCTGTTTTGCAACAAGTGATACAGAGCAGGGTTACACATTTGATCATCAAAAGTGAGGAGCTCAACATAACAACCCAAAACTAGGTAATCTTCCATTAGTTAGAAGAACCTATCATTGCCATTACCAATTAGACAGATACTCAAAAAAAAATCTTCAAATGCTTCTTAAACACATTTTGAGAGTCAGAAGTATGGAGGGCGGTGGGTAGCTTATCCCAACAGCTATGAGCTATGAAAGGAGTCTGGATTGAGATTTGATGCTAAGCAAAGGTGCCATCATCAGATGCTGTTCATTAAACAGTCCCGTGAGTGAGGCAGGGAGCATAAGACCTCAGATGTGTCTCCATATGTATATGTACTGACACACTGATTATACTCAGTACGCAAGCATCAATGAATTAACAAATGTTTCTACAGGGTGCCAGTGGAATGATCTGAAAAGAGGAGTGAGATCAGCCTGTCTTGGTTGGATGATTACAAGAACTGCCAGGCATGTCTGTTTGCATTTACCATTTCAAATCTGGAAAACTCTTTAGGTAGACTGACAGAAATAAAGTTTGAAATGCAGTTTGTCAGGTAAAAATACATATTTTACTTTGTGGAAAAATAATTGTCTATGACTTTAGCATCTCTATCTACACTGTGTTGAGGTATGTAAAACAAAAATACAGTTTTGATTAGTCACATACTTCTGAAATCATTTCACATATTTGAGCTCAATTCCATTGGTTATCTTCATGATTGCTTTAAATTTGTTTATCTGATCTATGCTTCTGGCGATTTTTAAACAGTTAAATGATTTGGAGCTCAATAATTGCCATTTCCAGTTATTGCAGCCAATTTCTTTAACAATACATCTTAAAATGCACTTTAAAGATAATTATTCAATTTTAAAAATATATATGAAAAAGAAATATTAAAAATAAAGTGTTTTCAGTCCATTGAGATTGTTCATTGTTTGCTATTTCAAGCACAGGTGTCTGAATTTGTTTAAAAACTGTCCAGAAAGACCATTTTAATAAATAAATGGGTTAACCAGCATTATTTCAAAGACTGAACACTTATACCTTAATTAAAGTAGGTGTACAGTTTAAGTTTTTTACGTTGAGCATAACTGTATAATCTGAGGTGGGCTGGCGCCCTGCCCGGGATTTGTTCCTGCCTTGCGCCCTGTGCTGGCTGGGATTGGCTCAAGCAGACCCCCGTGACCCTGTGTTAGGCTATAGAGAGTTGGACAATAACTGGCTGACTGACTGACATTTCTTATACATATTTCTCTTCTGGTTCGTCCTGCTTCCACTTCAAAACCGGTCCTGCCCACACGCAGCTGACACGGCATTTCTCGATTCCTATTTCGTCCTCTTCCATGTCATGCACTATACTGGCCTGCTGAGTGCAATACATCCAACAAGTACTCAAGGTGCTGCCACAACAGTAAAGTAGCTTTACCACCTTTGCAGGAGCCACCTGTGTCTTTACAACAGCTTCTTACACAGCAAACATCAGAAGCTAAAAATTATCATGAACACATTCGAGAATACAACTCTTCTCTAGCATTTGCTTCCATGGGTGCACAGATAACTCAACCTCCTGGCCACAGACCATGCTGTTTTAAAATACACAGGCAAATTTATCACCAAACCTCTCCACTATACACTAACACTTCTACCTCTCCAGGATATGGACAGTTGTATGTTTTTGACAAAGTGCAAGCTACTGAAGTACGCTTACAAAATAAAGCAAACTCTGCATGCAGCAAAAATATACTTCTCCAGCTAGATTCCATGCTCAGAACCATCAACCCCTTCGCTAAATCATACAAACACATGCATGAAATCGCTCAGTCCAATCCAACAGCATCTGTACGAATGGTTTTCAAGGAAAACCCTAGGCAGGATTTATGATGATACAATTACCCCGATATGTTACACCGACGTTGCAGCGATTTTCGTCGGAGAAGATTGCGAAATGCCTGCCTAAAGGGACATTTGCATCTATCCCATAGGCAAATCCTGTAAACAGATATCCACACTCAATATGAATTGCGATCCTATGGTTTATCCACTTTTATTTCCTTACGGACACATTGGCTGGCCCAAAGATTTACAACATGTTCCCGATAAAAGAACCGGCAAGCGAATTAGGCTTACTCAATGCCAATTTTAAGCGTACAGACTAGCAATGAGGAATACATTTAGTATTTTGCACTCCAGCGGCAAACTATTCCAACAGTACATCGTAGATGCGTATGTTAAAACAGAGGGCGCGTGTCTCAACTATCTCAGATTACATCAACAAGATCTGCGCGTGGAACTATCAGACAAACTGCAAGCAAACGCTGAAAATAACAACATACGTGTAGGCAAAATGATCATATTACCGTCCACATTTCCAGGAAGTCCAAGATACATGCAACAAAACTATCAGGATGCCATGGCTATAGTACATAAATTCGGAAAGCCTGATTTATTTATCACTTTCACGTGTAATCCTGCTTGGCCGGAAATTCTACATGCACACTGTGTCTTTCAAGAAGTATTTATTTCTTTTTGATTTCTGAATTCCTTTCTCACCGTTTTCCGTTCCTATTCTTACACCACCGTTTGCTACGGTGGGCATTAGCTAGTTACAAATAAACCAACTAGAGGGTACAGTACAGGTCAGGAAAGAACAGGTTAAGATGTCAGTGATCCTGTGGCATAGGGGAGGAAGCTGTTCCTTAAGTGGATGGAGCAAGCGGTGAGGCTCTGATAACACTTTCCAGAAGGAAAAAGCAAAAAATTGGGGATGAGCTGGATGGATGTCAGCAGAGATGATGGATTCAGCTGTCCTCAAAAAGATGGTGGAGCAGATGATATGAAGCTATGGGAGGTCAGCCCCAGTGATTTTAGAACCTGTAAAGGACCTCTTTTGTCCTTTGGAGGAGTCTGCGATTCTGGCAAGTTAGGTTACCTAGCCACAATATAATGCATTTGGTCATGATACTTTCAATAGTGCAGTAAGTAGAAGTTAACCAGTGTTTTGTTTCCCACCCTAAAGCTCTTTATTCTCCATAGAAAAAAAAGCCATCGCTAAGCCATTTTGAGTATGCAGGTGGTGCTGAGACACCATGAAAGACAGTCAGCTATCTGGACACCCAAGAGTATGAAAATTCTACCTGTCCGGACAAGGGAGATGATGAAGTGGATTGGAGTATGATTCCTTTGACCTCCTTTGTTTTGTTAACATTCATGGATGGGTTGTAGTAATGATACAATGCTGTCATTTCGTTTGCCTCCCTCCTGTAGGCAGCTTCATCATTGTCACTGATGGTGTCGTAAGCAAACTTGATGATACTGTTTCCTTCATGCTTTTCCACACAGCAGTGGGCTGAGGTAGCATTCTTATGGAATGCTAATATTAGTGAACAGAATGGAGAAATTTTTGTTGCCAGTCCTCAATGACTGCATCCTATTTGTCGGGGAGTTAAACACCCATTTAAAGATGGAGCTGATAAGACCAAGATCTCTGAGCTCCAACACCAGGCTGCAGAGCATATTGGTGTTAAAGGCAGAGCTATATTCAATGAACTGCATCCTGGCATAGGTGTTTTTACTTCCCCAATTTTCTAGAGCAGTGTGCAAGGCGAGGGAGATGGCCTCATCCACAGAACTGTTATGTTGGATTGCAAACTATATTGGATACAGGGTAGCAGGGATATTGTGCTTAATGTGGATCATAACCAGTTTTTCACACACATCATCACCACAGATGTTAATGTGATGAGCAAATAGTCTTTCAGGCAAGAAAAAATATTTATTTTCTTGAAACACAGAAGCATTGTAGGCACAGCTGTTGAGGTTTAGTAGTCCGCGATCACCAGCATATATTTTCACAATCAACCCAGATTGCTACCACCAAAATCATTTTCCAACCCATTTTCATTCAAATTTTTGCTACTTTAATCTCTTTCCATAGCTTTTACCTGGAGCTCTTGTAGTGCTCTGTGTCATTTGAATTAAAAGCAACTGTCCACTCCCTCAGGTACAGAGTGCTGTTCACCCAGAGCTTCTGGTTAAGGTAGTAGTATGCAGCTAGAGTAAGCACACACAAGTCTATACAGAACATGGCATAATTAGTTAGTGAGTTGTTGGATTTGTCAGATTCTCAGAAGAATCTTTAAAGATGAACCAGTAAGTCAAATCAAAACAGTACTTCAGTTTGGATTCATGTTTAGGAGTCCAGCATTGTACTTTCCTCACTGCTGACTCAGTACAATTTAGTATCCGTCTGTGAGAAGGCAAAGGGGAATCTCACTACTGAGACAAACCTAAGTACAAGTCACAGCAGAACAATATGAAGGAAGCATGCACACGGGATGAGGACTATCACCACCTACAATCAAACTGTAAAACTTGCAGAGGAAGAGAACAAGTATGGTGCAATGGGCAGTAAAGTTCTTTAAATGTTTGACTCATTCTTGTCAGTCCAGCCTTTCCCCAACACTATTCTATGTGCAAGATGAGAAGGTTCCAGAATCCCAATTGACATTTCTACCCTGCCACCTACAATGACATCATATCTGTGGTTTCCAGCTCTCTTCCACTTCCTGGATTATCTGTCTCTACTGATTAATTAAGGAGAGCACTGGTGAACTAGGCTGCAGGGTCAGGTGCAATCAGCCCATGGTGTTAAAAATGTGTCATTCAGCTTTGTGGGGTCTTCAGCAACTGTTCTCCCGTTCCTAGAAAACATCTTATGTTATCCCAATGCCAAAGCAAAGGCTTTCTAGTGATCCCAATTACTTCAGACCAGTTGTTGATACTTGGCTGATCCTGAAACAGCTATACCCCTGGTTTCACAATATCTTGATCTCCTGCAGCTTGCCTATCGGACACATATAGGTCTGGAGGATGTTCTGGTCTACATGCTTCAAAGAGGCTTCTTCCATTTGGACAAAACTGTCACCACAGTCATGATAATGTTCTTTGATTCTTTCCAGTGGTTTTAACATCATTCTGCCTCATTGACTGGAGGAAAAGCTCAAAGTGGTGCATTTTGATACCCCAACAATTTCCTGGATCATAGACTACCTGACCAATTGATAGCAGTTTGTGAGGCTCAAGATCTGTGTGTCAGAAATGGTGATGTGTAATATTGGAGCACTTCAGGGAACTGTCCTGTCCCCTTTACTGTTTACCCTCTACACAACAGACTGCCAGTACAATACCAGCGCTTGCCATCTACAGAAATTCTCAGGTGACTCCTCCATCAAAGGCTGCTTTGATAATAGAGATGAGTCAGAGTGCAGGGGGCTTGCGGAGGACTACATTTCAACAACAGCAAAACAAAAAAGTTGATGATGGACTTGAGGCACACCAAAAACCCTCTGTGGCCAGTCACCATTCAAGGAGATGACGTGGAAGAGGTGCATCTGGGCATTCACATAAACAGAAAACTGCACTGGTCAGACATCACAGTAGTGTTGTACAAGAAGGGCCAGGGCAGACAGAATATCCTGAGGAAACACAGATCTTTTGAAGTAGCTGCTAGAAGTGTTCTTTCAGTCCAAAGTAGCCAGTGTATTATTCAACGCTGTGGTTTCCTGGGAAAGTAAAATGATTTCAAAGGATGCCTGATTAAACTTATTAGGAAAGCCTGCTCCATCACAGGGCTCACCATTGACATGCTAGAAGCTGCTGTAGGAAAGAGGATGGTGGCAAAATTAGAATTTCAGCTTTTTGCTCCTCCTCTTCCTGATTTGCACGTTTTCCATAATTGGCTCCTGGTGCTTCTCATTATTCCCCCTTTTTGGCCTGCTACTTTTCAGTATGGCAGAACGCTTATTTGCAGTACAAGTATACCGTATGTATGATTTTTAGCAGCTAGTGATAAACACAGCCAGCACTTAAATATTTACTTTCATTTTGGATTCTTCCACAAACACTGGTTGTGCTCCTCAGTGAGATGACATGGCATGAGCTTTACTGATTTCATTTGTCTCAGCATGAGACAGTGTAAGTACATGTCGATTGGGTGTGTATTGTAAAGGACTGATGCCATATCCAGGGTTGGTTCATGCTTTGTCCCAGGTGCTATCTACTCCCTATTAACCTTTATACTGTATTATTGGGGAGTTCATTCCAAATGAAATACAAGATGCCCTTCTTCCCCTAACAGTTTGCAGATATGTAACACAAACTACAAAGTTATGTATTTGAATCAAAAACCTAGACAACTAAAAAACAACTGAAGATGATATTGGGAGAAGTTAATTATTAGACAATCTCATCAAACTAAATGTTCTTCTTCCATTAACTAGTTTTTAAGTTCTATTCAGGATTTAGTGCACAAATACACTTTATAATTGAATAAATGTTTTAAATAGAAATTTCATTGTTAAGCACCCTGTTTTACATACCAATTATCAAACATTATTATTACTTTGGTTGCACTCCAATTGGGAATTATTCATTTAAACTATGAAACCAATATAGCAAACACTAAAAATGAACAAAAAGAATTCTTTTCTGCTCCAGTGCAAACTAATTATATGTTCTAGCCCTTGTTAACATACACAATTACATCTTAAATATACAATTCCTACAACACACTTTTTTATGTACAGGTGAGAAACTTTGTAAAAGGGAACCTGACCCATTTCCCTAATTTTCCATTTATATTTACTATATATATATATATATATATATATATATATATATATATATATATATATTTACTATATATATTTATTTTATATTTATATTTACTCCAAAATATATTTTAGTAATTAAGAGAATGTAAGTCAAATTTCTAGACTTTATTGACTCATTTCACAGTGTTCACTTCTAGATGATTTCTTGGTTTCTTGGTTAATTATCTATGTCACAGTACACTGTGGTTGTTAAAGCTACTGATGATGATATCTCCATCTATTACAGTACCTACTTAATCCATTTCAGCTTGCGAGACCCAATGTCTATTCTGGTAGAAAAGGGCACTGGAGCCAACACCAGATAAGGCATCATAATAATGATCATGATGATAATTAATTATGACAGCACAGTGGCACAGTGGTACAGTGCTTCCAGTAACCAAGGGCTTGAATCATATTTTAATCACTTCCATGTTAAATCTCCATCCATGTTCACATGAGTACTCCTTTCAGTACTGTGATTTTCTTTGTACCACCTATTAAGTATATAATATACCATTAATGGTTCTTCATCCACACCTACTTCTTTCCTTGTCACATCATGTAATTTTCTAACTTGTTTAGTCCAGACCAGACATGCAATGAGGGGCTGGAGCCTATCCCAGCTAGCACCAGACATAAGGCAAGAACAAACTTTGGAAAGGATGTGGGACAAAGTACCGCTGTGCTGCCCCTTTCTTTCCTTGTACTTTAAGTAACCAATAGCAAAACATTAGGCAAGAATCTTTTAAATCTCACACTAGTAAAAAAAAAAAAACCTAATAAAGTATATCATTTTAATTAAACACCTCACTGTACTGCAGGAATTAGCACTGCTACCTCACAGCTCCAACAGTCTGGTTTTAAATTCTGCCCATTTACTGTCTGTGAGCATTTTGAATGTCCTTCTTGCAAGTTTTCTGGCATGCTCTGGATGATTGTATGCATCTCAAATGCATGCATGTCAGGTTTATTAATTACTTGTGGAAGGCTTAAACAGGGTAATGAAAGAGTTTATTTATTATTAATATTACAAGATTAGATTAGATTAGATTAAATTAGATAAATTTTAAATCTCAGGGGGAAAATCACATGCATACAGCAGCAGAAAAATAAAAAGCAAGGCTACAGACTAATAGGGAAAATAATATGGCCAATCAATCAATTGATAAATAAATAAAAACTTGCTCATATTTTGGGTTTAAACAGATTTTGAAGTAGATTACCCTTTAAAGCCAAAGAAAAAAACACAACTGCAGTTCTTTTATATTAAATTTAGAGGAATGAAATAACTGGTGGCATTTGAAATGTCAATTCATTTTCTAACCCGCTTAATCCAGACCAAGACTGTGAGAATGAATGGATAATAAAAGAAAACATGATAAATTTAAGGCAACATCTTAATATCACGTTAAAAAATGCCTTAAATACTTAAGAACAGAGGAAAAAAAATATGGGTAAAGTAATTGTAACAACTATACAGCTATTAACTTGCAAAGAATAAAGTCTACACCAATGCTACATTAATTGAAAAAGAAATGAAATTTCAATTTGAAAATCCATCATACAAAAAACAACAAATATGGAAATATCCTTCATATTTATAATAAAGCTTCAATTTATAACATAATTATTGAAAGAAAAAAGAAACGATATACACACTTTTTGCATTTTCGTGTAAACATTGTTTTTGAATTAAGTGTTTCAATATAAGAACATATGTCAATATTTCCTCTAAAGGCAAGTCGCTGTGTTTTTGTGCGGCTTTCTTATTCGTCTCGCTCGCCGTGTCCCTAGCACAGTAGTAGACTGCGGTGTCGTCGACTCTCAGATCGGTCATGTGTATATAGAAGTTTGAAGTGTCTTTCGAAGCAGTGAATCTTCCTTTTATTGAAGGGGCATAGCTGTTGCTAGATGAGCTGTAGTAGTATATTAGCCATTCCAGTCCTTTTCCAGGCGCCTGTCTAATCCAACTCATACCGTTGCTGCTTAAGTCAAACCCTTCCACTGCACATTTCAGCTGTAGACTTGCCCCTGGCTTCACCTGCTGTGGATCAGACTGCCTTAAAATGATAGCAGTCTTAACATCTAAAGAAGAAATTAACAGACGTATTAGATGTTTTAAAATTTAAGACGGAGAGACATATTGTAGATAGATAGATAGATAGATAGATAGATAGATAGATAGATAGATAGATAGATAGATAGATAGATAGATAGATAGATAGATAGATAGATAGATAGATAGATAGATAGATAGATAGATAGATAGATAGATAGACCTACACACAACACATGTTGTTAGGAGGTAAATGCAGATATAATTTGCTGACATGTTTAAACGCCGTATTCCTTATTTTGAAGCGTTCAGAAGAGGTCCATGTCTGCAGTCTTAAGTAGCTCGCCAGTCTCCATATTTGCATAGACGCGCATTCGTTATAAGCGGGGCATAAAGAAGAGTACATTTTTGCATACAGTGTCCTGTTTTTTAAAGCTTACATCTTAGATTCTATTATAATTATCATAACAACTTGTATGTTTTAAAGTGATACAGTTAGAATACAAATTTCAGCAGCTTCCGTTTAGGTTTGGTGTTTTTCACATACAGTACTGTTTTTCTCGAGGCTTGCAGTGAATAGGAGCATCTCTACCATATCCTAACATGCGCTGATACACTGGGACGATAACCATTAAAATACTTTTCATGCAAACAATCCTTATTTTATTTGGAGCTTTTAGATAGATAGATAGATAGATAGATAGATAGATAGATAGATAGATAGATAGATAGATAGATAGATAGATAGATAGATAGATAGATAGATAGATAGATAGATAGATAGATAGATAGATAGATAGATAGATAGATAGATAGATAGATACTTTATTAGTAACGTGCAAGACAATTAGAAGGGCAAACGGAATTTGAAAAACCATATCAACAGTGAAAGAGAGCAAAGTAATTACAGAAGGTTAAATATATGAGATATAACTAATACAACAAATCAAATAAAAGCAAGAAATACTATATTGAGATACCCAGGAGGATACTGACTCTACAGCCGCCCGATTTAAACGAATGCAGCAGACACATTATTTAAGTAACTGAGTGTATACAGAGATATTAGAGCATCCATTTCTAGACTTAATGTTGTGACAAAGTAAATGAGATAAGCCATTAGCAGTGGTATTTTAAGGCCAAGTCTTATACTTAAATGTTATGTATGACTGATGCCAGTCACCCTGTTATCAAGTCATTTGTGCCAGCTTGCACAAGACTTTTGCCAGGGAGTAGTTTTATTTGTTTTTGGTCTGCGTGCAATTTGAATTGATGCTCATTAGCGTTCATCATTTTCTGTTGATTAGAATATAGAAATTGAGTATTTTTTTATACATTTGTAGTATTTCAAATAATTTGATGTGAAAATATTGCTTTCTCTACATGTCCTGTTCTTGGGTTTTTACCACACTAATACTGTGAATGTGTAGCCAGTACATTTTGACACAAAGAGTCAAATAGTGAAAATGTAGGATTAGTACAATTCCTTAAAGCTTTCCTTTGCAGCATTTGTTCAAGAAACTCAGACAAATTATACAGTAATGCATACTTAAGTTACCATAATGTACCATAAGTGAGAATTCATCTTAAATTACTAACATGTCACCCCAGGGAGGCTCTGAATTAACACAATATACTCAATGTCATTAGAAGCTGGAGCTTTAGCTGCTGCAGGCACATGCTTTAGTTTCAAGGCCAGTAGACAAATTTGCATGGCCAAGAAAGATAAGTTTTATTTTTCTAAAGTGGAGCTTCTCCAAATTAAGTTGCAGTTCACTGTGTTAAATGTACAGTAGAACAATATAGTGTCAACATCTGTGTACTTCATTTAAGGTGGGCACCATTATGCTACATGAATGTTACATACATAATTTTTTGGAATGTGCTTGGAGAAGATATTTGAATGTGAGGTACCCTTGTGGACCAAAAAAAGTTTATCATACATTATAAATGTAATATATCTCTAATGTTCTCATGTAAAGGTATTTATATCCAGCAAACACTGGAGTTAATGAAGGGTTGTGTCAGTGAGCATCTGCCAAATAAACAAAAAAGGTAACTCCTATCCTGAAAAGATAAGATGGTAAGTGGCACAGTGTTTTAGCCTTCATCAAGTGTTTGTCTGGCACATCTCATGAAGCCCACAGCAGCTGAAATGTTGTGACTCTTATCTTCTTTTCTTTTTAGTGTGGGAGCAATGTTTATTTTTTTGACCTAAGCAAAATGTAACTCAACAGCAGAAAACACCATAGCTCCCTGAAGCTAAGAAAAATCCTCTTTTATGTATCAAAGCGTGAGTATCTCTCATTTTCTTGGAGATTCATTCAGCATTTTCCCCATTTGTCAATCAGTTTGAAGGTAACACAAAATGAAAACATACATTGCTATCTGTATCTTCATTGTAAACTGTATTTTACACCAAGGAGACAGGATCATAAAGATAAAATGTTGTATGTTAACATTTACATTAAGAAAAACAAAACAAACACAGATAATCAGTATTCCAACTATCAAAGAAATAAGAAATAACAATAGAAATGGCAGAAGTAAGAAATATCAATATGTTTTAAAAAACTTTTATGTAAGTATACAGAGAAAAAAGCAGTCCTGTAATGAAGTTGGTAGATGTCGAAAGGTTAATAGGAACCCATTCAGCCGCAGGAGTGTGGACAGAGGTCCACCAATGGACTGAGATAGAGAGCCATAAGCATCACTGACCACTTGGGATTAATGACATCAATGTACCCACTAGTTTAGTTGATGTAAACCAATTCTCAATATTAGGGCATGATACCCCCGCTAATCCTAAATACAGAGACCTCAAGAATGTATTAAATTATGAACTGTGGATTTTCAAAAATCAAAGAAAAAAGAATTAGGAATTTTCACACAAGATGCTCTTGAAGTGATCTTCTACTGATGTAGAGGAAAAAGAGAACAGAGAGGTTTAAAGGAAGGAAGATGTGGAAGGGAAAGGGATATCATATTGATCTGGCAAGATTTTGCACTGCATGCCATTCATGATGTAACCCTCCCCGTTTATCTGGACTTGGGACAGGCATGAAGAAAACCACAGGTAGATAGATAGATAGATAGATAGATAGATAGATAGATAGATAGATAGATAGATAGATAGATAGATAGATAGATAGATAGATAGATAGATAGATAGATAGATAGATAGATAGATAGATAGATAGATAGATAGATAGATAGATAGATAGATAGATAGATAGATAGATAGATAGATAGATAGATAGATAGATACTTTATTAATCCCAATGGGAGGTGTGTGCATCACCCCTGTGGCAATAATAAAGACATCATAAAGAGAAGTGAATTACCTGCTGATTCGTTTGTGCCAGGGCAACAATCTCAGCTTTAATAGCAGCAAGCACAAGAACTTGTCATAGACTTAGGAAACCAGAAAGCAAGACAAACCTCCATATTCTTTGGAGGAGGTCATGTTGAGAGGGCAAGTAGTTTTAAATTTTGTGGAATTATCAGTTATGACCTGAAGTGGACACAACACATTTCATCTCTTGTTAAAAAGGTCTCATCAGTGCCACTATTTCCTCACACCTCGGATGGAAGTTTTAGTTTCTCCATCTGTTCTCATGACTTCAACAGCTATTAGGTAGCTGAATTAACTGCTGTACAACTGTGCCCTTCATATAGATTTCATCACTGTGCAACGGATAATGTTGCAATAAAAGTTTAAAACATAATTTTTATTATAAGTTGTGGCAGACGGCTGGGGATCCTACCCAGCTGGGATGCCTGGAAGGACTGGGAGAGGGACAATGCCTCCCCTGGGCCACGAGAGGGCAGCCGCCCTGGTCTGCATTGGGGCCATGGGATCAGAGCTTGGAAGCTCATCCCTGTTGGGGCCTGTGGCCACCTCCAGGGGGTGCCCGGAGAATCATGAAGCCTTGGAATGCAGCACTTCCACCACACTCAGAAGTACTGCCAGAGAGGATTCCAGGTATGCCCGGAGTGCTTCTGGGTGCTCATGCGGCACTTCCGTCACACCAGGAAGTGCCATTGGAAGTTAATTATGGAGCACCTGGAGCACATCCGGGGCATGATTAAAGGGGCCGCCTCACTCCATTGGACAAGCCGGAGTCGGGAGGAAGGAGACCTAGCTTGTGAGGAGGGGAGTAGAGGCGATAGAAGAGAAACAGAAGAGAGAGAAAAGAAAGGACTGGGTTGGGCTGAATAGAGCATTGTGTTATGTAAAGAGAAGAGAAGGCAATAAACGTGTGTGCTTTGGACATTTGGTGTTGTGTCTGCTGTGTACAGGGGGCTGCATTACCACAAAGTTAACACCTTAAGACAGTGATTCTCAAACTGTGGGGCAGGCCCCCCTAGGGGGGAGCGAAGTAACAAAAAGGGGGGCGCGAAGATGTGAAAAAATGAAAACAAGAATCAAAAATATGAAAAATTCATCCATTGAAACCAAAACAAATTAACTTAAACTACATTCTGATACTAGAAAAATAAATAAAGAGTTAGATAAATGTCGATAAAAGTTAAGTAGGTATAATAAAATATGCATCTATGATATATCATTAATTAAAAAAGAACAAATTGGTATTAATGGGCTCCTTTCAAAAAAATGTTAGGGCGGCGCGATTAAAACTGTTATGAAATCTCGGGTCGCAAAGGTTGAGAAACGCTGCCTTAAGATAATGATATCATTTCACAAAGATTATATTTTCTGTGAACAATGCATTTATTCATAGACATGAAATCTAAAGCTAAAAGCCTATGTGTATTATACAACAGTCATGACAACATAAGATGAGTTTTAACTTGAATGTTTTGTTCTGTACTTAGTAATGTTTTTAATGGATCATGGTAAATAATGCAAATAATTATCCTTTTTGACAGAATAAAATCCTGGGACAGCACCTAATTGTCCGAGGACTGCAACAAATGGCAAAAGTTGACAAAGTCTGCTTAGAGAATCAGTGCCACACACCTGTTTAGGACATAAACACATGCTGTCTTAGAAAGGTAAATTACTGTTATGGAAGGCTTCAGCCATTTGGAATAGGTGCTTTCATTCTGAGAATTAGTACAGGAGTATTAGCTCTCCAATGACAAGACTTAGTAACAGTTTATATCCTTAGGACATAATGCTACTCAACAACTATTATAACAAGCATGATCACTCCTAATGTGTTCTCTTATAGTATAATCAGTCTTCTGTTGTTATTTTTAATGTATAATGTTGTATTCAATGTTTGATGTTAACATTTATACTATTAGTCATTCACTCGTAGGAAAAATAGAGGTATGGATCTCATTACATTATGTACTATGTGCACATGACAATAAAATTTAACATGAACATTTACTTGCTGTTCATGTACTGTTTTATATACTATGACATTTATTTTTTCTTAACTCACTAAATATTTTGAGCAATTAACACTTTCACAAAATGAAGCATATTCTTTACAATTAGTTATTAAAAAATGGGTATAAAACTAAAGCAAAAAATCAACTATTTTATCTCCCAACTGAGCAATTTTACACCAATTTCTAATTCCCATGTATTAAGTAAATTGTTTGAGAATTTGGTTCTGATGCAATTGAACAACCATTTCAATTAGATCAGTGTTTCCCAAACTCGGTCCTGGGGCCCCCCTGTGGTTGCAGGTTTTTGTTCCAACCAGCTTTTGTTTTTAATTGGACTCCTGGGCTAATTAAGTGATGTGTTATTTCCAAAGTTCTGTGTTTTGGGAACAATATAGAAATTAGAAAACTAAGTTACTAAACTAAGAAAACTAACAAGCAGTTATATAGGAATAATGTATTTTTGTCTTTTTAACAATATTTTCATCTTGATTTTCATTCTACGTTTCCAGGTATCAGACCCCCGTGACCCTGTGTTCGGATTCAGTGGGTTGGATAATGGATGGATGGATGGATTTTCCAGGTATTCTAATTGTTTAATGAATCCATTATTTATTAATCAGTAGGTCTCACGCTAAAGTTGCAGCCTTTGATTATTTAGTGTTGTCTGCCAGCGTGTCTGTTCTGCTCATTTTTAATTGTCATTAATAAGATACAACGAAGGGGAACAACAGCATAGAGAAAGAGCAAAATAGAATTAAATCAACAAAAGAGAGTTAAGCATTTAAATGTATAGAAAAAGCAGAAATATTTCTAAATGTCTTATAAATGTAAAAATCATGCTGCTGTGCTTTTCTGAATGTAGAATAAAAGAAATAAAAATCCCAGCTAATTAAATGAGATCCGTGCTATCAGGTGTTGTCACTGATTAGGAATCGGGTTGGAACAAAAACCTGCAGCCACAGTGGGTCCCCATGACCGAGTTTGGAGAACACTGAATTAGATTGTTATATTTCAGAAGTTTCATTCTGGCTTTCATGTACACTGTAGCAATGAAACTGTTTTTATGAAGGCTTTTTAATTACTTCTGGCTGTAAATGGATATGTAGAAGCCTTCCATTATTATAGTGCTTGCTTTATGCTCCGTTTTTGACACCGTGGACCATGATATCCTATTGACAAATTATGCAAGTAGGCTGTCTGGTCATTCTGGTTCAGTTTATTTCTGCTTTAAAAAATATCACACTGGCAGGCCTGCTTAATATCTACTGGTGATTTTTCCTCTGTGTCAGTTTCCAGTTCTTGTGTTCCCAAATGCTCAGTTTTGGTTTCCATATTATTCAACTTGTAAATGCTCTGTCCTGGTGAAGTCATCAGAAGACATGGCAAGTAGTTGCATAGCCATGAAATAGTAAGTGTGCTTTTAGATTTGGCCTTTAGCTTTAGTGCTCAAAATAGTTATATTGTTTTAACATATTTCTATCATGTAAGGAATATTTGCTAAGAGAAGTCCTGGGGGTATTTTTCATACGTGGATTACTCGTTTAGCCGGATGTAATTGTTGACGATTTGGCCTGATCCTGGATCTGTTGGTTTTTCGAAACTCTTGCTGGAAGTGTTGTCAAAGCAACACATCCTAATCCTCAAACCTGCTCTGAGCAGGTTTGTTCGATGTAAACAAGGATTAGCTCACACACATAATCAGTGTCCATTCGTGGAATTCATTCAGTCATGACCTCGCCGTTCATGAATGAGCGACCAATTGATATTGGTATGCAAATTATACGAAGAGAATTTCATATAGAGAGGGTTTGCGCGATTGGCAAGATTCTTTATTGCTGCCGGAGGAAATTCTTTTCGAAAGATTCCGCTTTAGCCGAGGGGGAATATTGTACCTCAAAAATTTATTAGGACCTTATATTCAAAGTCACAACCACACAGACAGTATGCATTGCTTTGAGGTTTTTTGCAAGCAGCACTTTTTATATAGTGTAGGCGATGCGGAAAATATATCTAAAAGTGCAGTTTGCCAGGCAATTCGTAAAGCCTGTTTGGCTCTGAAAGATTTCCTTCGGGTTTTCATTGTGCTTCCTGGACACCTGCGTGTGCAGACAATAGAGGCGTTTCATGCCATTGCAGGCAGGTAATACACAGGCAAAAACACCCACAGTTCCATAAAGAATCTCACAATCAGCCTAACATTCTCATTACCCAGGATTTCCAAATGTGATTGGGGCACATGGGACTGATCACAGTGGAGTTTGATCAAACATTATTTGGAAAATGTACCTCTCCTCCTGATGAATAATCAGACACAGTGTCTTCATCAAATATTTGACCTTCATCAATATCTCGTTGGTCAGACATAGGTTCAAGGGATATGACATTCCCTGCAACTGACCCAACAAAAAAAGAAGGCTATATGGAACATACCTATGGCACACATTGAGGACAAATATATGCAATGACCATCCTTTACCTGAAATGAAGTGACCACTGCATCCTGCCACTGGTTCTGAGGAGGAGCTTCCCCCTGGAATACCCTCAGAAACAGGGCAATGGGCATTTTGCTGGAGAGCAAACTCTTCTGCAGGGGTTAGGTCGGGAACGCGTGGACCTCCACCCAGTTTTTTGCTTGTCTGCCATCTTATTAGCTTTAAAATTAATGTTCTTTACATTATATATGATTCTTTATGTCATCAATTCTTTAAATAGTTATATACCAATATTTACTAGTTTGAAGTATATTCTTGTACTTCACTCTAACCTGTTCCCGTGTTCTCCTTGTGCTCACGTTTGATCTGGAAATATGACATATTAAATAATAATTACTCTGACACATAGCAAATGAAACGCTGCTTTCAGTAAGTACAATGCACATGCATTTAATTTGTCGGCCACTTTTTGCCAGCCATCTTTTCTGGTTTGGGTTGCTTTTGCAGTGTTACCCCTTGTGCATATTTAATCTTGAAATTCTTCATGTCCTTCAAATGAAAGGTCTTGCTCCGCTTGTGTGAAAAAAAAATGTGCTGAATATAAAGCTGGTTTTGCTAAAGTACTGAGACTCAGCCTCATGTTTTGGGGTATAAGACAGGGACTCACATGTCACATGGTACCAGAAGTGGGGACCTTGCAGCCATGGATCTCCAAGAAGTACAGCAACTCTTGGAGCAAGATGAGGCTCCGGCGGCGACCCCTTGGTGCGGCCACGAGATGTGCTGCCACTCCCTCAGATGACTCCCTCAGACGATCCTGAGTGTTTCCTATTCTGTTTTGAACGTATGGCAACATTGATGCACTGAGACAGGGGAGCCTGGGCAGCTATTTTGGCCCCGTTTTTAACTGGAGAAGGCCTCCAAGCTGTACGGAATCTCCCTCCCAAAATGCTTGATGATTATGACTACCTGAAGCAACAGATCCTCCTCCGCAAAGGCTGTCGGCTCAGTGGTCAAGTGGCGCCAGTTTCAGCTCTGATATTTTAAATTGAATCACAATATTCAAGGACAGATCCAGGGGTTAGTGGACCTGATTCAAAGCTGAATCCGTGGAGAACCTTTCAAATGCATTCTGGAGAAGCTCGCTATTGATGCAGTCCTATCAGGGACAGTCAAAAGACTTTGTAATGAAATGCTATGGAACGACATCCACTCGCTGCTGGATCTGACCCACAGACTAGAGGGTGCATGAGCCACCTGAAAACGACGGGGCTACCCAGGCTTGACCCCAATTTCAATCAAGCCAACACAGACCTTCAGGGTCTCCAGCGCCATGGGTAGAAGATGCCAGAGTGTGAATACCATAGTGTGGACTAAACGCATTTGCTTTCACTGTGATCAACTGGGACATCTAGCTCGGGAGTGTCACTTCACATATGCACAAACAATGGTTATTGGTTTGGCCCAGGTATGCAGTTCTCAAGTTTCCCCCAAGATGTTAAAAGAGGAACATTTTAAGGTCTTCATTACATTGGCTGGATGGGAATTCTCGACACTGTTGGACTCTGGTAATGACCTCTGCATAGTCCACCATGATTTGCTTTGGCAGACCCATTATAAGACCACAGACAAAGTAAATATCCACTGCATCCATGGGGATATTAAAACATACAAGACTATATTACTCCCTCTGAAATTTAAAGGGAAGAACTTTAAGGTCTGGACTGCCATATCAGATACAGTCATGGCCAAAATTATTGGCACCCCTGGAATTTTCCATGAAAATGCACCATTTCTCCCAGAAATGTTTTGGTATACACGTGTTTATTTCCTTTATGTGCATTGGAACAACACAAAAAAACAGAGAAAAAAAGCCAAATCTGACATCATTTCACACAAAACTCAAAAACCGGGTTGGACAAAATTATTGGCACCCTCTACTTAATATTTGGTTGGACGCCCTTTGGAAAAAATAACTGAAATCAAGCGCTTCCTATAACCATCAACAAGCTTGTTACAACTCTCAACTGGAATTTCCGACCACTCTTCTTTTGCAAACTGCTCAAGGTTTCTCAGATTTGAAGGGCGCCTTCTCCCAACAGCAATTTTGAGATCTCTCCATAAGTGCTCAATCGGATTTAGATCCGGACTCATTGTTGGCTACTTCAGAACTCTCCAGTGCTGTGTCTTCAACCATTTCTGAGTGCTTTTAGAGGTATGTTTGGGGTCATTGTCTTGCTGGAACACCCATGACCTCTGACGCAGACCCAACTTTCTGACACTGGGCCCTACATTGCGCCCCAATATCTTTTGATAGTCTTCAGACTTCATGATGCCTTGCACACAGTCAAGGCATCCAGTGCCAGAGGCAGCAAAACATCCCCAAAACATCTTAGAACCTCCACCATGTTTGACTGTAGGTACTGTGTTCTTTTCTTTGTAGGTCTCATTCCATTTTCTGTAAACAGTAGAATGATGAGCTTTACCAAAAAGATCTACCTTGGTCTCATCTGTCCACAAGACGTTCGCCCAGAAGGATTTTGGCTTCCTCCAGTACATTTTGGCAAACTCCAGTCTGGCTTTTTTATGTTTCTGTGTCAGCAGTGGGATCCTCCTGGCTCTCCTGCCATAGCGTTTCATTTCGTTCAGATGCCAACAGATAGTTCGAGCTGACACTGTTGCACCCTGAGTCTGCAGAACAGCTTGAATATGTTTTGAAGCTGATTGGGGTTGTTTATCTACCATTCGGACTATCCTCCATTGCAGTTTTTTATTAATTTTTCTCCTCCGTCCACATCCAGGGAGATTAGCTACAGTGCCATGTGTTGTGAACTTCTTGCTTATGTTGTGCACAGTGGACAAAGGAACATGAAGAATTATGGAGATGGACTTGTAGCCTTGAGATTGTTGATATTTTTCCACAATTTTTGTTCTCAAGTCCTCAGACAATTCTCTGCTCTTCTTTCTGTTCTCCATGCTTAGTGTGGCACACTCAGACACACAACAGAAAGGTTGAGTCAACTTTTCTCCATTTTAACTGGCTTCAGGTGTGATTGCTGTATTGCCAGCACCTGTTTCTTGCCACAGGTGAGTTCAAACAAGCATCATATGCTTGAAATAAAACGATTTACCCACAATTTTGAAAGGGTGCCAATAATTTTGTTCCGGCCCATTTTTGGATTTCTGTGTGATATGATGTCAGATTTTTTTCTCTGTTTTTTTGTGTTGTTTCAATGCACATAAAGGAATTAAACATGTATATACAAAAACATTTGTAATTGCAATAATTTTCTGGGAGAAATGGTGCATTTTCTGGGAAAATTCCAGGGGTGCCGATAATTTCGGCCATGTGTGTACCTCACTCTGACCACTCCTAATAAGAAAAAGGAATGCACTCTTTCCATGGGTCTTGGCCACCTGCAGAGTGCCTAGAGAGGGGACAATGCCTGTCAAAGAAACGGGTTTGAAATTGAACTGGAGTTATCCAGTGAGCTGGGGAACAAATCCTCAGGAACAGCTGGCAAACTTTTCTATGCTGTCGCATGCACCAACAGCCTCCACAGACCGGACACTCAATATGGATCTGGGCAAAAACGAAATAGCAGTGGGAGGTGAGTGCGATGCTGCATCAGACATGGTAGCAGTGGGAGGCAAGTACAATTCTGCATCAAACATGGAGGAAGCAAAGACTGCCATCCAGGCGGAGTTTGATCACTTACAACGAGCTGATAACAATTTGGATTTTGCATTCAGACAAGCCCACATTTCAAATGCCTCTTACTATCTGGGAAGAGAGGACGCCAGTAACACCATATTTTTTACTTAAGGATGGTTTTCTGTATTGGGTTACTTCTGATTGTATGGGTGATGAACATATTGAGCAGTTGATATTACCAAGTGAGGATAGGGAGAAGGTTTTAAAAATTGCTTACAGTCACGTTTTGGTAGGTCACCTTGGCGTGGAAAAAGATGTTGGAACGCATTTTGAAATGCTTTTATTGGGTGAATATGGTCTGGGATTTAGAGCAATTTTGTAAGGTCTGTCCCAACTGTCAAGCAACTTCCACTCACAGACCCGCCAGGACACCCCTTGTATTGATGTCTATTTTAGATGTCCCCTTTGAGAGGGTGGGATTAAATATTCCCAGGAGTTAAAGTGGCTTTCAGTATATGCTCTTGTTAATTGATTATGCCACAAGATATCCAGAAGTAGCAGTTCTGTGATGGGTAGTCGCCCGAACTATTGCAAAAGCACTCTCAGATATGTTCACAAGTATTGGTATCCCTTGCGAGATTCTCACTGATCAGGGTACACCCTTTATGTTTCGCATCATGAAGCAGCTATGCGGAAGTTTCAGAATTAAACAGTTACACTCCACGGTTTATCATCCATAGACGAATGGCATGACTGAACAATTTAATAAAACCCTAAAACAGATGATTCGGCATGTAGCCCATGACGATCCAACTTCCTGGGATACAGTTGTACTTTACTTCCTGTTTTCTGTCCGGGAAGCCCTGCAAGTGTCAATTGGGATGAGCCCTTTCGAGCTATTATTTGGCCGGCATCCACAAGGGCTGTTGGACATTTTTCAGGATGAATGGACGGGAACTTACGAGACAACCCCTGGGGAAAGGTTTGTCAAGCAAGTTGTTTCGCTGCAGGAGCAGATTACCAGATTGTCCTCTATTGCGGTGGAACATCAGTAGCACAAGTAGGAGGCACAAAAACATAATTATGACAAGACAAGTAAACTCCGCGGTTGCCTTCTTCAGGTTCGTGAGGTATTACAGGTGATTCATTCCCAATTTTGCACATCGAGCCCCCCCTTCACTGATTTGGCAAAGGGCAGAAATAATCGCAGTGTTGTCAGGACCGATGCTTGTTAGAGAGCTTTTGCGGACCTAAAAGATGCTTTATCATCATTCCCGGTGCTGTGCAATCCAGACTTTTGAAAGGAATTTATTCTGCAAACAGATGCTAGTACTTTCAGTTTAGGAGTGGTGCTCTCACAATGTTTTGAGGGGGGAGAATACCCCATCATGTTTCTCAGCAGAAAGCTGCTTCCCAGGGAGTGTAAATATTCGACTATTGAAAAGGAGTGCTTGGCAATTAAGTAGGCAGTGGAGGCCCTCCGTTACTATCTCTGGGGACAACGGTTTACCCTGGTGACTGACCACGCTCTGCTACAATGACTCTACAAACAAAAGGATACAAACACCCGGCTCACTCAATGGTCTATTAGCTTGCAGGCTTTTGCTTTTGAAGTTCGCCACCGTCCCGGAGCTGCACACACCAATGCTGACGTTCTCTCCTGTCTATCCAAGCCCAGCTTGGATCAGACGCTTTGCTCACACTGGTGTAGACAAAGCTGAGGGAGGAGATGTAAGGTTTCAAAACTCTTTTAGGACTCCCCTCAAAGGGATGACACACCAAGAGTGTCCTGAAGTGCAATTCCTGTGTCTGTGGAAGACAGCTTCTCCATTTCCGGGGCAACCACAGACTCCCAGCGCTGCAGCAGCTTGCCACAAAAGCAAATCCGAGCTGACCTCAATCGCACTAAAAGCACCTGTTGTCAATGGGTGATGCAAGGAATGTTACAAATGCAGGGAACAGTATTACTTGGCCACAACCCTGCCTGATTGCTGTGTCTACGTATAGGAGAGTGGTAGATCCTGCTACAATAAATAACCGCGCTGTTCCCATTTAAAGCTGAATAAAGCTGGTTTTGCTAAAGTACTGAGACTCAGCCCACCCTCATGAATAATATGGTCCTAAAATGGACACCATACTAGAAGTTTGTTTCTCATTGTTTGGTCAGAGACATTCACACCAGTAGACTGCTGGTAGTCATTTTGTAGGGCTCTGGCAGTCCTGTTCCTCCTTGCCCAAAGGAGCAGATACCGGTCCTGCTGATGGGTTAAGGACCTTCTATGGCCCTGTCCAGCTCTCCTAGAGTCTTCCTAGCCTGTCTTCTGGAATCTCCTCCATGACCTTGACACTGTGCTGGGAGACACAGCAAACCTTCTGGCAATGATATGTATTGATGTGAGAAGTTGGACTTACTGTGAAACCTCTGTAGGGTCCAGGTATCACCTCATGCTACCAGTAGTGACACTGACTGTAACCAAATGCAAAACTAGTGAAAAAACAGTAAGAAAAGATGAGGAGGGAAAAATGTCAGTGGCCTCCACCTGTTAAACCATTCCTGCTTTGGGGGTTGTCTCATTGTTGCCCCTCTAGTGCACCTGTTGTTAATTTCGTTAACACCAAAGAAGCTGAAATTGGTTAACAACCCCATCTGCTTCTTAACTGACCAGATCAATAGCCCAGACGTTTCATTGACTTGATTCTATTAAAAAGTGTTCCTTTAATTTTTGAGCAATATATATATATATATATATATATATATATATATATATATATATATATATATATATATATATATATATATATATATATATATATATATATATATATATATATATATATACACACGAGTTTATATATATATATATATATATATACACGAGTTTATATATATATATATATATATATATATATATATATATGTAAATGTAAACCATTAAGTGTCTTTTTTCATTTTGAGATTTTCATTTAGTGTTTAAGTTATTTACGGTGAGCATAACTGTGTAATACAGTATTTTAATTACTGAAAAGAAATGTTATAACTCTTGTTACACTGTTGGTCTTTGCACGTGCGTATTATAGCGGTGCAAATATGACATCTGTTTTGACATTCTACTTAAATCTTTATTAATATTATACAAATATTAAATTAATGGAACATGTCATTAGATCCTCTACCACACACACAATCAAAACAGAGATGTTTTTGTAAAGAAAAGTCGTCAGTACATCACTGTGAAGTTTGAGTACAGTAATACACCGCCATGTCATCCGTTGTCAGCGCGTTCATTTGCAGATATGCACCACTACTATCCGTCGTGATGGCGAATCTTCCTTTAACTGAGTCTGCGTGGTAGGTGTAACGCTTATCTCCCCTCTCCCCTGCCAACCATTCCAGACCATTTCCTGGAGGCTGTCGGATCCAATGCAGAAAATAGCCGCTGCTGCCACCGAAAGTGAATCCAAAAAACTGAACAAGACAGCTTGAGGGACAGACCAGGCTGTCTCTTTTCTGTTTCTGGCTGCTTCAAAATTAACTCACATCGAACATATAAAACAAATACAGGAGAGCACTTTCAGTTAAACAAACAAATAAAATAAACTAACAGGCAGACCCAGTGCTGTATGAATGTTTTCCTCAACCTTTTTTTTTTCCAGTTCTGTTGTGGTACATAAAACATGAGACATACAGCACAGGTAAGCATATGCAAGTCCATAAAGAACATGACATAATCCGTCACTAAGTCGCTGTCAGATTCATCAGATTCTCAGAAGAATCTTTAAAGATGAACAAGTAGTAGGATGTTAGCCATTACGGATGCAATGAGAAGTCAAGCAAAATGACACCTTTTATTGTCTAACTGAACAGATAACAATCAAAAGCTTGCATATTGTTATCTGTTCAGTTAGCCAATAAAAGGTGTCATTTTGCTTGACTTCTCATTGTAAAAATGAACCAGAAAGTCAAATCCAAACAGTCCTGCAGTTTGGATTCTTGCTTTGGAGTCCAATATTGTACTTCTCTCACTGCCGATTTAGTGCAATTTAGTGCCTGTTTTAAGCAGGCATGCGGAAAGCTCACTACAGAGACAAGCCTCCGCTCAAGTTACTGCAGAACAGTAAGGGAATGGGATGAGGAATATCCCAGCCTACAAGCAAGCTGTAAAACCTGCAGAGGAAAGGAACAAGAACAGTGTTAATGAACTGAACCAGTTCTTTAAAAGGGTTGTCTCATTGTTGTCATTCCAGCCTATGTCCAACATTACTAGACTCTGTGTACAAGTTGAGAATGTTCCAGAATCATAACTGATATCTCTACCCTGCATTACCTTCTACAATGACAACACACCTTTGGTTTCCAGTTTCTTTCCACTTCCTGGTCTATCTGTCTCTTCTGATCAAATAAGGAGAGAACTGGTAAACTGAGAGAACTGGAAGTGACCTCAAGGACTTCAGACCAGTTGTTCTTTCTTCATACCTTCTAAGGATCTATCAGAGGCTGGTCCTGAAACAGCTACAACCCTGGCTTTCAGAACATCTTGATCTTCTGCAGCTTGACTATCAGGCACACATAGGTGTTTAGGATGTTCTGATCTACATTCTTATAGCAAGAAGGTTATTTGTGCCAATGTAATTTGTGAAAATTATTTAACAAATCCATGAAATTCAGCTGAGAGAGAGAGAGAGAAAGAGAGAGAGAGAGAGAGACTGTCAAGGAGACTGACAAATGACAGCTGTAAGTCAGGTTAGGGAGACAGGCAGAAAACATGTGAAGGACGTAAGCAGGTTGGTTTGGGAAGTGCTGATATCTACTTAATCAATATGGTTACAAAACTATGAGTTTGTGAAGGTATTAATAACCAGCCAGTTCTGACATAAATTCTATGAATATGTAATTATGTGAGTGTTTATAATGACGAGTCACTATGCCACTGACATTCTCACTGCTGGATGGGACATCTGATTTGTCAGCATTCTCCCACTTGGCTGTGATGTCCCATGCTTCTCTCCAGCCTAAATATGTACAGTATGTATCTACTGTATACAGGGTTATGCATTATATTTCTGGGAATGAATGTTACTGTTAAAGTAAATTAAATGCATATATCTCTTTTTGTACCATATTTTCCCCTTTTGTAATTATTTTCCACCTGGGTACAAAAGGTATAATATTTGGGTTCAGGAGAAAAAAGACTTAGGAAATTGCTGGTCTGATTAATTTGAGATGAATTCCTCCAGTACGTTTTATAAGAATTATTTGTCTTCTACTGCAAGTTCTCATGGTCTTCCTCCTTTGAGTGTCTTGACATTCTTCATCGATATGTCACTTGCAAATTGGAGTATACTTTGCTTGATTTAAGTTTGGACTTGACAATTTCTGTGTTTTAGATTCTTTTTTGCTATCACTGTTAACTTGATTTTTTTCAGTCCGTTAAATCATTTTTTCACCCACTTTTAGGTTCTTTTTCCAAACAGGGGTGGGACTAGGAGCACAGAGATGTCAAATCCCAAGTGCACTCGTTTGAGTTAATCCAGTCCTGCCAGTGCAAACACCATCTTATATGTAGTAGAGAAGGTCCTGAATGTCATTTATGTTTCTAGAGTTGATGAAAATTCTTCTGGAAGAGCAACACAAATGACTGAGGAATGCAACCACAACAGAGTTATGCCAGTGCCCCATAGGACTCCAACAGACATTCAACCTAGTACAAACCAGGACCTTTAAGTGAAAAGGAAGCTATACTGTTATAGCAAGTATTTGCCACACCTTCTGGTCAATAAACTACTAATCTAAATCTCAGTTTAAAAAATATTTGACAGTAGAAATTAACAGTAAGGGGCAGCATATGGTTCCTGACATGGAGTGAATGAAGAGGTCACTACTATCATTGAATAGATGGGGTCAGAGGCTGTCTTGGAGTCTTGACATCTTTTGAAAACTCAAGGATACAGAAATGGAGTTTCAGTCTGGAGTCCACGTATAAAGGAAGCAAACCTCTTACTTTGCAAATGACTTCTGATGGTCACAACAAATGGTAAACCTAAAAAGTGTTTTAAAGCCATCTCAAGATACAGGGTGACTCTAGAATCAAAAAATGAGTTGGGACTAAGGCTCAGCTATATTAAGGGGTGTGGGTTAAAAAAGAGTTAACAAGAGACACAAATAAATTGGCATCAACCAACAGCTTTACTAGCATTTTGTTGAATTGATGCTTACAAAATGCAATGATGCACTTTTTAAATTAATTCCACATATTTCTCACACAAATACTGCTATTAAAGCTGTATTTGACATAGTTTTAATTAAGTCAAATCTGTAATGTATTTATTGGTTTTTAATTTATACTAAATTAATTACATAAAATATTCAATACATACTTAATTTTTCTGCTTCCTTAATTTAATTACTCAGAAGTACAACAACGCAAAAGAAAGAAATTCTAATGAACTATCTATCACAATAATAGCATATTTTAAGTATATTTTTTAAAAATATGTAATTTAAAATGCAGTTATTTATATTTACGTGAGGTAACTGTATTGCTGTGCTTTTGTGCGGCTATCTAATTTGTCACACTTGACTTGTCCCTAAAATTTTTTTAATATATCTGTATTGACTTGCAAGGCACGGAAAATATATTTATTAAAAATATATTATGGTACAAATAATAATAATAATAATAATAATAATCCATCCATCCATCCATTTTCCAACCCGCTGAATCCAAACAGGGTCACGGGGGTCTGCTGGAGCCAATCCCAGCCAACACAGGGCACAAGGCAGGGAACCAATCCTGGGCAGGGTGCCAACCCACCGCAGGACACACACAAACACACCCACACACCAAGCACACACTAGGGCCAATTTAGAATCGCCAATCCACCTAACCTGCATGTCTTTGGATTGTGGGAGGAAACCGGAGCGCCCGGAGGAAACCCACGCAGACACGGGGAGAACATGCAAACTCCACGCAGGGAGGACCCGGGAATCGAACCCAGGTCCCCAGGTCTCCCAACTGCGAGGCAGCAGCGCTACCCACTGTGCCACCGTGCCGCCCTAATAATAATAATAATAATAATAATAATAATAATAATAATAATGAAGGATCTTTAATAATTAAAAAAAGTTTTCATTTATAACACAATTGTTGAAAAGAAGTGTTACAATACACACAATTCACGTATTTTCGAAAAAAGTAAACTTTGTTTTTGACTTAAGTGTTGCAATATATGCACATATGATGTCGCTGTGTTTTTGTGCGGCATTGTAATTCATCTCGCTCGCTGTGTCCCTAACACAGTAATAGACTGCGGTGTCGTCGACTCTCAGGTGGCTCATTTGTATGTAGAAGTTTGAAGTGTCTTTCCAAGCAGTGAATCTTCCTTTTATTGAAGGGGCATAGCTGTTAGTAGATGAGCTGTAGAAGTATAATAGCCATTCTAGACCTTTCCCAGGCGCCTGTCTAATCCAGTGCATGAGGCTGCTGCTTACATCGGTCCCTTCGACAGCACATTTCAGCTGTAAACTTTCTTCTGGTTTCGCCTGCTGCGAATCAGACTGCCTTAAAATTATTTCAGCCTTAACATCTAAAAGAACAATTAAAACAAATATTAATAGATAGATAGATAGATAGATAGATAGATAGATAGATAGATAGATAGATAGATAGATAGATAGATAGATAGACCTACACATAACATATGTTGTTAGGAGGTAAAGGCAGATATAATTTGTTGACATTTTTGCAGGCTGCATTTTTCCTTTGAGACAGAAGTGGTGCGTCTTAAGTAGCTCGCCGCTCTCCTTTATTTGCATAGACACGCATTCCTTATAAGCGGGGCGTATAGAAGAGTACAATTTTGCTGACAGTGTCCTGTTTTGTTTATTTATTTTGGTAAGAAATACTAAAGCTTACATCTTAGATGCTAATTATCTTAACAACCTGTATGTTTTAAATTGATACCGTTACAAAACAGACTTCATAAAATTTCGTTTAGAATTGGTGCTATATTATTCCACTTTTTTGAGGCTCAAAATGCCTGAGTAACTCAAAGATACTTCCTATACACTGAAACAGATAAACAGTAACCTACTTTTGTGCTATCTCTATTTTGCATGGAGCTTCAAGTAACGTGCTAGACAATTTGCGGGGCAAACGGAATTTGAAATACCATGTCAGCATAAAAAAAATCAATATAGCAAATCTAAATAAAAGCAAAAAAATCTTAATTGAGATACCCAGGAGAAATCTGAATCTACAGCCGCCCGATTTAAACGAATGCAGCAGACACACATTATTTGGTAACTTCCTAGTGTGGCATGTTGTGACAAAGCAAATGAGATATGCCATTAGCAATGGTATTTTAATGCAAAGTCTTATACTTAAATATTATCTATGACTAACACCAGTCACCGTGTTATCTATCCATTCTAATGCCAGCTTGTATAAAACGTTTCTCAAGAAGTAGTTATATTTGTTTTTCATCTACTTGTAACTTGAACTGATGATCACAGATTAGGGATAGACAGTTTTCTGTTGCTCAGAATATAGGAATTAAGTAATTTTTAATAGTACTTACTTTTGCAGTATTTCATTTAATGATAGGGTGAGAAGCTCAGTCATCCGGGAGGGGCTCAGAGTAGAGCCGCTGCTCCTCCGCATCGAGAGGAGTCAGATGAGGTGGCTCGGGCATCTGATCAGGATGCCTCCTGGACGCCTCCCTGGTGAGGTGTTCCGGGCACGTCCAACCGGGAGGAGGCCCCAGGGAAGACCCAGGACACGTTGGAGGGACTATGTCTCTCGACTGGCCTGGGAACGCCTTGGGATTCTCCCGGAAGAGCTAGAAGAAGTGGCCGGGGAGAGGGAAGTCTGGGCATCTCTGCTCAAGCTGCTGCCCCCGCGACCCGACCTCGGATAAGCGGGGGACAATGGATGGATGGATGGGATTTAAAAACAGTGCTTTCTCTACACTACGTGTTCTTAGGTTTGAACCACACCAAACTGTAAATGTCTAACCAGTTAACTAAATGCTTTTCTTTCATTAAATAGTTTTAAGTTCTATTCAGGATTTAGTGCATAAATACACATTATAATTGAAGAAATATTTTATATAATAATTTCATCATCAAGAATTATCATTGATTTACTTGCAATCCAATTGGGCATGATTTGTTCAAAATATAAAACCAATGTAGGAAACACTTTAATGAACAGAAAACAATGCAAAATTATTATATGTTCTAGCCTTTCTTAACTTACTCAATTCTATCTTAAATATATTATTCCTGCAACATACTTTTTAAATGTACAGGTGAGAAACCTGGTCAAAAGGAACCACCCATTTCCCTAATCTTCCATTGATATTAACTCCAAATTATATTTTAGTAATTAGGAAAATATGTTCAAATTTCTAGACTATATTAATTCATTTTAACAGTGTGCACCTCTAGATGATTTCTTGGTTTTACTAATCATCCCTCCATCCATTTTCCAACCCGCTGAATCCTAACTACAGGGTCACGGGGGTCTGCTGGAGCCAATCCCAGCCAACACAGGGCACAAGGCAGGAACCAATCCCGGCCAGGGTGCCAACCCACCACAGGACACACACACAAACACACCCACACACCAAGCACACACTAGGGCCAATTTAGAATCGCCAATCCACCTAACCTGCATGTCTTTGGACTGTGGGAGGAAACCGGAGCGCCCGGAGGAAACCCACGCAGACACGGAGAGAACATGCAAAGTCAATGCAGAGAGGACCCAGGATGTGAACCCTGGTCTCTTTACTTCAAGGCAGTAGCACTACCACTGCATCAGTAAGACTTCCATATTTGAAATGGAGGACCAAAATAAAAAGTGAAAGGTGAATTTTGTGTTTTTACTTGTGTACTGAATTTTTTATTTATACTGTATTTTAATTTTTTGCAGTCTACTGATATATTGAGCATTGTTGGACAATTTTATTCAGTAAAATCTTGTGTAAATTCAGTTTGATACCAGTTTTGTAAATGATAAATTAAAGAAAGGGCGGCATGGTGGCGCAGTGGGTAGCACTGCTGCCTCTCAGTTGGGAGACCTGGGGACCTGGGTTCGCTTCCCGGGTCCTCCCTGCGTGGAGTTTGCATGTTCTCCCCATGTCTGCATGGGTTTTCTCCGGGCGCTCTGGTTTCCTCCCACAGTCCAAAGACATGCAGGTTAGGTGGATTGGCGATTCTAAACTGGCCCTAGTGTGTGCTTGGTGTGTGGGTGGGTGTGTTTGTGTGTGTCCTGTGGTGGGTTGGCACCCTGCCCAGGATTGGTTCGTGCCCTGTGTTGGCTGGGATTGGCTCCAGCAGACCCCCGTGACCCTGTGTTCGGATTCAGCGGGTTGGAAAATGGATGGATGGATAAATTAAAGAAAGTAATGCCAATTATCCATCAATTTCACAACCATGGGAGCCTATCATACAAGGTACACTCAGGCGCACACTCATACTCAGAATGGGGCTGTGAGGACATGGGAGAATATTGGAGCAGTTGGAGAAAACTGACAAGGAGAACATGCAAACTGGTCTGAAGTCAACACTGAAAAACTGACAAAGGAGTGCTTACCACAGTGCCAATATGAATAAATGGAATGGATTATTTTGTTAAAGGCATTACTAAGACGAAGACTGGAGTGGTTTATTTGTAACAAAAACTAAAATCATGCAGATGTGAAAAACAGAATTAACGAGAAATATTTCAAAATATACTCATGGAGAAGAGTAAAATCTTCAGATTACTCAAAGATCAATTAAGGTTAATAAAGACAACAAGAACAACAACAGCGACAGCAGCAAAATGGATGGATGGATGGATGGATAATACAAGAAAAAGATGAAAACATGTTACAATAAGGCAACATCCCAATTTGTCAAATGAATCTTAAATTGTTAAGAATAGAGGCATAAAAAATTTTAAAGGAAAAACAGTTCTTAAAAATATACACGTATTGACCTTTAAAGAAAGAACTGTATACCAAAAATAAATGCATTCAAAAAAATGAAAACACAATATTGAATAATAATAATAATAATATATTTTTCATAATTAAAGTTTTCATTTTTATTATAATTATTGAAAAAAAATGAGTAACAGTATACATATTTCCTGTATTTTCGAATAAGTAAACTTTATGTCGGTATTTCTCGCTGTGTTTTTGTGCGGCTTTCTAATTCGTCTCGCTCGCTGTGTCTCCGCGCACAGTAGTAGACTGCGGTGTCGTCGACTCTCAGATCGGTCATGTGTATGTAGAAGTTTGAAGTGTCTTTCGAAGCGGTGAATCTTCCTTTAATTGAAGAGGCATAGCTGTTGCTTACACCTGAGCTGTAGAAGTATATTAGCCATTCTAGACCTTTCCCAGGCGCCTGTCTAATCCAGTGCATGTAGCTGCTGCTTAAATCGGTCCCTTCGACAGCACATTTCAGCTGTAAACTTTCTCCTGGTTTCGCCTGCTGCGAATCAGACTGCCCTAAAATGATTTCAGCCTTAACATCTAAAAGAACAATTAAAATAAGTATTAATAGATAGATAGATAGATAGATAGATAGATAGATAGATAGATAGATAGATAGATAGATAGATAGATAGATAGATAGATAGATAGATAGATAGATAGATAGATAGATAGATAGATAGATAGATAGATAGATAGATAGATAGATAGATAGATAGACCTACACATAACATATGTTGTTAGGAGGTAAAGGCAGATATAATTTGTTGACATTTTTCCACGCTGCATTTTTCCTTTGAGATAGAAGTTGTGCGTCTTAAGTAGCTCGCCGCTCTCCTTTATTTGCATAGACGCGCATTCCTTATAAGCGGGGCGTATAGAAGAGTACAATTTTGCTGACAGTGTCCTGTTTTGTTTATTTATTTTGGTAAGAAATACTAAAGCTTACATCTTAAATGCTACTTAGCTTAACAACCAGTATGTTTTAAATGGATACCGTTACAAAAGAGACTTCATAACATTTCGTTTAGAATTGGTGCTATATCATTCCGCTTTTTTGAGGCTCAAAATGCCTGAGTAACTCAAAGATACTTCCTATACACTGAAACGGATAATCAATAACCTACTTTTGTGCTATCTATCTCTATTTTGCATGGAGCTTCAAGTAACATGCAAGAGAATTTGCGGGGCAAACGGAATTTGAAATACCATGTCAGCATAAAAAAAAATCAATACAGCAATTCTAAATAAAAGCAAAAAAAAAAAACATTCTCAATTGAGATACCCAGGAGAAATCTGAATGTACAGCCGCCCTGTTTAAACGAATGCAGCAGACACACATTATTTGGTAACTTCCTATTGTGGCATGTTGTGACAAAGCAAATGAGATATGCCATTAGCAATGGTATTTTAATGCCAAGTCTTATACTTAAATATTGTCTATGACTAACACCAGTCACCCTGTTATCTATCCATTCTAATGCCAACTTGTATAAAACTTTGTTTTTCATCTACTTGTAACTTGAACTGATGATCACAGATTAGGGTTAGACAGTTTTCTGTTGCTCAGATTATAGGAATTAAGTAATTTTTAATAGTACTTACTTTTGCAGTATTTCAATTAATAGGATTTAAAAACAGTGCTTTCTCCACACTACCATGTTCTTAGGTTTGAACCACACCAAAACTGTAAATGTCTAACCAGTGTAGTTTAGACATAAAGTTTCAAAGAGTGAAAATTCAGGACTAGTACAAATACTTAAAGCTTTACTTTGCTACATTTGTTCAAGAAGCTCACACAAGTTATGCAGCTATGCATAAAGAAGATACACTAGTACCCTAAGTGAGAATTCATCTTACATTAGGAAGCTGTCACTTCAGGGAGTCTCTGAATCCTTAAACTATACAAAATGTCATTAGCAGCTGGAGCTTTAGTTGTTGCAGGCACATGCTTTAAGTTGAAAGCTAGTAGACAGATTTGCATGGCCAAGAAAATTCAATTTTTCTAAAGTAAAGTTTCTCCAAATTATGCTGTAATTCAATGTTGTAAGGGTAGCACAGTACAGAGTGTCAACAACTGTGCAGTTCAGATAAGGTGGGTACCATACTGCTTCATTAATGTTTTGTACATTTCTATTTGGAATGAACTTGGAGCAGACATCAGATCAGAAGATACACTTGTGGATCAGAAAAGTTTCATACATTATTAATGCAGTATACTGTATATCTGAAGTTCTTTTGTAAGGGTATTATACAGCAAGCAAACATTAATGTTAATGAAGGGTTGTGCCAGGGAGCATCTGCAAAATAAACAAAAAGGTAATCCTGACCCTGAAAAGGAAAGGTGGTAAGTGGCGCAGTGTTTTGGCCATGTAGCCTTCAGCATGTGTTTATTTGTGCAGGCCACAACAGCTGAAATGGTGTGTCTCTTATCTCCTTTTCTTTTCAGTGTGGGAACATGTGACACCCCGTGTAGTGGGAATTAGGATCACCAGCCTACACTCTAGATGTCTAGTATGTGATACCGAGCGTGACCAGGATGATGGTGTAAGACAGGGAGACACGGACACATAAAGGGTTGGGTTTTTTGTAAAATAAAGTGAGGTTTTATTTACAGGTGCACTTACAGAAAACAAAAATAATGTCCTGCAGAATTTATATATCGATACACACTCCAATACCGCAAAGGACACACAAAAACAGTAATCAAATGGAGCCCAAAAAAATGACTATATACAGTATTTACAGTTCTGCCTGAAAGTCCCAAATGGAAAAGTAAAATACACACAAACTAGTGAACCCCATATATACACAAACCAAAATGAAGCTGTCTTCCTCCAGAGTTCTCCAAGTCAGGAAGCTGCTCCCTCAAACAGTGTATACAGGATTCACCAAAAAAAAAATATTCATCATACATCTTTTATAAAAAGAAATCCTGTCCCCTGTCCTGATAGTCTACGATATGTGATCTTTCTCGGAAGATAATTTAAAGACCCGCGAGACGAAAGATACCTGCCACGGTGCGTCTCACGGGAACATAGAACGAGAGTCTTGCAAGACACACCCTACTTACAAGCAATATCAAAAAAAAACAAATCAGTAGTGTAAAGGCAGTCATGCAGCACACACACCTCCAGGGCTCAGTGCATATAAAGTGTATAAGGTCAATACCATAGAAATAAAATGAATACGGTAGAAATGAAACATCGACGATTAAACGAAGAAGAAAGAAAGCGCTGAGAAAAGAGACCCAAATGCATTGGACAGAAAAAAAGAGCAAAAAAGAATAATGAAGGTGCAAATTCAGAAATTAAGGAAAGTAATTATCAGCCTGGAACAAGTGGAATTGAAAAAAAAGCATGTCCAATCCGGCTCTTAATTAAATGACAGTGAGTAAAATGACAAAGTAGAACTTCATAGAGATGTTTACAAATGTTGGAGCTAAACACATGCAGAGCAGGTTAGAGAATATGAAACCAGGGAAATTAGAAAGGCTCAAAAAAAAAAAAAAAAAAAAAAAACGTTGGCGCTATACACATGTGGAGAAAGTTAAAGGATATGAAAGTAGGAAAATTTGAAAATATAAAAAAGTAAAGATTGCAGTAGCGCAAACAAACAAACTGCCTCATTTAACTATGTACCAGTCTAACTTTGGTTTTAAACAATAATTATTACACTATTGCACCTTAACACTTAATTCTAGTTTATTCACATAATTTTACTTATTTATTATGTTCTACTATACTGTTATCTTTCGATCTATGACTTTTTGTTAATCTAACTGATATTCTTTTAACTTTGCACAGTTTTTGATAAGCGGATCAGGATGCATTTCACTGCGTGTTGTCCTGTATAACAATGCATGTGGCAAATAAAGAATCTTGAGAATTTCAAAAACGGAGTTTACCGCATATGCATTTATTGGTTACTTTGTTAATGTATATATATTTATCTGTCTACTTATTTAAAAACCTAAATTTACCCCAGGAGTCAAAAATGTTCTGTCTAGCCCTTGTACAAAAACCTAGACAAAAGCTGGGGTACCACCTTGATAACTCCATGTACTTTTGGAACTGTGAGAGGGAAATAGCAGGACTTTACAGACAGGAGTCCAATGCAGAACTCTACTTACTTTGTTACTTTGTAAAAAAAAAATGATTAAATGCTGATGATGTAGATCGTTTTGTCTGTGCTGAAATTCCAAACAGAGAAACTTATCCTGACCTCATTAAAAAGATTCAGCATATTGGGGCTCGCAAGATTACAAATAGTTTTTACAGAAGTTCTGAAATAAAAGTGAAACTAATGAAATAGCAACAATTCAAAGAAAAAACAATCTTAAAAGTGTGTATCCGGAAAACCAAATACGGGGGTTGGTGAGCGAAGCGAGCAGGGGGCTTAGCCCCCTGGTAAATATATGTATATATATATTGAATAAGGACCTATTTAAGCGTCCAACCCGGCACAGATTCACACTGAGGCACGTATAAATTGAACAAAAATCTTTTTATTTTCTCTTCAGCCGTGGGGCACGTCTTCCCCGTGTCCCACAGGCCCAACACAGTCCCACAAGCACTTAATGCAATAAACACAAATAAATCTTTTTCTTCACCTGTGGGGCACGTCCCTGGCTGTCCTCCACAATATATATATATATATATATATATATATATATATATATATATATATATATATATATATATATATATATATATTGATATATGCACATACTAAATCGACAGGACACACATTCAACTGGGACAACGTGAAAGTAAAATTTAAGGCCAGTACAAAAAGCGCCAGAGAGTTGGCCGAGTCTTGGCTATCAGATGAAAACGCCATCAACATACACTTGGACATAAACCCAGCATATGCCAACTTAAGAAGGACATATGCACTTTAATTAAACGATACACCCCCCCGCCCCCCCTTGATCATACTGACTTAGTCACCGCCCACCACCCCCCCATCCCCCCCCCCAATACTGAATGTGATGCTATATATTGCCTTTGATTCTTGTAAGTCTAAGCATTATCCTCTGATGAAGACCCCTGATAGGGGTTGAAAGCTCAGGAATAAAACTATTCTGCTGTACATCATCCCTCTGTGGGCAGGCAATGACATGAACACGTCTGCGAGAGGAAACGTCCCACACAAACATTAGAGCAGTCGGCACACGCGAGCATATCTGTGCCGGCTTTTGAGACGCGAACTGTGCTTCTCCCAAAAGTGAAAGTAAGCATTTTTCATTTTTTTTCCTCCTTCCCTGAGCTACAGCACAGACAACTACAAACACGGGATCCCTCTTCTAAACCGCGGTAAACTAATATTAAGGCGCTTCACACTTTCTTTTACTCCTTTAGTGTTACGATGTCGCGGGAGGCACACGCAAGAGTGGAGGACCGACAACGCCATCCCGGTGTTCGGATCAGGTTTGTTCGATGTAAACAAGGATTAGCTCACACACTTGATTAGTGTCCGTGCATGGAATTCATTCAATCATGGCTTCACCATTCATGAATGAGCAACCAATTGACATCAGTGTGCAAATTATAAGAAGAGAATTTGATATAGAGAGGGTTTTGCGCGATCGGCAAGATCCTTTATTGCTCCCACAGGAAATTCTTTTCGAAAGATGCTGCTTTAGCCGAGGGGGAATATTGTACCTCAAAGATTTATTAGCACCTTATATTCGAAGTCAATCTAGGCAAAATCAGGCTCTCACAACCACACAGACAGTATGCATTGCTTTGAGGTTTTTTGCAAGCTGTACTTTTTTATATACTGTAGGCGATGCGGAAAATCTATCTAAAAGTGCAGTTTGCCAGGCAATTCGTAAAGTCTGTTTGGATCTAAAATATTTCCTTCGGGTTTTCATACTGTTTCCTGGGCACCTGCATGTGCAGACAATAAAAGAGGCGTTTCATGCCATTCCAGTTAGGCAACACACAGGCAAAAACACCCACAGTTCCATGAAGAATCTCACAATCAGCCTAACATTCTCATTACCCAGGAGTTCCAAATGTGATTGGGGCACTGGATTGTACGCAGATCCGATTAATCAGACACAGTGTCGTCATCAAATATTTGACCTTCATCAATATCTCATTGGTCAAACACAGGTTCTAGGGATATGACATTCCCTGTAACTGACCCAACCAAAAAAGAGGGCTATATGGAACATACCTATGGCACACATCGATGACAAATATATGCAATGACCATCCTTTACCTGAAATGAAGTGACCACTGCATCGTGCCACTGGTTCTGAGGAGGAGCTTCCCCCTGGAATGCCCTCAGAAACAGGGCGATGGGCATTTTGCTGGATTGCCAACTCTTCTGCAGGGGTTAGGTCTGGACCTCGTGGACCTCCACCTGTTTTTTGCTTGTCTTCCTTCTTATTAGCTTTAGAATTAATGTTTTTTATATTATATATGGGTCTTTATGCCAACAATTCTTGAATACCAGGTTGAAATATATTCTTGTACTTCACTTTAACCTGTTCCCGTGTTCTCCTTGTGCTCACATTTGATCTGGAATTATGACATATTAAATAATAATTAATCTGACACATAGGAAATGAAACGCTGCATTCAGTAAGTACAATGCACACACATTTAATTTGTCGGCCACTTTTTGCCAGCCGTCTTTTCTGGGTTGGGCTGTTTTTGCAGTGTTACCCCTTGTGCATATTAAATCTTGAAATTCATCATGTCCTTCGAATAAAAGGTCTTGCTTCGCTTGTGTGAAAAAAAATGCGCCCGTTCTTTCGTCATTTTGTTACAGCCTACCAAAGACTTGCTGATCATGTTTTCTAGACTGAATATATATGGGCTTTTCAATCAGCGCGGGTGCGCGCATTCGTCTCAGATGATTAGATCCAGCTAGACTAATCTACTACACGGCTGCATTTCAAAAACCGACTTATCCCGGATGAGTTTCACTGGCATTAACTCATCCAAGATGAGGCATCTGATCTTGGATGATTTAAGTGACGTATGGAAAATACCCCCAGGCCGGTCAATGGCAAGGCTGTCTCTCCAGTCTACGCGAGACCCACTGCGACACTCCCGAAAAGGCGCTAATATGGTCAGTGAAGACGTCTGTCTGCATTATATAAAAAGGAAAAATGCAAGTTTTCTTTCTTTATACTTTTTTAACCTTTTTTTCTCAAACAAATGCCTCTCTCAACACCATGCAGAGGACATTTAACTAATTTTATTTAATTACTGGTAATGCCAGTAAGGCACATTACCACAGAACAATGCCTACTTTATTTGTCCTAAGCAAACTTTAGATTTAAAAAAAAAAAATCTTTAATGTAAAGTGTGAGTATCTCTCACCCAAAACTTTATTCTTTTCTTGGAGATTCATTCAGGATTTTGCCTATTTGTCAATCAGTATGAAGGTAACACAAAAGGAGAAAATAACATTGCTGCCTGTTTCTTCATTGTAAACTGTTGCTATCTCCATGAAGACAGGATTACAATGAGACAATGTTGTGTGTGTATGTTAAATTTTACATTAAAAAAAACAAAACAAAGATAATAATAGTAATAACAATAACAACAATAACAATATTTTTAAAAAGATGTTTAAGTAAGAAGACAGGTAAAAAAAACAGTCCTGTAAGGAAGTTTCTAGATAGTGAAAGGAGTTAACTGGGACACTCATTCAGCGCACAGGAGTGTGGACAGTGGGCAACAGATGGGCTGAGATAGAGAGCCCTAAGCATCCCTGATTACTTGGGATTCATGACACCCATGTACACATTAGTTTATTCAATGTCACCCAATTCTCAGTATTAGGGTAGGATGACCCAATAATCCCAACTCCAGAGACCTCAAGATTATCAGATTACAAAAAGTGTATTTCCAAAAATCAAAGGAAAAATAATTAGGAATCCTCATACAAGATACCATTGAACTGATCTTCTGCTGGTGTAGAGTAAAAAGGGAATAAAGAGGTCTAAAGGAAGGAAGATGTGAGATGGAAAGTGATATCAATGAAAAGTGTAGAGAAACCAAAGCCAGAACAAAGAACCAAAAATAAGAGAGGGGAACCAACCCAAAATCTGTTGATGAACATCACAGCAACATTGAGAGAGAAGTAATGGTATATTCAATATGTGACAAGTTCATAACAGGGGTGTGTGATAGATTATATGTAAATATCTGAAATGTGTTGGTTTGTGAATAAGAGTGCCATTAAAAAATACTTTTCCATATAAATGTTCTGGTAGGCCAATAGATCAAAATTAAGGGACTTGATCTGAAGACAAATCAGAAAGCCAGTGAAAGAAAACCAGATCTCTCAAAAATCTCAACATTAAAACCAAAAAAAAAGCATAAATAAAAAAGCAAGAATTCCAAAACAAATATTCTTTATGAAAACCACATGTAGAAAGGTGTTGGAAATGATCCACAACCTGGAATAATCCAATTGCTGTCAGACAAACTGTGACTTCCCAGAACCACAACTTTAGCAATCCCTTTAAGTGAGATTTAGAATGGCAACACACATGGCAGAAATAAAATGTCAACACAAAGTAACAAAATATGAAGAAAACATTAGTTAATGTTTTTTTTTAATATATATTTAAATATAAAATGAATAAAAGAAATTAAGGTAATGTTAACATCACTGCATTTTACAGTTTAAGGACAAATGTAGCAGAACAGTGGAAAAAAGTCTGTCTTAATTAAAAAATTAAAGAAATGAAATAAAATCATGAGAATAAACATTTTTGGAAGATGACATGAATGTGTCACAAGAGACAGATGAAGAAGAGGAAGAAATATGGGACAGCCTCTTATAGCACTTCAGCAATTTCAATTGGGTTGGGAAATTTCAGAATTTTAAAAAATAACTGCCGATGGAAAACCATGAAGTCTTAAGCATACTTTTAAATTCTGCTCCAAACCCATTCACAATTAAAACCCATCATAGAAAGGTCCAATTCATGTGTTCAAGAGTATTTACAGCATTAGTGTGAGAACATCAGGATTATAGAATAAGGTAGAGGCAGGATCAACTGCTCACAAAAGGTAACAAGTGCTGTCTGGTGCCTTCTTATGAATGACATATCTTTGTAAAGTTTAGCCAGCAGCTTGGTACTGGAGTTCATCAAACATATAAAGATATAACTAAAATAATAGTCCAGTTTTGGCACAGGAGACATTGGAGCCACATTCATTGCAAAGTTCATTTCTTAAGGAAGTAGCAGAAAACAGAATTAAAAAGAGCAGAAATAGACAACTGCTTCCAGAAAGAGAATTAAACATCAACTGAGATGCTATCAGGGCTCCTCAACGTTCCATTGTATTCAGGACATCCATAAGCTTAGGGATTGAAAAAAGGGGAATGCGATATGAAGGTTTCTTCTTCTTCTGTAAAGCTGGGAAGGGAAAGCTGTTTTAAGAAAGAGTTACATTGCAAAACAGGTATTGAAAATAATTCTTAATAGGTTTTAAAAACTGATAATCTTGAAGGATTTGTTAGTATTGAGCAATGTGATTTAGGTTTGATTGATTGAATGGTGAAGGCAAAGACATAACATTCATGGAGCCAGAGTGCTAATGGTTTACTAGATTTAGCCCCAAACACACATTACTATTCTCTCATATGATGGATTTTGATCTCAACATTTTTTAACAGCAAGGTGCTCAGCTCATGCTATTAGTGATCTGTGGTCCAGCATGTAAAAGTACACTTTATTTAACAAAGAAAGATGCCATTCTAGTTCAGCAATTTTCAAACAGTTCCCTGCACTCCTGGAGGTTGCAAAATGAGAAGTTATATTAGAATCCTTGCTTATCAAATATGACAGAGAAACACTGATAGGCAGGATAAAATAGAAGTGTAGAAATGAGAGATTAAGCATCAATAAATTATTCCAGAGACAATGTGATGTTGCCCAGGGTGTTTTGGAACCATGATTAAAAACAGTGAGGTAATGATTGATTAAGAAAAAAATAAATGTAACGAGCTGGAATTAAACAGGATTTTTCTCATTGACAGAAAAGCATGTTAAACATCACACAAGCCTTATAACCTGCACGACAGTATTTCTATATCAAAAGATCATACTTAGCTTTCCATATGTCCCTGAAGTTATGTAGACTGGGACACAGACGTCAAGCAATGGGACTGAGGACAAGTGGAACAGCAAACAGAGGCTACTCCACAAGTGCACCTGCAAAAATTCATCGTTTATTAAGGAAAAGTCTTAAAAATACATTCTTTTTTAAAAAAAAGTTCAAGTATATTTGTAAATCCTGTGAGCAAATGATAAGTAGTAAAAAAACAGAATCCATTAAAATCACTGTAAATTGAAGAAAAAAACATTATTAAGCAAACATCATAAAAAAATATATATTTTTAAGGTTCATGTATATTTGTAAAATTAAACAATAAATGTAAACAACAGCAACTATTAAAATCTCATTTAAAAAAAAATCTCCCATCTTTTACTATTGCACTCACCCCTTTACCAAGTCTTTTGCAATAACAAAAAGTCCTAATAGATCAATAAACACAATTAAAGCACTTCCAGTATAGCTATTCTTCACTGTCTCTTTCTCACTTGAACATATTCGAGAGGGAAGAAAACATTTATCTGTTATAATGATTACCTGGATGTCAAGCAAAAAAAAAAAAAAAACAAGCACCTACTCTCATAAAGGAATACAATCTAACATCAAAAACAGAAGAAAATAGAAGAAATCTTGGGAAAGGCAATTCATGAGGAGACCCCTTTCTAGGTAGGCTGGGCATGCAATGGATGTCAAAAATGGGGTAAAAACAATACACAAAACAGAACCCAAGTAATCCTCTTCACAGAGCTGGATGGTAAATCTATTGCCATCTCAGAAATACAACGCAATAACACAAACTACTTTGTTCTTGCACAACGCACCTCGCCAAGTGCAGGCACAGAGTGCGGCAGCAGCTCTGCAGGTAAAATGCAAAAGTAGATGATAGATCTCATTAAATACAAAACTTTCAAATATAAGGATTTAAATTTGTTGAAATACATCAAAAACAAAGTAGAAACTAATTAGCATAAATGAAAAATAACAATATCTGTCCAACAGTCAATTGTAGAACCACAGCCAGATTGTATACAAGGAGTCAGACAAGCCAGACGCAGTTAGAGTTCTGGAGACCTCGGCCAGTAAACTGCTCCTCCACTGGCCATTCTACAGTTGAATCAGTGCCTGCCAATCTGATCAAAGGAGCCTTCTACCAGTGGCGTAGCGTAGTGGGGGCGGCAGGGGCGGCCCGTCCCGGGCGGCACTTTTAGGCGGCGGCAAAATTTCACAATAAATAATAATAATATCTTGTAAAAATTTGAACCATACCTAAATAAGGGGGCGGCGGAATTTTCCTCCGCCCTGGGTGGCTGACACCCACGCTACGCTACTGCCTTCTACCCCATGATTCCAGTGCTTCTTTATCAGAGATGACATTTCCAGACAGATAAATAACTTGGTAGTAGATCAGTGAAACCAAGTGCCACATGATGATACTGAGAAGAAAAAAGGAATAGGGGTGGGTTAGTAAAATCATATTACTCATACTTTAGCACTAACGAGTAAAAACAGAGTTTCTGTGTGCACAGCTAATTTCTATCTCTTGTCAGGGTATGCTAAACTGAAGTAGTGGATTTAAAAGCAGAGACTGAAGGGTCATCTTTTATAGTAGAAGGCAGACCATTCCACAGAATGTTTTAACTTTGTCACTATGGGTTACTGAGTAAAAATTGGTGGGCCAAAATGGCAGATTCATCTATTTAACTATAAATGTCCAACACAATACTGTGTGCAAAAACTGAAGGTTTCACCATCAGTCGTGATGGAATCGCTAAACAATGTACTGTACATTTACGGTTTGTTAACACAGATGATCTCTTTTGACTGTTAGCAAGATCTAGCTGCTGAAGTCCTGAAACCATTATGAAACTATTGAAGTGCAACCGAATACCTGCTTGGGGCAAGTCCAAGTGTTTATGATATAGCTATGTATAAATTATAACATGACATCAATATTTTCCTGGATCACTCTCATGGACAAATTATGTATTAATGCTCAACACAGGTGAGTCTTCATGATAAGCCTTATTCTTCTAACACTGGTTAGCCTGTACCTCATAGGCAAAGGGCCACATTTTGCTTAACATTGAAGGCAATCAATGTCCAAAAGTTTTTTCTTTTTAAATTGAGTGTGAAAGGCAAAGAAATGCTTGAAGAATATTGAGTTTTGCCAAGCTTTCCCTTATTTTGCATCTTTAAAGATTAAAACAAAATTCTTTTTAGTGTTAAGTTTTTACTGTGTACTATTTTAGTACACACACTATCAGAGCTGCTCCATTTTCAGTGCACTTCTTAACTTATTCGTATTTTTGCAAAAACACAGACATTCTTTCACTGTGAGGCAGAAATTAAGTCAAAATGACCCATTCAAATTAAATTAACATAATCACATACATGGTATAATTATTACAAAAACATAAATTACTGATTTAAGAGTCATGTTGATGTATATGTTATTTTCTTTATGTAGTATCAATTTGAACTAGTATTTAACAAGAAGCCATATATAAATGTTTTAAACCTGCATGTTCTTCCCGAGTGAAACTGTTGGTTCCAAAGAAAATAAATAAAATAACAGAAAATAATACTCTCAAAATAACTTAATCTGATTAATCATATATCGGCAGCATAGGGGGCATAGCAGGAGACCTTAGTGGGCAGGGTGCAGTCCATCACAAGGCCCAAAAACTGAAATCACAATGTAAAATCCTATGTAATATAAAACAATTCTATAAAATAATTCTATGTGTTAGTTTTGTTAGACACTGATAATCAAAAATAAAAAATAGAAAAATTGAAATTATTTTGTTTAAAATCAAAATTTCTAATTATGTATGTATTGCAGGTTTAGATGTGCTGTCAAAACAAAAAAATCTTGTTGGATATTCTAATATAGTATTTAATGGCAAAACATTGTATTCATAGATATTTTTATTTTACAATTTTAATTGTGGTACTATAAGTAATGACATTCTTATTCATTTTATCCTGTATTTAGTATTAAAAAGTTAAAAGTTTTACTTTTAAATTAATTAAAAATAAAAGCAACTAATAATAGTTAAGAAGCATTTAAATCTGTTCCTAATGTCAACTTTAACAAAGCGTTTGAGGTGTAACAAATACGATCGGCAGTAGTGGTTTACAGCCCGCTGTGTTCCTGTGCGGCTTTGTAATTCACCTCGCTCGCTGTGTCTCTCGCACAGTAATAGACTGCAGTGTCGTCAGCTCTCAGATCGTTCATTTGCATGTAAAAATTTGTGCTGTCTTTAGAAGGAATAAATCTTCCTTTTATTGCACTGTTATAGTACTCGCTCCCTGAGCTGTGATAGACAAGTAGCCATTCTAGTGATTTTCCGGGTGCTTGTCGTATCCAAGCCATCCAGGTGCTACTAAGGGTGAATCCTTCGACTGCACATTTCAGCTGAACACTTTCACCGGGTTTCGCTTGCAGCGCATCAGACTGTTTTAAAACGATCTCAGCCGAGGTATCTGAAAAACAAAGAACATTAAAACATTTAAATTAATTAGATAGATAGATAGATAGATAGATAGATAGATAGATAGATAGATAGATAGATAGATAGATAGATAGATAGATAGATAGATAGATAGATAGATAGACCTACATATAAAACATGCCGTAAGGAGGTAAAGGCAGATGTAATTTCTGCACATCATTTCACACGGTGTCCCTTTAGCTGATGCTGTACACATAAAAGGGCGGTGGGAGTTTAAGTAGAGTGTCGTTATGCATATTTGCATAGACGGGACTTTCAAGGTGTGTTAAAGTGCGAATTTCTGCAAATATCACTTATTAAATTTGCTTAATTTACTTAATATTGAGTAAAATACATTTTGCTCATTTACAGTTAATGTGGTTTGAGTCAGTTAAAAATTATTCGCTGTCCATTTGTAATTTTATTCATTTCACTATTATATTGCTTGCATAATTATCTGCCCAAGGACATCTCAAATAACCTTGAAGAGTTGATAATTAAGAATGGATGAAATATTTATAACTTAATTTTCACAGTATATACCTTCATAGGACTCAACAGTAAAAAATATATTACAGCAGCATTTCAAATATAAAACTGCAAAGAAGACAGCAGTTGATTTTCAAAATAAAATAAAAAATTAAGTAAAATTATTAGATATTAAAAAAATCAAAAAGAAGAACCGACAGATTCCTTGTAATTTTTGAAAGAATATTTAGCAGACGGTAACATTAAATTTTAAATTAGGCCAGGGACATTCAGTCATGGTAAAAGATGAATGGGTATAAAAATTTACAGGCCAGATGTCCAAAGTTGAAAATAGTCCCATTATGGAAGTGACCTCACTCTCTCAGTGAAGAAGGGCCTCACAAAGCCAAAAAAAAACCATCTTGGATGTCTCTAGCTGTTCTTCTAACTATTAGATTTATAAGGTAGCTGAATTACCCATTTTGTGATTGTTTTATTCTTGCAGATTTTTGAAAGTTCGATTGGAAATGTTTCTGTAAAAGTTAAAAAAAAAATTCTTATAAGTTAACACCTCATGAAAATGTCATCATATCAAGTATTATATTGCATGTGACAGAGAGCTCATGTATTTCCATGGAAATTAAATCTAAAGCAAAAAGTTAATGGACCTTAAACCACAAATATGGAAACATAAGATGGATTTAGCTTGACTTTTTCGCTTTCTTACTAGGCAATATTTTAAATGAGTCAGATTGCATGATGCACCAATGCTTTTACTTAATCTGACATCTGAAGAAAGCCTCCACAAAGCAGTGTGTCCTCAATCGATGAATAACTTGGGATCTGTTCATCTCAGGACTGAACTGAAATGAATGAAAACATGATGAAGTCACCTCAGAATATCAATGGCACAGAGCTGCATTCTGTTCACAACTTGTAATACATCTAAGAATATCTATAAGACCTCAGCTACTTTGAAGAGGCACTTATCTCCCTCCATCATTCTGGGCAGTTAATACAGGAGCATTAGCTTTCTCGTGACAAAACTGAGAAATTGATTTTATCCTCAGGTCATAAAGCTGATGGCAAATCTGTAACACTGATGTATGCATGATCACACTAGATGTTGTTTTTCTTATATTATTCCATCTTCTGTTGTTGTATTTAATGTATGGTACTGTATTCAGTGTTTGATGTTGACATTCATTAGTCTGTGGGAGAAACTGAAGTAACATTCTCATTGTACTATGTATACGTGGCAATAAAATTGAACTTGAACTTTAACATTTACTTCCTATTCATATGTGGTTGCAGTGAATATAACATTTATATTATTCTTAACTTACCAAACATTTCTGTCAATTAATATTTTCACAAAATGAAATACCTGCATCTATTTTACTTTGTACAATGAGTTAATAATGAGGGTGGTACAGTAGTGGTGGTGCTGCCTTACAGTAAGAAGGCCAGGGTTTATGCCCTGTGTCCCCCCTCCATGTTCTCCTCATGTCCATGTGGGTTTCCTTTTTGTGATCCGGTTTCCTCCCACAGTCCAATGATATGCAGTCTGGATGGATTGGCATTGCTAAATCAGTCCTATTATGTGTATATTAGTGTGGTCACATTGTGATGGACTGGCACCCTCTTTATGGAATTGGTCCTGCTTTGTGCCCTGTGTTTGCTAGGATAGGCTCTGGACCCTGTAACCCTGCTTGAGATAAAGCAGGCTTAGAAAATGGTGTGATATGAAATTAATAATGATGGCTATGACACTGAAGCAAAAAACAACCTTGACTCTTCCCAACTTTGAGCAAATTTAAAGCACTCTCTGATTCTCCTATTTTTAATAAATTACTCAAGAAACTGTTCTTAATTCAATTGAAAAAATATTAAGGCTTATATCTTTGAGAAGTTTCAGTCTGTCTTTGTCGCACACTATAACACTAAAACTTGTCAAGGTTGTGAACGAGATGAAGCTAAATTTGTCCATGAAGAAGCTTTCTATTATTATTTTGCATGCTTTATGTTCCATGTTTGACACAAAAGACTATGATAATATTATTAACAGGCTATGGGGGTGAGTTGTCCCTTTTGGTTTAGATATACTGTATGCTACTTTAAAAGTCATCACACTGGCAGTGCCTGTTTAGTTTTATTTGGGGATTTTTGCTGTATCCGTTAAAATGGCATGTGGTCACTCTTGGTGAAATTATTAGAAGAAAATGCATACATTGTCATAGCTATAATAATGACACTCAGCTATATATTGCAGTCTCCTCTGATGTGTCTCTGGAAGATATTAACAGTCAGATCAATTATAATGTCTTAATATTAGTTATGCTATGATAAACTTTTAATTATAGTTTCTGATCACCCGAGAGAATTAAAAGATAAGTTTGATATGATTTAAATTGAAATTATTTTGATCAGTCATGCATTGTATTTATAATATTGCCACATGAAAGTGATGTATTTTTTATAAATTGTAAAACACAACTACCCTGTTCTTACATTTTAAAGTGGAAGTCATGGGGCAGAGGTCCAAAAGTGAAAACAAAAGTCTGAATATCTTATGTCAGTTTTGATGCAGTATAGGTTTAAAAAGCATTCTTCAGCATTTCTGATGCATAATTTGTCATCAGAAGTATAAATAAAGTAAAATAAACATCACAAATTCCTGGTACTGTTTGTGTGAGGTAAGAATATGTTTTCCCTTTCATTTGTCTGCTTACACTGGGCCTTGTGGGTAGAGGTTTGACATTTTCCACAGGTGCACTTCAAATTCAAAATTTTTTATACCTTCAGACTGCATCTTATCCTAATTTTTTGCATGACACTGCTTTTTTATTCTCTCCTCTGAATATACCTGCCTTCATTCATCAATCTTCCCAGTCTTGCAGAATGTAGTTTGAGCCATCCCAAGAATTGTGGAATGCAGCACTTTGTGTGTCTGTGTGACAGATAACTGTCAACAAGGCATCCAGTTTTACCCATCTTCAGCTATAATATTTTGTTGATGTGATGTCAGGATTTAATAGTAAAAAATGTATTAAATGTATGCTATAATTGTTTCCTTTAGATGATGGCAGGGTTCTGCGGGCAGGAGCAAAAAGATAGGTCTGCTAATATAGGTATGCAGCTTGATATTTATTTATTTTTCATAATTTATTATTTTTTCTGCAATCATTTCTAAAACACATATTAAGAAAATTTTAAATCACCAAGCATACTGTATTGGAAAGTTTTAAATGGTAGTATTGTGCAAGAAAAATATTTTACAATATGTATTAAATGTACTGTCATCTCTAGGAAATGTTATAGTATAGTTAACATAAAGACTTTTAGATATTAGCTGTTTACATTTACAAGCAACAAAACTATACATTACTGTTTTCCCTTTCATCCAAATGCATTGAAAATTGAATTAGTGGTTCAATGAATTGTTTTCATGTAGGTCTCCAATTTATACCTTGATGTTACTTGCTGGTTTATTTAGTATCACAATATGTCTTCTTACTGCAACTAGGAACCTTTTTCAAAGCCCAAACAACCCACATTATATGCAAAGCACCTTTTCCAGAATGAAATGATTCTTTGTCTAGCAACGATTCTACAAGGAACCACACAACCTAGTAAAGTGCTATTAAAGAACCATCATTTTTAGGAGTCAACTTTATCAGCCTGTTCATGTGTTCTCTTGAATGTTACTGGACTGTAATCGTCACATTTAGAACATAGTTCAATAAACAATGTCCCAGAAAAGAAAATCTGCACAAATGGAAAAATATGCAGACTCCACATAGACAAACTTTAAATGTGCCACCAGCTATTACATACTTGTTCTGTTAATGAAGCCTCTCAGATATCCTAGGGAAGAGGGGGAAAGGGATCTTTCAATTGGCATGTCAGAAAAAGAGTGGAACCTAGCCATATATAGAATACACTTTGGTTCTATATGAGACAAGCATTCCATTATTCAACTATATGCCTTTCATCAATTAAATTTATTTTGTTTAAAACTGTCCAAAATGTGCCAAGGGTAAGACTAACCTGTGAGTGTTGCCATCTAGCTCCAGCATCACTAGGGCACATTTTTGAGAATGCACTAAATTAACATTATCTTGGGCAACAATCTTTTCACATTCCTCAAATTGTCTTTGTTATTACAATCACTCCTTATCCATAATGGTGATATTTAGTTTATGTCTGGAAGACATTAAAGTGCTTTGGGAATAAGTCCATAATAACAGCCTATACCACACTACTAGCTCACAGACTTATCTTGTTTAACTGGAGGAATCCCAACCCACCTTCTATAACTGAATGAGTAAGTGATGTTCTTTATTATCTTAAATTATAAAAAATTTCATCATCATTCATCATTTGTATGAAAATGTGCTAAATAAATTAATATCGTTGTTGTTGTTGTTGTTTAGAATTATATGGGGTCACTGGGTGGTGTCCCCAACTCTTTATCGTTGTTTGTGCTTTGGTTACACTATCTATCATCTGTCTAAAAGTCTTTATATATATATCTCATAATCAAAGGGTATAACCCAACCCAAATGAACACAAAGGCTACTCTATGACTAATCATTTTGTTTTTTAGCTTGAATGGGAAAACCATTAAATATTATAAGGAAATAGAATTTTCAAAGATTTTCATTTCTGCCATTAAAAGTCTGAATATTTACTTGTGGACTGATTTTATCACCCATAACAATGTTCTATAATTTTAGGTGCACATTCTATCTTATTCTCATCTCTCTATTATTAAAAAAAAATCCTGGGAGAGAAAGACGGGAGACGAGACTTGATCTTCACGTTAAGATCACGGAAGACACTTAAAAGACCCAGAGATTGAGATTGACCCAGGACCGTCTCACAATGACGTAGAACATAAGATTCTTGCAAGACACGCCTTTCTTACAACCAAATATCAAATAAGACAATGGGCAGCAAAACATTCAGTCGTCTAAAGAACTTGAGCACACACAGATCCAGGGTCTCAGCGCATATAAAGCATATAAGGACAATACGTTATAAATGAAATGTCGACAACTAAGTGAAGAAGAAAGCAGCGTGGAGAAAAGAGACTCAAAAGCGTTGGAGAGAAAAAAGAGCAAAAAAGAAAAAAGAATAATCTAGGTGCAAATTCAGAAAATAAGGAAAGCAATTATCAGCCCGGATCAACTGTAATTGAAAAAAGCACATCTAATCGGGCTCAGAATTAAAAGACAAAGAGTAAAAGACAAAGTAGAACTTCATAAAGATGTTCACAAACGTTGGCACTATACGCATGCAGAGCAGGTTAGAGATTATAAAAGCAGTGGAATTCGAAAGGCTCAAAAAAAAAAGCTGGCGCGAAACACATGTAGAGAAAGTTAAAGAATGTGAAAGTAGGAAAATTAGAAAGTATAAATAAAGAAAGTAAAGATCACAGTAGCACAAGCAAACGCAAATTATTACTCAAAAAGGGAAAATAATCACCACAGACCAGGTGTCATTGAAAAAAAAGCAGGACAAAGCAAGGTCAGAAATGAAAGACAGAGTAGAAAACAAAGTTTTACTTTGTTGTTCAGTAGACATTGTAACAGTAGGGGGCGCTATTGCTCCCTTGAACCCTCAGGTACCACGCCAAACACCAGGTAAAAGTCCAATACTTATTTATTTTATAATAATAAAGTGCACTAAGCACCCTCCACTCCACACTACTCATACAACTCAATAATCAATAATCAATACTCAATACTCAATCCTTCTCTCCCAGACACTTAGCCACCCTTCTTCCCAGCTCAGCTCAGCGTCTGGGCTTTCCCAAAGTCCTTTTATATCCCCTGACCCGGAAGCGGTTCCAACCCTACAGTCCATGATTCGTTATCTCTTCCGGGTCAGGTTAAAAGTCCTTTTCTTCATTCCGGAAGCACGTCGTTCCTTCCAGTCATGTGATCAGGACGCACTTCCGGGTTACAGGGCATGTAGCACTCCGTAAAGCCAAGCAAAATGACACCTTTTATTGGCCAACTAGAAAGATCACAATATGCAAGCTTTCGAGGCAACTCAGGCCCCTTCTTCAGGCAAGATGTAATACAGAAACTGAAGTTTCCTATGTTTATATACACACTCTAGGACAAGAAACAACATTGGTAAAAATTTAAATGAGAGATTTTGAATGTAAAAAATTAATAGATTCATTCAGGCTAGGGTTAATTTAGCAAGAGAGAAAAGAACAATGTATGGTCAAGATCTCTGGATAAGATAACTGTCCAACAAAGTCTTTTGAAGTTTGTAATGAGTTTTTTCAAAACAATGTGGGTCTGTAGACAGGTTGTCTGTCATTCTGAGAGATGTAAACAATCCTCATATCTGGCCATAAAACTCTTGTCTTTATTCAATCCATGTTGTAAAGTATTAAATTTTAGCATGAGTTTAACATCCCATTCTTTTCTCTCTTGCTGTGTTGTGAAGTTGCCCATAAGCACTGTGACCTTAAAGTCCTTCTCACAGTGTCCATGGCTGTTGAAGTGGGCCGCTACAGGAACATCTGTGTTGCCATGTTTAATGTGGAACCTGTGTAAGTTCATTCTCTGGCGGAGTGTTTGTCCAGTTTCTCCCACATAGAGTGCAGTGTCAGGACATTTCATGCAGAAAATTAGGTAGACTACATTAGATGATCTGCAGGAAAATGATCCCTTGATGTGATGTTCAAGTCGGCAGTGTGGTATAACTATACGGTCTGTATCATAGATGTGGGCACATGTTTTGCATCTTTTCTGTAGGCATGGAGATGTGCCATTTTCTGTCGGTTCACTTAGGGAGCCTCGGACAATTAATTGTTGAAGGTTTGGTGGTTGTCTGTATGCCAGGAGGGGAGGTTCAGGAAATACATTTTTCAGTGTTTGGTCATTGTTTAGTATTGGCTGAAGTTCTTTTATAATTTTTTGAAGTGTTTCAAGATGTGGGTTGTAGGTGACAACAAGGGGGATGCGATCCTTGTTGTCTTTGTTTTTATATTCCAGAAGGTTGTCTCTGGGTATGGCAGTAGCTCTTCTTATTTGAGTGTCTGTTGTTTTCGGGGTGTAACCTTGTTTGATGAAATCTTGTCTGAGCTCCTGCAGTTGTTGATCCCGATCTGTTGGGTCTGAGCAAATACGATTGTACCGTATTGCTTGGCTGAAAATAATGGAGCACCTTATATGCTTGGGGTGGAAGCTATCATTTTTCAGGTAGGTCCGTCTGTCTGTCGGTTTGTGAAAAATAGAAGTTACAAGGGTGTTGTCTTTCAGTTGAACGGTGGTGTCAAGGAAGCTGACTTCTGTTTTTGAGTAATTCAGCTTCAGCTTTATGTTGGGGTGAAAACAATTATTTTCATTATGAAAATGGAGGAGGTCCTTTTCACTGGCAGTCCAGATTATGAAGATGTCATCTATGTAACGGAGATACAACATTGGTTTTACGATGCACATTGACATGAAATCTCCCTCCAATTTTGCCATAAAAAGATTTGCATAGTGAGGTGCAAACCGACATCCCATTGCAGTCCCCATTTGTTGTAAGTAGCAATCCTGTCCAAAAGAGAATAGATTATGTGTCAAAGTGAATTTTATCATTTCTATTATGGGTAAATCATTTACATCTCTCAGAATAACAGACAACCTGTCTACAGACCCACATTGTTTTGAAAAAACTCATTACAAACTTCAAAAGACTTTGTTGGACAGTTATCTTATCCAGAGATCTTGACCATACATTGTTCTTTTCTCTCTTGCTAAATTAACCTTAGCCTGAATGAATCTATTAATTTTTTACATTCAAAATCTCTCATTTAAATTTTTACCAATGTTGTTTCTTGTCCTAGAGTGTGTATATAAACATAGGAAACTTCAGTTTCTGTATTACATCTTGCCTGAAGAAGGGGCCTGAGTTGCCTCGAAAGCTTGCATATTGTAATCTTTCTAGTTAGCCAATAAAAGGTGTCATTTTGCTTGGCTTTTCTCTACATTCATAATGGCTAACACGGTACAACGCCCTAGTACTAATAATAATAATGTAAGTATTTTTTATAATTAATAAAGTTTTCGTTTCTAACACAATTGTTGAAAAAAGGAGTAACAGCACATTTCCTGTATTTTCGAATAAATAAACTATACGTCGATATTTCTCGCTGCGTTTTTGTGAGGTTTTCTATCTGTCTCGCTCGCTGTGTCTCCGAGCACAGTAGTAGACTGCGGTGTCGTCGACTCTCAGATCGTTCATTTGTATGTAGAAGTTTGAAGAGTCTTTCGAAGCGGTGAATCTTCCGTTTATTGAAGACGCATAGTAGTTATCTGATGAGGTATAGAAGTGTAATAGCCATTCCAGACCTTTTCCAGGCGCCTGTCTAATCCAATACATTCTGTAGTTGCTTAAGTCAAACCCTTCGACTGCACATTTCAACTGTATTCTTGCCCCTGGCTTCACCTGCTGTGGATCAGACTGCCTTAAAATGATTGCAGTCTTAACATCTAAAGAAGAAATTAATAGACATAATAGAGTTTTAAAAAACTGTAAACAGACAGCGCAGCAAAAATAGATAGATAGATAGAAAAATAGATAGATAGATAGATAGATAGATAGATAGATAGATAGATAGATAGATAGATAGATAGATAGATAGATAGATAGATAGATAGATAGATAGATAGATAGATAGATAGAAACCTACACATAACATATGTTGTTAGCAGATAAAGGCAGATATAATTTGTTGACATTTTTCCACGTTGTATTCTTTCCTTTGAAATGTACAGAAGAGGTCCGTGTCTGGAGTCTTTAGTAGGTCGCCGCTCTCCGTAATTTTCATAGACACGCATTCTTTATAAGCAGGGCATATAGCAGAGTACACTTTTTCGGACAGTATCCTGTTTTGTTTGTTTATTTTGCTAATAAATATTAAAGCTTACATCTTAGATGGAATTGTAATTATCTTAACAACCTGTATGTTTTAAAATGATACAATTGCGATAAAGACTTAAAGATCCGTTTAGGTTTCGTTCTATATAACATACTGCTTTATTGATCGAACAATCAGTAACTTTGTTTTCATGCAATCCATCTCTATTTTGTTTGGAGCTTCTAGTAACGTGCATGACAATTGGCAGGGCAAACGGAATTTGAAATACCATCTCAATAAAAACAATACAATAAATCAAAATAAAATTAAAAAAAAAAAAACTCCATTTATAAACCCAGGAGAATATTGAATCTACAGCTGCTGGGTTTAAATGAATGTAGTAGACACACATTATTTGGTAACTGCCGTTGCAGACTGTGACAGAGCAAACGAGATACGCCATTAGCGGTGATATTTTAATGCCAAGTGTTATACTTAAATGTTGTCTACGACTGACACCAGTCACCCTGTTATCTGTTCATTCTAATGCCAGGGTGTACAAAACTTTTGTCACGAAATAGTTCTATGTGTTTTTGATATACATGTAAGTTGAACTGATGAACACAGATTAGGGTTAGACAGTTTCCTGTTGCTCAGAATATAGGAATTAAGTCATTTTTAATAGTACTTACATTTGCAGTATTTCAATTAATAGGATCCGAAAACATTGCTTTCTCTACACCACTGTGTTCTTGGGTTTGAACCACACCAATACTGTAAATGTGTAACCACTTCGACATGAAGGGTCAAAGCGTGAATATTCAGGACTAGTACAAATCCTTAAAGTTTTCCTTTGCCACATTTGTTCAAGAACCTCACACAAAATATGCAGGTATGCATAAAGAAGATACACTTAAGTACCCTAAGTGAGAATTCATCTTACATTAGGAAGTTGTCACTCCAGGGAGGCTCTGAATCCTTAAAGTATACAAAATGTCATTAGCAGCTAGTGCTTTAGTTGCTGCAGGCACATACTTTAGGTTGAAGACCAGTAGACAATTTTGCACGGCCAAGGAAATTCAGTTTTTCTAAATTAGAGTTTCTTCAAATTAGGTTGTGTGATAAACCCTGGGCGTCAGCGAGCCCCAAACTCCAACACGAACACACTTGTATAGTCCTGGGTTCAAATAATCAAAGGTTTTCATTTTAAATACCTCCAAATATGACACAAACACAGGTCTTCCTCTCACAGTACCTCCTTTCTTCCTACTGCACTACCCTCCTTCACTCAGTCGTTGCTCCACTACCGCCCAGCTCCGACTCACCTGAATAAGGGAGTGTGGTCCCTTTTATTACAGACTCGGGAGTACTTCCAGTGCCAGGGCGACTGCCCAATGAAAGCACTTCCGGGTCACATGGAAGTTCATAATAGTGAGCTTATCTCCCTACAGCACCCTGTCATGGCACCCAGTGACCCCAGCAGGGCTGCTCTGCCAGACTACATATCCTTGCATGCCCTGGTGGTTTCCTACTGTGCACCAACCTCTGGGGCTGCTGCCATCTAGCATGCTGGGGGAATAAAAAAACCTCCATCAATGTCTTCTGTTTTAATCGGCTGTCTGTCCACACTTTCCATTCCTTCCATCCACGTCTTCTCCCTCTCCTGGCCAGGATGCCCATCCAGCCCGTGTGGCATCTACAGTAATTCAATGTTGTAACAGGAGCACAGTACAGAGTGTCAACAACTGTGCAGTTCAGATAAGGTGGGTAACCATGATGCTTCATTAATGTTCAGAAGATAAGAAGATACCCTTGTGGACCAGAAAAGTTTCATACATTATTAACGCAGTATATATATGATATTCTTTTGTAAAGCGAACATTAGAGTTAATGAAGGGTTGTGTCAATGAGCATCTGCAAAATAAACTAAAAGGTAATCCCCACCCTAAAAAGGAGAGGTGGTAAGTGGCACAACGTTTTGGCCATGTAGCCTTCATCAGGTGGTTACCTGGCACACCTCATGAAGACCATATAGTTCACTGAAGCAGAGAAAAAAAATAATTAAAGTAAAGTGTGAGTATCTCTCACCAAAGCTTTATTTTTTTCTTGGAGATTCATTCAGCATTTTGCCTATTTGTCAAACAGTATGAAGATAACGTGAAAGGAAAAAATACATTACTGCCTGTTTCTTCATTGTAAACTGTTTTTTACTTCATGGAGACAGGATCACAAGGAGAAAATGTTGCATGTGTATGTTAAATTTGACATTAAGAAAACCAAAACAACGATAATCCATCCATCCATCCATCCATTTTCCAACCCGCTGAATCCTAACTACAGGGTCACGGGGGTCTGCTGGAGCCAATCCCAGCCAACACAGGGCACAAGGCAGGAACCAATCCTGGGCAGGGTGCCAACCCACCGCAGACAAAGATAATCAATAGTAATAAAAATAATAACAATAACAATATTTTTAAAAGATGTTTAAGTAAGAAGACAGGTAAAAAACAGTCCTGTGAGGAAGTTTCTTGATGGTGAAAGGGGTTAACTGGAACTCATTCAGCCATAGGAGTGTGGACAGAGGCCCACAGATGGGCTGAGATAGAGAGCCCTAAGCATCACTGACTACTTGAGATTCATGACACCCATGTACACACTACTTTAGTTGATGTTAACCAGTTCTCAGTATTAGGGCAAGATGACCCATTAATCCCAAATCCAGAGACCTCAAGATGTATCAGATTACAAAAAGTGTATTTCCAAAAATCAAAGGAAAAATAATTAGGAATCTTCACACAAGATAAAATTGAAATGATCTTCTGCTGGTATAGAGTAAAAAGGGAATAAAGAGGTCTAAAGGAAGGAAGACATGAGAGGGAAAGGGATATCAATGGAAAGTGTAGAGAAACCAAAGCCAGAACAAAGAACCAAAAAAATGAGAGAGGGGAACCAACTCAAAATCTGTTGATAAGCATCACAGCAATATTGAGAGAGCAGTAATGGTATATTCAATTTGTGACAAGTTCATAGCAGACTGATTACAGGGTGTGAGATACCAATATATGCATATATTTGAAATGTGTGGGTTGTAAAATAAACACAGGGACAGTGTCAAAGGTTTGGGGAAATTCCCCATATACTGTTGCACACAGAGAAATTGACATCTTTACAGACAGAGTTCAAAAAAGGAACTGTCCCAACAGAAAATGAGGGTGGTGTGTATAGGTGAGTCTGCAGGAAGTGACGTGTAGAAAGAGACATGATCTGTAGGTTTGAAACCAGAAGTGACATGTGGAGGAGGTGTGATCTTGAGGGTTGGAACCAGAAGTGATGTTACTGGGCAGTTTCTTCACTTCTGCCCGGAGAAAGGAAAGAAGAGTTAGAAGTAACTACATTTATTTGAGCCCGTAAACTGTCTCCCAAGCGTGCGTGTGTGGGGGTTTATGAATAAGAGATTGTCATTAAAAATAAAGGAAGGGACATTTTATTGCCAGATTCAATGCCAAAGGAGGAGATTATATTCTGTTTTCCATGTTTCAACATGAAGAATTGAAGTTGTCATTTTATGAGGAGAAACAGACTGGGAAAAGGTAAGTAGCAGATATAAGGGATTTGGAGAAGATAATGAAATTCCACAAGTCTTAAGAGCTGATCTTAAATAAAAATAATAGAACAAGGCAAAGGGAAAGATGGAGAATCTGGATCTTAACAAATGGAACATGTAGATGTCTGGTTCAATTCCAGATATTTTAGAGGGTTTTAGTAAGGAGAATAACTAAACCCTATTTAGGAAGGTTTGCATTGATTTTCAAAGTGGTGAAAGGAAAAGCAAAAAGAAGATTGTGCTTACCAGAGTAAAGTTGATTGGGAACCAAGATCATGGTTTAACAGGAGTTCTGAGCCAATTCTGAATTATTGGCATGTCCAATAATATAGTTTTATATCTGGAAGAGAGATCCACCTGTCTAACTTCTTTTGGGTCAAGGTAGGGTGCTTACTGTATGCTTATTTGCTATTTCTGCCAGGATTCCTTCCCTTGCTGAGGTTCAGATGTCTCATTTGTGTATTGTTGTGTTTTCTTCTTCTTCTTCTTCTTCTTCTTCTTCTTCTTCTTCTTCTTCTTCTTCTTCTTCTTCTTCTTCTTCTTCTTCTTCTTCTTCTTCTTCTTCTTCTTCTTCTCCCATTACAACGTCACGGCAGAATCATCTTTTTCCATAACTTCCTGTCCTCTGCATTCTGCTCTGTTACCCCCATCATCTGCATAAACCTTCTCTTAGGCCTTCCTCTTTCCTGGCAGCTCTATTCTTAACACCCTTTTCCCAAGATACCCAGCATCTCTCCTCTGCACATATCCAAACCTAGCCAATACAATCTTGCCTCTATAACTTTGTCTCTAAACCGTCCAACTTGAGCTGACCCTCTAATGTCCTCATTTCTAATCCTGTCCATCCTCGTCACACCCAATGCAAATCTTAGCATCTTTAACTCTGCCACCTCCAGCTCTGTCTCCTGCTTTCTGGTCAGTGCCACCGTCTCTAACCCATACAACATAACTGGTCTCACTACCATCCTGTAGACATTCCCTTTCACTGTTGCTGATACCTGCCTGTCACAAATTACTCCTGACACTCTTCTCCACCCACTCCACCCTGCTTGCACTCTCGTTTTCACCTCTCTTCCACAATCCCTTTACTCTGTACTGTTGATCCCAGGTATTTAAACTCATTCCCCTTTGCCATCTCTACTCTCTGCATCCTCACCATTCTTTTCAGCCTAGAGACATCCCAGCTGGGCAAGGGCCCCAGCCATATGCCACAAAACAAAAGAATCAAAAATGAACAAAGATGAAAGACAAAGATTTATGCCCCTAATTGAAGTATAACATCTAAGACTTTATGCTTGGGAACTCTAAAGTTCAAAGCAATTCCAAAGAAAATGATGAAAATGGGATTTGACTTCAGGTCAATTTTTAAAGGGGATAGAAAGGGGAAGCATGAAAATAACCGAAAGTATACAAGGTACAAAATTTAAATTAAAAATAAATAACTAATGGCTGGAGATGTCAATGCCAAGGTATTTAAATCTGTTAGTGGAATATGTGGAGGTAAGACAGACTGTGTAGAGAAGAGGGGTCAGTAAATTTTATAGCAGAAGATAGTTTAGTATAAACCAACCAGATTAAGACTATAAAGCAGATTAGAGACAGCATTACCAAGGAAAAGTAAGATGTTGTTGTCATATAAATGTTCTGTCAATTGGCAGGCCACAAGGGCACAATAAAGGGACCAGATTTGAAGATGAGTCAAAAAGCTAGTGATAGTCATCCAGATCTGTCAAGCCCAATATGCAAAACCAAAAAAATGTCTAAATAAAAAGCAAGAATTGCAACTTTTTATGAAAACCACAAGTAGAAAGTTGTTGGAAATGATCCACAATCTGGAATAATCTGATCACTGTTAGACAAGCTGTGACTTTCCAGAACCAAAACGTTAGCAATCCATGCAGTTGAGGCTCAGAATGGCAGCACACATGGTGGAAAAGAAATACTGTTAACACAAAGTAACAAAATATGAAGGAAACATGCAGGTTAGGTGGATTGGCGATTCTAAATTGGCCCTAGTGTGTGCTTGGTGTGTGGGTGTGTTTGTGTGTGTCCTGCGGTGGTTCGGATTCAGCGGGTTGGAAAATGGATGGATGGATGAATAATAAAATTGAAGGTTATATTAAATCACTGTGCTTCATAGTTTAAATTAAAAAAAAAAACAGTGGAAAATGTCTTTCTTTCATTGAAATATTAAAGAAAAGAAATAAAATCTTGAAAATAAACATTTTTGGAAGATGCCATGAAGACTAAAAGTCACAAGAGACAGATCAAGGAGAAGATGAAATATGATACAGCCTCCTGTATCAATTCAGCAAATTTAATTAGTTTGGGAAATTTCAGAATTAAAAGTTACTACTGATGAAAAACAATAAAGTCTTAAACATACTAAATTCTGTTACAAACCCATTCACAATTAAAACCCAACATCGAAAGATCCAATTTATGTTGTCAAACATATTTTCAGCATTTAATGAGAGAACATCAGGGGTATATAATGAAGTAGAGGCAACATCAACTGCTCACAAAAGGTAACAGATGCTGTCTGGTGCCTTCTTATAAATGAAATATCTTGTAAACACTATATAAAAAGCTTAGCCAGTAGCTTGGCACTGGAGTTCGTCAAACATATGAAGATATAACTAAAGCAAGATATTGGTCTTTGTCCAGTTTTTGGCACAGGAGAAACTGGAGCCACATTCATTGCAGAGTTCATTTCTTTAAGGAAGAATACAGAATTAAAAAGAGCAGAATTGGACAACTACTTCCAGAAATAATTAAATATGAACCAAGCTGATACCAGGGCTCGCTAAGCTCCCATCGTTTTCAGAGCATCCTTAATTTTAAGGATTGAAAAAGGGGAATGTAACACAAAGGTTTCTTATTCTGTAAAGCTGGGAAGGGAGAGACTTTTTAGAAAGAGTTATGCTGCAATTATGAAAATAATTCTTAGTAGACTTTGAAGAAACCGTTAATCTTGAAGGATTTGTTAGTATTGCGCAATGTGGTTTAGGTTTGATTGAATAGATGTAAGCAAATAAAATCACATTAATGGAGTCTAAGTGCTAATGGTTTAATAGCTGTAGCCCAAAACACACATTCTTGTGCTCTCATATGACGTATGTCAATCTTAACTTTTTGTAAGAGCAAGGAGTTCTGCTCACGCTATTAGTGATTTATGAACAGCACATGAAAGTTAATTTTATCAAACATAAAAAGATGGCATTCTAGTTCAACAATTTTCTAACAGTTCTGGGCTGCAAGGAGAAAAGTTATCTTAGAGTCCTTGCTTTTACAGCTTCAAATATGACAAAGAAACAGTGCTGGGCATAATGAGATGGAAGTGTAAAGGTGAGAGATTAAGCTTCAAACCCCAAAATGCAATAAATGATTCCATACAAAATGTGGCACTAAACAGAGAGTTTTGGAATCTTGACAAATAAAGTGAGATACTGAACGATTAAGTAACAATTTAAATTTAATGCAGAGTAATTACACAGGGCTTTTGTCATTGACTGATGAGCAGGGTAAACATCACACAAACCTTATAACCTGCATGATAACGTTTGTTTATCAACAGATCACACTTTAGCATTTAATATATTCCTGAAGTTATTTAGATTGAGACATAGATGTCAAGTAAAGGGACCAAAGACCAGTGGAACAGCAAAGAGAGGCGGACACCCGCAAAACTTCAGGGTTTTTTAAGCAAACATCTTAAAAATAAATAATTAAAAAAAAAATGTCCAAGTATATTTGTAAATTCTGTGAGGAAACAATAAATTGTTAAAAAAAACAGCATCCATTAAAATCACAGTAAATAGAAGAGAAAACATCCATTACTTTTGCATGCACCCCTTTACCAAATCTTTTGGAATAACAAAATGTCCTAAGAGTTAAAAAAAATGTAAGCAGCCCCAGTATAGCTATTCATCCCTGTCTCTTTCTTGCTTAAAAATATTCTAGAGGGAAATAATCATGCATCAGGTCAGATCAGGTCAGATTGGGAACCATGTACTAGTACAGCGTGTTGCCACACCCACCACATGACAAAACAGCTCAGGATCCTGGTTGGCAACCCCCCAGGCAGACACGCGGTCCAGTTCCACCCTTCAGAAACACCATCTATCTGCCACAGCCAGGTGCTACGTGGGTGTAAACCTTGACCTGGTCCAGCCACTTGGATCCACAACAATAAGGGTCCTGCGAGCTGGATCACCCTTGGGGAATCACACCACATGACTGTAGTACCATAGTTGATGCTCCCTCACAATGCAGGTAATGCGCCTCATTCGGGACTGTGTGAGCAACCGCTCATTCAATACAAAGTCAAACCAGTGGTACCCAAGGATTCTCCGAAGAGAGACAGCACCAAATGAATCCATTCTTCGTCACAGATCATGGGATAGCATCCACAGTCTTGCAGCCATATACTGTAGCAAGGCAGGAAAACCAGGACTCTAAAGACTTGGACCTTCATTCTTTTTCATAGATATCAGGAGTGCCACCCACCTCTTTCCAGCAACCTTATGACTACCCTATGCTCTCCCATTCCGTCTACTGTTGCTGGGTAAGGATCACGCATCCATCATAATATAAACTCTCCAAAACAAATACAATCTAACACCAGATTATCAAATTTTCCCTTAATAGAGCTAATCTCACACCAGGGTCCAAAAACAACTAACTTGCTCCAATTAGCTGATCCCAACCAACCAATGTCTCCTAAAGAGTATCTTGTACAGCTTTTATTCTCCCCATGATGGGAAAGTCAATTCAGAGTGAGACCAGCTTCCAGGTAGGTTGGGCGTGCAATGGGTTTCAAAAATGGGGTAAAAACAACTCACAAAACAGAACAGAAGTAATCCTCTTCACAGAGCTGGATGAGCAATCTGTCATTACCACCTCAGAAATACACAACAGTTGAAACTACTTTGTTCTTGCAAAGTGCTCCTCACAAAGTGCAGGCACAGAGATGTACAACAGCTCTCCAGGTAAAATGAAAGAGTAGATTATACCACTCACTAAATACAAAACTATCAAATATAAGAATACAAATTTGTTCAAATACATCTAAAACAAAGTAAAAACTAATTAATTTAAATGAAAAACAACAATATCTGTCGATCAGTCATTATAGAACCATGGCTAGATTGTCGAAAAGGAATCAGACAAGCCAGACACAGTCAGAGTTCTGGAGACCTCGGCCAACAAGCCACCTCCACCCTACTGGCCATTCCATGTTAAATCAGCAATGGGCCGGCCAGTCTGATGAAAGGACTCTTCTACCTCATAATTCTAGTATTCGTTCATCTGAGATGATGTATCCATAGACAGCTTGTTGGCAGAGCAGTGGTACCAAGGGCCATATGAGGATCCTGAGAAGAGAAACGGAATAGGCGAGGGTTATTAACAGTTTATAAATATCATATTACCTATACTTTAGTACTAATGACTAACAACAGAGGTGCAGTGTGCACAGCTAATTGGCAGCTCTAGTCAGGGTATGCTAAACTGAAGCAGTGAGTCTTCAGCCTGGATTTAAAATGGCTAACAGAATATCAGGTTATATAGTGCCTTGATGTGTGGAGTACAAGTCATAGGAGGTTCTGCTCAGGCTTTAAAACACACTGGTGAGGCCTCATCTGGAGTCCTGTGTGCAGTTTTGGTCTCCAGGCTACAAAAAGGACATAGCAGCACTAGAAAATGTCCAGAGAAGAGCAACTAGGCTGATTCAGGGCTACAGGGGATGAACAAAGAGGAATGACAGAAGGAGCTGAGCCTTAAAAGCAGAGACTGAAAGTTCACCTTTTATAGTAGTAGGCACCAAAATTGCAATTTATTCTATTTAAATTTAAATTTGTAGCACAATAAGTATGCAGAAATTGAAGGTTTCTCCATCAATCATGATGGGATCGCTAAGGAGTGTACATTTAAGTTTTATGTTAACACAGATTATCTCTCTTGTCTGTTAGCATGATCCATAATAGCTGCTGAATTCCTGAAACCATTATGAAACAACTGAAGTGCAGCTGAATACCTGCTTGGAGCAAGTCCAAGTATTTATGATGTAGCTATGTACAAATTAAAATATGCCATTATATTTTCCTGGATCTCTCTCATGAACACATTATGTATTAATGTTCAACATAACTGAGGCTTCCTGAAAAGCTTAATTCTTCTAATATTGGTTAGCCTGTATCTATCGCATCAGTAAAGGGCCACAGGTTGCTTAATACTGAAAGCCATTAATGTCTAAACATTTTGTCTTTTTAATCTGAGTGTGAAAAAGCAATGATATGATAGAGGAATATCAAATTTTGGCAATGTTTCCCCTTTTAACCTCTTTAAAGATAAATGCCAATATTCTTTTTAATGTTAAGTTTTCACGTGTATTATTTTAGTACCCACTAGAAGAGCTGTTCCCTGTTGAATGCACTTCTTAACTCATTCTTATTTTTACAAAAACAAAGGAATACTTCCAAGCATCAGCTATGTTGTTTTTGTATTATGTCTTCATTTGTCCTGACAGCTGTGCTGCTCTGGCACAGTAATATGTTGCAGTGTCCTCTGGTGTTAATTTAGTCATTTCTAGAAACACTACACTTTTTGAATTGTCTCTCGTGATTGTAAATCTTCCTTTTACTGAAGTTGCATATTCGGTACGACTTGCATCATACCAGATAGCACAAAGCCATTCTAGGGGCTTCCCTGCACCCTGGCGTATCCAATGCATGCCATAATCACCAAAATTAAATCCTGTTCCTTTACAAGAAAGCGTTATGGACTCTTGCGGTTTCTTCAGTTCTGGTCCAGTAGGAATAGAAGTCAAACTGCTCTTCACACCTGAAAAATAATATATAATTTTAATGGTCAAGAATAATATATCATTCTTAATGTGGTCACTATGATGCAGAAATTAGGTCACAATGACCAACTCAAATTAAATTAATATAATCACATACATGGTATAATTACTAGAAAAATGTAAATTACTGATGTAAGAGTCATGCTGATGTAAATGTTATTTTCTTTCTGTAGCATCAATTTGAACTAGCAGTTAGCAAGAAGCCATATATAAATGCTTTCAGTGCAAACAATTTGCATGTTTTTCCTGACTGAAACTGTTGGTTACAAAGAAAGCAAATAAAATAACAGTGCAGAACACTCTCAGAATGACTTAATCCAATTAATCATATATCAGCACCACTGGGGGCATGGAAGGAGACTTCTGTGGACAGGGTGGCAGACCATCACAGGACCCAAGAGCAGAAATCACAATGTAAAGTTCTATGTAATATAAAATAATTGGAGATGATTCTACGTGTTTGTTTTGTTGTGAGACTCTGATCATTAAAAAAATAAACTTTATAATTATTATTTCTAATTATGTCTGTATTGTAAGTTTAAATGTGAAGTCAAAACTAAAAAATGCTTGCCAAATGTTCTAATATAGCATTAAATGGCAACCCATGTTATTCATATATATTTTTATTTTAAAATTGAAAGTGCTATAATGTAAGTTTAAATTATATATTTTTTTATCCTGTGTTCAGTATTAAAACACAAAAGCTGTTTTAACATTCAAATTAATTAAAAATAAAAGCAACTAAAAATAGTTCAGAAGCATTGAAATTTGTTCCTGGAAAACAAGCGACTGTTCATTTTTTCTGTGGCTAAATTTGTGATACATTTCTAGCATGCTTCATATGCATTTTAAAGCACTGTTCTGCTTATAACATTATATTCAGACTCTCTAGCGTGCTTCAAAAAATATGTGCCCTCATTTTACTACAATGGTACCAATTTTTCATAAACACTTGCATGTCATAATTAAAGATTTGTGCAAATAATTCATGTGTTTTCTTCTACAATTGGCTCATCCTCTTCAATTTGATTTCTTTTTGTAATTATTCATTCAGAAGTAAGACACATCCTCTGATCATCCTTCTAAAGGAGACAGAATGTTAGGTTAATATGTTAGCTTAACTATACTTTAATTTACGTAACTGCCGTATTTTGCTATAAGAACACAAGGATAAAGTTCCCTCTAGTGACTCTAATTTGCCCTTCCAGGACATCGAGTACACAAAGGGGACTTGCAGCTCCTTAGTGGTCCTACACTCCGACTAGCTATGATGCAAAAAATAAGTCATAACAACCAATGCAAATAAAATGAGCACAAAAACATACATGGTATAATTATTAGAAAAGCATAAATTACTGATGTAAGAATCATGTTGATGTAGATATTATTTTTTTTCTGTAGTATCAATTTTAACTACAGTATAGCACTTAGCAAGAAGCAATACATAAGTGCTTTCAGTGCAAACAATTTAACTTCCTGACTAAACTGTTGGTTACAAAAAAAAAAAAAAAATACGTAAAATATGTAAAATTCTATATAATACACAACAAGCAGAGATAATCCTACATGTTAGATTTGTTCTGAGACTCTAATAAGCAAAAAATAATAATAAATTGGTATGGAATAGTCCATACAGCACTTCAATGTAAATTCTACTTTAGTGATACCGCAGGAATTTCACAACAAAATATTTTACAATACAATACAACCATTGTATGATATAATATGAGGAACATTCAAAAAGTTTCTGCACTTTTTTAAAACTCTATTTATGAAGAATTTCAAAAACAAATTACATCACTTTTCTGCATAGTTTTCTACATACCTTCATTCACGATGCAATTTTACCAGTACTGTACCAACTTTTTAATGCCCAATTATTACTCCCCCTCCCTTAAACTTTTCCAAAGGAACATAAAAGTGCGAAAAAATTTTGAACGTCCCACGTAATATACAATCACTCAATTAAATTGTGTAATATATTATGTACACAAATAAATGTTGAGTAAAATGAACAAAAAATTGAATTGAATTTCATTTGAAACAAAATACTTGTATATTGGGTTAAATGAAGTAAACAACCTGCATAGTTAGACAGATGAGTACAGGGGTGGCTTAATGTATCTGTGCACATTGACCTTTACAGAACAATTGTGTGTGTGCATGTGTGTGCATGTGCATATACATTTATATTTTCTGTTCATCATTGAGCTTAAGTTCTGGTATGGCAAACATGTCAGCTATTTCACTTTTACATTTTTTTGAGAGTGTGTTTGTGTGTTTGCGTGCTCACACATGTACATGTGTATTTTGCGATTGTATGTATTTTTAGGAAAACATGTGTGGGAATTATTTTCTTTTTTGAAGTCTGAGAAGTTGTGCCAGGGGTTTAGGGGTCTATGATGCCATCAAGAGGTGGAGGCTGGTGAAAAATATTTGGGCTGTGGTGCAGTTTTTGGGGGAACAAACTGAAGGAGCACTTATCTAATATACAGTATAGTGCCTTTTATAGCTATCTATTATATAGTGCCTTTCATATCTATCTATCTATCTATCTATCTATCTATCTATCTATCTATCTATCTATCTATCTATCTATCTATCTATCTATCTATCTATCTATCTATCTATCTATCTATCTATCTATCTATCTATCTATCTATCTATCTATCTATCTATCTATCTATCTATCTGGTCATTCCACATGCTCTTGTGGTTCTCACCATAGCATCAATGCACATCATGGCCTGTCTAGTACCAGATCCGTAGGACAGATCCAGGATAAAATGTAGTATTATACCCTTTCCATCATGCCGCCCAATATGATGCCAGCATTCCCATTTCTAGTGTGCTCCAAAACTGTATTCCATGACATCCACAGTCCCCTTTTTCTTCCCATAACTTGCCCTATAGGTGTGGAAAGGAACAGGTACATCTGCCACCCAGATTTTATACTACACCTCTCTCTAAATTGCCCAACCCTCTGCCAACTTGCCCAGTTTCTCCATTGTGCCAAATCCCACACTATAATATCCACACCCCAGCCTCCGTAATCTTTCAATAACATGCACTTTCATCTGTCCTATAACACATTCATAGCATAAGCTCAATCTAAATCTTATTCTGCCTCTGCTAATAGAGTGCTCAGTCCTTTGCTGTATTCCATATACTAAATCTACATCATCCAATCACTAGTCCTTTTATATTTCTCAAGTCTTTATTATTTAACAAACCCACAGAGTCATTCCCAACCTAATTTTATACTACACTTGCTGCCAGTCTGCTCAGTACTATGCAAGATTGCCAGACTTATTGTAGTTTACCTGGGCACAAATTTACATAGTAAGATCCACATAACTCACCCCCAACCTGTCTTGTACTATACCCACAGGACAAGTCCAACCTAAATCTTATTCTGCCTTTATGATCAGGATACCTATATTTTCTTAAGCATAAATTTTGCTCTCCTTTCCTTCAGGTCTGAAATGAGTCATTTTACTAAGGCTGCCAAAAAATTTTGCTTTATACTATTGTCTAGATCAGTGTTTCCCAACCTGTTTTTCTTTAGTGTTATACTTTTTGTAGCCAAAATCATCCCAAAGCACACCACCATTTTACTCTCCACAAACACATATATATCTCATACACAAGCTCAACTTCCAAAACTTCTGGGACTACCGGAGAAGCCAAAGAGCTCCATGATTAGCATTCCCAGACACCACACTTAGTGAGTACTTTGGTTTCATTTCCAAGCTGCTTTACCCCTTTGCCTGCAACTCGTATGCCTACTATCCACTAGCCCTGTGAGGCTTGCTGGTGACCACCACACACCCAGGGCAGATGGACTCTGGCAGCCAGGAGACACATCCAAAGTGCTCTAACATGACGATCATAGAGCTGGTTTTATGCCATTTTCTTAAGACAGGCCTTGACGTTCAGAACCAAGTGCACTACAATATTATTTCCACGGTGCACCACTGTTAAAAAACATTGGTCAAGATGACTGTGGCTACTCTCATGGTCCTTGCATTTTTCAAAAATATGTTTCAGGTCTTGCACCCCTGTCATTTTTCACAATGCTTAGGTAGGGTACTGACACTTTGAAACAGGTATTCAGACAGAAATTAAATATAAGTTTGAACCAATTTTTAAACAATTTTGAAATGTGCTGACACCATGCACATTCTGCAAATAACTTTATTTCATGATTATTTCATATTACCTACTCAATTGAATTAGAGTATTTAAAGTATTTGAAGGGGGCAGCACCCCAGTGCCCCACATTACAAACCGCCACTACCCTCAAGTACCTAAAACTGGTGTAGTCAGTAGGATTTCCTAGCTGTTTGTTTGGCAGGCACCTGCACATCAAAGATAGTGCAGCAACCATGACCCAGACAAAAGCTTGACTTGACATAATTGTTGTTTGACTGTTATAACTGTGGGATGGGGAAAAAACTTAATAAAAGTACTGGAAAACCCTAAGAGATTGCAGTACTTGATGGTATCACTCCCCAACAAACTTTCCTGGACTCTACTGATGAAGACTGATTGCAAACACGAAGAACCAATTATCATCCATAGAGTCAAGGGGAGTACTGCTTAGCATGTAAAGAAATTATGATCCTGTGTGATTGTCTAGTGAGGGGTTAAACACAGAGGTTTGTGCGCCACTGGGTATGGCAATCTAGGTAATGAGATATATATATCATCCTCTGTTATTACCTCACTAACAGTGAAAGCACAACATATTGTTTTCCATGCATCTATAGTCCCAGTCAAGATAGTGAGAATATGCTAAGGGGCCAGATGGATAACCAAAAGTATGGACCACCGTTGGAGGAGGACACACATCTGAATGACCACAGGGAACCTGAACTGATATAAGTAACGGAACTGGGTAACATTAGTTCCAACAGTGGTACAAGCCAGGAGGTTACTGGTTTTGACAAACCAAACTATAGAGGTCAGCATGGGGATTAAAAATTAAAGTGCAGAATGGACTTTAAAGCGGAGATCCAAGTAGCACTAAATCTGCAAATAAAGCAATATCATCTGTGCAACTTTTAGCTGTTGGCTTGGCTCAACCTGTGTGTGCCGTAAAGAATTAAAAGTAGCTGATGATGATAGAGTGAGCTGATCTTTCCAGCTCAACATGTTTCCACTCTAACCCTTACTAAGAAAAGTAGAATGAAAATAAAGTGAAATGGATGAATGGGTCACAGTGGATTAGTATGTTAGACACAGACAGCAATCTTATGGTTTGGTTTAAAGCCAAATGCTCAAAATACTTATTTATATAGCACATCTTCTTAGAAGAGTGTAACTCAAAATGATTTACAAGTAATAAAAATAAATTACAATTACATTAATAAATTAAATGTAAAAACAGAAGAATTTCCAGTAGAGGTGAAAAGAAATTAGAGTACAAAGGAATTAAGGTAGTTTGCAAGTTTCATATCTAATATGATAGCATTTGTTTTGGTCAAATGGTCAGAGAGGAGGAGAAAACAAAAACGGTAGTCTAAGATGGAGAAAATACAGCTCATAGGGCAAAAGACTTTCTAGGCAAAACATTAAAACCACTTGCCTAATATCATGCAGATCCCCCTTGTGTTGCCAAAACAGCTCTGACCCATCAAAACATGGACTCCGCAAGACCACTGAAGGCATCCTTTAGTAAGTGATACCAAGATATCAGCAGCAAATCCTTTAAGTCCAGTCAGTTGCATGGTGGGGCCTCCATGGATTGGAGTTGTTTGCTTAACACACTCCACAGATGCTCAATCAGATAGAGACGTTGGGAATTTGGAGGGAAAGTCATCACCTTAAACTCATTGTCATGTCCCTCAAAGCATTCCTGAAAATGTTTTGCAGTTTGGTAGGGCACATTATCCTTCTGAAAGAGGCCACTGCCATTATGAAATGCTGCATCCTGCTTCCACCAATGTTCTCTTCAATGTTTGAATATCTAAAATTATGATTATGGATGCAAGGTGTAAATGAAGCACTGCAAACAAAGAGAAAGAGTTGGGGCACCAGGGTACTACCCATTTAATATCCAGTTGCCAAAAAAAAAAAAAACCTGTGGAAAAATAACGCTTTTTAACAATGTTGTTCTAAACATAAATACTGTATGTCAACTCATCTCTGTGATTTACATCTTCCTCAATCTCCTGGTCATCACCAACAATATGTCCAGTGGTCAGATGGTTTTTATGGAGGCATTAGGGAGATAAGTCCTCCTCCACTCTAAGACAATAGGAAATTGGGTTAGTACAGGTGTTACATTCAATTGTTTTTCCACATTCCATAACTGTAAGGCAAGCTCTTTGCTTGAATGCCTTACAAAGGAAGGAAGAATTCTAAAATCTAGGAAGGTGAAAGATTGCTCAAAGGAGTACTTTGAAATCAGCCCTAAAAGACACTGGCAGCTAATACTGTATAATGATGTCTATTGAGGTGAAATTTGTTAAAAATATATGGTATCTGTTTGGTTAAAATTCCTGATGCAACATTTTGAACAAGCTGTAGTCTATGTGTAGTCTTTTATCAGTAGACTTGGTAAGAATTCATTACAATAGTCTAGTTAGCTAAAAAGAAAAGCATGTGTTGATTGTTCATACTATGGTATGGTATGCTATGCTATGCAAAAATCAGAAACACATGTCTAGTAAGAGTTCACAGAATTGGTCACTAGCCCAGAAGTAGGGTGTCAACTAGACAATAGTTATCACATACCTACAGTCTTGTTATTCAGTCCACCAAGTAACATTGTAATAAGTTGATTGAGATGTATGTTTCTGACATTCTACAGTCATGTGTGACTTTGGTGATTTTTTGTCCAAGCTGAAAAAAGCATGTCAGGTTATATCAAACATAAAGACAACTATATCACATTTTTCATTATTAGCTGACTTGTTAATAAAGAATTTCTCCATTATAAGACTGTTAATTGGTGAAATTACCCTGAATTGCTAAGGTTTCTGTAGAACAGCATTAGGTAAAAAATGTCCAGACAAGTGACACATGCAAAACTGTGTTTTGCACCATGACAGTGCAACTGCACAGACCGTGTTGTCAGTCACAGAGTTTTTGACCAAAAATAAAGTGGTTGTTGCCCAGATTAAGCAGATCTCGCTCCCGTGATCTTGTTTTGTTCTCAAAATTAAAACTGAGATTGAAGGAAAGACAATTTTCTATCATGTCAGAAATCCAGAAAAATATCACTGGAGGCTCGGGACATGGTAACAAAAGATGTGTAAGGAAATGTTAACAGGAATGGGGAAAATGCAGTAAAAGTGTGTTGCACCTCAATATAGTATTTTAAAAGTGACTAAAAGGGAATTACTGCATGTTTCAGAATATTTTTTTAACAATTCCAGGAATTTTTTAGGTCTGCCCTTGTATGGGTTTGAAAATTTATTTCTAAGTTTACAATAACTCCTAAATTCTTTACTTCTGGCTTGGTCTGCAGGGACAAGTAATCAATGTTTTTTTCAGCATTCAGTGTTGCTAGTAATACTCTTATTTAGTGGGGTTGAGAATTGTGTGGTTGTCTGGCGCTACAGATTGGTAATGGTAATTCACTTTTTTTTTTAAGGAAATAGTCTGATCTAATATGAACATGTGAATAAATAAAGGGCATAGGATTTATCGTTGAGCTATACCTTATGTAATATAATGTATTTCAGGCATACAGCCATCATAACCCATAAATAATTTTCTCCCTGTTATACATATATGATAGAAACCAATTTAAAACACTACCAGGAAGGTCAACTGACTGCCTAAGGGCAGGTGTACTCTGCAATCAGGTAGTCTCTCACACTTAATAACTCATTTGTAATGATAGCTGATCAGAAGCAGGCATAAAACTATGCAATTATGTTAATAAACTATGCAGTATGTGTCAGAGATGTGGGTTTGTGTTAGGCAAATACAGAGAAGGACTTTACTGTGACACCACCGCTAACGTTGACTCTGTCTATTTTTTTAGAGTGAAAAGAAAAACCCTGAGGACTATTGAGGTTATGTCTGGTCAGTTTGAGACCTCGCTCTCACTCGAAGGAACTGTTCAATGGTGGTCCATCTTCAAAGGAAACCAGAGTTAATTGCTTCTGTTTTTGCAACAAAGTGCAGACTTATTCATTAAATGGGGCATCCTCCAGGACCCCAGCCCTCATTTACCTGTTTTATGTATTAATTTACAATAGTTAGACAGTGCTTTATTTATCTGAAGTGGAAATTTAGCTTTTACTGAAGCTCAGGAAATATAGAAATACTGTAACAAGCAGCAACATCAACAACTTTTCTACAGACAAATACAAGAAATACAAAAATTCATATAACATTTCATCACACTCTCCTGCTGAATAATGTGTTGCCTAAAATACTCAGTGCTAGTGAGTTATACAGAGAACATGCAGTACTGTTTATAACAGCCATCAGTTTTTTCTTCATTCTCTCCTCTGCTACTACTGCCAGTGTGTATCCCATAATTGAGACTTCTTACTTAATTAATTTGTTGATTTGGTGGGCCTGTTTTGAAGTGATGATCTGAAACTAAACATCCATGTTAAAAAATTCACTATTGTGGGAAGTCACAAAGAGACTTATGGTACTTCTTCTGGAACTGCTTTTCTCTATAGCAGAGATAGGAGGAGGTTCATATTCCATGACAATTGGATAAAGACTAAAGTAAACTCTGAGACCAAGTGAATTGCTCTTCTGTAATGAGAATTTATCTTTTTAGCTTTAACACTAATTATGTTAAATGGGAGTCATTGTGAGAACACCATAGTTACCATGAAGATACAGAGATTCCTTTCACATGAAGGCTTGACAGACACATAAATATATAATTCAAATTATAATTTTATATATATGAGGGATGTTCAAAAAATTTCTGCACTTTTTTTAACTCTGTTAATTAAGAATTTCAAAAACAAATGACATCAGTTTTCCACATAGTCACCTTCATTTGTGATGCAACTTCCCAGTCACATGACACTCTCAGACACGACCAATTATTGCTCCTCCCGCCTTCACCATTTCCAATGAAAATATGAAAGTGAGGAAACTTTTTGAATGTCCCTCGTAATACATACATAAGATGTATTCTACAGAGAAGGCACAGAGGTGCAATATTGATGCTACTGCATGTGAATGCAAAGCCCTGTGTATGGTTCCATGCTTGGTGTTTCTCTGTGAGAAATTTGTGTCTGCATTGTTTTGCTAATTATATCACTAAAGACACATAAAGATACAGATTTGTAAAAAAACAAGGCCCAATACAAATGTTAAACCATGAGTAAAAACCGAACAAAACTGTCATCTATGAAAAAAACATGAAAATAATGTAAATTAAATAAATACAATTCACAATAAAAAAAGCTTCCATGCCTCTGCATATGCACGCCCCTAATTTTACCTTCTGCAGAAAACACTGGCTCCTGTAAAATCCAAGAAAGCTGAAAGTTAACTGAATAAGAATTGATAATGTTTTATATGTCTCGATGTGAAGCAGCAGTACTGATGAGAAAGCAGACAACTCTATTGCCATAAAATGAACTTTTCTCTGATCTTCAACGAATTTTACCGAGTTGGGTAAAATAAAGACGTTCTGGGACTATCATTTTAGTATGTCCGCGTAATTCTTCTGGAAAAGTTGTTTTATACTAAAAGATAGGTACAATATCACATGCATTTCCACTGCAATTAATATACTGAAGAATTAAGTGAGTTAATAGTACTGAAAGAATATTGTTGAAAGTAATTACTAATGATTATTTATTTATTTATTTATTTTTAAAAGATGCTCAAAAATTACATAATCTGTCAAGGTCGCTATTAGAAATTGCGTTAATTTGGTTTAAGTGGACTTGTTACAAAGTTTATAAGAGAGTATTTGCATAAGCGATGTCAGGAGTCAGTCAAATGTTTTCAGATTTTTCTGAAAAACAGGGAGGCCCTCTCCTTCAAGATAAAATACAGTTAGTTTCTAGTATAATAACGAGACTTTTCCTGTACAGTAGAGACACCACTGTAGTTATGCACGCTGCCTGACTTCTCCTGAGATTCGCATCCAAATCAGCGTCTCCAAATTGACACAAAAGAGAAAAATGCTCTTCAGGTGCTTTATCTTTTATTGTATTGCACTGCATTGTATTTATTTATTTATCATTCTCTCTCTCTATACCGGTTTGCACTCTAGTGAAATGAGAAATTCTCCGGTGGTTGTATAAAAGTGCGGTGCTTCTCTTTACGTTTTATTGAAGTCCTACGTATTTGTCTGATTTTGTTACTATCTTTTTAGCTTTGCAGAGTGAAACAACAATTATGTAGACATCTGTTTAAAAACGGGGTCACTGAAAATTCACAACATTTACGCTTTCTTCGTCACTGCCGTTATGTATTTTTGTCAAGGTAACGCAGTTCGTCTCGTACACTGTGTTTCTCGCACAGTAGTAGACTGCAGTGTCGTCGACTCTCAGATTGTTCATTTGAAAGTAGAAATTTGAGCTGTCTTTGGAAGCGGTGAATCGTCCTTTTATTGTCGAAGCCACGTACTCATCCCCTGGGCTGTAATAGCTAATTAGCCATTCTAGAGCTTTTCCAGGCGCCTGTCGAATCCAGCTCATGTAGTAACTGCTTACAGCAAACCCCTTGACGGCACATTTTAACTGTAAATTTTCTCCCGGCTTAACCTGTTGCGGATCTGATTGACTTAAAATAATCTCCGCTTTTGCATCTGGAGAGAGATAAATAGAATTATTAGATTGGTTTTGAAGCTATAATAGATAGATAGATAGATAGATAGATAGATAGATAGATAGATAGATAGATAGATAGATAGATAGATAGATAGATAGATAGATAGATAGATAGATAGATAGATAGATAGATAGATAGATAGATAGACCTACAAATGCCACAGAGAAGGCAAAGGCAGAGGTAATTTGCGGACTTCATTTTCTATGGTATTCCTTAATACGGCGCACAGAACAGGCGAGTGTCGAACTCTTAATAACACGCTGCTTTACATACTGTATTTGCATAATCTTAATAACCACGTATGTTCGGAACTTAACATCCTCCTCCTACAATATTTCAATAGCTTACATTAATTCGTTCAATATTTTCTGTCATTAGGTTTACATTAAATAGTGCGAATTAGCATTCAAAGTAATTATTTAAAGTGAAAAAATGTGCTTTTTCTTACATTCGTAGCGTCAATTTTCAGATTGTATATTGTGAAATGGTGTGTCTTCAATTAACTTTAAAAGTGTCAAAGTAACCCTTAAAGGTGCATACAGTATACTTAAAGAGTGGACCAATATGATATTCACAATTAATGTACATTGGTTCTTTTGCACTGTACAATGCTTACAATGTAAAATGATTTGATTACTGGCATTACAGGGTGTTTGATGTAGTTGATACTTTACGTAAAAGACTATGAAAGTAAACACTGAAATAATTCAGAAACCAGGTTTCTGTGAATGGCAAAGTCTCCATCCAGAGTCTTAATCTGGAGACAAGTTAATGCTGTTTAGTTTAATTAAGCCTGTAACAAATTGTCAGTTTATATGTTTTAGTTCAATTTCATTTGTTAACATATTTATTTTGTATTTTGTTTGTATTTTTTGTTTGTTTCTTTTTTCTCAAAATGAACAAGCTGGCACTGAATAACTACCATCCATTATATGTACATGTTATCCTATTTGCTCTTGTTACATTTCAAGGAATGTAATTTATTTACAAGCATTTAAAGCTGAAGACTTGTACCATGAAGTCTAAGAAAAAAGTTATCTTCTTGTAAACTGTACAAATTAGGCTACTATATTTAATGTGTTGCCTTTCAGATATTAAGAAACAAATATGCTAATGCTTTTGTGCCGTCTTTTGTGTCACTGTTACTTTGAATCAAAATTTGTACAGCTATTACAGAGGACTGGATTTAATAGGTTAACAGAAATGCAAGATTATACTGTAATATTGTTTCATGATATATTTTTTAATATGGCTACAATTATATATATAGATTGTGGCGTGTGGCTGGGTCCCATGCCCAGCCGGGACTCCCCTGCACACTATATTCAGGGGGAGCAGCCCTGGACAGTGCAATACCTCCCCCTGGACACTAGATGGCCGCCCCCCTTTGTTAGAGCAGTGCCTCGGTTTCCCGCAGGGCTCCATGGGAATTGGAGTTGGGTGCAGCCCTGTTGGGTCCTGCAGGCACCGCCAGGGGGTGCTGTGTTTGGGACTCCTGAGCCACTATGGGCAACATGTTCATCACACTCGGAAGTGCAGCCGAAACTCGGTGATCAAGCACCTGGAACACTTCCGGGTGAACTATAAAAGGAGCCAGCAACCACCAGTCAGAGGCCAGAATCAGAAAGAAGAGCACGAGGTTGCCAGGGAAGAGTGGTGGTGCCAAAATGGGAGTGTTATTGTGTTTGCTTTAGTGCTTTTGGGACTGTGTTATGCCTGTGGGGTTCACGAGGAAGATGTGCTCCACAGGTGAAGAAAAATAAAAGTCTTGGTGTTTTTACACGTGTCTCTGTCTGAGTCTGTGCTGCATCTAATTCACTATATACAGCATATATATATATATATATATATATATATATATATATATATATATATATATACAGTATATATATATATCCTGTATATAGTATACAGTAATCCCTCCTCCATCGCGGGGGTTGTGTTCCAGAGCCACCCGCAAAATAAGACAATCCGCAAAGTAGAAACCATATGTTCATGTGGTTATTTTTATATATTTTAAGCCCTTATAAACTCTCCCGCACTATTATAAACATTTCACGCACAAGTATACAGCATAAACCCTTTGTATTCTCTTAGATATTAGGTAAGATTCGTTGAAATTATGTATGTAAACACAGTAAAACCTAAATATTATTTTAAAGGTATCGAGCGTCTCCGATATCACATATGTTACAGCCATTACGACAAACAAGCCACCATCAATAAATACGTACAATGCAAGAAAAATTGTATACAATAAAATGTGTGTACAGTGACACTAAACTATGTACATGTAATAAGTACTGTACGTAAATAATTAATTATGGTTACTCACCAACAATGACACGATGACTTGTCCGATAACTTTGAGTTTAATTTTACTACACGACAAAGGATAGCGTTGCAGCTTTTCTAAAGGAGCCTCTTCAGGCGACTGTTTAGCACCGCCATTGTTCTTCTTCCATCACTCTTCAATCCAAATCCCTAAAGCAGGTTCCATCCAGACTACTGCCTTACAACGTCCACTTGCATCTCATTTTGCGCCCTGGTTAAAAGACACTGCGGCCGTAGATCTTATATGCTTTTCCTCCTTTTTAAATAAAAAGAATCGTGGACTCATTTATGCTGTAATGGTGTCCTACAGGCGGAGTAGCTGTTTCCTTCCTTCAACATATCCAAAAGTTTTACCTTTTCTGCAATCATTTGCATCTTCTGTTGGCGCTTGTGCACGTTAATGCTGAATGAGTGAGATTAGTACTTCCTGGTTAATGCAGCACTCCGTCGCTGAGCCAATCAGCAGCACACAGGAACTTAACCGCATGCTCTGATTGGGTAGCTTCTCAGCCATCCACCAATAGAGTCCCTTGTTTCAATTCAAATGCGTCCCTTGTTTGAATTCAAATGGGCAAATCAACTGAGGAAGCACATGTACTGTAGACTGCAGACATCCGCGAAGCAGTGAAAAATCCGTGATATATATTCACATATGCTTACATTTAAAATCCGCGATGGAGTGAAGCCGTGAAAGACGAAGCGCGATATAGAGAGGGATCACTGTATATATATATATATATATACATATATATATATATATATATATATATATATATATATACACACACAATTAGGGGTTTTGACACATGTACAATTTAAATTCCACATTCATTTTGGAAATATATACATACTGTATTTAAAGTAGATTCAATATTCTTACATCTTACCACAACACCATGTCATTTTCCTTTAAGTGCCATGTTGTAACTACAACACTGCTATGCTTGGATGTACAGAGGTTTGCTTTGGCAATGTCATCAACATGATTATACAAAGGACATAGCGTTGACTCTCTTATTATCAGAGACTGTGTATAACACCAAAAAATTGATTGATTCTCTCGTTTAAGAACTTCAACCATTATATGTTGATAAAGATTTTGGGCTATATTTTGGTTTTGGTAATAGATGGGAGACAGGTCTGCTGAAATGGAAAAGGGTCTTCCCCAAACTGTTCCCACAAATTTCGAAGCACACAATTGTCTAAAATACCTTTGTATCCTGTGACCATTAACAGTCCCCTTCACTGGAACCATGGGGACCTAGACCTTGAAAAACATCCACAGACCATTATCCCTTTACCAACACAAAACCTCACAGTAGGCACTATGTAGTCAAGAAAGTAGCACTGTCCTATGCCAAACCCACTTTTGTTCATCAGACTATCATGACGAAGTGTGATTTACCACTTCAGCGAACATGTTTCCACTGCACCTGAGTCCAATGGCAGCATGTTTTACATCATTCTAGCATTGTACATAGTGATCTTAGGCTTGTAAACAGCTGTTCAGCAATGGAAACTCATTTCATGAAGCTGCTCAACACTCAGTTCTGGTGCTGATGTTACTTCCAGAGGCAGTTTGGAACTCAGTTAGCAGTGTTGCAACAGAGGACAGGAGATTTTTATGCACTCTGTGAGTTTGGGTGATGTAGCAAATTTCTATCAGTAAACGATTCCGTAATTTAGGTGCATAACAGCAGAAGGCTGCCTTACCACTGCTTTTAAGTTTAGCTCTTAGAATTATAACCAGACACTCATTTGCAGATCTATGGTTACAATTTGTAGTGTAAGGTGAGAGGCATTTTGAAATACAGGACGGAATGAGATCATTTAAGGCTTTGTAAACCATAAGCAGTATTTTAAAGTCAGTTCTGAATGTCACGGGTAACCAATGTAATGACATCAAAACTGGAGATTAGATTTTCTTTTCCTAGTTAAGATTCTGGCAGCTGTGTTCTTCACTACTGGCAATCAATTGATGTCTTTTTTGAGTAGTCTAGTTGACTAAAATCAAAAGCATGAACTAATTTTTCTTGCAAAGTTATAAGTGAAAAAATACTTAAACAAACAAGCTTGATAGACTGAATGGTTTCTTGTTATTTGTTAAATTTCTTATGTTCTTATGTTGGTAATGGGTGTGGTTGTAAAACCTGAACTCAATAATTTGGGGGGCTGTCCACATACTTTTCAATAGATTGTGTGTGTAAAATCAACACATACAGAAACTGGGTTGAGGTCTGAATCCTGTCTCCTGTGAGAGAATAAATATTTTGCAATGCATTCATGAAAAATCTTTAATGACATTATAAAGGTGAACATTTGAAACTGATTTTGTTATATATTAAACTTGGAAGAGAATATTATTTATAAAGATACAAAATATTATATTATATTATATTAGGGTCCGGTTGTGTTATAGAAAATTATTCCTCCTGCTCCTCCTCAATTGCGATGTTGTCATTAACTTGCCTTTTTTTTTTTTTTCATTTTTTACAGTTTCTCTTTGCCTCAAGAAATAATTGTGGGTTATATGGATCAAAGAATCTAGTCATCAGATTGCTTTTTTGAATTAAATCAATTTTAATGGTGTTAAAAATAAATCGTGCCTTCCACAGTGCCATCAATGGCACCAGTTTGTGAGCTGTGTTGTCCAGGACTTGTGTGATGCGTAACATCATTACCACAACTGGATAAAGGTCATCATAGTACTGGCGGCCTATCCAGGGTTGGTTTCTGCTTTGTACCCAATGCTACTGAGATAGGCTTTGACCCTCTGTGGCCATGAATTGGATTAAGAGACTCTGTGGTGCCATTTTATGTTGTCTTTATAAATGTGCACAACATTGTGTGCTTGTTAGTGGAAGCGTAATGTGAATACAGTAGTTTTAAATAATAAAATTAGGACAGGATCCTAAAGCTTGTACAATTATCTCTCTAGTACAAGAGACATTATCACTATATTCAAAAAGTAAATGTTAAATTAATGGAATATGAAACAAACAGTACTGTACCAACCACTCAGAGTGTGTGATCAGGATTGCAATCAGTGATTTGAAAGCGTATAGTTTCAAACTGTTAGACCAATGACAGCTCCTCTTACAATTTTCTAGAACTGCTGATCACAATCCTGTCCTGGCAATGACAGAGAGTATAGCTGAATAGCAGCAGAAACAAAGCAGCAAGGCAGCAAGCTGAGCATCAACACACTGTGATGTAATGTGAATATTTGGTTAACAACTCAGATGCAGGCACTATGCAGAATATAAAACAATAGTGAATTTTCTCTTGTACTGATGACAGTCATTTGTGACATTGTATGAATGTTATTGTATGTGTTACCTAACACATGAAAACGTGTTATGGGGAGTGCTTTCATGGAACATGATAGTTGTGTTAGAAGGTAGCAATTAAAGTTCTGAACAAGGTGGATCCATGTGTATTGTTGATAGAAGACAGCAAAGCTCAGAACAATTTGGATCTATGAGTAAGTTCATATGTTCAGTGGGCACTATAATATTTGGCATAACTAAAGTTTAAAGTTTTGGCATTAACTTTAAATTACTTCACATTAAAAGTTTATTCAATTAAATAAATAAATAACCCACAGATAGTTTACAAAGTATTTTAATTTTAAGTGGCTTACTCTTGTTTCTGAAATATTATATTTACAGTGTCATCCTCTTAAACAAAAATTAAATATTTGACATACAAAAATGTATTTCAAGGAAACTCTGTATTCAATTAAATGTATGTACATTTTATTAAATTGTCTTTTGGGGGGGGGGGGGGACCCCACAATTTTTTTTTCATAGACCACTGATGTACTAGCTACATCACTGGACACAAACTTGCAAATTAATTAATCGGTCATGTTCTAACCCTATACATATTAGTAGCTAGAGATCCACAAAGGGAGAAAGAAAATGAGTCAGATATGTTAAAAAAAAATTTATTCCTAAGCTTTCGACAACCTAGCAGGTGTCATCAGCAGAGGAAAGTGATTAGACATACAGGAATCAAAGTCAATATATAGCAAGTGAAGGGTGGCTTGTAAGGGGGTTGGGGGGGGTTAGGTGTGGATTAATAAGGTGTGGTTCAAAAGGTGTTGGTCATAAAGTCTTTTTAATTATTTGGATGTTCTTCTTTTTAAGCCTGCATATGTTGGGTTCAAGTCCAAGTGTCTGTTAGTGGCATTTTCTGTAGAGAGCCAAGATTCCGCCAGCTCTCCGGCACTCTTGGTATTGGCCCTGAATTTTACTTTCACAGTGTCCCAGTTAAACGTATGTCTGGTGGAACTTGTATGTGTGTAAATCAGCAATCATGGTTTTTTCCTTCTGATGGCATTGCAATGTTCATACATACGTGTTGCGAGTCTTTTAGATGCTTGTCCCACGTATACTGTGAAAAATGTTACCTTTTTCATCTTTTCACATAAAATGATTACCCCAAGATGTTTATTAAACACTGCCTATATAGGAGATGCCACAGACCTCAGCAAACAGTTGACTCCAACTTGGTTACTCATCGCACTTACCATATCCCCCCTTATCACTGTAGCATGTCAGAAAGTTCAGCACATGTCCTGTCCAGATCCAAAGCAAAAAATCAATCACAGAGGCAATAAACGCAGATTACAGCATTCAATGCAATGCATGCCCAGTGGTGATAACACCTGGTAGACTGTCGGAAGCTTAGGAATAAAAAACAATTTTAAGATACATGACTAGTTTTCTCCTTTTGTGGATATCTAGCTACAAATGTGCAAACCGTATCACAGACCTTTGCTTCTATATCTCTATACATATAAAATACAACGTACTTCTGTCTGTCTGTCTGTCGGTCTATCCGCTTTTCACAACAGAACTACTTAACGGATTTAGAATATAATTTGCTTGAACATTCCGGTTGATTTTACAACTTCTCTCATCGCGCTAAGTATTATTTATTTGCGCGTATCTGAGAGAGATGCAGCGGACTGAGTGGAGAGGGGTGGGGCCCTCCTCACTCACACTCACACTCCAGCCTCGGGGTTTACCTTATCTCCGCTTAGCTAGTGAATGAGAGAACTACTTAACGGTTTTAAATCAGGTTTTTTTCAGTAATTTGCTTGAACATTCCGGTTGATTTTGCAACTTCTCTCATCACGCTAAGAATCATAGTTCGCTTGCAGAAGTGATATATATTTGCAGTAATCCGAGACAGAGGCTGCGGGTCAAGGGGAGGGGAAAGCGTGACATCAGGAGTAGGGAGCCAGGCAGGGCCATCCTCTCTCACACGCCAGCCTCCATTCAAGTCAGTCAACCTCTGCATTTTGGAGTGTACCTTGCCTCCACTTGGCTAGCGATATCTGTTTGTTTATTGATTTCTAAAGTCTGTCCTATTTCACTACAACACAGGCGGAGCAACCAGGGATGGCTAGTACAGCGGTTCTCAAACTGTGGGCTATGTATATATATATATATATATGGTTGAAATAGTTTACTGTCAAATAATGCAAAGAATACGCGACACGTGTTTCGCCGTAATTCTGGGCTCATCAGGCGTACACACTCACTGCACCCTCCCTCTCAGGGAATCGAACCTCGGACGTCAGCACTAGAGGCGAAGCCTCTAACGTTGCGCCACGGCGTGTGGTTCGTTCATTTGACAGCATGTAGATCGGGGTAATTACATTCATGGCATTCGTAGTCTGAATCACAATCTGATTGTATGGGTGGTTATCTACCAGGTAACGCTTGTCGATTCCCCGAGAGGGGGGTGCAGTGAGTGTGTACGCCTGATGAGCCCAGAATTAGGGTGAAACACGTGTCGCGTATTCTTTGAATTATTTGACAGTAAACTATTTCAACCATTCTATGATCTGCTTCTCGCAACTGAAAGAGGGCACCGTGGCAAATGTTAGCCGACTTGCTGACCAACCAGCAAGCCCGAATACTCCAGCTTCACAAAAATAATTGGAAATTTAAAAAGTGGGAGGGGGGATACCCATGAAATATTTATTTGAACATTTGTAACTAAAGGTATACTTTCATAAATGTATTATTATTATTATTATTATTACTATTATTATTATTAGAAAGCAAAGAAGAACAATGTACCCAGAGGTCATCTGCATCAGACAATTTGAAGAGATAAAAAAGTTCTGGTGGGTAGTTGGGCTAATTTTCTTGTAAGAACTATGTATTAGTATCATATGAGCTAACCAAGTTTAGAATTACACTAGAATGCAAAGTTCAAACTTTAAAATATTGTTGTTCTTTTCATGGAGTGGGGGCATCAGAATTCCTTGGAGTTCTGCAGTTACATTGACAAAGGAGTGGTGGTGGGAGTATCTTGTCAGATCCCACATCTCACAACATTACTCACCATCTGAGAAGTAGATGTGACTTTTTTACTTGCATGATTTTGAGGCATCAGCTCTGTAGGATGAGTGTCATTCTTTTATTTCACTCCTGAAAGCAAAACAAGCTCTGCATGGTGGTCAAAAAATAATGTATGACTGAATAGACACTACATAGTGGGAATGTAAAAGGACTGATTACAGAAAATGGCTTTTGATGTTTTGAAACTTAAATTTTACTGAAAATAATTATTTTCACAAATTGATTATATATTGATTACAGTGAGTGACTTCTGCCCTTATTAATTGTTAGCTTTTACCTTTAGCACTGTAAGCATTTTAATTAAAGTCTCTTGATCTTTAATCCAGTCCCACTGCTACTACTCTGTAATGTATTGATAGGAAAACTAGTATCTAATGTAGCAGAATCCTGACACCTGGGGTCCTGTTTATCAGTAATTAACAATGACATGAGAAATGAAACTTATCACGTACTTCTGTAATTGACAAAGTGTATTTAAAATGTGTAACAACCATCTGTAAGTCAGTTATATCTTTCCATGCTCTAGAGTGACTCCGCATGCATGCCAATGAAGGTATTCTTCTAATCCTGGACTGGTTTAGTGATTTAAGTTTGACAATGTTCATGTTCATCAATACATCTAACAAAACAGCAGCAAATAAAGAAATACAAAATACAAAGTGCAACTTCGATTGAGGAAAATGAAATGCTAGGCATGGAAAATGAAATTCATGCACTGAAAAGCAAGCAAACAGACGTTGACAACTAGTTCAGACAAATTGCTTTAAGAAATAACTGGCCTGAGTGAAGAGGCTGAGTGAACCAATCTGCCAAAATGGCTCACCTTCCTTGGTTTTGAGACCTCAACCCATATACAACCAGAAGATAACTCTGTTTGCCATTTCATATATACAGTATAAGAATATAAGACGTAGGACAAACTCATTATGCTAGCTAGCAGCTAAGCCGTCCCAATACAGTATACAATCCAGATACTTTTTGAAAGTTGTCAAGGTTTATGCAGCAACTACATGACTTGTCAATGTGTTTTACTTTCCCAGAACTCTTTGTGTGAAGAAGTGTTTCCAGGCTAAAATGCACTTCTGATTTTCACTAGACAGCCTCAAGTTCATGATTCACTATTTAACTGAATGAAATTTACTGGATCAATTATATTCATGCTTTTCAGAACTTTGAAGATCTACATTAAATGTCCATGGAGACTTCTCAGCATGTAACTAAAGAGGTTTCCTTCTTTGTCACAGAAGGATGTCTTCTATATTGGATACACTTGGTTGCTCATCTCTGCAAAAGTGCTATTATAGCACAATTTCTCCACTTCACTGACAGCATGCTAGAATTAACACAAAAAATCAACTTACTGTTTTGATTCTGAATTCAAATCTCTCACTGATTATGAAAGGAAGACATGCAGCCTAATTATTCTAAAGGTAAAAACAACAAATCATCAAGCATTCCAGATTTTTCCAGGATTTTTATTTTCTTTTCATTCTCATGATCTGTTGTCCAAAGCTTTATGTATGCCTTTACACTTACAAATAGTACAATTATATGTCAGATTGACGTCATCAAACTTGAAATTGTCATGTATCAAATATTACTCTTTACCCTACACTATGCCACTGTTTGGTTACCTATAATGATTATTATTATTTTATTATGTGTGGTAAGTTTGTTTATTTAAATTTTGACTGTTCTATAGGTAGACTCATTTCATTGTTTCAAAATGGGACAACATTTATGAACCAAACATCATTAGTAGATATACAATATAATACACTTTAATTAAAAGAAGTGTGCTTTATGAAAAGGTATGTCCAATCCAAGAATGGGGGCAGGGAAATTCTGCAACACAATGTATAAAAATGGGACGGTCCCACAAATAATGTGACATCTGGTCATTCTATTGATAGGCGAGAAATGGATGACTTTCCTGGTATACAGAGTTGTTTCCCTGTAACATCAGATTTTTGTAGGTTTTTCTTGGCCTGGGAGTAGAGTAGATTAGAGGTGGTGAGGTAGTGTTGTTCTGTGATTTAGTTAGTAACATCTCTCTTAAGTCAGTGCCAGGTTATCCATCCACCCATCCAGCCATATATATATGTATATATACAGTGTATACAATTTTCATAATTTTGGTTCTGTGCACCACCACTTGGTTTTGAAATGAATCAATCAAGATGTGATTGAACCGCTGTCCTCTCACTTTTGCAGCATTTGTCTGAAACTGAACAGATAGTATAGCCCTGTACACTTCAAAAATCATTGTGAAGCTTTAGTCAGCAGTTATATCATCAATAAATATGGGCAGTAACGCATGCCCATGCCATTACTCTGCCTTCACCATGTTTCACAGATTATGTAGTATGCTATAGAACGTGAGTTGTTCCATCTCTTCTCCAAACTCTTCTCTGTCCATCTTTCTGATACATATTGATCTTAATTTCATTTCTCCAAAGAAAACTGTTACCAAATCTGGACTGCTTTTCTTTTTTTTAAATTTTTCTGCCAATGTCTAACCTGTCTGTGTTTGAGAATTACCAGTTTTTTGCACCTTGTGGTAAACCCTCTGTATTTTCTTTTGTGAAGTCTTCTCTTGATTGTAGACTTTGGCAATGTTATGCCTACCTTCCAGAGAGTGTTTCTGGTTTGGCTAAATGTTGTGAATTGTTTTTTCTTCACGAAGGACAGAATTCGGCGATCATCCAGCACAGCTGTCATCCATGGTTGTCTAGGCCTTCTGGTTTTGCTGAGCTCACTAGTGTGCTCCTTCGTTTTTTAAGAACTACCGGATGGTTGATTTGACCACTCCTGGGGCCTCATGTACATATGCTTAAAAATGTTGCATAAGCCCGTTTCCACACTCACTTCGAGATATATAAAAACAAAACCAGCTGTAAAGCCATGCACAGTTTCATTTTTCTACTCGGTTTTGCAAACTGACTGCACCCAGTGCCAAAGCAGTGCTACTGTTTCTGTGATCTGCCTTTCTTTTTTACATTCTCATCAATGACATGGGATTTATCAAAAACACAGAAATTAATTGCTTTTCATTTACAAATTTAATTTACTTGATTGTAATCATTCCATAATAGCATAATGGTGCACGGAATGGCCAAACTATTCCAACTACCATAGCTGCTTTGGTGGTGTTAGAAGATACCAGGAAGCCCGCGATTCTCGAAAGAATCACAAATCCAAGAATGGCAATCACTTTCTGTTCACTGTGATACTTGGAGGGATAAAATGTTATGGAGGGTGGGTGCATCCTGGGACAGTTCATTTAATTAAATAAACATATTTGTACTACAGCGGTTTCTTTTTGGAGCTGTGACTCAGTTGTAGGAGCCTTCATTTATTGTTTTCAGCTATACAGTCGCGTGTTTGTTTTTCTATGGCTGTGTCGTCAGTGAGAAGTCATTTGCTGACAGCGGCGGATTCGCGTGCTGAAGTGGCCATGGCGGCGGATCCAGGCATGGAGGGCTACATTACTAAACGAACGTGGTATATGCGGTGGTGTGGGCGGTCGCGCTCGGGCGGCTGTACAACCTGGCATGCACGCTTTACTTCAGGTTTAGTGTACAGGTTGTAGCCATGGTAAAGTTTTCATTTAATTAAATAAACATATTTGTACTAAAGCGGTTTCTTTGTGTGGGCACCCTCGTTCATTCTTTTTATCCATACGGGCTCGTTTACAGGTCGTAGCCATACGGGCTTGTGTTTGTATTTAGTTGAGCTCTTTCATTGTGGATTAGTTGAGCTGTTTCTTTTTGAAGCTGTGACCACGTTAGCTATAAGTTGTCTACTGTTAGGAATTATAATCACACTTACGTTTAATACGGAGCGTTCGTTTATTGTTTTTTTCCATCTGGTGTCGTATCTGTGTTTTCTGTGGCTGGACTGTTAATAATGTATTACTGTAATACTGTAATGTGATTCAAATATGCTGTGTAGTCTGGACCTTTGTGGATTCCATACTGTAATACTGTAATGTGATTCAAATATGCTGTGTAGTCTGGACATCAGGGGATTCCGTACTGTAATACTGTAATGTGATTCACATATGCGCTGAATCGTTTCGTGTTTATTTTCTCCGTGGCTGTGTCGTTAGCTATGGGCTCGGATTTGTATTTCCGTTAGTTGAGCTGTTTCGTTTTTGAGCCGTGACTCCTTTGCCTGGGAGCTGTTTTGTGCACTTCATTTGTCTAGCGGGTGTGTTTTCTGTGGCTGTGTCGTTAGCTATGGGCGGGCTCGTTGCATATTGCAAATGAAAGAATTAGAAAAAAAGCATGTATTTATAAATTATGATGACTGGCTTCTAAATCAATTTCAAATTCCAAGAGCTATCCTCTTGGAGCTGTGTGCTGAACTGGCGCTGGCTTTACAAAGGCAGACTTGGAGGAATTGTACTCTACCTGTTCCTTTGCAAGTTCTATTCCACTTTCAGGTTTTTAGCCACAGGAGCTTTTCAACATGAACTCGGTGACCGAACAGGCACCATGGTAGCTGTATAGAATGGTATTATCTGCTTCTCATCCAAATATATGATTTCCTTGGTTGAACTAGGAAACATCCAAGCGTCCGGTTTTCCAAATCTAATGGAAGTGGTCAACTATATGTACATTGCTATTGCAACAATGCTAGACAAGTTACGTCAGACAGGGGAGAATCACCAAAAGAATGAGCTGGCATTACATTATCCATAGCAGGAGAGCCTATAAACACGGCAACTCTGCACAGTCATAGGTGCTTTTTCCAACTAGTGTGGCAAAAAGCAAGTAGTCCTTCTAAGGATAGTGAATCACCTCAAAGGGTCATGTAAAGTATAAAGAATCTATCTGTTGTGGCACTCAGTACCGATGCTACACTATAAATGCCATTTGAGAATAAGTCATTTTTATGTTACTGTGTAGTGTTTTAAATAATTAACTGTAAAACAAAAAGTTTGTAATTGTTTCCATTATACATCCATCTATTTTCAAACTTGCTTATCCTGAGCAGTGTCACACAGAAGCTACAGCCTATGCCAGCAAGCATCGGGCACAAGGCAGGAATAATCCTTGGACTTGCCGCTATTCCATCACAAATACACACTAATTGTCAGCTTAGCAACACCAGTTCACCTAACTTTCATGTCATTGAACTGGGAGCACCCAGAAGAAACCCATGAAGACACAGGGAAAACATGCAGACTCAACACAGGAGGACCCGAAGCTTCAACCCTTGGCCTCCTTGTTGGAAGTAGGCAACATTACCACTGTGCCACCATATCACCCTTGATTCCATCATTTAAACCCATTCTGGTGACTGTGTGCTATTTGAAGAAGTTGTTATTTGTGATCAACACTTGAAAATGTGCGAGACCAGAGACCAAGTCATGAGGCAATATGGCAAAAGAGCATCATCAGTGTTTTATTTTGGGGATACTGATAGGACCGACTAAAAATAAGGTGAGAGATACAGTGTAACTAAAAAAGTATATGTGGGAACCTGCTACATGCAGGAAACATTTTTAAATACCTTAATCTGTTTTTGTATCATTCCCAGACATTTTTCTGCATTGTGATTCTCTAGCACAATAATAGGTGGCCGTGTCTTGTTGCTGCAGGTTTTTTCCTTCTAGGTATAGTATGTTTGAGTTTTTGGTGATAAAAAAACGATTTTGAAAACTCTGTGAGTACACTGTGCCAGTGCCAGTATCAATGTACCCAATCCACTCCAGTCCTTTTCCTTCAGGCTGTCTGATCCAGTGCATGTACCAGCTACTCATTGAAAATCCTGACACTTCACAGGACAGCATTACTGACTGTCCAGGATTTACTTGTTTGCTTTCTGGCTGAGTTAATTTAATATCACAATGACCACCTGTAAATTAAAAAAAAATATCAAAAAGCAGGAGAGATTAGTTAGATAGAATTTTCTAAACATTTTTATATGCTGAAATATTGCACAATAAACAACACCAATGTAACTTACATGATATTAAAATTAACATTACTGTTGCAGAAGTAAAGTTCCACATGGCCTTGTCTAAAATTTAATTTCTCAAATCTGAACAGAACCGATAACCTTCATCACAGGTTTATTATAAGTAAATAGGTGTTGGTTCTTAATTTGCATAGGCAACGCATTCAACTATAAAAATGCAAATTAGAGCTGACAGTGCAAACATAGTCAATAACACATGAACTGACAAAAACTGTAAAAATGTAAAGAAGACGAGTACAATCAGGAAAGTCAGAATAAAAAAACGAATCATTTATGTTTTAAATTTTCTGTTTTCATGGTTTTCAACTTATTACTCAACTGTGTAGTTTATTGTTCACATAATAACAAAAGTTTAACTTGGCAGAGGAGTTTTGTATTTAATACATATAAAATGGAAATAACACAACATTGTCATTCTTGATTAATCTCATGTACGGTCACAGTTGCCAGTCCATCACGGGACCTACTCACATCCGCACTGGAACATCCAGAGAACCAGACCTGTATATCTTTGGGAAATTGTTAGGAAATCCAGAGTACCCTGAGGAAAACCCACACAAACACCATTAGGATGTGCAAACTCTACATGGACAATGTGAGGATGTAGCACTTGCACACATAACACTGGATCCATTTGGCGTTACCCACTGTACCACCATGCATCACACACCACATGTACATATAATTAACATTTTCTATTCAGAGTCCTTGTCAAACAGTATGCTGTACGCCAACTTGTAGATACATCTAAACTACACCTAAGGTTATTCGGTTTGAGGATGCTGTGCTGCATCATAAGCTGGTGTTAATGTGTCCTTTTGAGAAGAAAATTCAAAGAGTGTAACAGTAAGTAATACATCAATTGAAATGATAGTATATTAAAGGTTTAGCAGATAAGTGTCCCCTTAATTTATTTGAGAACAAGTGCTTATTTCTACAAGGTATTTACTTTACCTATGCCTGCCCTCTAGTGGGAATGCATAGCATTACTAGTAATATTTATGGCATGTCCATCCATTTTCCAACCCGCTGAATCCGAACACAGGGTCACGGGGGTCTGCTGGAGCCAATCCCAGCCAACACAGGGCACAAGGCAGGGAACCAATCCCAGGCAGGGTGCCAACCCACCGCAGGACACACACAAACACACCCACACACCAAGCACACACTAGGGCCAATTTAGAATCACCAATCCACCTAACCTGCATGTCTTTGGACTGTGGGAGGAAACCGGAGCGCCCGGAGGAAACCCACGCAGACACGGGGAGAACATGCAAACTCCACACAGGGTGGACCCAGGAAGCGAACCCGGGTCTCCTAACTGCAAGACAGCAGCGCTACCACTGCGCCACCGTGCCGCCCATTTATGGGGTGTGTGTTTATATAAAGTATAAGTTTCCTTTTAATTAATATTTTTGGATACTCTCCACTATTAAGAAAGAAAGAAAGAAAGAAAGAAAGAAAGAAAGAAAGAAAGAAAGAAAGAAAGAAAGAAAGAAAGAAAGAAAGAAAGAAAGAAAGAAAGAAAGAAAGAAAGAAAGAAAGAAAGAAAGAAAAGTATAAAAATACTGCAAAAATAATAACTAACGGTGGAATGCAGAGTGGGAAAGAATGGTCAAGCTGAAACTAAACAAACAAAAATTCAAAAACACAAAGGAGAATTTTTAATTTGAATCCAAATTGAACCAAAAAAATCATGACCAGAAAAATCCAGTCTACGCAATAAGATTAACATTCATTAAGCATTGCCACAGATGAATAGTTGATTCAGGCTTGGAATCTCTTTGTTGCAATTCTTTTTATAACAGAACATCACCTAATCAAACAAATGAAAATAACATGAGAAGTACAAAAGTATATTTCAAAAGCAATCCCTGAAAATCAGTATGAAACCCCCACCATACAAGAAAAAAAGATCAGAATATCCCATCTTATTTATTTATCTATTTATTTATTTATTTATTTATTTATTTATTTATTTAATTCATTTATTTTGTATAGGGTAAATTAGCGAATGGGCAGCATGGTGGCTCAGTGGTAGCGCTGCTGCCTCGCAGTAAGGAGACCCGGGTTCGCTTTCTTGGTCATCCTGCATGAACTTTGCATGTTCTCCCCGTGTCCGGTTGCTCCGGTTTACCTCCCACAGTCCAAAGACATGCAGGTTAGGTGCGTGCATTGGTGATCCTAAATTGTCCCTAGTGTGTGTGTTTAGTGTGTGTGTGTGCCCTGTGGTGGGCTGGTGCCCTGCCTGGGATTGGTTCCTGCCTTACGCCCTGTGCTGGCTGGGATTGGCTCCAGCAGACCCCCGTGACCCTATGTTAGGATATAGCGGGTTGGACAATGACCGACTGACTGACTAAATTAGCAAGTACAATTAAAGGACAGAGAACAGGCCCAGTATGTTTGCTGTGTGCCAGTAGTTCTCTAGTTGAATACGCTGTAGCTGCAGGTTTTTATTCCAGCCATTTTCATAAATCAATGAGTTATTCTTATGTTTAATTGATGTGCTTATTTCATTAGCTGGCCTTTTTTCTTATGCCATTTTTGTGTTCAGAAAAGATCTCTTGTAAGATATTTACACATACTGTAAAAGTAATTGAGATATTTATATTTTTCGTTTAAATGATTAACTTTCTCTGGTGATCAATAAATTTAGTTATAAACACTATGAAATCATTTCAGGTTGTTTTCAGTCAGGTGCTCTCCTGACTCAACCTCCATATGTCATGTATCATTTGATTTGACTTGATGTCTAGTCATGTGCGACATTCGCCTTTTTGATGTTCCCATCTCTTTTTGGCCCTCTTGACTACCAAAAAAATTTTTTAAAACTATTTTTGGACTATATATGTAATGTACAGAAAATTATGCCATTAGAATAACCATTGGGATTAATAAAGTATCTATCTATCTATCTATCTATCTATCTATCTATCTATCTATCTATCTATCTATCTATCTATCTATCTATCTAAAGAATAAATCAATAGTTGTGTTTAGGAAAAATAATCATAATGACCAACTATAAGTTTTTCATGCCGCATCAACTAATCACAGGGCACAGCCCCTATTGGGATATGAGGGGTCAAAATTACTTCTTTTCATGAAACTTCAAAAACAGATATCTGTAATAAAGGCATGTGAAGTGTCATTGTATGCTATTTTGAGGTTGCTGATAATGAATGTGATAATATTTTTGATATTTCATTCTTTACCAAAAGTCCTAGCCCTCTAATATCACCCCCAGAAGGTTGAAAAATGACAAATTTCAAAAATAAGCATGTGGGGTATCGTTTAGCGTATTTCAAGGTAATGAATATGATGTTATTTTTGATTTTTGATCCTTTCTAGAGATCTAGCCCTTTATGGACCTCTATTCAAGACTAAAAAATTACAAACTTCTATTGCGATTAAGAAAATTTAAACTTTAAACGTTTAAATTGAAGCACACATTTACAGATTTGAAATATATACAGTAATCCCTCCTCCATCGCGGGGGTTGCGTTCCAGAGCCACCCGCGAAATAAGAAAATCCGCGAAGTAGAAACCATATGTTTATATGGCTATTTTTATATATTTTAAGCCCTTATAAACTCTCCCACACGATTATAAACATTTCACGCACAATTATACAGCATAAGCTCTTTGTATTCTCTTAGATATTAGGTAAGATTCGTTGAAATTATGTATGTAAACACAGTTTACATACAGTAAAACCTAAATATTATTTTAAAGATATCGAGCGTCTCCGATATCACATACGTTACAGCCATTACGACAGACAGGCCACCATCAAAAAATACGTACAATGCAAGAAAAATTGTATACAGTAAAATGTGTGTACAGTGACACTAAACTATGTACATGTAATAAGTACTGTACGTAAATAATTAATTATGGTTACTCACCAACAATGACACGACGACTTGTCCAATAACGATGAGTTTAATTTTACTGCACAACAAAGGATAGCGTTACAGCTCTTCTAAAGGAGCCTCTTCAGGCGACTGTGTAGCACCGCCATTGTTCTTCTTCCATCACTCTTCAATCCAAATCCATAAAGCAGATTCCATCCAGACTACTGCCTTATCACGTCCACTTGCAACTCATTTTGCGCCCTGGTTAAAAGACACTGCGGCCGTAGATCTTATATGCTTTTCCGCCTTTTTAACCCCTTAACCGCCCTCTGCCGGATATATCCGGCATCGTAGCTTTATTGCTGACGCCTTACTGCCGGAATTATCCGGCACATTTGCCTGTGGTTATGTGAATGCCTGGCGCGTAGTATAACTGACGGTTTGGCGTGGGTATTATTACTACGTTGTATTTTGACAACTCTGCGCTTGTATTGGCCGATCACGTGATGTGATTCAAAAGTGAAAGCTGTGAATATGGCGAAACGTAAACTGACTTCAAGTGAGGTTTTGCAGGCGATTTTGGACAATAATTCTGATCATGATTGTAGCAGTTCTGAAGAAGATTTTAGCGACAATGATGATCAGCAACGTGCGCTGCATAATACTGTGAATGACGACGCATCGGATGATGGTGATGAGTGGGTGTATCCCCAGCATCTCAACTGGTCTGCTGCCCGTTATCTGAGCCAGATATGAAAGATCCAAACCGTGACCGCTTGTTCAAGCTACGTCCTTTGATTGACCATTTATTTGAAACATTTCAGCAGGTATTTCAGCAGGTAAATACTGCTTGAATAAATGTAAAGTAAAAAAACGAAAATTGTTCAGATTTCTCCTGGCATGGGGAATATTTAGGGAGTTGGCGGTTAAAAGGTTAAATAAAAAGAATCGTGGACTCATTTATGCTGTAATGGTGTCCTGCAGTGGTGTAGCTGTTTCCTTCCTTCAACATATCCAAAACTTTTACCTTTTCTGCAATCATTTGCATCTTCTGTTGGCGCTTGTGCACGTTAATGCTGAATGAGTGAGATTAGACTTCCTGGTTAATGCAGCACTCCGTCGCTGAGCCAATCAGCAGCACACAGGAACTTAACCGCGTGCTCTGATTGGGTAGCTTCTCAGCCATCCGCCAATAGCGTCCCTTGTTTCAATTCAAATGCGTCCCTTGTTTGAATTCAAATGGGCAAATCAACTGAGGAAGTGTCACACGTACTGTAGACCGCAGACATCCGCGAAGCAGTGAAAAACCCGCGATATATATTCACATATGCTTACATTTAAAATCCGCAATGGAGTGAAGCTGCAAAAGACAAAGCACGATATAGCGAGGGATCACTGTAAAACAAATTTTCTTGTTTATTATGTACTCTTACCTCATCAAGGATAGGGTATTTATCTTGCTACTTAAAAATAAAAAAAATATCCACCATACATCTAGAAATGTCTCAGTGTAATAAACCAAAGCCTTAATCCAGTCTTCCTAGCTCGGCAAAGGCAGGGCTAATATACATTAACAATGTGGCTTGGGCTCAACACACTGTAACAATTTTTGTTTTCCATTACAAAAACGTACAGCACAATTAAAGATCTTGCCTGAAGAACGCCCCTTGCCTTGAAAGCTTGCATATTGTAATCTTTCTAGTTAGCCAATAAAAAGGTGTCATTTTGCTTAACATCTCACTACTGTCATTACTCAATAAATTTTCATCTCATTGGCAACCTTTTCATTCATTGAATAGAAAGTGAGTAAATACTTGCAAGCATAAGGCACTTCTTTTCTGCTACAATCCATTGGCCTAGGTGTAAGGCCACCAGTAAGCCACCCAAAAGGTTCCTGGCTGGGATCGGCTTACAGAGTTGGGTAAAATGAGCACAGATGGTCATACCTCAGACCTGAGTGGTATGAGGCAGAGCCAGCAGCGGGAATGTGTAGACTAACAGTGCATGAGGAAGATGTGAGCACATGAAGCTGCATGGAAGGAGCCCAGGAATATTGGTGTGACAAGCTGGCAGCACCACTACTGAAGGTTGACTGAGGAAGGGGACAGTGGTTTCAGCTGTGGTATATACCTTAAAGAGTAATATAATTTGTTTTCCACCCCAAACAACTTAAAAAAGTGTATTTTAGTGATTTTCACATTTTTTATTATTAATTTTTCTGTTACTGTGTATACTGTGTAGTGTTTTAAGTAATATACAGTATTGCGAAACAAAAATTTTAGAATTGACTACTTCTTCTATTCATCTCTTTTCAAACTTGTTTGTCCTGAACAGGGTCGCACGGAAGCTGGAGTCTATGCTGGTAAGCATCAGGTGCAATCAGGAACAGTCTTTGGACATGGCACTATTTTATCACTTGCTGAAAACATTCACAGGCAGCAGGCAGAAACAAGCAGCCGGTTTAGCAACACCAATTCACCTAATCTGAATGTCCTTGGACTGTGGGAGGAAACCTGAGCACCCAGAGGAAATCCATGTGCTGTGTGAAGAATTTCTTTTTTCTGTTTGCAGAAATTGTATTTGTTGTCAATAGTTGAAAATGTGCAACATTGTAAAGTTATGGATTTTAGTTTCGCTAGTAACTCTGAATTGTGTATGTGAAGGACTATTGCCTTTTGATAGACTCATACTATTTCTAGAGCTGTTTGCCCCTGGTATTGCTTGTGTAGATTTCATTTCTGTATTCTTATAAGCAAGTTTGGAAAATAAGGAGTTCAAAAGTTAACTTATTTTAATGAGTTAAATCAGCCAATTTTCTGCTTAAAACAAATGTTGAATGATCACCAGTGATGCGTGTCATGAAGTAATATGGGAAAAGAGCAACATCAGGATAATTGAAATGTTTATGTTGAACTGACCTGATTTTATTTTTTTTTTACTGATAGGACTGAATAAAATAAGCTGAGAAATGCAGTTTAACTTATAAAGTAAACATGGGAACTTTTAATATGCAGGAATCATTTTTTTTAAAACCTTAATCTGTTTTTGTATTATTCCCAGACATTTTTCTGCATTGTGATGTTCTAGCACAATAATAGGTGGCTGTGTCTTGTTGCTGCAGGTTTTTTCCTTCAAGGTACAGTATGTTTGAGTTTTTGGTGATAAAAAAACGATTTTGAAAACTCTGTGAGTACGCTGTGCCAGTGCCAGTATCAATGTACCCAATCCACTCCAGTCCTTTTCCTTCAGGCTGTCGGACCCAGGTCATGTACCAGCTACTCATTGAAAATCCAGACACTTCACAGGACAGCTTTACAGACTGTCCAGGATTTAGTTGTTTGCTTTCTGGTTGAGTTAATTTAATATCACAATGCACGCCTGTAAATTAAAAAAAAATATCAAAAAAAGAGGAGAGGTTAGTTAAACGGAATTTTCAAAACATTTCTATATTCTATAATCATGCACAATGAGATGAATAACATTGAAGTAACTTACATGATATTGAAATTAACACTGCTGCTGCAGTAGTAAAGGTCCACATGGCCTTGTCTAAAATTTAATTTCTCAAAATTGAACAGAACCAATAACTTTCACCACAGGTTTATTATACCTAAATAGTTGTTGATTCTTAATTTGCATAGGCAATGAAGTCAACTATAAAAATGGAAATTAGAGCTGACAATGCAAACACAGTCAATGACACATGAACTGCTGAAAATTGTAAAAATGTTTAAGAAGGCGAGTACAATCAGAAAAGTCACAATAAGAAAAGAGACATCATTATTTTTTTTAATTTGCTGTTTTCATGGTTTTCAACTTATTTCTGAACTGTGTAAATTATTGTTCACATAATAACAAAAGTTTAACTTGGCAGAGAAGTTTATTTAATGCATATACAATTGACAAGACACAACATTGTCATTCTTGATTAATCTCATGTTCATTAACAGTTGCAAGTCCAGCACATCCACACTCCCAGGATGCCAGTCTGGAACAGCCAGGGAACCAGACCTGCATGTCTTTGGAAAATTATTAGAAAATCCAGAGTACCCAGAGGAAAACCTACACAAACACCATTAGAAAGAGCAAACTCTATATGATCAATGTGAGGACATAGCACTTGGACGCAGAATGCTGGATCCATTTAGCGTTACCCACTGTTCCACCATGGCTCACATTCCACACATATTTTCTGTTCAGATTCAGTACAGTATGCTGTACAAAGCTTGCAATTGCATATAAGCAACGCCTAAAGTCATTGTGTTTGTGGATGCCATGCTGCATCATAAGCTGGTGTTAATGTGTCCTGTTCAGAAGAAAATTAAACACTTTCTTATGTAGACAAGGGAATAGACAGAATATGAAAGGTTCAGCAGATAAGTGCCTGCTTAGTTTAGTTGAGAGCAAGTGCTTATTTTTACAAGGCATTTACTCTACCTATGCCTGCCCTCTAGTGGGAATGCATAGCATTACTAGTGATATTTATAGCGTGTATTTGTACAAAGTCAGTTTTACCTTTAATTAATATTGCATTTTTGGACACTGTCCACTCTTGTGAAAGAAAGAAAGAAAGAAAGAAAGAAAGAAAGAAAGAAAGAAAGAAAGAAAGAAAGAAAGAAAGACCTGTACTCCTATATTACACTGCAAAAATAATAACTAAAGATGGAATCCAGAGAAGGAGAGAATGGTCAAGCTGAAACCTAACAAATAAAAATTTTAAAACCCAAATGAAACTAAAAAAACATGACCAGAAAAACCCAGTCTACACAATAAGATTAACATTCACTAGGCATTGCCACAGATGAATAGCTGATTCAGGCTAGGGATCTTTTTGTTGCAATTCTTCTTATAACAGAACACAACCAAATCCATCAAATGAAAATAACATGGCAAGTACAAGAGGTTGTTTTAAATGCAATCCCTGAAAATCAGCATGAAACCCCCACCATACAAAAAAAAATATCTGGATGTCCCATCTTAATTGTTTGTCTTTTTTTTACCCATCCATCCATCCATTATCCAACCCGCTATATCCTAACTACAGGGTCACTGGGGTCTGCTGGAGCCAATCCCAGCCAACACAGGGTGCAAGGCAGGAAACAAACCCTGGGCGGGGTGCCAGCCCACCAAAGTTTTTTTTTTATGTATAGGATAAATTAGCAAATACAGTTACAGGTCAGAGAACAGGCTAAACATGTTTACTATAAACCAATAGTTCTCTAGTTGAATACGCTGTAGCTACAGGTTTTTATTCCTGCCAGTTTCATAAATCAATGAGTTATTCTTATGTTTAATTGATCTACTTTTTCATAAGCTGACCTTCTTTCTTATGTCGTTTTTGTGTCCAGAAAAGATCTCTTATTTTGTATTTACACATAAAAGAAATTGAGATATTTAAAATTTTCCACTACTTTAAATGCTTAACTTTCTCTGGTGTTCATTAAAATTAGTTACAAATACTTTTTTGGGGGGTCCAGCAGTCTCCTGACTCAACCCCCACATGTGATACATCATTTGACTGGACTTGATGTCTAATTATGTGAGACATTTACCTTTTTGTTATTCCCATCTTTTTTTGGCCCTCTTGACCACCAAAAAATAATTTTTAAACTATTTTTAGACTATATATATTTTGTACAGGAAATTACACCATTATAATGAGGAGTAAACCAATAGGTGAATTTAGCAAAAATAATCAAAATGTTGAACTAGAAGCTGTGCATGCCACACAAAATAATTGTGGGGCTCAGCCCATATTTGGGACATGAGGGAACAAAGCTACTCCTTTCACGAATCTTCAAAAAAATAGGTATCTGTAATACAGGCATGTGGAGTGTGATTGTATGCTATTTTGAGGTTGTTGATCATGAATATGATAATATTTTTGATATTTCATTCTTTACCATAGGTCCTAGTCCTGTAAGAGCCACTCCAAAAGGTGAAAAATGACAGCTTTCAACCATAAGCATGCAGGGTGTCATTTTAGCCTATTTTAATGTCAGTAATTATGAATATGATGTTATTTTTGATATTTGATTTTTCTAGGGGTCTAGCCCTCTATGGACCTCTATCTGAGACTACAAAATTGTAAACTTCTATTTCAATTATATTTAGACTTTAAACGTTTAAATTGAAGCACACATTTTAATATTGCATATATTTAAAACAACTATTCTTGTTTATTATGTACTCTTATCTCATTAAGGAAATCATTACATCTCTTATGAATTCAGACTTTTGACTACTTTGTTTTTGGTAGATGCGAAAAAAATTCATTTTAAGTTCTTTAACTTTTGCATGCATGTTACTGCTAATATAACGTAAAATAAAAACCTTTAAGATCTTTCCGAAGGGGCGTTTTATCTGGAATGGGATTGTACAAAACCAAAAATGCATTATTATGTCAAAATGGTTCAGCCAATAGTATTAAATTTGGTATATTAGTTAGGTTTGGCCCTAGTTACAGTGTAGGTTACATTCCACGTCAGTGCTTCAATGGAAATGACAGTTGGGTGGGTTATTGGTTTTAGAACTATTGACTATTTAAAGGAGTTGCTTGACATCTTTTTTAAGGTGGCTTAGACAGGTACTACTGTATTATTTTACATGCTGCTGCTTTTGCTTTTAATGAGGCATGCTTCTTTTTCACTTGCCTTGTTTTTATGCACCAAAGACACTGTTTTTTGAGGGAACTGAATAAACAAGTTTTTGTTTTGGGACATGGTGGCTCTGCTGGGCCTTTTGATTCATCAAAGTCTAAACAAGTGTCCACTAACCTTCAAGGCCATCCATCCATCCATCCATTGTCTCCCGCTTATCCGAGGTCGGGTCGCGGGGGCAGCAGCTTGAGCAGAGATGCCCAGACTTCCCTCTCCCCGGCCACTTCTTCTAGCTCTTCCGGGAGAATCCCAAGGCGTTCCCAGGCCAGTCGAGACCCAGCGTGTCCTGGGTCTTCCCCGGGGCCTTCTCCCGGTTGGACGTGCCCGGAACACCTCACCAGGGAGGCGTCCAGGAGGCATCCTGATCAGATGCCCGAGCCACCTCATCTGACTCCTCTTCGATGCGGAGGAGCAGCGGCTCTACTCTGAGCCCCCTCCCGGATGACTGAGCTTCTCACCCTATCTTTAAGGGAAAGCCAGACACCCTGCGGAGGAAACTCATTTCCGCCGCTTGTATTCGCGATCTCGTTTCTTTCGGTCACTACCCATAGCTCATGACCATAGGTGAGGGTAGGAACATAGATCGACTGGTAAATTGAGAGCTTCGCCTTGCGGCTCAGCTCCTTTTTCACCACGACAGACCGATGCAATGCCCGCATTACTGCGGATGCCGCACCGATCCGCCTGTCGATCTCACGCTCTATTCTTCCCTCACTCGTGAACAAGACCCCCGAGATACTTGAACTCCTCCACTTGGGGCAGGATCTCGCTACCAACCCCTGAGAGGGCACTCCACCCCTTTTCCGGCTGAGGACCATGGGTCTCGGATTTGGAGGTGCTGATCTTCATCCCAGCCGCTTCACACTCGGCTGCGAAACGATCCAGAGAGAGCTGAAGATCACGGCCTGATGAAGCAAACAGGACAACATCATCTGCAAAAAGCAGTGACCCAATCCTGAGCCCACCAAACCGGACCCCCTCAACACCCTGGCTGCGCCTAGAAATTCTTCAAGGCCCTTAAACTTAACGAAAACTAAGTAAACTTGCACATTAGCACATAAACTCTTCAGACGCATAACCATTTTTAAATTGCATTTAATTTTATATATTAAGGCTAATTAATATTCTAGATAATCAAGTTAAAAGAAAGCTGCATTGTGTTAGCTAAGATTGAGCTATACAGTAGATTAAGAGTTGATTATCAAAGCAGCCATTTGCATTCCGATCTAGCAGCTTATCAGTAAAGCTGTGTGCTGCTCTTACCAGCACAGCTGTCTATGATTTCAGTCTTACTGGATGCTGGTGCAACAAGCAATTATTAATTGAGCAGTTCAGTTTCTCATATGTGTGTTATCCTGGTTCCAACCTAATGATGACAATTGATTAATTAAAAGGCCACCAATTTTATTAGATCAAGATTAGGAATGTGAGAATGTGAGGAATGTAAAACATGATCAGATGTTGGTCATCTCCAGGCCGGGTGGTAAGTACGACCTCCGAGACCTAATGATTGTTATGAAAAGATTGGTTACTATTAGGAGAAAGATGTTTTAGAAAGTGAGGTAATTGTTATGAAAGAAGGTAGAGCACAAGGTCATTATTATGAAGTTAACATGTAGCAAACAGGGATGGAAATAAAAATGAGCTACGCCCAATCCACTGGGCTCATTTCATGAACTGAGATGGCTTTGTATGCTCTATAAAGGCTTTCTATGCTCTGTAATAAAGTCTAAATTCTTACTGCCTTTTTGAAGAATCTGCTCATTTTTTCTGAAGATTTCTCCACTACAGCAGCTAAGCTGTCCCAATACAGTATATCAACCGGATACGTTTTGAAAGTCATCAAGATTTTACGGCAACTACATGACTAGTCAATTTGTTCTAGATTCCCAGAACTCTTTGTGTGAGGAAGTGTTTCTAGGCTTTAGCCTAAAATGCGCTTCCTCTTGGTTTTCACCAGATAGCTGCCAATTAACGGCTCACTATTTAACTGAATGAAATTTACTACATTAGTTATATTCATGCTTTTGAGAACTTGTGAAGATTTTAATTACCGGTAGATCTCCATGGAGACTTCTCAGCACGTAACTAAATAGTTTTTTTCCTTAAATCTGTCACAGAAGGATGTGCCCTTTATTGGATATACTTGGTTTCTCATCATTGCAAAAGTGCTATTATAGTGAAATTTCTCCACTTCACTGACAGCATGCATGTTAAGGAGGCAGCATGCTAGAATTAACATAAAGAATAAGTTTATTGTTGGGATTTTAAATTCATATCCTTCACAGATTATGAAAGGACAACCTAATAATTCAAATGGCTAAAAAGCAAATCATCAGACATTCCTAATCTGTCTAGGATTTTCATTTTCTTGGGATCACCTTTGTCCTCTTTTACTCACTGAAAACCATATGCAAATCTTTCTCATGGTCTGTTGTCCAAAGCTTTTTGTATGCTTTTACCCATAATGAAAAATACAACTATTTGTCAGATTGCCGCCATCAAACTTGAAGTTGTCATGTATAAATTAAAATACTACTCCTTACCCTACAGTCTGCAACTGGTTAGTTACTTATAATAACAACTATTATTTTATTATATGAGTAAGTTTGTTTATTTAAATTTAGACTGTTTGATAGGTAGAGTGACCAGATTTTCATAGTCCCAAAATGGGACAACACCTATTAACCAAACAACCCTGGCAGACATAGAATAGAATGCACGTTAATTACACGAAAATTTGTACATCGAATCCTAGAGTAGGGGCAGGGCAATTCTGTGACACAATGCATAAATATGGGACGGTCCCACAAAAAATGTGACATCTGGTCTCCCTATTGATAGACGAGAAATGGATGACTTACCTGGTATATGGAGTTGTTTCCCTAAAACATCAGCTTTATGCAGGTTTTTCTTGGCCTGGGAGAGGCAGAGGTGGTGAGGTAGTGTTGTTCTGTGATTAGGTCAGTAACATCATTCTCTCTTAAGTCAGTGCCAGGTTATCCATCCACCCATCCATCTATCCTTTTATCTCTTACTGAACTTAAAATTAACATTATATAGTAAGATTAAATTGAATTTTAGATTTTTTGAAGTGGCACGTCATGATCACAATTCCAAAGTTCTTTACACATAATTGCAGAATCCTCATTTTATGTGTTTCATAGGGGAAATGTATTAGATATCAGGCTTGCTTTTGTAGCGGCTTTAGAATGGCTGCTGGTGATTTGGAAGAAGACAGACACAGCAATACCCAAATTCTGCCGTTTATTCTACAAAAGCGTCATCCACTTTTTTCTACAAGACAAGCAGTAAAGGGCACAGTCAGCACATGTAACGTCAGGCGCTCTGTCTCCTGCAAAAGCGTCCTCCAGCTTTTTTTTTTTTTTAATTAACCATATATACACAAATACGATAAATACAAATTTAACAATTGAATATAAACAGCAACAATGAAGGACAATAATTAACGTTGCAACATACCTACAAGACAAGCAGTAAAGGGCACAGTCAGCACATGTAACGTCAGGCGCTCTGTCTCCTGTAGCAAGCCAAACAAAATACCAATGAGGTTGGATCTCCGCTAAACCAAACACTTTTAAAATCCACTTCTGCCGACCAAAAGTGACAACAGACCCTCAAAACACATCAGCAACCACGTGGTGTGATGTTTCCACTCAGTTTCAGACAGAAAAACACTCATTTAAAACTTGTCAGCTTATACAAGAGACGGAGAGCATTGAGAAGCACCTTACCTGCAAAAGCGTCCTCCAGCTTTTGCCAGGAGCCTGCTGTACGTCACATGTGCGTCCTATGGGTGTTACATTAATAAAAGCCCCCCCCTGCTACAACAGACAAATAAGAACTATATACAACAGATACAATGATTACATTCACATTAAACAAAATTCACAATATATAAAACAGAAGAATTTCAGTATAAAAAAATATAGTTTTGAGAATGTTCACAATAAAACAAACTAACTCAGCCACACTTTCACTATCCCAAGCTTTCATTTTCACATATCACTTGATAGTTACTGAACTTTCCACATCATAATATCTAAATTATGACTTCACAAAATGTTGCGTTAGATTAAAAGGTTTTAAGTATATTACTGTTAAACTGTGTAATTTTTGAGATTTAATTTTCTCATACTAATGTTACATATAAACATTTCTTCTAGATCCTAATCTAAATATATATAATCTAATAATTTATATAATCTAAAAAAATGAATAATCATATATTTTGCATTTACACAATATTTATGTAAATATATTGTGGCCTGCAGAGGGTGCTCATGCCGCCCAAACCCGACTCACACAGAAGGAGGGCACAAGTTAAGCACACACGGTTTTATTTTCTTTGTTTTTTCCTTTTGTACAGCACAGTTACACTTCAATTTCTTCCTTTTTCCATCTCTCTTTTCCTACACTCCTCCTGGCAAGCTATATCTTTTTCCACCCAACTCCCGGAGTAGTGGGTGCTGGCTCCTGCATATAAGGGCTCAGCAGTCACTGCAGCACCCCATGGTGGTACCCAAGAAACCCAACAGGGTTACATCAAACCTCCAGCACCCATGGAGCCCAGCGGGAGTCCAAGGCACTACTGAAAGCCAGGGGGACTGCCACCTAGAGCTCCGGGGGGAGGTAATGTTCTGGATACACTCCGTCCCCTGGTTCCTCCAGCATAGCAGCGTCCTGGCATCTGTTTCAATTACTCACAGATTGTTATTCTATATTGTAGAACTGGCGCCATGTGCCAATTGACTCTAGCTCTTCACGTTAAAGGGACTGCTCACTTGTGCCACACGAGTTGGAATTTAAATGTGACTGTGGCAGGCTTGCTACTTTTATAGTCTCCTGCAACTGACTCTGAAGCTTGCATGATGGAATTGTTACAAGCCACAGCAAGAGACCCTAAAAAGATGAATGAACAGAGAAAATAAACAAAAAAGAAGAGATTTGTGTCATTTGTCTCTGACCTCTCATCAGAAATAGTTTTGTTTTGTTTTCTTTTTTATTTTGTGTGCTTGTATGTTCACAGTTCTCATTTACAATGTCAGTGGTGTAGTGATGGGAAGTTCGGATCATTTTACCGACTCGGACCTTTGAGTCTCGTTCAGCAAAATGAACGAATCCTTTTTCGAGTCATTTCGTTCATTTCGTTCATTTAGCAAAATATAATTAAAATGTTACCTGTTACCTCCCTAACACATCTACTGCTTACACAAATGTTGATCACACTACAAACAACACAAAACTATAATGCTATAAGAAATAGAAAATATTAATTCATTGTTTGCCTGGGTCTTTAGTCTATGATTCGCTCACCTCGCCTCTTATCTGACAAGTTTTCGGGTTGGTTTCGTTCGTTCATCACGTGACAGCCCAATTAGCTAACCAAGGCAGTCTGAGCCGGAAAAGAATTGATTAGTTCATCTCTTGAGTCTTCGGGTTCGAGTCGTTCGTTCATCACGTGACAGCCCATAAGCTTAACCTAGTATGCAGTCTGAGCCGGAAACAGGATTGATTAGTTCATTCCTCGAGTCTTTCGAGTCGTTCGTTCTTTTGTCACGTGACCACTTACCGGCTCAGTACCTCAGTCAAATACTAACGTAAAATTCCATTTGTTGTATGTTGGATCATATTTAGAAATTATCATAAAATTATCAAAAATATCTAAAACACATTTTCTTATAAATAAAAAAGGTCTGTCAATTTCTGTCACTATGATTTTGTTATTGTTTCTTGAGGATCACTCCCACGAGATGACTCGTTCTTCCCGAGTCACATTAAAGATTCGTTCAAAATGAACGAATCGTTCAAGAACTACCCATCACTGCAGTGGTGGTTAACATCCTGGTGAAGCATCCTCATTAGAAGGCTACTCATTAAGAGAGGAATCATTTTGTGACTTGCTGGTTCCTCAACCAAGAGGAGTATATTCACTTGCTGAAAACATGCACACACAAGCACAAACTAGCAGCCAGCTTAGCAACACCAATTCACATAATCTGAATGTCCTTGCAATGTGGGAGGAAACCGGAGACCCAGAGGAAATCCATGTGCTGTTTGAAGATTTTTTTTTTTTTCTGTTTGCAGAATTTTATTTGTGGTCAACACTTGAAAATGTGCAACATTGTAAAGTTATGCATTTTAGTTTGACTAGTAACTTTGAATTGTTTGTGTGAATGACCGTTGCCTTTTGATAGACTCATACTATTTCTAAGTCTGGTTGCACAAAGCTAGTGTAGACTTCATTTCTGTTTTCTTATAAGCAAGTTTGGAAAGTAAGGAGTTCAAAAGTTAAATTACTGTAATGAGTTAAATCAGTTAAATTAGTTTTCTGCTAAAAAATATTGTTGAATGATCACCAGTGATGTGTGTCATGAAGGAATATAGTAAAAGAACACCATCAGGATAATTGAAACTTTTATGTTGAACTGACCTGATTTTTTTGGGGGGTGTAGGGGGATACTGCTAGGACTGAATAAAATAAGCTAAGAAATGCAGTTTAAGGTAAAAAGTAAACAAGGGGACCTTTAAAGTGCTAGAAACATTTTTATAATACCTTAATCTGTTTTTTGTATTATTCCCAGACATTTTTCAGCATTGTGAATCTTTAGCACAATAATAGGTGGCCGTGTCTTGTTGCTGCAAGTTTTTTCCTTCTAGGTAAAGTGTGTTTGAGTTTTTGGTGATAAAAAAACGATTTTGAAAACTCTGTGAGTACGCTGTGCCAGTGCCAGTATCAATGCGCCCGATCCACTCCAGTCCTTTTCCTTCAGGCTGTCGGATCCAGTGCATCCAGTAGCTACTCATTGAAAATCCGGAGACTTCACAGGACAGCTTTACAGACTGTCCAGGCTTTACTTGTTTGCTTTCTGGTTGAGTTAATTTAATATCACAATTTACACCTGTTAATTAAAAAAACATCAAAAAAAGAGGAGAGGTTAGTTAGACAGAATTTTCAAAACATTTCTATATTCTATAACCATGCAGCACGATGAGATGAACATCATTGAAGTAACTTACATGATATTGAAATTAACACTACTGCTGCAGTAGTAAAGGTCCACATGGCCTTGTCTAAAATTTAGTTTCCAAAGCTGAACAGAACCAATAACTTTCACCACAGGTTTATTATACCTAAATAGCTGTTGATTGTTAATTTGCATAGGCAATGAATTCAACTATAAAAACGGAAATTAGAGCTGACAATGCAAACACAGTCAATGAAACATGAACTGCCGAAAATTGTAAAAGTCACAATAAGAAAACAAATCATTTATGTTTTTAATTTTCTGTTTTCATGGTTTTCAATTTATTACTCAACTGTGTAAATTATTGTTCCCACAATAAAAAAAGTTTAACTTGGCAGAGAGGTTTTGTATTTAATACATAATGTATACAATTGACATAACACAACATTGCCTGCACGGTCACAGTTGCCAGTCTATCACAGGGCCTACTTACATCCACACTCACAGGAGGCCAGTCTGGAACAGCCAGGGAACCAGACCTGTATGTCTTTGGGAAATTGTTATGAAATCCATAGTACCCAGAGAAAAACCCATACAAACACCATTAGAATGAGCAAACTCCACGTGGACGATGTAAGGACACACAATGCTGGATCTTTTTGTCATTACGTACTGCACCACCATGCAACATACACCACATGTACATATAATCAACATTTTCTGTTCAGAGTCCTTGTCAGAGAGTGTGCTGTACACAACTTGTAATTATATCTAAGTTATACCTAAAGTTATTGGGTTTGTGGGTGCCGTGCTGCATCATAAACTGCTGTTAATGTGTCCTGTTCATAAGAAAATTCAACACTTCCTTATGTACACTCACAGAGTCTAATGGTAACTAATGTATCATGTGAATAGATAGAATACGAAAGGTTCAGCAGATAAGTGCCAGCTTAGTTTAGTTGAGTACATGTGCTTATTTTACAAGGCATTTACTTTACCTATGCCTGCCCTCTAGTGGGAATGCATAGCATAGCATTACTAGTGATATCTAGTGTGTTTGTAGTTTTAGTTTGTCAGTTTTACCTTTTAGTTAATATTTTTTGGACACTCGCCACTCTTGTGAAAGAAAGAAAGAAAGAAAGAAAGAAAGAAAGAAAGAAAGAAAGAAAGAAAGAAAGAAAGAAAGAAATATTCCAATATTACACTAGAAAAATAATATCTAAATCTAATCTAAAGAAGGAAAGAATGGTGAAGCTGAAACCTAACAGATATAAACCAAAAAAACATGATCAGAAAAATCCAGTCCACACAATAAGATTAACATTCACTAGGCATTGCCAGAGATGAACAGCTGATGCCAGCTGGGGGCCTTTTTGTTGAAATTCCTTTTTATAACACAACACAACCAGATCAAACGAATAAAAACAACATGGCAAATACAATAGTATCTTTCATACAGGCCTGGCATGTTTACTATAAACCAGTATTTCTGTACTTGAGTATACTGTAGATGTAGGTTTTTATTCCGGTTATTTTTAAAAAATCAGTGAGTTATTCTAATGTTTAATTGGTCTACTTTTTTATTAACTGTCATTATTTCTTTTGCGATTTTTGTGTTCAGAAAAGATCTCTTGTTTGATATTTACACATAAAAAAATTTTCATTGCCTTTAATACTTAACTTTCTCTGGTGTTCATTAAAATTAGTTATAAACACTTTGATAACACTTCAGGTTTTTTGCTTTTGGTCTGGTGGTCTTATGACTCAACTCTCACATGTCATATATCATTTGACGCAACTTAATGTCTAGTTATACAAGATGTTGACCTTTTTGATGTTCCCATCTATTTTTGGACCTCTTGACCACCAAAAAAAATATTTTTTAAACTATTTTTGGGCTATATATACTTTGTACAGGAAATTATATACAGTAATTGTGATAAAGAGTAAACCAATAGGTGTATTCAGCAAAAAATAATCAAAATGATCAATCACATCAACTAATCGCGGGGCTCAACCCCTTTTAGGATATGCAGGGTCAAAGTTACTTCTTTTCACGAAATTTAAAAAAATAGGTATCTGTAATACATGCATGTGGAGTGTCATTGTGTGCTATTTTGAGGATGCTGATCACAAATATGATAATATTTTTGATATTTCATTCTTTACCATAGGTCCAAGCTCTCTAAGAGTCACCCCGATAAGGTGAAAAATTACAAATTTCAAACATAAGCACATGGGGTATCGTTTTAGCCTATTTCAAGGGCAGTGATTATGAAAATGATGTTATTTAGATCTTTGATTCATTCTTCAGATTTCGCCCTCTATGGGCCTCTGTCCAAGCATAAAAAATTACAAACTTCTATTACAATTAAGTATATTTAGTTTTAAAACATTGAAATTGAAGCACACATTTTAATATTTCAAATATTTAAAACAACTATTCTTGTTTATTATGTATTCTTACCTCATCAAAGATATCATTACATTTCTTATGAATTCATACTTTTGACTACTTTGTTTTTGGTGGAGGCCAAAAGAATTAATTTGAAGTTCATTATCTTTTGGGTGGTAGGGTGGGGGGCTAGGGGTCATCTGAAATGGGATTGTGCAAAACCAAAAATTCATTATCATGTTAAAATGGTTCAACCAATAGTAATGAGTTTGGTTTATTGTTTAGGTTTAGCCCTACTTACAGTGCAGGTTACATTCCAAGTCAGTGCTTCAATGGAAGTGACAGTGGGTGGGTTTCTAATGTGATGGGGGACCAACACAAAATCACAAAAATTGCACATCACTCAAAATTAGTATGTGTTCACAAAATTTTGCATTTACATTATCTTTCATGTAATTAAAAATATAGGCTTCAATAATTTCATTTTTTACAACAATTGGAGGGCCAACTCCAAAATAACTAGGTGTTACTCCAAAACAGCTGAATGTATGTTCATGAAATTTTGCATGTATATTACAGTATACTCAATATACAGAGTTTATAGAATTTGAATAGTTTCATCATGAATAGGGGTTCAGTAGAGGGAACAACACAAAAACAGTAGTTTTCAACATCTTATATGTAAACCAGGAAATAGAAAGAAGTAGCATTCATGATTCCAACACAGCAAGGAGTTGCAGCAATTATGGAACCCAATCAGACACAACTCATGAGAGCAAGCAAATTGATAGAGAAGTAATGTTGGAAATGGATGGGCCACTTACCTTTCAGCAAGCAATGACAAAATGATCAACATTTAAAAAGCACACAAATACTTGCATACTTACTTACTTACTTACTTACTACTTACATTAACCCTTTATACAAGTATACCTAGGCAATGGTCGATAATTCAGCTGGTCAATATTAAATCTTTAAATTTCACAGTGATATGTGTTTTCCATAAATTGAATACAGTATATGTTAAAGCAATCTGTAATAAGTGATTCAGAATTATCATATACAGAATCCACAGATTAAAGCTTTCTTGTCTTAAAATATATTCTTCACTTTTTCCATATCTTTAATTAATGGTGTAACCACCTGGTTGCTGGTAAATTGACAATAACTAGTGTAGACTGGCGCACAGAGCATAACAAACAAGAAGACTTAAAACAGGATTTCCTTTGCATTGTAAATCAAGCAGGTGTAGATTGGTGGGCTACCCCCAATTTCCAATATTTTTTACTAATGTTAGCAGACCAATAATAGAACCGAACGTAATCTAGCATCATGTCACCTTCTGTTTTACATCTCTGCCTTCCTGAGTTCCAACTAAATGATGTTATAATTAGTCTTATTGTTGGTTCCTGGTTAAGACAAAAGGTGTTCCTTTTTATTACTTAAGCATGTTTTCTGCTCCAGGGGCCTCATGCATAACACCGTGCATAAAATTCACACTAAAACATGGCATATGGACAAAAGTGGAAATGTGCACAAAAAATCCAGACGCATAAATCTGTGCGTACGCCAATTTCCACGTTCATCTGCTACACAAATCCTGGTCAGCGTGAAAAGTAACGTATGTGCACGCGCCTGCTGCCACTTCCCAACTCCTTCCAGAATTACACCTCTTTGAATATGCAAATCAATATAAATAGCCCTTAAACTTAGCATTCTGTGAAAAGACAATGGTAAAAGCACAATGGAAAATAGAAGAAATTCACTGAATACCAGTTGGAAGCAAGGAAAAACTTACTATTTGTTGGTTTAAACAGTGGTATAAACAAGTAAAGGAAGTTGATCGACTGACTGAGTGGCGGAGAAACTCGAAAGTTCAAGTTCACAAAGTCGCACAGTGCCCGAAATAAAAAAGAAGCTGTCAGATATCGAAGTCACCGTATACAGACGAGTCGTAGCCCACCATCTGAGAGTCATACGGAAGCTTATTATGGTACAGAGAAAAGAAAAAAAAAATAGCCACACAGTGGGGAAAAAAAGCTCGAAATGTCAACTTCAATCTCGAAATTTACACTTTAATCACGTAGTTTTTTTTTTTGTTCTTTATTTCGCCTTATACAATTTCTTGTATTAGGAATTTGTTAGTTTTCGCATACCCCTTGGGGTCAGAGCGCAGGGTCAGCCATTGTACAGTGCCCCTGGAGCAATTACAGGTTAAGGGCCTTGCTCAAGGGCCCAGCAGAGTAGGATCTCTTTTGGCAGTGACGGGGATTCGAACCGGCAACCTTCGGGATACCAGCGCAGATCCTTAGCCTCAGAGCCACCACTCCACCCCATTTTGTCATTAAAGTAGAACATCATAAACTTCATCTTAAAATCGTTTAATTTACTAGTTTCTCAAATACCATCGTAAGTACAGTAGAACGTTAAATGCTTTATATTGTATGTGTTCTTCTATGTGTCTGAATCAGTACGTGCTTCCTAAATGGGCTTTCTCTTCATCTGACAGGACACAGAATCCATTACATTCGTGATATTACAGCTCTCTGAATAATTTAAATATTGAGATGTATACCTGATATCTTTTTCATGATGATAAGAATTAAAGCATGTTATTAAACATGGCAACAAGGTGATGCAGTGATAGTGACGAGCTGGCGCCCCATCCAGAGATTGTTCCTGCCTCCCACAATATGCTTGCTGCGCCGTATGTGACCTTCAATGAAATATTTTATTGCTGTCTCTTTCAAACGTACTAACCCCCAATTCCTGTCCTTCCTTTTCTTTCTCCAAGTACCCATCTCCACCCAATCAGCTCTGTAATAGATGTCAAGCCATCTGTAAGCTGAGAATGCAGATTCTTCAAAATGTTTAAGGAACATTGAAATATCTTAGGAGTACATGTTTAATTATTCTATCCATCTATCCATCCAGTGTCGCGCCAGTCTCAGCAAGAATACAGAAACAATCCCTGAACAGGGTGCCTGCTCCTTGCTAGCGCTGAGACACTGTGTCCTCACACATTTAATTATTAACAATATAGATTAATGGTGTTAACATTTTATCTGTTAACATTCATGTCATCTTAAAAATGATATTGTCATCGTATGTAAATACACGCTTTATAAAGTGGCGCAGGGTGTGCAATATTATAACTGTATCGCAAGTTTACAGTGAGGTAATTGTACTTACAAATACAAACAATTCTACCAGGAGCACTTCATGGACTGATTGAGTGCATTTATAGTTCTTGGGATGAAACTGTTTTTGAACCGCGAAGTCCGTAGCCTACAGGAAAGGTTCTGAAGCATTTATATGAGGGCAGTTCAATAGACTGTGCGTCTGGCTGAGGCAGCGTGTGCTTGATGCTGTATACCGGTAATTCTCTTTCTAATCAGCTGTTGTAGAGCTGTGATTCCACATTCAGATACAGTGGGATAAATACTCTGAGTGGTGCATTGAGAGTAACAACGCTAAAGCAGCTATGGTATTTGGAATAGTTTGGCCATTCTGTGGACCATTATATTGTTACAGGTTAATTACAATCAGATGCCTTAAACTAATAAACAATATGCGGTTAATTTCAATGTATTTGATAAAGCCACGTCAGGGATGTGGATCTAAAAAAGAAAGGGAAACCACACTGGAACAAAAGCACTGCTTTGATGCTGGGTACTGCCAGTTTGCAAAACTGAGCAGAGAACTTGTGTACAACAGGGACTGAGCTGGCGTGAAAATGTGCGTGGCTTTACGCCAAGTTAGTTTTTATACATCGCGATGTGAGTGTGGAAACGGGCGTATGCAACATTTTTGTGCATGTGCACTGTTTATACATGAGGCCTCAGGTCTTAATAGCAATAAAACAAGAAAATCTTTTCTTGTTGTATAATTTCATCCTTCCATTTGCATTCAATGCCATCAATCCATCCAATAATTTTCTTAACCATTGTATTTGATTTAGAATCATGAGACATGTAACATATATTGTAAATAAATTTGTCTAAATTACATGAATGTATTTAGAATCAACTTTCCTCATAAGATACTGCTAATAATATGTACAATAGTTTTTCACATTCCAGCTGTCAATTTTTTCCATCACTGTAAATGTTTAGATTCTTGAGAAACAAACTAATCTTACTTAAAATTGTTATTTGTCTGTTTCATATTTCTTTCATTTTTCTTTCATGTTAATTATATTTTTATTTTTTTTTAGAGTAATAACTTTTAAATTTGATAACACTATAAGCAGCGATTCACGCAAAATTGTATTTGCAATGAACATTTCATTTTTACTTTACTCAACCAGCAAAATTTGTGTCATTTCCCAATAAATGTAACCCTTTCATTCATATGCAACTTGAATAGATAACAAGCATGTACTTGCAAGCATAAGGCACTTCGTCTCCTCTAAAATCCATTGGTCTAGGTGTGTGACCACCAGTAAGCCACCTGAAGGTTCCTGGCTTGGATCAGCTTACACAGTTGTGTAAATTGAGCACAGATGGTGGTACCTCAGACCTGAGTGGTATGAGGCAGAGCCAGCAGCGTGAATGTGTAGACTGACAATGCATGAAGAAGATGAGAGCATGTGAAGCTGCATGGAAGGGGCCCAGGAGAACTGGTGTGGCAGACTGGCAGCATCAGCACTGGAGGTTGACTGAGGATGGAGACAGTGGTTTCGGCTGTGGAATATACCTTAAAGAGGAATATAATTTGCTTTCCACCCCAAACAACTTAAAAAAAGTCAATTTTAGTAATTTTCACATTTTATTATTATTAATTTTTCTTTTACTTACTTGTATTTTAACTAATATATTTTAAAACCAAAATTTTAGATTTGACTACTTCATCTATTCATCTATTTTCAAACTTGTTTATACTGAACAGAGTCTCACAGAAGGTGGAACCTATGCCAGTAAGCATTTGGTGCAAGGCAGGAACAGTCCTTGGACATGGCACTATTTTATCACTTGCTGAAATCATTCACACACAAGCACAAACTAGCAGCCAGCTTAGCAACACAAGTTCACATAATTTGAATGTCCTTGGACTGTGGGAAGAAACCGGAGCACCCACAGGGAGAACATACAGACTGAACAGAGGAGGACACAGAAAGTCAACCCTTGGCCTCCTTGTTGCATGTTAGCAGCACTACCACTGTTGCCACCATACTGCCCTTGACTTCATCATTTAAATCATGTGCTGTTTGAAGATTTTTTTTTTCTGTTTGCAGAAATTATATTTGTGATGCTTGTCAGGAAGTAATATAGCAAAAGAGCAACATCAGGGTAATTGAAATGTTTATGTTGAACTGACCTGATTTTTTTTTTTTTTTGGATATACAGTACTGGTAAAACTGAATAAAATAAATGTAGTTGGGAACCTTTAATGTGCAGGAAATATTCTTTTAATACCTTAATATGTTTTTGTATTATTATTGGACATTTTTCTGCATTGTGCGTGGCGAGCACAGTAATAAGTGGCTGTGTCTTGTTGCTGAAAGTTTTTTCCTTCTAGGTATAGTGTGTTTGAGTTTTTGGAGATAACAAACTGATTTTGAAGTCTCTCTGAGTATGCTGTGCCAGTGCCATTATCAATGCGTCCGATCCACTCCAGTATTTTTCCTTCAGGCTTTCGGATCCAGTGCATGTACCAGCTACTCATTGAAAATCCAGAGACTTCACAGGACAGCTTTACAGACTGTCCAGAATTTACCTGTTTGCTTTCTGGCTGAGTTAATGTAATATCACAATACACGCCTGTAAATATAAAAAAATATATAATAAAAGAGGAGAGGTTAGTCAGATAGAATTTTCTTAACATTCCTATATGCTGTAATATTGTGCAATAAACCACACCAATGTAACTTACATGCTATTAAAATTAATATTACTGCTGCAGAAGTAAAGTTCCACATGGCTTTCTCTAAAGTTTATTTTCCAAAATCCGAACAGGACCACTAATCGTCATCACAGGTTTATTATACCTAAATAGCTGTTCTTAATTTGCATAGACAATGAATTCCACCTTAAAAAACAGAAATTAGAAGGAACAACTGAAACATAATCATTAACACATGAACTGCCGAAAACTGTTAAAATGTTTAAAAAGGTGAGTACAATTTGGAAAGCACAATAAGAAAACAAACATTACTTATGCTTTTAATTTGCTGTTTTCATGGTTTGCATTTTTATACAACATTGTAAATTATAACCACATACAAAGAAAACTTAAATATCTCAGATAAGCAGATTCTTTACTTTTGTTTAATACATGTACAATTGACACAACACAACATTCTCATTTTTGATTAATCTAATGTAGGGTCACTGTTGCCAGTCCATTCTAGGACCTACAGTTTGCAATAGCCAGGGGCCCAGACCTGGAAATCTTTCAGAATGTTTTAGAAATTCCGAGTGTCCAGAGGAAAACCCACACAAACACCAATAAAATTAACAAATTTCACAAGGACAATGTTAGGACATAGCACTCGGGCACAGAATGCTGGATCCGTAAGGCTTTACCCACTGCACCACCATGCACCCCTCATCATATACAGGTATAATCTATAATTTCTAGATGTTCAATGTTCTTGTGAGACAATGTGCTTAACACAACTTGTAATTTCTTCTAAGCTTTACCCAATGTTATTGGTTTGTGGATGCCCTGTTGCTGATTTTAATTTGTCCTGTTTATAAGAAATTTTAACAGTACATTATGTAGATTCACCATGTCTTTAACAATAACTAATACACCATGCAAATGAACAGAATACTAAAGGTTCAGCAGATAACTGTATACTTAGTTTAGTTAAGAAAAAGTATTTTACAAGGCAATTTCTTTACCTATGCTTGCCCTCTACTGGGAATATGCAGCATTACTAGTAGTATTTGTATGTAGCATGTGTTTTTGTAATAAATCAGATTTACCTTTTTATTATTATTTCTTGTATTTTTAACCACTCACCAGTTTTGTAAAACAAAGAAAGAAAGAAAGAAAGAAAGAAAGAAAGAAAGAAAGAAAGAAAGAAAGAAAGAAAGAAAGAAAGAAAGAAAATTTTCAACAGAATATAGTAAACAAAGTTACAGAAATAACACTAAAAATGATAACCAATGATGGAATCCAGAGAAGGAAAGAATGGCCAACCTGAAAAATAACAGATAAAAACAGTTAACAGATAAAATCGGCTTCAGAATCCAAAGGAGGATGTTTTACATAAATCTAAATAAAACCAATAATCCATGACAAGAAAAAATCCAGTCTACACAAGTTTAACATTCACTAGGCAGTGCAATGATGAATAGCTGAGGCAGGCTGGGATCTTTTTTGTTGTGTTTTTAAAATTTTATTTGTAAAGAAAACATTATAGAAGAAGACAACCAAATCAAGCAAATTAAAGTAACACAGCAAATACAGTGGAATGTTTCAAAAGAATTCCTTGAAAGTCAGCATTAAACCCCCACCAGACCAAAAACAAACCCGCAGATATGGACAAATTTGTTGATACCCTTACAGTTCATTGCAAATGTGCTGTCTGCCTCCTGAAAAGTGATTAAATGGAAAACAATTGTTCCCGGTATACCTGAATGTCTTTGATATGTCATTGAGCAAAGCAAAGCAAGTGTGAAATGAGATACAGTAAAGTACTGCTTATTCTACTAAAATATTCTAAAATGACCTGGACACATTTGTTGGTACCCTATGAATAATCGGATTTAAATGATTTTTCAAACTTGCTGTTTTCTTTGATTCGTATCACACATGTTTCCAATCGTTTGATCAGTCATTCCGCCTATTTAAATAGTGAACTCTGTTGTTTGATATCATCACGTGTCCCACACTGAACATGGAGCAGAGAAAGCAAAGAAAAGAGTTGTCTGAGGAGATCTGAAAGAAAATTATAGACAAGCATGTTAAAGGCAAAAGCTTCAAGACCATCTCCAAGGGGCTAGATGTTCCTACAACAACAGTTGTAAATATTATTATGAAGTTTAAAGTCCATGGGACTGTGGCCAACCTCCCCGAATGTGGCCACAAGTGGAAAAACAACCAAAAAATGGGCAGAAGAATAGTGAGAATGAAAGACAAAAAGGCAATGGACTCAATAGAATAAGACCCAGGAGGGCTCCACTATTGAAAAAAAAACATAACACAGCCAGACTGGAATTTGTTAAAATGCATATTGGCAATTCATAGTGCTGCTGGGAGAATGTCATTTGGAGAGATAAGACAAAAATGAAGATTTTTGTCAAAACACATCAGCTCTTTGCCCACAGAAAAGAACACCATACCTGCTGTGAAACATGAAGGAAACTCGGTTGTTTTGGGGCTACTTTGTTGTATCTGGCATAAGGTGCTTTGAATCTGAAAACATTCTGGAGCAAAACTTACCACCAAGTGTCAGAAAACTCTTTCTCAGTCTCAGGTCATGGATCCCCCAACAGGATAATGACCCAAAACACGCAGCTAAAAGCACGTAAGAATGGCTAAGAACAAAACATTACACTTTTCTGAAGTGGTCTTCTATGAGCCCAGTTTTGAATTTCAAATATCTATGGAAAGAACTGAAACATGCAGTCCAGAGAAAGCCCCCTTAAAAACTGACATAGCTATAGCAGTGTTCTCAGGAAGAGAAAGAGTGGTCCAAACTACCCGTTGACAGGTGTATAAGTCTCACTGCGAGCTTTAGGAATCATTTGATTGCACTTGTTGCCTCTAAAGGTTGTGCAACAAAATATTTAGTTAAAGGTCCAATCATTTTGTCCATGTCACTTTCATTTGTGTTATTATTTGAAATATTAAAACTCCAAGGCAAAATCAGATTTTTGTTACATTACTGAGTAAACAATGATGAAGCCAATAACTTTTGTCAGGTTTGAGTTATCTAAGAGATTATTGTGGGTTCTACTTTTTTTGTGGAGGGGTCCCAACAAATTTGTTAATGTGTATAAGTGAATAGAATGTACCTGGGGTGGTGCTCTCATGGCAGATTTTTATTCCAGCCAGGTTCAAATATCAATGTGATCTTTAATTGATCTACTCCTTTACTGCTGCATCTGTTCCGGGGGAGCCACCATGGGCAGTTCAATACCTCCCCCGGTACGCTTGGTGGCAGCCTTCCTGGCGGACGATGATTCCCCAACCTGGCGCATGGTTCCATGGGAGATGGAGTCCTCCACAGCCTGGCTGGGGGCTTGGATGGCCACTAGGGGGAGCTGCATGGAGTCTGCAGCCTGGCTGGTCGACTCTTCAGCCCCACCCGGAAGTTCAATTAGGACCAGGTAATCAAGCACCTGGAACACTTCCGGGTGGAAAATAAATAGGGCCAGCCACCACCACTCAAAGAGCCAGAGTTGGGAGGGAGGAAACAAAGCTTGAGGAGGAGTGGTGGGAGAGAAGAAAGGGTTGTGTTGAGTTGTGTGGAAGGAGTGCTTTGTGGGACTGTGTATTGCCTGTGGGTCACGGGGAAGACGTGCACCCACAGGTGAAGAAAATAAAAAGTCCTTGTACTTTATACGTGCCTCTGTGTCCTTCTGTGCTGGCTCGGGCGCCTGTATAGTGCCTTTCTACACTGGCGTAGTCGGCAGGATCCTGGTCCGTCCATTTGGACCGGAACCTGTGCCAAATTTGTGTACCAGCTCGGTACAGCACCCAGAGGCACGTATACCACAGCGCGGAGAGCGCACACAGCACCGAGCACATTCCCGAAGCAGAGAGTGTGCTCCACCAGAGTAAAGCACTAAGAGCGCCCTTTGGACTTCAGCGCAAGGCACGCTCCCGAGGAAAGCGCGCCACCGAGGCCTCAGCGTGAGGTACACGCCGCCAGGACTGGCCGGCGGACACACGCAGCACAGCGCTGGGAGAGCATGCTCACAGCTGCAGGCAAGCCGTGCAGCACGGTGCACTGAAGAGCCCACCTGCGGCTGGAGCCGCAAGACACCGCACCACGCAATGGGGAAAAAGAAAGCTGGGCGGACACAGAAGCCAGCCGCCAGACGCCGCCAAGCCATCCAGCACCACGGGTTGCAGCCGGATGTAGGTGACGGGCACAAAGGGGAAGGGCCGCGGGAGGGGTTTCCCGCGTTCGCGTCAGCCTACCTCCAAGACGGCAAAGGGCGACCCACCCGTTGCTGGCTGAATGAAGTCTGTTTGTGGCGTGACGGCGGAGAGAGCTCGGGAGAGAGCGAGGCTGGGCTGTGTCTACCCTTCGGCCCGATCAATCAGCGGGAGGAGGAGGAGCGCACGGCTGTGCTTCCCGATGTGGTGTCCCCGCTTGAGGAGCAGGAGATCCTCCCTGAAGCAGGTAAAGGTGGGGAGGACAGGTGTCAGTTGCCCGCCGAGGAAGGTTCGCAGGCGGGGACGACGGGCCTTCTCCCCAATCCTTGCATATATCCAAACGGCCCTGCGGAGATCCCGCAGGGCCTTGATGGCTCGCGGTCGGCAGGAGGGGACAAGGGGAGCCCAAGTCCACCACCAACCGAAAAGATTGACTTTTCTTGGGCTGCACAGGAGGTGCAAACAGTGCTCCTGCCCCTGCAGTCCTTAGTTAAGGTTTTTCAGGTCCTGTAGGAGGTGAAAGAGGACCTGGACAAGAGGGTCGGCGCCCCGATGGCGGCCGTGGTTAAATGGCTGGAGACACGGGGGGCGTCGGCCTCCTGCCTGCGGGACATAGCGGTACAGGTGAGTGAAGCCGGTGCCGTAGAGGAATTGGGGGGGCTGAGCGCAGCTGCCGCAATGATGGTCAGTACTGCTTGTCAGGCCACTCCGCCCACTACACAAGATACTGCTGTGATGACAGGCGGCATGGCAGAAGAGCATGCGGGGAGGCAGCTGGTGAATGTCAGCTGCTAAACGACTCCGCTCTGACTGCCCGCGCCTGTCTTACGGCCGTCTAAAGGGGTGCAGACGGCACAGGGACTCCCTTCTTCCCATAACGGGATCCAGGCTGCCAGTGCACCCCAGAGGAAAAGGAGGACCCGGACAAGGTCGGGAACTCCAAACAAGGTGCAGCGTAAGCCCGTTAATTGGACGATACAGGAGGGCTATGCTGCAGAAGGGCGGAAATGTCATGTGCCCTCCTCGGAGTGGGCGAAGGAGCAGGGGTTTCCTGCCTGCTTCCGCACTCGCAAGGGTCGGACTGGAGGGGGTCGGGTGTGCTTTAAATGCGGCCGCGGTGGCCACATCTGGAGGTGTTGTCCAGAAAGGACGTCCGCGTGGCAGGGATGTCGGGGCAGCACCCCCAGACCTGTTTATTATGTTTTTACAGGGCACAGCCGCGGACTTAAGGATGCCGACTCCCTGTCCTGGAGAGGACCAGCCCTCGCGGGGCAGGCCGATGAGCCCCAGAAGCCTCATCTGAGGGATGGGCACTGTGAAGGACAACCGGGTCCCATGCCCGGCAGGGATGCCCCTGCTGCATCTGTTCCGGGGGAGCCACCATGGGCAGCTCAATACCTCCCCCGGGACACTCTGTGGCAGCCTCCCTGGCGGACAATGATTCCCCAACCTGGCGCATGGCTGCATGGGAGATGGAGTCCTCTACAGCCTGGTTGGGGGCTCGGATGGCCATTAGGGGGAACTGCATGGAGTCTGCAGCCTGGCTGGTGAACTCTTCAGCCCCACCCAGAAGTTCAATTAGGACCAGGTAATCAAGCACCTGGAACGCTTCCAGGTGGGATATAAAAAGGGCCAGCCACCACCACTCAAGGAGCCAGAGTTGGGAGGAAGGAGACAAAGCTTGAGGAGGAGTAGTGGGAGAGAAGAAAGGGTTGTGTTGAGTTGTGTGGAAGGAGTGCTTTGTGGGACTGTGTATTGCCTGTGGGTCACGGGGAAGATGTGCACCCACGGGTGAAGAAAATAAAAAGTCCTTGTATTTTATACGTGCCTCTGTGTCCTTCTGTACCGGGTCGGGCGCCTATATAGCGCCTTTCTACAATGCTTAACTTTCTCTTGTGTTTTTTATGTGAAGCACACATTTTAATGTTTCAAATATCTGGCACAACTGTTCTTGTTTATTATGTACTCTTACCTCCTGAAGTAAATCATATGTCTTATGAGTTCAAACATTTTACTACTTTGTTTTTGTTCAATAGAGGGTACAACATATTTTCCAGTTTCCATGCCATATCAGCAGTTCAAATATTCTACAAGCCACCCACTTTATTAATGTGGGATTAAATATCTACAGTGGTGTGAAAAACTATTTGCCCCCTTCCAGATTTCTTATTCTTTTGCATGTTTGTCACACAAAATGTTTCTGATCATCAAACACATTTAACCATTAGTCAAATATAACACAAGTAAACACAAAATGCAGTTTGTAAATGGTGGTTTTTATTATTTAGGGAGAAAAAAAAATCCAAACCTACATGGCCCTGTGTGAAAAAGTAATTGCCCCCTGAACCTAATAACTGGTTGGGCCACCCTTAGCAGCAATAACTGCAATCAAGAGTTTGCGATAACTTGCAATGAGTCTATTACAGCACTCTGGAGGAATTTTGGCCCACTCATCTTTGCAAAATTGTTGTAATTCAGCTTTATTTGAGGGTTTTCTAGCATGAACCGCCTTTTTAAGGTCATGCCATAGCATCTCAATTGGATTCAGGTCAGGACTTTGACTAAGCCACTCCAAAGTCTTCATTTTGTTTTTCTTCAGCCATTCAGAGGTGGATTTGCTGGTGTGTTTTGGGTCATTGTCCTGTTGCAGCACCCAAGATCGCTTCAGCTTGAGTTGGCGAACAGATGGCCGGACATTCTCCTTCAGGATTTTTTGGTAAACAGTAGAATTCATGGTTCCATCTATCACAGCAAGCCTTCCAGGTCCTGAAGCAGCAAAACAACCCCAGACCATCACACTACCACCACCATATTTTACTGTTGGTATGATGTTCTTTTTCTGAAATGCTGTGTTCCTTTTACGCCAGATGTAACGGGACATTTGCCTTCCAAAAAGTTCAACTTTTGTCTCATCAGTCCACAAGGTATTTTCCCAAAAGTCTTGGCAATCATTGAGATGTTTCTTAGCAAAATTGAGACGAGCCCTAATGTTCTTTTTTGCTTAACAGTGGTTTGCGTCTTGGAAATCTGCCATGCAGGCCGTTTTTGCCCAGTCTCTTTCTTATGGTGGAGTCGTGAACACTGACCTTAATTGAGGCAAGTGAGGCCTGCAGTTCTTTAGACGTTGTCCTGGGGTCTTTTGTGACCTCTCGGATGAGTCGTCTCTGCGCTCTTGGGGTAATTTTGGTCGGCCGGCCACTCCTGGGAAGGTTCACCACTGTTCCATGTTTTTGCCATTTGTGGATAATGGCTCTCACTGTGGTTTGCTGGAGTCCCAAAGCTTTAGAAATGGCTTTATAACCTTTACCAGACTGATAGATCTCAATTACTTCTGTTCTCATTTGTTCCTGAATTTCTTTGGATCTTGGTATGATGTCTAGCTTTTGAGGTGCTTTTGGTCTACTTCTCTGTGTCAGGCAGCTCCTATTTAAGTGATTTCTTGATTGAAACAGGTGTGGCAGTAATCAGGCCTGGGGGTGGCTACGGAAATTGAACTCAGGTGTGATACACCACAGTTAGGTTATTTTTTAACAAGGGGGCAATTACTTTTTCACACAGGGCCATGTAGGTTTGGATTTTTTTTCTCCCTAAATAATAAAAACCATCATTTAAAAACTGCATTTTGTGTTTACTTGTGTTATATTTGACTAATGGTTAAATGTGTTTGATGATCAGAAACATTTTGTGTGACAAACATGCAAAAGAATAAGAAATCAGGAAGGGGGCAAATAGTTTTTCACACCACTGTATTTGCGAAGACACAGTAAACCATGAAATACAAAGAAGTAGCATTCATGATTAAAACCCAGCAAGCAGTTACAGCAATTATGGATTGCAATCAAACACAAAAAGAACTAATCTCAGCTCATGAGAGCAGGCAAATTGATACAGATGTAGAGAAGATGATGGATGGGACACTTGCATTTCAGCAAGCAATGACTAAAAAGTCAAGGAGCCACAGGTGAAAGCTTCCCTACCTTAAAATGGTGTCCTTCATTGTCCTTTTGAAAAGTACAAACCACTGGATTCCTAGTCTATTGACGACAACTAAAGTTGACTGGAGCACAAAGCAGAACATACAAAGAAGATTTAAAGCAGGATTTCTTTCCCAATTTAAATCAAACAGGTGTAGATTTGTGGACTCTTGCCAATTTCCAAAATTTTCTTTTACTAATATTAACAGCCCAGTAATAGAACTGGAGATTAGGTAGCATCAAGCCACCTTCTGTTTTGAGATGGGTCCAGCTACAGACATACAGACCTCTGCAGCTCTGCGATTCAGTAGCTCTGCTGGACAGTCAATTGGATTGCACGTTTTTATCACTTGCTTCACTTGACTTGAGTCAGATAACCCTACCCCAACCCCAGTCTTAACCCCAGTGTAACCTGGTGTTATCACTGGTGTATAATATAAAGCAACAGCTTCCTCAATGGAGTTGGGCTCTGGTCCACAGCTAGAGTCTATTGTCGGTCTTATATCTCTTTAGAGTTGCCTTTTTATATGGCGGTCATTTTGAGTTCCAACTCAATGATGTTACAATTGAGTCTAATTTCTTAAAGAGGAATTTGTTGATATATACATAAAAAGGATACTGTAAGGAGATATAGGAACTTTGGATAAATATTAATTTTGACAATGTTGATTCTCCTAGTTAAAGAAAACTAGAGGAATGACCATCTTCTATCGTCTTGTTTGTAGTATTCCATCATACTATCAAAACTGTTTAAATAGAGCATTATGTTTCTTTGTAATAATTATATAAAGGTATTTAAATTGTTTTGATACAATCAGAAAAAAGTTAATCTTGCATTAAGAATATCTAATGTGAGACCACATTTTATTGTGTCTTATTTTGTTTTAGACCTTACATATTTTAGCTTTAAAACATTTTTTGACGTTAAGATGTTTTAAATTTTAGCTTTATCGTCAGTTTAACATATTCATTGTCAGGTCTTGCGACCAGTAATCTAACCAATAAATGGTCAAATAAGGAATTAGAAGAAACTGATGAAAAATGATGATGTGCTCTTTTTTTTCTTTTCTTCTCATGCCTCCCTAAACTAAATTTGTCTATTGATATAAGACTATCTTCAGAAACTTCAGAGTCCTAGTCTTCTACAATCCCAAGAAACAGGACATGCATAAAACATGATGTTGATTTCCAGGTTTTTGTTAAGATTCACTGTCTTTTCAGCAGGACGTTTATATCAACTGCAAAAGCTATATTGATCAGCAGGGGTATCTTCTCTTTCTTTTTGTGCATCACTATTTCAGGACGGTTGGCTGGTATTGAATAACAATGGGCATGTCCTACATGATGTTGGTGTCATTGACAATATCTACCTCATCCAGGATGTGCTTATAGTACTTGTCAGACACTTGTACCCTTAGATGCTTGCACATGGCCCAGTGGATGTGACCGGTCACCTTGTTGTGTCTGTGGGTATATTCAGATGGTGTGAGCAATATGCAATTAGTGACTATGTGACTCGGATTGTTCTCGGCTTTATTTCACACTTGTTGTCAACTCCCACCCTAGTCCTTGAGTGCGATAATTAGACTGTCTAAGACTGGAACTGCACAGCCATGCTGTAGTATCACAATGTTTTAATGGACTGCATTTCCAAGCTGGCCTGAAGGTATTTCCTTGATTGGAAATCTGCATTGGCTGCTGGGGACAAGAAGGGCTGACAGGAACTTTAAAAAAGAAAAGAGAATCAGAAAAAGAAGCACCATTGTTTCTTTGTCAGCACTGTCGCCATTTTGTCTGTTTGGATAATACGTGGTTGTCCTGCATAACTGTCATAATTGAATACAAGTTTTGTCTCGTGACCATCTGAATTGTGCTTCGTTGGAGGGAGTGCTCCCACACATCTCATCCCAAAATGCTTCAGAAACAGAAGGACAAAATGTATATTTACCTACTCAGTTCACAGTATCTGCCAACTCACAAGCTTCATTTGCATCTCTTACATGGGACCAATTCATGGACATTGTCGTGAGTGTTTATTTTTAGGTGTTTATTGTTTTGTGTTGTAGAGAAAAGCCAAGCAAAATGACACCTTTTATTGGCTAACTAGAAAGATTACAATATGCAAGCTTTCGAGGCAACTCAGGCCCCTTCTTCAGGCAAGATGTAATCAAATTGTTTTGTGTTGTATTTGTCACTGCCGTAGGGGAAGGGGAGGGTTATCTGATTATTTGTTGTTTATATTTACTTTACATTTAATATATCACTCATTCAGTCAGTTTCTTTATCAACTGCTGTTCTGTCAAGATCTTGGAAGAATTGTCTATGCAGTTGCTAGCTCCTCAACAGTTCTATTTTCTCTTGCTGGACTTGAGCTGGTTCTTGATGTTCTGAGAAAAGGTCTCCTTTAAGAAGCTCTTCCTGGATGGAGTAACGGGCTTGTCGGCATCATGGTCACACATATGCCTGGTAAATTTATCTTTCCCTAGTTTGATGTAATCACTTATTTTTGTGATGGTTGAGTTCAAAGAAAACTCTAGGTCAACTAGTACTCATCTACCACTGTGTCTCTTGATGTAATGTCTTTCAATATTAGCTTTCAGTTGCTAGATGTCTCCAATAGTCAGTAGCTAGCTAGTCTTGTTGTCCATCCTCCTTATCTTGGATTTCCACCAATCTACTATGTCAAAGCTGTAGGCTACAACAGGGAAAGCCAAGGTCTTGAAAACTGTGATCTTGATTTTAGTGCTCAGCTCAGTTTTTAGTATCTGACATACCTGATGATAGTACTACTTTGAAATTTTCTCTTTCATCTGCGCATTGATACTGTATTTCTCTTAGATACCCAGGTACATTTTGACAGAATCAAGGTTCCTTATCAGTGGCTGGTCACTCAACTGGATGTTTTAGATTTTGACTAGCCTGTCACATTAAAAAGACTGCTGTGGCACATTCATCCAGAGACAAAATTCCATTTTTATGTTATTACTGAAGGTCATGACAGTGGTAAGGACCTGTTGCAGCTAGGATTCATCTTTGACGAAAAGCTTAATATTACTTTTATTAATATTATTATAATTATTGTTATTATTAGTACACTGTCAAAGCAAGAACATATTTAAATCTGTCACAATACATTTTACCAGCATATTAGGGTCTTATTTGCATTTGAACATTGATTTCAGACACCCCCTTCACAGTGTTGGTGCAGAGCTTAGTATGACCTGTTCATGTTTTTGAAATGGTGGGGATTATTCTTTTAAAATATTTTTATGCAACAAGCCATTTTAAAACAAATTACAGCCAAACAATGTGGGAATATTGTTCACACAGAGTGGACATAGCACAAACTGATTAGGCCATTTTAATGTCAATTTCCAAAGGATCTGTCTATGGGCTTTCCATATCAAAATGTCATGTACTAAAACTTAAGTTGTGCACCCATACATGCACATGTGCATCTCAGAGGGAGCATTGATCAACAGTAGGTTACTACCTATATATAATTTTAATTTAGTTAGTTTTCAAAATCCTGGATTTAATTTCAGTTTAATTTTCATTTGCATTCAGCTTTCAATTCATTTAAATAATAAAAAACAATTAATTATAGGTTTAATTAATGAAAGTAATCATGACAGACAAGACTATATGGGTGTCTTTTATAAATTCCACAGGTAACTGCAACCCTAATTCCTATAGCACCTGTAGGGCTCTAAATTCTCACAAAATGTCACCCCTTTAGATTCGAGAACTAATTGAAAATTAGGACAAGTAACAATAGAAAAGCGAAAAAAGGCTAAACGAGGAAAAGGGTGGAGCCAAGGGTAAGTCATTAAAGTGAAACTGAAACTGTCCTTGATATCATCTTCTTTGCTTCTCTGCCAATTTGCTGGAATGATGGCAATTGTAGAAGGGTATGCTTCAGTCCTTCCTCCAGGACTCATAGCCATTTTGTTTCCCAGATTTTTATCATGTCAAAGAATTATTTTGAGTGAGCATAATACTTATGGTGAAACGTTAGATCAACCATATTAGATGTAGTAATTAAACCAACACTTAGGCATGACTGATGATTAATGCAAATGCTATCTGTTTATTGCATGATTTAAGGCCTGTGTATGCATATTAAAAATATAACTTTTAAAGAGGCTTAGTAGCACTCGGAATGAAAGACTATTTGAACCGGTAGCTTTTTATCCTTGAAAACCTTGAACCTCTGACTTCTGACAGAATATGCTCTGCTTTGAGTTATACTTGCTTATTAATCAGGTTTGTGTGATTGGATTGTAGAGATCTTGTTATCTTACTGCTCCATTTTACAATTTAATTTATTCTGTTTTTGTTGCTGACAAAGAGATTTCCAAAGCAAGTAAGCTGAACATGAGTAAAGATAGACTCAATACAAGATTTGTAAAAGTGTGACATAATAAAAAGGACTCACGTTAAAAAAGATACCACTTCCTTAGACTGCAGAGGTGCTGCTGTTGCTTTTTATGCAGATGGCTCCTGTGCTTTCTTTAAAAGTCAGCTCTGAGTCTATGATTTTCTTCATATCTTAATAACTGTCAACAATCTTTGCAACCTGGTCTTTGATCTTGTGGAAAAATAGTGTTTCTTCTGAAAATGATTAGTTGCTTAGTTTTTGTCAAATTTAGATATAGACAGGACTCCTTACACCAGTTAATAAAATCATCTTCCACTAGACCATTACTTTCTTTATCTACATTTAGTATGTTTACAATCACTGAGTCGTGAGCCAATTTTAAAACAAACCTGTTTTAAAATTACATTAAGTGTGACCACCTTTTGTGTAGTGGATGTAGAAAAGAGGTGACAAAAACACAGCTTTGAGGAGACCCTGTGGATGAGGACAGCATGTCAGATAGGCAACCATTGAATTTTCCTCTTTAAGTCCTATCTGTTAAAATGTCAGTTAGCCACCCTACCAAACTGAAGTCCAAATTAAAATCTTTTATAAGTTTCTCTACAAGAATATGGGACTGTATGGTATTAAAATCTGATAAGAGGTTTATAAAAAGAAGCCTTATGTGAGTCTTGTTGCCCTCCAAGTAGTTATATAACAAATGAAACAAAGTGACAATAGTGTCCTCTGTACCTCTATTAGACTGGCCAGCAAACTGAAATGGATCTAAAAAAACCTTTAGTTTTCTCTGTCAGTATCCTCTTTTTCTAATGTTTTTAAATGATTTCATACCAGTGATGTAGGAGCCATTGGTCTGAAATCATTTAAGGTTTCTGAGTTTTTGTTTTTAGCTAATGGAATTACTGTGGCCTGCAACCATAGCCTTGCAACCTTCTGCTGTTCTAATGACAACATAAAAATTAAGTTTGAAATGGTTCTGGGCTGGTCTTTACAAGATTTCAAGGGCCAATGCATGGAATAATACCACCTTAGGCAAATTACATTATTGACAGCTTTTAACCACCAACCATACCAGGACAGTATACAGAGGAAGAGTATGGAGAAGAAGAAGTGGGATAGTCAGAGAGATGCAGAAAATAGACAAGAGTACAAGGAGATAAGGTGCAAGGTGAAAAGAGAGGTGTTGAAGGCTAAAGAAAAGGCGTATGATGAGTTGTATGAGAGGTTGGACACTAAGGAGGGAGAAAAGGACCTGTACCGATTGGCTAGACAGAGGAACCAAGATGGGAAAGATGTGAAGCAGGTTAGGGTGATAAAGGATAAAGATGGAAATGCACTCACAAATGAGGAGGGTGTGTTGAGCAGATGGAAAGAGTATTTTGAGAGGCTGTTGAATGAAGAAAATGAGAGAGAGAGAAGGTTGGATGATGTGGAGATAGTGAATCAGAAAGTGCAATGGATTAGCAAGGAGGAAGTAAGGACAGCTATGAAGAGGATGAAGAATGGAAAGGCTGTTGGCCCAGATGACTTACCTGTGGGAGCATGAAGGTGTTTAGGAAAGATGGTAGTGGAGTTTTTAACCAGATTCTTTAATGGAATCTTGGAAACTGAGAGGATGCCTGAGGAGTGGAGAAGAAGTGTACTGGTGCCGATTTTTAAAAATAAGGGGGATGTGCAGGACTGTAGTAACTACAGGAGATAAAATTGATGACCCACAGCATGAAGTTATGGGAAAGAGAAGTAGAAGCTAGGTTAATAAAGGAGATGATGCTTAGTGAGCAGTAGTATGGTTTCATGCCAAGAAAAAGCACCATGGATGCAATATTTGCTCTGAGGGTGTTAATGGAGAAGTATAGAGATGGCCAGAAGGACTTGCATTGTGTCTTTGTGGACCTGGAGAAAGCATATGACAAGGTGCCTTGAAAAGAGTTGTGGTATTGTATGAGGAAGTATGGAGTGGCAGAGAAGTATGTAAGAGTTGTACAGGATATGTACGAGGGAAGTGTGACAGTGGTGAGGTCTGTGGTAAGAGTGATGGATGCATTCAACGTGAAGGTGGGATTACATCAGGGATCGGCTCTGAACCCTTTCTTATATGCAATGGTGATGGACAGGTTGACAGATGAGATTGGACAGAGTCCCCGTTGATTATGATGTTTGATGTTGATGTTGTGATCTGTAGCGAGAGTAGGGAGCAGGTTAAGGAGACCCTGGAGAGGTGGAGATATGATCTAGCGAGGAGAAGAATGAAGGTCAGTAGGAACAAGACAGAATACATGTGTGTGAATGAGAGGAAGGTCAGTGGAATGATGAAGATGCCGGGAGTAGAGCTGTCAAAGGTTGATGAGTTTAAATACTTGGAATCAACAGTACAGAGTAACTGGAACTGTGGAGGAGAGGTGAAAAAGAGAGTGCAGGCAGGGTGGAATGGGTGGAGAAGAGTGTCAGGGGTAATTTGTGACAGACGGTTATCAGTAAGAGTGAAAGGGAAGGTCTACAGGACGATAGTGAGACCAGCTTTGTTATATAGGGAGATGGTGGTACTGACCAGAAAGCAGGAGATAGAGCTGGAGGTGGCAGAGTTAAAGATGCTAAGATTTGCATTGGGTGTGATGAGGATGGACAGGATTAGAAATTAGTACATGAGAGGGTCAGCTCAAGTTGGACGGCTGGGAAACAAAGTCAGAGAGGCGAGATTGCATTTATTTGGACATGTGCAGAGGAGAGATGCTGGATATATTGGGAAAAGGATGCTAAGGATAGAGCTGCCAGGCAAGAGGAAGGCCTAAGAGAAGGTTTATGTGGTGAGAAAAGACATGCAGGTGATGGGTGTAATAGAGCAAGATGCAGAGGACAGGAAGATATGGAACAAGATGAACCATTGTGGCAACCCCTAACAGGAGCAGGCCAAAAGAAGAAGAAGAACTTGCATAGAAATATGCATAAGCCAGGTTTTATAAATCTGATGTTTTTGTTTTGTCCTGCTCGTTTTCCTGTTTTTCTAACATATTTATATTTTCACGCTCAAATCTAAAGTTCAACAGTGTACACATGCTCCATTTTAATTCTTGCAAGCTTGCAATGTAGAGGTGCTGCAAACTATTTTTAAATGTAGTGTATAAATAATCCACTGAATGTGTGTGTAATTCTTAAGGTTCATACCTAACTTTTTTGTATTTTTATTTTGTAAGTTAAAAAAAAAATGCTTACATGAAAATACCGTCCTGAATTTAGTGTCACCTGAAGCAATCACCTTATCACCTCACTCCATGCACTGACCCTGCGTGTGTGTTTACCCTGTGATGAGTTGGCACCCTACCCAGGTGTTGTTCCTGTCTTGCATCTTATGATTGCTGACTAGGCCACAGCCATCCCATGGCTCCAGTGGAAGACAAAGCAGGTTAAGAAAAAGGATAGACAGATGTGTTGCGTATGAGCTATTATCAAACAAACTAGGTAATGGACACCCTTTGAAACAAATATCCATTCTCAAGCTATGCATTTTATTCCTAATGACTACTCTAAATTGGATTGTGTAAATACCTATGTCCTGGGATGGACGGGCACTTTTTCTAATGCTGGTATAGACTCCTTTTTCTCCTGATGCTGTATTAGAATAAGAAAGATATTATAAAGTGAATAAATAATTGCGTTACTTCAGATGTGCTTTCTCAGTTAAATCAGCATATTTTCTACTTCAAAAATAATGGCATGCGAGACTCATACCATGAGGCTATATTACAAAAAAAGCAGCATAGAAAAGGATGTTTTGCTGCAGAGATTTTATGGAGTACTCATAAGACTAATTGAAAAATTTAGCTGAGAAATATAAGTTAAGAAATGAATGAGGAAATGTGTAGTCTTCAGGAAGCACATTTTTCTGAAACTGTGATTCTGTTTTTGTATTATTCTCACATATTTTTCTGCATTGTGAGTAGCGAGCATAATAATAGGTGGCTGTGTCTTGTTGCTGCAGGTTTTTTCCTTCCAGGTATAACGTGTTTGAGTTTTTGGTGATAACAAACCGATTTTGAAAACTCTGTGAGTATGCTGTGCCCGTGCCACCATCAATGTGCCCGATCCATTCCAGCCGTTTTCCTTCAGTCTGTCGGATCCAGCTCATGTAGTAGCTACTCATTGAAAATCCAGAGACTTCACAGGCCAGTTTTACAGATTGTCCAGGTTTTACCTGTTTGCTTTCTATCTGAGTTAATTTAATATCACAATGCACACCTACAGAAAATATAAAAAAAAATAGGAGAGGTTAGTAAAATGCAATTTCAAACCATTTCTATATTATAACAGTGCTCAGTTAGCAAAACCGAAGTAACTTACATAATACTGAAATTAGTATTACTGCTACAGTAGTAAATGTCCACATGGCTTTGTCTAAAGTTTACTTTGCAAAATCCAAACATCAGGTATAACCGTCATCACGGGTTTATTATACCTAGTCATTGTTTCTGATTTGCATAGAGAAATGTTAAATGCCGGAAATTACAGATGACAATACAAATGTAATCATAAATATTATTCACTCATACATGAACTGCAATAAGCTATAATCATAAAGAGTCAGAATGAGTAAAGATAGACATATTTTATTTCATTTAATTCCAATTATAATATGCCAAAATGTAAATTTCTAAATATGACATAACATTCTCATACTTGCTTAATCTATACTTGTCAGTTAGTGGAGGTTTTGTGCCTTTCCCAAATCTATGACATACTTTATCATCTTTAAAAACTTTAGGATGTTTAAGTACAAGGTCAACATACTATGCATAGTTGTGGTTCATTTTAGTTTAAATTATTTTTCTTTTTGTAGTTTAAAGTACAGAAATATTAATCTACTGTCATTTTATTAATGAATTTTAAACATTTTTCTGCAAAATTACTAATAAGCTGCAATATATGATATTTCCATTTTCTTAGTACAAGTCGTGTCTCACCTGTTCCTACACGCACTGCCAGCCACGGCACCTTTATGCTCTTTGCCACCACCTGTTAGTCTTGTGTCTTAATCCAGGTTGCTACACCTTACTTGAACAGTGGCACCATTTATCATTAAATAGCATAGCAATATTGAAAAATGGCTCCAAATAAAGTGAGCAAATTAACATGATAGAAAAGGAAGCACAATATTTTATTTTTTTTAAATTGATAACTACATTTTAGTGTGAGACAAGTCCATGTCAGTCTGCCTGGAAGGTGAGCCTTCCCTCTGCATGAGAGTGTTGAAGATGCATTTAGTTTCTCTTTCATATCGCAAACTCAAGTTAATCTTAACCAGATCATTAATGGAAATGTTTCTGCACAATTTCCTGGTTAGGTGATTTAATTTATGAATGTACTATGATAGTGAAGTGGTAACACTGATGCGTAACAAAAAGGAGACATGATTTCACATACCGAGTACTCCATACATGTAGTTTGCATGTTCTCTCTGTGCTGATGTGGCTTTCCTCCAAATCGCCTCCAGCTGCCCTGTGACTCTCCCCTTGGTAAGCAGGTTAGCATGATGGGTGAATCTTTTGTGGAAATTGTTAGAGGTTTTTCTCGTGTGCTTGCGATGCATTATTATTTTTTATTTTTAAAATAATAGCAATGATTTTTTGACCAAGAATAACCAATATTAACATAATGTATAATTCACAGAGAAACTTTATAAAAATAATTTCAGGAACAGGTTGTTATTCCACAAGAGTAATTTATTACAAACAAGTATGTCAAACGAATATTTTTGCTAATTAGTGAAGAATATGACAAAACAAATGTCACCATATTGTGTGAATATACAACAATATAAATTACAAAACTATAAATAGTAAGTTCTCCAGGCTCAAAAAGCCAATTGAGACAATGTCCATGTACCTTAAGTCCTAAAACAAAATCCCAAAGTTAAGGGTGAAATCTCCAGTAGTGGATGGATACCTGATTGAACAGGCAGCTTGACTTGTTTAGGGTAATCTTCCCTTCTTCAGGTCCAAGACAAACTACTAAGAATACATAGTTTTCTGATATTTGATTTTTGTAATTTTCTGACTGAATTTCAGGAACATATTCTAATCTTATAAATAGGAATGATCATAAATGCGTTATTCCCATATATTTCTTATTGTGTTATTTTTTATTTTATTTGTTTCTGACCAGACAGCACAGCAAGTTCAATTACTCTGCTAAAAATGCTAAAATATATAAAGGTTACCAATGTTTTTTCTCTCGTATTATTCAGTCATTGAGGAAACTGTTCTTTAAGAGTTGTCTTTTGGATCTTTTGTTTTTTCTAACACATCAAATTAATTACTTCTTACTTCTAATCAGCATTCTTCTACTTATTAGTCTTGAGATTTTACCAACAATAGCAATGTACATGCCAAAAAAGAGCATGTACAAAACTATTAATTTGGTATTTGGTACCACAGTACTGTAATTATTTCACCCTTTATATCAGTTTTTGATTAGATTTTTGGGAAATCAATATGAATATTTATAGATTAGTCTGTGAAACTTGAGTTGTTGCTCCATATGTGAAATCTGAGAAAATTGCAAATTCTTCAACAAAGTCAGTTGAATTTTGTGGTCACTGAGTAGTGACTCTATTTTCACCAAGACAAGAGGACAGAAGCAAAAGAGGTGTTACTCTGGATGGCTTTTTAAACACTCTTCCTTTTTGTGAAAGATCAATTCACAAATATTCAGGAGTTCTGTATAAGTAATAATTCTACTTTTTGGCTACCAACTATACTGAAGAGGAATTCCAAATATATAATGTTAGATAGTTTACAGACACCCAATTCATACAGATATACAAAGGGTTTAAATTATTCATGTTAAATTGACATACTTTTTGCCCTACACCAGTTATGTGCTACTTTGCTGAGAAGTCTATAAGAGACATCAACAAGTGAGGTTAAAAAGTTCTATATGAAATATATTTCAGTTAAATATGGTGGGGTTTAGTGCACAAAGTCCTTGTCTTTAAAAGCCTTGTTATTGTTGATACTTATTGCATCACTCATAATATGCAGTAAGTCCTAAACATTCCAGTAGCCTCAGTAGGCACCTACTAAAGCAAAATTTTTTCTTAAATAAAATAGTGAAAATGTAATTCTAATAATCAAGTATTCCATAAAACTCTCTTTGATGTGTGCTAATACAGAAAACTAATTAACCCTTTAGTATATACAATGGGTCACTAATGACCTGTGACTTCATGTTTATAGCTCTCACAGGGACATGTGATGCTGTGTGCCCAAATGTGCATCATTCATTTCATCAACAACAATTTACTGCCAAAAATATGCCAAAATAGTTTAAAATTATTTTATTATGATTATTTATTTGCTTGAAAGGTATACGGTCACTAGTCACTCCAAATGTGTAACGTGTGAGTATTTTTACATGCACATTTTAAGTGTTGTGCTTGTAACCAGCACTCGTACTAAACATGCTTTTCTCAGAATTTATTTTTATTTTTATGTGTTCATTACAGCTAAGTATAAAATAAAAAAAGGAATGCCGAAACGTTAATCAGTACAGCAAGCCATGAATGAAGTCCTGTCATTGACAACAGATTGCTAGTCAGACAGAGACTCAGAGGAATGCTGCAGGGTGACAAACGATTGACTACAGAGTGAGGCTGAGCACAATGATACTTCTGATGCTATCAGATCCTGAATGTTCTGGAGAGGAAATTGTAGAAGGTCAGAGCTAAAAGTGAGAAGAAGGATGTGAAGGGTGAAGGGGAGCAAGCAGCTGCATCAATTGCCCAGCGTAAAACAGCATAAGCCACATCACTTGAAACAGCTTTTTACAGAATTAGAAAATACAAAAGGTGACACAAATTATATGTTCAGTAACACTGGACTGCAAAACACTTGATTTGTGCATTGTGTGCCAGGAGCCACATTGCTACAATTAAAATAATGTGACTGTGGCCTGGAATTATTGTGCTGAGTATCAGATTATTATTGTGTAATTATATATATAAATGCTAAAAAGTGTTAAAAATTAGTTTAAAAAGAAGAAATACTCAAGGAAGAAATTTCAATAAAAGTTCTGACAGTTATAGTTATCTGTATCTTAATTTATATTTTTATGTATGACAGGACTCTAAAGATGATAGAGTTTGTTGAAATTCCCATGTTTACAAGGGTTAGATAACATAACTGTCTCACATGAACAATCACACCCGTCATTTTTTTTTAATTGTGGAGGCCAGAGCTCAGTTTTCCAGGTGCGCACCAAATTAAGAAAATGGAAGATACAGTGTGATGATAAAGTACTTTCAAAAGTAAAATATCAATCTCCTAGATTGCGTAAAGGAGTTATTTTACCTTCGCTGCCTCTTTATGGGTGGGGTGGTGACTCTAAGGCTAGGGATCTGTGCCAGCAATCAGAAGGTTTCTGGTTCTATTGATTTTATTAAAATCAAAAAAAAAGAAGGTTGCTGGTTCAAATCTTGTAAATGCCAGAGGTGATTCCACTCTGTTGGGCCCCTGAGCAAGGCCCTTAACCTGTAATTGCTCCATATGACGTTAACCTGTATCCTGCCCAGCAGGCAGGTCCTCCAACTTTCAAGGGAAAGTTTTGGGGTTGGTGGCAGGATTGTCACTCCAGCCACTTCAAAAGCCCTTACACTGTTTTATTCCATCCAAACTAGTTGGGGGCTGAGGTGTCACCACATTATTGGGTCCTAATTGGAAGCTAGTTCTCCTTGTATCAGTGCACACTCTCTCTATCTGTTTACAATATTGTACTGTAAGATCTAGGTATGTTTTCATTACAATCTGTATTTATATCTGTTTCTGTAAAGCATAATCTTTGTTTGTGTATTCTTTACTCACAGCTTTGCTTTTCAGGCCACAGTGTGATCTGTCAAAAGATAAACATCACTAAGCAAATTGCACTACTTGCAAATGGGCACACTGAAGCAATGAAGGAATGCACCAGATCAGCAACATTCTTAAGGTAACCTGTGCCATTCCAACATTTCTTAAGGGACTGGATGTGTGGGAAAAAAAATTTTCATGTATAATTCTCAATAACCTTCAGCAAACTCGGTATTGTTGTCACCCAGCTGCATGGATTCTTAGACTTAGATGGTTTTGACTATATTCCTGACCTTCAGCTAGAAGGAACCAGTAGAATTCTTCCAAATAACAAAACATTTTTTACATCACTCATTCTTTATTTGATCTTTGAAGTCGCCTTAAAATTCATAATCTTTAATAAATGGGCTACAGGCAAGATAGCAATACATGTTAAGTTGCCACATAGTTTAAAACAAAGATATAACACAAAACAGAATATATTACTCACTAAGAAAAAGCAAGACAAACTTAAAAAAGCATCACAAGATTAACAATTATGATTGAACAAAATGATATGGTAGTGCTGTGGATAGTGCTGTTCCTTCACACTTGCAGGAGAATGGGTTTATATTCCAGACTAATCACTTCATGAAGGTTCTTTTATACTTTTCCACCATAATTTTGCATGTCTGCATTTTATCTTAACTGGTGACACTAAACCAGTAAGGTTGGTTGGGTGTATGAGTGTGCCCATCAAATGACTACTGACCGCTTTGTATTATGCACTCAAATCAGCAAGGATTGACAGCGGCCTCCTGTGACCCAGAATTGGAAAAAAACTGGGTTGAAAATATAATTTAATGACAAAAAGACCAAACATGAGCTGTTCAGGAAATGGATTGATGGATGTTTTGTGTTACCACTCCTCTTCCATGATGTTATCATCAATAAAGGGAAGATTTTCAAACAGGAGCAAAATTAATCTCTTAAATATTTTAGTGTGTTACATTCTAGTACAATATCTTAAATATTATATAGTATTCTTAAATACACTGCAAATTCAGTACATGAACATTCTATTCCTCAGTCTGGCTGTAAGTGGCAAGTCAAAATTATTGGCTTTTTTTGTCATTCTGGTGAATATTTCAGAGGGGTTGTTGTTTGTCATAATATAATAAGTACTGTGAGCATGTATGTATTTATTTATTTAAGTGAGCTTCTGTTAAAAGCCAAGTTTCACCTTCAATAAAAGTCTATCTATCTATCTATCTATCTATCTATCTATCTATCTATCTATCTATCTATCTATCTATCTATCTATCTATCTGTCTGTCTGTCTGTCTGTCTGTCTGTCTGTCTGTCTGTCTGTCTGTCTGTCTGTCTGTTTACTAGAGGGTAAAGCAAAACACATCATGTCTCTCATTTCATTAAAAACATTTTACACATTTACAGATTTAACTTCTGATCATTTGAATTAATTGAAACCTATTGAAAGAGCCTTCTGAAAGAATGAGCAAGATAAGGAGTAAAAAAAATAACATGGAAAAAAGCAGAGAAATGGTTTCATTGCATAACTGAAACAGTTTAGCAAAAATAGAAATACACAATGAATCAGAATCACAGGAAGAATTATCAAGCAGGTGCATCCTACCCACAAATGGTTTGTTTCAGTGGCCATTCACAAGTTTAGAATTTCAGTTCCTCACAATTTTGAGAAACATGAAAGGTATAATGTGAAATGGTGTCACCTGCAAATTAGACATGAGTTCTTAAAACATCTATGAAAAACAGAACAATCAGTAAATGTGACACAGTTAATCAAGTAGTTTTTGAAAAGTAATTTATAAAATCTTTTAGTCATACTCTGCCATAGTTTATTTATAAAGTAATATCTCTAACTATATGAATAACTAAGTATTCATAATATTAATGTAGTAAGTGGGTATATAAATAGATTTTAAATCACATTTATGTGATTATTATTAGCATTACATTCTTTTTGTCACTTGCATATTATAACATTCAAAGCTTAATGGTTTTCATACTGAAAATGTAAAAATTATGTAATTGGTTTTGCAATACAATTGTTTTAAATGCAGTAGTTAACATTTAGATAGATTACCTTTAATAATAAAAACTGAAGTTTTCGATTCAGATTACATCTCATGTTTCTAGCAAGGTTATATGATATGATTATATAAACCATATTTGTTCAAAATTCACTGTTACTCAATATTTTTGTGGCATTTTGGCTTTTCGGGAATTCATATTGTATCATGAATTTAATTTCTTCATATTAAGTACTGTGACTACACATAAGATCAAAACTTTCTTTAATGATAAATTAAGAACATAATAAATTCAAATAGAAAAATGCATGAATAAAATTGAATGACATTTGGTGAGAATGGAGGTGGCAACATGCTGAACTGAACAGGCCAAACCTTGCTATCCCCCAGCTCCTCCTGATAGGTAATGGTTATATAGTGTTTCAGTGTCTTGGGTCATTCATCAGTGAATCATCCCAGGTACTTTTTCTGTTGTAGACACTTGGTCTATATCCTAATTACCTTCTCGATTCCACAGTAAGTGGTACCCATAGATTTTAAGAAGCCATGGTTCCACTTCAAGAAACGACTCTATTTCTGGAGACTTCACCCTATTACAACAAACTAGGCAGTGCAATTACACTTAGGCCACATATACTGATCACATTCTTTCAGTCAGTACTTAGTGACTGACCACAGTGAGGATGGAAAGGTGGACTGATGGATAAACAGGGAGTTTTACTTGTGGCACCCACTTCACCACAGTGGCCTGCAATGATATCCATCTTACTGCACAGATATGTTAGTTAATCTCATGAATAACTGTATCCTCTCTTGTGTACAAAACCCAGAGGTACCTGAATTGTTCCACTTGGGGCAGCTGCTTACCCATTTGCTGCAGGGAGTTAATCATTCTTTATATAAGGAGACACTGGCCTCATATTTCTGGTTGCTAGTCCTCATCCCCCTCACACTCAACTGCTAACAATTCCAATGTGCCCAAGAGGTCAAAGTCTGATAAAGTCTGACAAAAGTAAAGCATCATTGGCAAACAACAGAGGTGCAACCCTCATATTCTCTTAGCCTTGGCCGCCTCTGTACTTTTTATCTTGTGCATGAAAATCACTAAGAGAAGAGGAGAAAAGTGTTTAATGCATGTAATTACTTTTTTTATTTTAAATTCTTCTCTATAATGTCAGTAGTACAACACACACTCGTATCTTTCTTCTGTATTAACATTTCCAAATACAAGTGACAACCCTCAACAGAATTAGAAAGTGGATCTACACAGTTGCACAATCATTTAGGCTGAATTATTAGAACACTGTAGACAGTGTGGTATTTGTGTGTTAAATAGTAGCAGGCAGGTCTTCCAAACTTTACTCTGATTTTAAAGAAGAGTTTAAGATACAAACCACTAATCACAAAATCTAAAACTGTATATCAAAACTAGTAGGCAATGTTACTGACATTATTACAGGGAGCTGTGGTATAATTTACAAAAGCACAATTTTAAAATACCATACAATACCATACCATTTTCTAAACCTGCTTAATCCCAAACAGGGCTGTAGGGGGGCTAGAGCCTAAACCAGTAAACATCAATCTCTGGACAGGACGAGGTGTTATTCTTATGCTTCTCGGGTAAACTGATGGAAGGAATTATTAAGGATAAGAATAAGCAGCACATGTCAAGAACAGGAGTTTTACTGAAGAGTCAGCATGGGTTCAGAAGAGGGAGGCCATCTTCTATCAAAGTGCTGGAATTCTATGAGGAAGCAACAAAAGAATGTGATCAGATTGGAGTATATAATATTATTTATCTTGACTTTCAGAAAGCATTTGATAAGGTCCCATATAAGAGGTTGGCCATCAAACTAAAAGCAGTGGGAGTTCATTTTGTTGTGTGCAGATGGGTGTAGAATTGGCTCAGACACAGGAAGCAGAGGGTTATGGTGTGAGGAACCTTATCAGAATTGGCTGTTTTTAAGAGTGGTGTTCCACAGGGGGCAGTGCTAGGGTCACTGCTATTTTTAAAATAAATAAATGGCTTTGGAAAGAAATATAAATAACAAGATAGTTAATTTTTCAGATGACACCAGGCTAGGTGGATTAGCAAATAATCTAGAATCCTTTTAATCATTTTACTTAGACAGCATACAGGCTTGGTTAGAATTATGGCAGATGAAGTTTAATGTAGATGACTGTAAGTAGTATTACATCCATCCATCCATTACCCAACCTGCTATATCCTAACTACAGGGTCACGGGGGTCTGCTGGAGCCAATCCCAGCCAACACAGGGCACAAGGCAGGAAACAAACCCTGGGCAAGACGCCAGCCCACCACAAGTAGTATTACATGTAGGAAGTAAAAATGTTAGGTTTGAAATCACAATGGGAGGTCTGAAAATCGAAAGTATGAGAAGGATTTAGGAGTCACAGTGGACTCATCACTATTAACTGGCAGAAAATGTTCAGAAGCCATTAGAAAGCCTAATGGAATGTGTTAAGTTATATAGCATGATGTGTGGAGTACAAGTCCAAGGAAGTTCTGCTCAAGCTTTATAACCCACTTCTTAGGCCTCATCTGGAGTACTGTGTAAAGTTTTGGTCTCGAATCTATAAAAACTACATAGCAGTACTGGCAAAAGTCCAGAGATAAGTGGTTAGGCTGATTCCAGGGCTACAGGGGATGAATTATGAGGAAAGATTAAAAAAGCTGAACCTTTTAGTTTAATCAAAAGAAGATTAAGAGGAGTCATGACTGAAGTGTTTACATTTATGAAGGGAATTAGTCCAGTGCACATACTTCTAAAAACTGTTCCCCCTTCCAGAGGCTTATAAATTCTACTTGTTATTTTCTTCAATATTCAGAGTAACATACAACCAAGGCTTATCTCTACACTCCTATGTTCTCTTTTAAAAATGGCATTTTTAAATCAAATGATCCCTGTCTACAATACAGTTTTCACTTTGGTTACAAAGGTATTGCCATCCACACTAAAAGAAGCAAAAATGAATAAGACGCATATATTCACCTGCACTGGGCATGTGTGCATTGAGCAGAACATTTTTGAATGGTCGGTTTAATGAAAAATTTAAAGCCAAGTAAAAATCAGATTCCCTTGTGTTTTATGTGCTTTCAAGGCTATCAGCATACATAGAACTCTGATAGTGTGTTCAGAGCAAATTGAAAAAGACAGAAGTGAATTTTATTCATGCGTCCTGTCATTATGTTGAATAAAGTTGAAAGTGACAGTCTTCAGAAATGGCAATAGTCATCTCTTGTCATTAAATAAAAACACCACAAATGTTAAACCAATACCTAAAAAAAACAAGTGATGAGCTCTGCGTCGTACACCTACGTTTACATTACTGCATTACGTGGGTTGATTCCAGTCTTGTGCTGCTATGGCTCTCCATAGTGCTGAATCTGATTAACTGGGTTTTAATATGCACGTTATACAAACTCTTTCATTATTGTTGGATCATTGGACTACTATAAACCTGTGGAACTGTGTGGGGATTCTTTGGCCAGGCATTGTATTCTAGCAACTGGATAATGTTTCATCATAGGAAGCATGTCCAATTGGAATTCACAGGAGCATGATTCCATCCACCTTGGCTATTCATTTTAGAGTGAACTAACCCAAACTGGCTAGAAAATCATTGAGAAATGTCTAGATTAGCAATAGAAACATAAGTCCTAAATTTGATATTCACCTACGGTACTAGGCACCAATACACAGGACTGAATAGTGCCGGTATTCTGCTGAGAGCACTCCTAGCCACCTTACTTACTGTTTTGGAATCTCTTGCCAGTAAGGCAAAAAATGGAATAAAGAACATGGGTTCAGATATTTATTTTAGCAGGCCTGGAGCTTCTTCTGCCATGTTTAACTAAAAACCCACTGCTTCCTATGTTGGACATTGAGGACAAGTGAGGCAGCACCAATACTCGCTGACTTTGAGTTCCACACCAGTTTGTTGTCTAGCTGACCTCTGTGATGTATTTAAAGGAAAAGTTATGCTTCTTTTATTTACATTAGAAGCTGACAATTATGAGAATTAAAACACATTATCAGTTCCTCTCAGCTTGTCTTCTTTTCCCATAACCATTTTGAATAAAAACTTCAAAACATCAGTAGTAAACTAGCTAATCTCTGCATGTTAACTGGATATGCAATACAGGCACACCACTTGCTCTTTTACAAATCTGTTCAGCCTTTCAATTTTGTTTCTATAACTGGCTGAAAATTACCAGGAACTGGAAAAAAATGGTCTTGGAGTATTATTAGAGGAATAGGACAATTATGTTTAAACATGGCTATACAGTACTTGGAGATTGAACTATGTTTTTTTGTAGTACAGAGAGCTCTTAATTTTCAAACAATACAATACAATACAATACAATTTATTTTTGTATAGCCCAAAATTGTACAATAAGTGCCCCAATGGGCTTTAACAGGCCCTGCCTCTTGACTACCCCCCAGCCTTGACTCTCTAAGAAGACAAGGAAAAAAAAACCCAAAAAAACCCTTGTAGGGAGAAAAATGGAAGAAACCTTGGGAAAGGCAGTGCAAAGAGAGACCCCTTTCCAGGTAGGCTAGGCGTGCAATGGGTGGTAAAAAATGGGGTAAATACAATACAATACACAGAACAGAACACAAGTAATCCTCAATATAATAGTACAAATAGTACAAGTACAGAGCAGAATTCAACAGTATATGATATTACATAATGCGATTTGGATTTGTTCCGAGTCCTGGAGACCTCGGCCATCAAGCTGCCTCCCCCTGCTGGCGATTCCACAGCTGAGTCAGCGCTGGGCCAGTCAATCTGATGAAAGGACCCCTCTACCTGATGATTCCTCTTATCCTCCATCACAGATGACTTTACCTTAGACAGGCAAAACAACTTGGCAGTAAGGCAGTGGCACCAAGTGGCACATTTGAGTACCAAGAAGAGAAATTAATAGGTGAAGGTTAGTAACTAATTACAACTATCATATTATTTATGTTTTAGTGCTAATTAATAACAACTGAGATGCAGTAACATCTCAAACATAAACATGAATATAACATTCTTACATTGTACATTTTTCAGATTGGAGACAATTAAAATGATTAGTTTAAGTATAATAAGATAACAGTCCAGACACACCAGATTATCAACTTAAATGTATTTTTTAAACATGTCATGTTTCTGGGCGGCACGGTGGCGCAGTGGGTAGCACTGCTGCCTCGCAGTTGGGAGACCTGGGGACCCGGGTTTGCTTCCCGGGTCGTCCCTGCGTGGAGATTGCATGTTCTCCCCGTGTCTGCGTGGGTTTCCTCTGGGCGCTCCGGTTTCCTCCCACAGTCCAAAGACATGCAGGTTCGGTGGATTGGCGATTCTAAATTGGCCCTAGTGTGTGCTTGGTGTGTGGGTGTGTTTGTGTGTGTCCTGCGGTGGATTGGCACCCTGCCCAGGATTGGTTCCTGCCTTGTGCCCTGTGTTGGCTGGGATTGGCTCCAGCAGACCCCCGTGACCCTGTGTTCGGATTCAGCGGGTTGGAAAATGGATGGCTGGATGGATGTCATGTTTCTGCTGTCTTATACAGTCAGCCCTTGTGAATCAGGAGTTTACAGTTCACAGACCTGCTTATTCATCAATAATTAAATGGAAATTATTTTAGAGTTTTGTGACCAACTGCACAATATGATATGTGTAGGCTAGAAAATTTTCCATAAATGTTTAAAATATATATAATAAATATTTTTTATGATTTACTACCATAATTATACACTCAAATTTATTATACGTTTTGTAAAAAGTTACAGTTCACTAAGGAACTACAGAACTATGCACTTTGTGTGGTGGTCGCCACATATCTTTATCTCAGCAACCAGCTCACACATGTGAATTACTGGTGCAGTGATTGTTCTATCTTGCTTTTCTTTCAACTTTTCACATGTTATTTAGTGCAATAAACTTAGAATATAATCATGGATCCAAAACACAATGCTTTTAGTGCCACTGAAAGTGTTCCAAAGAGACAGAAGAAACTGATGGCCATACAAGAAAAGGTTGTATTATTTGATATGTTTTATTCGGTGAACTCAGCTGCTGCAGCTGCAAGCCGGTTAGGTATGTGTATCAGGAAATTGTTCTTATACACTTTTTATATTATAGTATATCCTTCACGTCTGGAGATAAAGACTAAAGAAGAAGCTCTGTGAGGAGAAAGCCCTCTTCAGATACAAACCTGAGCACAAGTTACAACAAAACAACATGAAGGAACTGTGCAACAGGATGATGACTATCACTGGCTACAAGCAGTCTGTTAAATGTGCAGAGGAAGGGAACAAAAACAGAGCTAATGAGCTGAACCAGTTCTTCAACAGGTTTGACTCATTGTTGTCAGTCCATCCGGAATCCCAACTTCCAACTACAACCTGCACGACCTTCCTCTACAATGATATAACACCTATGGTTTTCAGACCAGTTGCTCATGCTTCATACATCGTGAAGACCTCTGAGAAGCTGGTCCTAAAACAGCTAAAACCTCTGGTTTCAGAATATCTGGATCCTCCACAGTTTGCCTATCAGGCACATATAGGTAGAGAGGATGCTCACGTCAGCATGCTCCACAGAGCTTGCTCCTACTTGGACAAAGCTGGTACCACAGTCAGGACACTGTTCTTTGACTTTTCTAGTGCTTTTAACATCATCCTGCCTCATCAACTGGGGAAAAGGCCCAACACTTTGAATTTTAATACTCCTACAATCTCCTGGATCATGGACTACTTGACAAACAGATAGCAGTTTGTAAGGTTGCAGGACTGTGTGTCAGAACTGGTGGTCTGTAATACTGCAGCACCTCGGGGAACTGTCCTGTCTACCTTCCTGTTTACCCTTTACATAACAGACTTCCAGCGCAATGCCAGCGCTTGCCATCTAAAGAAATTTTCAGATGACTCGTCCACCATAGGCTGAATTAATAATGGAGATGAGTCTGAATACAAAGAAGTCCTTGAAGACTCCATCTTGTGGTGCAGGGTCAACAACTCAATTGCAACTCAGCCTCAGCAAGGCAAAACTTGTTTGGCAATGTGCGCATTCACAAGGGACCACTGTGTTTCCATGAAAATATAATCACTCACTGATTTCTTTTAGTCTGGTAAGGTGTTCTCAGAGATCATATAAGGTTTCAATATTCTTTTTGTATTGTCCTTATTTTTCTATGCCTGTGTGTCATCCCATGAGGGAACCAGGTTTTTTCACAGTGTTAAAAAAATGTGGGGCTAGTTAGTAAGTCCGATTGGCTATAGTGTGAGTTAGCCATATGAGTCACTGTGCCCAGTAATGTGCCCAACAAGACTACAGGTCCTTTTTTGACAAGGATTGTTTTTTGTTCTTGTGATCTTTAAAAGAAAAAGCATGAGTCCCATTATATAAACATTGGTTGGGTATACCAGACAAAGTCAAATACAATCTCAGTTAAGGTCATCTAGGCAAACTGGCTCACCAACCGAGCATTCTACTAGAGTACATACATTTTTTTAAATTTAAAATAAAATTGGTTACTTCCCAGTAACTCTGCTGACTTTCTCAAAGGCAGTGATAGGAGCTTGGCATTGTATCTATGGTGCAGAAGGTGGAGAGTTTAAAGCACAGGTCTCAAACTCCAGGCCTGGAGGGCCGCAGTGGCTGCAGGTTTTCATTCTAACTCTTTTCCTAATCAGTGATGAGTTTTCATTGCTAATTCACTTTTTCCCCTTTATTTGTACAGCCATGTTAGAAGGAGTCAGTCCTCTGAATTGATTCATTTCCTCATTAAATGACAGCCAAACAGAAATGAGATGTGAAACGAACCAACAAATGATCAGCTTAAACTTGGGCTTCAAACTCCAACCAGTTTTTTAATGAGAAGCTGATGCTTGCTGTTAATTAAACCTGTTATTTAAATTCCACGGCTTGTTGCTGTTCTTGTTCTGCAACAGCAGACATTTCCAAAACTGTTGATATTCTGTTTTTTATAAGAATATCGTCAAAGTGTTTTGGTAAGTTGAGAGATCAACCTTACTGAGACCGTCACCTTTCTTTATTTTCAGATATTGTGTGATGTGGTGGCTTGTTTTGTGTCTCATTATTGTTTGGCTGCTAATTAAGGAAAAAGAAACAACTAAAGGGCCTGTGTCAAGTTAATTAAAAGAAATAATTAGCAGCAAAAATTGGTCACTAATTAAGAAGATGGTTAGAATGAAAATCTGCAGCCACTGCGGCCCTCCAGGACTGGTGTTCAACACCCCTGGTTTAAACGGTATTCTCAAAAATCAAACTATATAAGAGGTTTTAGACATTTATGGTAGAAGCTCATTTGCACAGCATGATGGCATAGTGGCTAGTTTGACTGTCACACAGCCTCAGCAGACATTACTTGAATGTTGACTTGGATACAGACCGTTTTTCATTTCACATCCCAAAGACATACGTATTAGATTAAGAGGCGACTCCAAACTGGTCCAATATGAGTTACAGTAACCTACAATCAACTGACATCACATCCAGAACTGGTTCTTTCCCATTCCCAGTGCTACTGTGTTAGGCCCCAGCATGAGCTGATTCTGGAAATGGTTATTTGGAAACATCTAGAACAACATAAGGACTCATTCTGCATTTATGATATATCTCATTGTAGGTAAATGTTAAATCTAGAGTAAATATTCAGCTTGAATGTACAAAAGACAATGAAAATGAGAAACAGAGCACTGGTGTATTTTATGGTATTTGCCATTGTTTAATCTCTAGTCTTAAATTTTAAGGATTCTTATTTTATTTTCCACATGTATGCTTTTTGGCACTGGTGACCTTTAATATATGTAAACTATAAATATTCTCAGATATGTCACCCCACACAGTTAAAGTTAGAGTAGTCATTAATGCTGTGTTTATTTTATAAAGATATGTCCGGATAGCCCTGAGAACACATTATTTGTAAGTAACTAAAAGTAACATTATTGTAAGATTAAAGAATACAGAACAACAAAAGAAAAAAGCTTGTTGTTAAAGAATTATTCATCTGACATCCACTTCTTAAATTGTACATCTAATAAGGTTATAGAAAATATTCCTTTGTTGATTCATGGAATTGCATGATTTGGCAGTGGTTAGTACGGCTGCCTTAAAGTCCAAGGCTCTCATGCTTGAAATATGGTACAATCACACTGTCTGCATGGCTTTTCTTTACTGTGTTTTCCTCTAATATCATTGAGCTGCACATTTGCCTGACCAGTTTTACCAAGTTGTTTGAATATACAGTGTTAAAGGCTGCCATTCCACCCAAAGATGGTTCCGTTTTTTTGTGTCCTGTGTTGTCCAATGTATAATACTGAAATGGACTAAATAAGCTTGAAAAATCTAAGCATCTGTGTTATTTAATGTAAACATTTGATATAGTAGCACAGGCCGAAACACAAGCCGCTAAGTTTTTTTTTCTCTCTAATAGCAAGTTTCGAAATCTAAAAACACATTAACAAAGGGGACACTCTGTGGCTTAGTATAAACATGTCAGAGTCGGGTCATAAGCCACAAAGGGAACTGAGAAGCTGACTTATCAGAATTATGATACCTGGAGAACATTTGGTCAGAAAAAAATAGATAGAAAAAAATCCCTTTCACAAAATCTGAAGTACCAGGTGTTAAACAGAAACGGTCAGGGAAGGGTCTGAAACCTGCAGATGGTATGCAGTTGATGCTTTATTGTACAATACCAGGATGATTAAACAAAAAAGAAAGAAAACTTAAATTATATGATTAAGCAGTCTCTTTAAGTTAAGGTCAAGGGCATTGTATTTCAATTTTGAACACAATAATCTCAATCTTATACATAAGGCTGACACTATTTTGGAGATTATATTTATTGAGATTCATTGTTCAGTTAACAATAAGCAATACATGTAATTTTTAACTGAAACAGATTGAAGTTGAAAATGTAACCTGCTTACTCTGATTCAATTTTAATAAGTAACTTATTTAAAATGACCTTGTAATACAAGGCAGGGTTATGGAGGACCAGATCCGTCAGCAACATTTATTCATATGGGGTCAATTTGGAGTTGCTAACTAACTTCACTTGCATTTATTTGGAATGTCAGAAGAAGTTTGGAGCAAAAACACTGACAAAGAGGAAAGCATATAAAATCCATGGGTGACTGAGACCAGATCTGAACCTACCTTCTGGAGCTGACAGCAGTGGAATAAACCAATGCAGCACTCCATGCAGCACTCAATGTTCTAACATTAACGGTAATTAATTTTTTATGTCCACCCAGCCTTTTAATCAGCCTTATCCAGGGCATGGTTGCAAGTGCCTATCCCAGAAAGCATCAGGCTCAAGGTAAGAACAATCCCTGGCCAGAGAGCCATTTCATCACAGGATGAACACACACACACACACACACACACACACACACACACACACACACACACACACACACGCACACACACGCGCACACACAGACAGGATAATTCATCTGACCTGCAATTCCTAAGACTGCAGCAGGAAATGGAGGAAGCCAATGAAGACATAGAGAGAACATGGAAACTCCATACAGGCAGTACCCAGGGCGTGAACCCCAGTCCCCTTGTTGTGAGGCAGCAGAGCTACCATTACACCATTGTCTTGCCCTGGTTAGGTTATTTTATAATACATGCAATTTGTCCTAATGTATCTATCTATCTATCTATCTATCTATCTATCTATCTATCTATCTATCTATCTATCTATCTATCTATCTATCTATCTATCTATCTATCTATCTATCTATCTATCTATCTATCTATCTATCTATCTATCAGTCCCAAAAGGATTGTAACGTGTGTTGCGATGGATAGCCATTGGGTTGTTTTAGCGATTGACATTGCCCTGGTATGCTCGAAGGAGAATTCCCCACACCCCCTGTTATGTCAATTGCCGGCAATTTTTCAATGGGAACCCCTCCGCTAAGTCAATTATTGGAAATTCTCGATGAGAGACCCCGCGCTTTGACGATTCAAGGATGACCCCCCCCCCCCCCAACAAGAATGAAATCGGGGCATAGAGACAGAAATGGTCAGGTTTTGGACATGTAACAAAAAAAGTTTAAGAAACCCTGATATAGTGTTGCGCCCACGTAGTAACTAAAATTCAGAAATGGTTGCCAGTTTACTTTACTTTTTGTTTAAATTTCCCAATACTAGAAGTCAATGGTCACAGCCTAAAAGAAGAAAGGATACAGCTATGTGAGCTGCAGAGATTCGTGTTACTACCTTACTGCTTAGTGACCTGAATTTGGTGCACAACCTGGCTCCTCTTTTTAATTAGTCTGCCTTATTTTTCTCTTGATTTCATAACTAAGACATTAATGCTAATTTTATTGTAGAAAAAAAATTCCCACTTAAGTGTGTAAAAAAAATGAAACATAGATATTCATATTGTGTTCATTAAAAAAGAAGGCTTCCCTAAAAAAAAACACATAATAGTCTGTAAGCTAATATGAAGGATACACTATATATCAATGTTGGTTGCAACTTTGATGTACTGCCAGTATAAGCATTAGCATTTACCTAAAAAATTATCCTTTTCAGAATAGGGTTGACTTAGCGAAAAACCTCCCTGACACATTTATATATACATTGTAATAGGAGGTGGAATTGGCATTTCAGATTGTGGATGGGACTAAAATTGGTGAATAGGTGGAGACAGCCATCCAAGTCTGTTTAGTCCCCCAATGCGCTAGGTAGCACCTCTCCTGGATAGATACACTCATGCAAATACCCACAGGGTATGTTAGGAATTGTCGTCCCATTGGGCAGCCCTCTTAAGTACATTGGGAGCCATCAGGACGAGCTGTAGAGCAGATATGTCCTTGCTTTATGGGCTTTCCACCTGACCAGGAAATACTTCTGCTGTGCAATACTATGGCACTGAAAGTACTCCCAGGTTCGTCATAAAAGGGGATGCATCACCTCATGTAGGTAGTAGGATTTGGGAGGAGAAATACAAAACTTGGTTGGAGGGTGAGGAGTGGAAAGAGAGGAAAGGGAAGGATAAGACTGTATTGTGTTGTGCCATGCAGTGTTCAAATATAAAATATAAAATAAATGGTTGCATAATTATTCACCCCAATTTTTAGCTTTAGTTTAGATTAATGGTAGGTAATGTTGATTATTCCAGAGATTACAACTCTAAAGTGAAAATGTCTTCCTCCTATGATAGTTTAATTTTTCCCTGGAATTTAAAGAAGATCTGTACATTCTGATTTCAGCATACACTCTTCAGTATAGACAAAGGTAAGGTAAAGTAGGGATAAGTAGGGTAAGTGATTATTGCATGGATATGCCAAAATGTGAGTTTTAAAATTCATTATAAACTTTACTTAAAACCAGTGTAGAGATAAATGGACTGAAGTCACAACCCTCTGCTTCTAGTTACTTCTTAATATACAAAAATGTGCTTTCCAATACAGTGAGGCAAAATAACAACTAAATGCTAGAAACTTCGTAAAAGTAAAACAATTATAATAAATTCACTTCTGTTTGATATAATTGAGTAAACTGACCATTTTTGTATATCCTCATTATTTAAAACATACATTAATTTAGAAATACAGGCAAGTTTTGGGTTACATGGTTTCAATGTATGCCAATTCTACAGATAAGAATAAGCACATACTGTAAAGCCCAACACATTTTCTTTTCAACTTCCATTAAAATGGAAAACACTCACATTAAAATTATGTACAAACAATGCAAACTGGTTTTAATGTGATTGAATATGTAGAAGCTTTCACTTGCTCTGAGGCATAGTACAGTATAGTACATACCTAATCACCATTTTCAATAATTTTGTGTTTATGTGTCGCTAAAAGGAATCAGCTTTGTGCACAGCAAAACTTGAAGCTAAATCACAGGTAACTAACTAACTGTCAGTCTGCTGTTTAATTGAACACTGCCTGTAATTCCTAGCATTTCCCAGTCACTGGATATGGGAAGCAACATTCTGATTAATTCATTGGCACAAATCTAAATTATCAGTTCAGTTATCAGTTCAGGATGGATTTTCATGCCACTGGTGTGCCTTTTAATCTCCATGACTTATTGTGTCATTATCTGTAGGATGTTGAAACGTGTTTTTTTTTATTCAAACTGCACTAACATTGCTTAACTGTAATTTTATTACTTATTTGAATAGTTTTTTTTCTGTAAAATAATTAAAAAACCACTATGCATTTTTGTGAAATTGCCAATTTGCAATTTTTCTATGGAAATTTTTCAATGAAAGTTCGACTTCGATACAAAAATTGGGTTATGAATAACTACATGAAAAAACTTAATAATCTGAGACCCACTTATAATTCAAGACTAGAAAAAAATTATTTTAGGGTAGAATGTACTGAATAAATATTGAATCTGTACTAAATACGACAGCTCTAGCCTAGCAGATTGGCATCTTGTTCAGTGTTAGTTTCTGACTTGGTACTCTGTCTTGCACTCCTTACAAACTTCAACTTGATTTAACAGATTCAGTAATGGATGTTACTGCCTACTAATTCATGGAATTATCACCCAGTTGAGGAAAGTCCATTTTTTATTTATTTAACTGCAATAAATATATTTTCAATCATACAATGATTTCACTTACTAAAGTACTTAATTAAAGACACAATTTAAGATGTACCATTTGGATTGATTAATAAATAAAGAAAGGATAGTACTGAACTATCAACAGACCTTTGCAAGTCTAATTAGTAGTAGTAGTAGTAGTAGCAGTAGTAGTAGTAGTAGTAGTATTGGCATATGTATAGACTACAGTGACATTTTTACTTGTATGTTTGACTAACATGTATTATGTTATGATACTCCGGTGATAGATTAGAAAGGAATGTATAAAAATACATCTTGTAATCCCATTTAATCATTAAACTATATTCTGTATTTAAAGTGGTTTTATTTTTCTTGGAAATTATAAGATCTGCATCTTTTGATCGAGGAAATGAAATGAAGTGTAGGTTTTTTTCCTGAATGATATGCATTTTTATTCCAAACATGTGCACATTGGAGTCATAAGTATAACAGTAATAAGTGAGTATTAATTGTCCTTATATTACTGAGTATGGGTGTGTGTGTCCTAGTTCGACTACTATCCCTACAACATTATCCTTGCTTGGAGCTTGATTGTACTGAGTTACATTTTGGACTCCATGGTACTATAATGGAAACACAGGCGGCAGCACACCCAGCAGAAACGGACTACAGAACATGTTACTGAAGATCATACAAAATACCTTATAGATGGTGAAGCTTTCTGCAATCTATACTTAATGTGTTGCCAAATTCCTCGAAAATAACATCAAGTTAAGTTTTGAATTTCCCTAGTTCTATTGTCTACCACACTATGTGTCTATGTTCCTTTGTAAGAAGAAAAATTTTATAACATTTGTGCAAAATTTAGCCTGGATAAGTTTCCCACTGTGCTCCTGTGTTCATGTTGAACTAATTTTAAGCTAACAGCCTTGATCCACTGTATTAATTCCCTCCATAATTTTAAACACTTCAAATTTATAACGTCTTAATCTCTTTTGCTTAAACTGATAAGGTTCAACTCCTTTATTCATTTCCTCATAACTTATACACTGCCGTTCTGGAATCAGCCTAGTCACACCTCTCTACATTTCAAAAAATCACTAGCAAAGTTCAAAAATTAACAATTTCTTTAGAGTTCCTCAGAGTGATTAACTGCAGTGGGCTCAGATTACAGTAGTGTTACTCTGACTACTTATGATGCCATGGAAGCCATGAGAGTCCATCAGAGTATGGAAGAATATATGCTCAATTTGTATTGTATTTATGTCTATATATGTCTCTATTCAGGGTCTGTATTCTGCTTTGTTAACTTTAAATCCTCTATTACTAGCAAAATATACTTTGCTGTTTAACAGTAAGTATCATTTGAGTTTTATTTATGTTAAATACGAGTAGTTTCATACTACTTTATTTTCTTGTCAGTTTTAACCAAATCTGTATCTTTATATATCTTTATAAATCACTAGTTGTGTATGCCCATGCTGTAAAAAGCCCGGGCTCCTAGAAATCATGGATTCTGGCACTTCAATCGATCAATCAATCGCATCAGTTGTGCATTAGTGGCTAATTGAGGTTCTCTTTCCTTGACGGTTGCGTTTTGCCGACATGCTTGCCTTCTTTGTCTATCAGTGGCTAAGCAAGTTTCTCTCTCCAGAGGTTTTGTTTTGCTGATGTGCTTGCCTCACTTCTGTATTAGCAGCTAAGTGAGTTTCTCCTTTCTTGGTGGTTTCACTTTGGCAACAGAGTCGATTTCTTTGAGCTTCATGCCATAGACTCACATTTCCGGGCCGGACAAACAGACACACACACTTACTTCCACGCGTAGACGTTTATATATAAGATACCCATAAAATATTTCCACAGGCAGTCATTAATGTTATGTGAAGGTGATGTGACGTATGTCCTGTTCTGTTAAAGGAGTATCTTGAAGTTTAAAAATAGTCTGATACTGATAAGACAATTAATGATCTCTGTAAGCAATAAAAATTATAATAATGCTTGCTACTTAAGGGTCTCCACCAGACATGACCTAACTTTTATTTGGTTATGAACTAAGCAGCTTGGGATTGATTTATGACGTAGCTAAGAGAAGAGGAGACTATGCTCAAGGTATATAGAACATGCACTTTGTTAATTGGTATTTGGAACTTTAATGTTAAAGTTCTGGATCAGCATTAATTCTAATAAAGGTCTCCTTTGGTTAAATTAAAATATCATATAATATAATCTTCCACAAAAGTATTCAAATTAAAAGAATTTTTAAATGGTTCATTAAACAGTGCAGTGCCATAAGGTAAGTGGAAAGTTCAGGAGTATGGTGTTAACATTTGGTATTGAACACAACAACTTCATAGACAGAAGACTTCCCTTTGACTTTACTTTCTGTAGTTTATTTCTAATAAATTTGTTATTCATCTAAATGCTTAATTTTACAAGGATGCCAACTCTCAAGTATATGGCGTTAACATTTGCTAGCAAGCAGTGAATAAATGTTTACCTTGTTTTAAAACCTAACTTTGTCCACAGTGAGACCCTTACATATTCTTAATTTTTTTGTCAAAGTTCAACCAAGAACAGTATCTGTAGAGCAGCAGAGAATTGTGGGTGATGGGCAGAGAGACTATGTGGGTGTGAGGCCCAATGTAGCACACCTGCTATTTTTGGGTCGGTCAGTGTGCAGTTCAAGTGGTTCTCAGATTCAGTCCAGGGAGGTCCCCTCTGGCTGCAGGCTTTCATTCCAACCAGTTTCAGAATCAGTGAGTCATTTTTACCTTTAACTGATCTCATTGTTAAATTAGGTCATCGTTTTTTTCATCTTTTTTTTACATTCAGAAAAGTGCAGTACAGTAATGTGAGATTTATATTTGTAAGAAATGTAAAAAATGTTTGTTTTTGATCATTTCTTTAAATCTTAACTTGTCATTTTCTTTTCAATTCACTTTTTCTGTGGAGTTTGCTCTGTTAATTGAATCGGAATAATAATAATAAAACGACTACCAGAGCAGACAACAGGGTAAACAACATTAAATATTTAAGGTCCTCGTGTGAATGAATTAAGTAGAAGATTAAAGATAAGGTTTTTAAGACAGTTGTAAGACCAGCAATGATGTATAGAGCTGAGACATGGACATAAAAGCAGCACAGGATTAAATTAGTAGTGCACAGAAGCCAATGAGAGATTGGGTTGTGCTTTAATAGAAGTTGGGGTTCAGCTTCAGAATTCAGCAGGAAACAGTCCATGTGAAGCAGCATATCTCTGAAAGATAGTGTTTCAGTTACAGTATATACATCTTTTTTGTAGACTGTCTATCTGGGTATAATGCAATTCATATGCCTAAGGTATGCATTTCTAAACTTATAACATTTTCTGTATATACATTAATTTGTATTCAACAGTACCAGAGTAAGATTTTAGGGTTCAATTAATGGGACTCCCCCATGGGATATTTTGTTCACTAACCATGAGCCCATTAATAAAGATTTGCCAGATGTGCAGTATTTTAACAAAAATTAGTAAAAACACTTGGGTCTGAAAATATTTCATTATTATTATAATAATATATCTATCTAATAATGTCACAGCAGTTATCCCCAAAATCAACAAACTGGCCAGATATAGCATCTTTGCTAAAAAATAACTTTATTAGAATATTATCTGAAGAAGCAGGTGGTTTTACAACTATATATATATATATTTAGATTGGTGGCCCAAGCTCTTTTATTTTGGGGGGACCACAAATACTGCACTATGGTAGTGGTTTAAAAATATGTATCCTTTCAGCAAACATATTAAATTATTCTCTGATCCTTGGCCCTAAATATATTAATACTTTCCACCTGTCAGTAAGTTAAACCACCCTTGACTCATAATTAATTATATTTCTAGCAATCAAAAGCTTTGAATATTGTGCCTTCAACAAGAACATGGGGACCCAATACAGATTTCACACAAAAGTTAGAAAATTTTTATTCACAAAAAAAACCTCAGCCACACTGAATAAATTGCCAAGTACTGTAGTAGAGAATGGGATTTTAGTGACATTACTGTCAACACTTGATATTATGTTAAAGAATAAAAGAGAACAAGGATTAATAAACTTGTTTGGCTGAAAAGCCTGTTTTCATCACAGCGGTGCTTTCTGTAGCAAGTGCTGCAGCTCCATTAGTGTTCTCATCTTTAATGCCAGCTTGGTACTACAACACTGAGTCTTTTTGTAACACATATATAAAGGAAAACTCTTTGTTTGATTATAGCATAACATAACCCACAAACCTTTGTGATCCCATTTAGGGTCACTGGGGGACAGAGCCTTACTTGGCAACATCTGGCACAAGACAGGAAGTCAGCCTGAATTGGGAGTCAATCCATCGCAGAGCTCACTCACAGATACACTGACACAGAGCCAATTTAGAGTCTCATTTGTTTTGGTGAAAGAAAAAATCTTGCAGACACAAGCAGAATATGAAACGTCCACACAGACAGTGAAAAATTGATCCCAAGCTACTGGAGTTGTGAGGCAGCAAGACAAACCATACTGATACAATGATGTATATTTTTTATATATTCCTTTACCTTCCAGAGCAGCTCCAGTACTGGAGGATCACCGTGGCTGCAGGTTTTCATTCTAACCCTTTTATGAATGAGTGACCTGTTTTTCCTGCTAATGAACTTCTTTTGAACTAATTTTAATTGATTTGCGCTTGAAGACTCAGACCCCTTGATTGTTTCTTTTTCCTTAATTAGCAGCCAAACAATAATGAGATACAAAATGAGCTGAAACAACTGGTGTCCATCATACAATATCTGAAAATAAAGAAATGTGAAAGTCTCAGGAATGTTGATCTGCTCAGGTCCACAAAACATTTTATCAGTGCTCTTAGAAAAGAGAAAATCAACAGTTTCAGAAATGTCTGCTAATGCACCACGAGAGCAGCAACAAAGCCATGAAATTAAAGAACGGGTTTAATTAACGACAAAAATCGTCACCTCATTAAGCAGCTGGTTGGAGTGAAATTGGTTGGAGTTTGAGGCCCTCACTTAGTTGGTCTTCTGTTGGCTCACTCACTTCACATTTAATTTCTGTTTGGGTGCCATTTAAGGAAAGAAATGAAGCAATTCAGGGGAGCAAATCTTAAAAAAGCAATTCAATTAAAATGAATTCACCAGAAGTTAATTAGTAGCACAAACAGGGCACTCATTAAAAAAAGGGTTAGAACGAAAACCTGCAGCCATGCTAGTCCTCCAGGACCGGAATTGGCGACCCCTATTCCAGAATGTAGACAGCATAATGAAATTACTTGCATGGTTGAACAACACACAACACATTGACATTCTTTGGTACTATGATAAAAGGAATGTATTAAAATGTATAAGTTAAAGTGAGTGAACCTTTAGTCACTTGGATTATTGAATAACTGGCAGAAAGATTGCAGTTTGTGAGACTACAGTGTTGTCTTTTAGAACGAGTAATCAGTAACACATAGTTACACCACTGGGTTGTCTCGGCTGCCTTCCTAATGCCTATATATTTAAGATTTCAAATATGATTCTGTTCAGAGATGTTACACCTGCAGACATTATCAAATGGATCTGCAATCATGGGCAAATAAAATGGTGGACAGGCAGAGAAACATTGAGGCCTTGTGGGTAATTATGTTGAGTGGTGTCAACTCAAAACTATCAAATATTTGCAATTCAGCATTAGCAAAACCAAGGAGATGGCGATGGGTTTAATGAAGGGTAAGACTCACCCAACGTTAGTCTTCATCTGGAGAATAGAAGTTGAGGTGGTTGTGGTATGTAATTCCTGGGCAAATATGTGGATTGGGATGCAAACAAAGAATCTATGTACTAAAGATGTAGTCAGGGGTGACTGCATATCCTGAGGATGTGGTATAGCGGGTCCATGGCTCTAAATGAATGGGCAGTTTTTAAAATAATCGCCACACTCACGGCTTAAGGAGGGGCCGTGGTAGTTTGGCCAGAGCAGTTCCTGGGCGCAATACAGGCGTGGGCATTTCCACACTGAAGTGCATAGGTGCGGGATCGCCCATGTCTGTAACTGTGTGTGCCATGTCCCAATCATAAATAGGAGAAATATGAGTGGTGAGGGGGAGACCGAATAACACAGAGCAGAGGTTAGACGAAGAAGGAGGCAGGAGGCGTGGAGAGCTGGTTCAGGAGCGAGTGAGAGAGCAGGCTCGCTGATGGATGCAGGCAGTTGGGAGGAGAACCCAGAAGGAGTGTTTGGCTGACACTTGGGGGCTGAAAGAAGTGGTTGCTCCAGCAGCGAGAGTCAGGGAGGCTTGGGAGAATGAGCCCCCAGCATGAGTGCCCTCGTTGCTGGGGAACCCGAGTCTGTCCACTGGGAGCAGCGTCTAGCCTGGGGATGGAAGGCTACCGGACCAGATGAAGGTCAGCTATAGCTGCAGGTAGGGCGACTCTCCTGTTGAAAACCCTGTTGGGATAAGCAGGGGAGCCGCCAATTAAACAAAGAAGACACCAGGTGTTTAAAAATTTATTTATGTTGGATTTTTTAACCTCCACTTTTATCACCCTGCTTTTATGGATTATTTATTTATTAATTTTGATGCACTGTGCTTTGGACACTGTTTTGGTTTTGTTTGTTTTTAATAAAAGCATTTGCACCTTTTGCATCATCCCCTTGCTCTGTTTGATTTGTCCCCATCAGTTTACATTACCAATGGTGTTAAGTTCGAGAGGCTCCCAGAAGTAAGGTGGGAGCATGAAGTTGGACCCACACTGTCACAGAGGAGCTTTTGGTCATTTGGCATAGATGGAATTTTTCTGCCTCTGTTCTATCAGTCTGTGGTTCCAATCTTACTCTTTTGCTCAAATGTTTGTTTGAGCAAAAAGCATTAGAACAGAGGGTGACAACAGACTTTGGAAATTAAGCAGGTTCTGTTCTGGGCAGGAGACTGGATCCCTGGAGGAAGTAGCATGGAACTAGATGGCGACTAATCTGATGCTATCATGAACAAAATATCACTGTCTATCTATCTATCTATCTATCTATCTATCTATCTATCTATCTATCTATCTATCTATCTATCTATCTATCTATCTATCTATCTATCTATCTATCTATCTATCTATCTATCTATCTATCTATCTATCTATCTATCTATCACCTAAAACAAGCTTCTAGCAACATTAACATGCTGTGTCTAGCTGACATTGATGTGTGGTTCATATGACACATTGTTAATGTTAGCTCATTAAATAACAGCGATTAACAAGCGCAGTTGTACCTTATCGCCACCACTCATATTTTGTGTAGGTACTGTAGTTTAAGACCATGTAACCTAGTAAGAAAGGGGAAATACTTAGTGAATGTACAAAGCAAGTATTAGCCAACCAAACTACTGTCTGCAACGAATGCCCAGTGTGAACAAAATGCATCTTTACCTAACTGTTGTTTTGCAGCACAGGAAGTCGTAAAGAAATAACGGCAACAGGAATGTGCAACATTGTGGTGTTGTGGTGTTACGATAGGATGGAGGTTTGTGGGTATGTTTCAGTATTGCAAAAAATGATATGACCAGTGTGAGATTATTATGACTTCAGGATGTGAAGGAACAATCTATGGAAGGATATGCTATAATATATTATAGCTAGAGGCATCATGCATTATGTATTTCAAACTTATAATCAGCCATGGCACATAGCATTACACACTACACTCCTATTAATTATTTAATTTCTTGCTAGATCCATGCTAGACACAATGACAGGAGAAGATTGTGCTTCCGGGTACATGACAGAGGAAACAACAGCTGAGAAGGATGATGAAATAAATACTATATGTGGCAGAAATGGAATGGAATGTTGAAAAGGCTGCTACAAACTTTAATTACTTTGCCCGCCTCAGTTCAAAGATCTTGATCTTTTTTTTCTGCTATCATCTCCAACAGTCCTCCAGAGACAGAGTGCATTGTGAATATGGATAAAGTGATTGGAAGGCATGGCCTTAGCTATCAATGATACAAAGATGAAGCTACCAGTACTCTACAAGACAACACTCCTGACCTGATCTACTTGTTGCTCCTCACCTGCTGGCACCAATATCTACATGAATATTTTGAAAAGAGTAAGAAGCAGCTCACCATGCCAGTATCAGCACTTTCTGCTTGCATGCCATCATAGATTTAAGGATAAAGATTGTTTATTGCTCAAAATGAGATTTATTTTTTGTTATCTATTATTAATTTAATTTGTTTTAAACTTTTCCTTTGGACATCCTGTAAAGCACATTGAGCTACATCCTGTATATGATAATACGTTATAGACATGTTGTTGTTGTTGAGATACTTACTGTAGTATCTCCTAATTACTGTTCTGTCTTGTGTCATGTTGAATAGTCTCATCTAGAACTTTTGTCTGTTGGTTTATCGCTACTTTTCTGTCATCCACAAGATTTCACAGAAAAGAAGAACAACAAAATTTGTGAACTTCTAAATACCAATGAAAAACTGAAGGTTTTGAAAAAACAGATTCTAAAGCTTTGTACTAACTAAAGGCACGTTAATGCCCTTAAACTACAGCACTTTATAACAGAGAGTTCTGAGCTGGCTTCCACTTTCAGCAATTGCCTGCTAGTTTCATCCACACCCTAGCAGCACCTAAAGTCGACAAACATCTGTTTTAAACCTGTACCCATACATGACAGAGTGTGGGAGCACCAACAAAAAAGGAGGTATCCACCTGAAGCTCTGGGGTGTGAGTTCAGGACATTGTTAAAAAAAGCTCTGTCTGTCCATAAAGATGTTGGAGCTGTGGTTTTCGATGTCGGAACTAAAGACTTTCGCAGTTGCCAATCAGAGGTGTTGAAGGAGCTGGAGGAAGACTTCAGATCGCTGCTGCACATCACTCAAGATGGGAAATTTTTTTCCTCAACACATGGTTGAAGACCTTCTGTACTGAGTATGGCTTTGCCTTTGTCAGCAATATTAATTTGTTCTGGGAGCGACAGAGGTTTTTTAGAAAAGAGTAGCTGCATCTGAACATGTTGAATGATTATTTAAACAAATATTTTATTCTTGATAAGTTTCAGTTAGGTTTAACAACAAATAATACAACTGAAACTGCACTGGTTAAAGTAGCAAATGACTTCTGGATTATTGCAGATATAGGCCACATATTTGTTCTCTTAGACCTGTGTGCAGTATTTAACATCATAGACCACAGTATTCTTATAAATCGGCTTAGTCAAAGGGTAGGCCTCTCGTGGCACTGTCTTAAATTGGGGTTCATAGTTATTTAACACATAGAAAATTCTTTGTTAGTTGTGGTGATTGTAGTTCAAGGATCCATGATATTGTATACGGCATACCACAAAGATTTATTCTGGACCCACTGTGATTTTCAATTTACATGCTACCATTCAGTCAGATTATATCAAAATACAAGGTGAAATACCACAGCTATGCAGATGACATACAGTTTTATTTATCCATAGCACCAGATGACCCTGTCTCTCTGGACTCTCTAAGCCAATGTCTGTCTTGTAATTTGGAATGGTAGAAATTTTCTCAAGCTAAAAAAGAAAAAATGAAGCTGTTATTCATGAATGGAAATGGAAATAGGAAATAGTGAGGATATTAGAAATAAACTTGACTCCGCTGCATTAGTGAAGACAGAAGTAGAGAATTTAGGTGTAATCATAAACTTTAAATTGCATATTAACCATGTTACTAGGACTGCAATCTTCCACTTAAGGAATCTTGCAAAAGTCAGACCTCTTGTAACACTGTAAGATGCTGAGAAATTAATTCACTCTTTATTTCTATTTCGCTAGATTACTGTAATGGTCTACCTAAGAAAGACATCAATCAGAATGTAGCAGCTAGAATCTTAACCAGAAAAAGAAAATCAGAGGACTTCGCAGTTTTAGCTTTGTTACATTTGTTAACTATGTCCTTTTGAATTAACTTTAAAATACTACTAGCGGCGTGTAAAGACTTAAATAATTCTGCCCTTTCATATATCTTGGTAGGTGCATTGGTGATCCTAAATGGTCCCTAGTGTGTGCTTGCTGTGTGTGTGTGTGTGTGCGCCCTGCGGTGGGTTGGCGCCCTGTCTGGGGTTTGTTTCCTGCCTTGCGTCCTGTGTTGGCTGGGATTGGCTCCAGCAGACCCACGTGACCCTGTAGTTAGGATATAGCAGGTTGGATGATGGATGGATGGATAAATAAATAAATAACATTTGTGTTAGGTAAAATGCCCATTGGGGACTGGGTGGTCTTTTTGTCTGGACCCCCTACAGATTTTGTTTTTTTCTCCATCTTAACTGGAGGTTATTTTGTTGCTTTTTTTTTTGTCCACCCTGGTCATCTGAAATTATAATTCGACTGTCATTTAGAAACTTAAAAAATAATTCTATATTTAAGGACTCTACTTCACTTAATTATACAGTACATCTGTAGCTGCTGAAATATAAGGTGTTATCAGGCACGGGTAAAACGCATGTCAAAAGAATTCTCAAAGTCCAAAAGTTCGTTTTAAAAGTATTTAGTGAAAGTTAAAGGCAAATAATCCATACAAGAATAAAAGGAAAAATAGTTACATAAGAATAAAAGGCAAAAAAAGGGTAAAATGTATCTTCTATAAACTTAGCTTTTCTTGAAAGAACTTTAGTTATTTCACTACTTAAAGATTCTTAATTTCTTCTTCTGTACGCCTTAGTGTACAGTACGGTACTTAAGTAAATAAGTTTTCTTTATGTGTTATTTCTCACATTCAAAGAGCCCATAGGCCATCAAGCATGGTCACGTGCATAAGCACGAACACGAGCGCGAGTATGGTCACGGTTAAAAACCGTATGCCTATACACCTTATACAAGGCAAGGCTGTCACTAACAGAACAACAATATTTACTTGAAGCCGTTAGAAAAGACAAGAATGTACCAATAGAAATCTATTTATGAGGGTTATAGGGACCTCCCATAGATTATGCATTGTCATCCAATAAATATTCATAAATTTTATAGAACTAGGAAAATGATTCTTACAACATCTTTCATACATAAGTGTGCATTATTTATCATTTGTATACTTTTTACTCATTATTATCTAAATTTAATTTGTTTTTCCTTGCATTGTAACTATTTCTTTGCCATGTTGTGAAGCACTTTGAGCTTCATCCTATGTATTAAAATGTGCTTTAGAAATAAATGTCGCTGTTGTTGTTCATCCTAATTCCATTTGTTCATCCTACGAGGTGTGATCAAAAAATATGGTGAATGTTTTAAAAAAGAAACGTTTATTGCAGTAAAAGATTTATAACTACTAGTCACCCTCAAACTACTCTCCTCCACTTTGAATGCACTTATCCCATCGCACCTGCCACTTTGTGAAGCAGTTCTGGAAGTTTTCTTTCCAGTGTGTCTTTAGATGGGCTGTCGCGGCTGCCTGGATGTTCTCAATGGATTGAAATCGTTTGCCTTTCATGGTTATTTTCAAATTAGGGAACAGCTAGAAGTTGCACAGTGCCATATCCGGGGAATAAGGTGGATGCGGACACAGCGTAATGTTTTAATTCGACAGAAATTATCGTACTAGAAGGAATGTGTGACAAGGAGCGTTGTTATGATGAAAAATGAAACTGCTTGAACATTTTCCTCAGTTATTGATGTTGAAGGACGTCCTGATCTTTTCTAGTCTTCAACAGAGTCAGATTTTTTACGAAATTGATCAAACCGTAACCAACTGTTGACACTTGTAAACAGTCTTAATTGTCACCATAAACCGATTTTAACATCTGATTGGTTTCCTGAGCTTTTTGCAATTTGAAGCAAAATTTCATTATTAATGACAAACTTGAAAAATACACTTGAACTCAACAGTGGCTCACAAACGAATGACAGTATCAAACAAGTTGAAACTTGTCACAAACTAGGCTCTAGGATGGACATGTCAGAACCTCCATTGAAATGTTTTGCGTTGCTCTTGGATGGTGCTCTGCATCAACATTCACCATACTATTTGATCACACCTCGTATGCTATCACTACCAAAAGAGTTCCCAGGATCTTAGGGTACATAGTGAGGTTATCCCTTGATTGAATAGATCCATCCATTATCCAACCCACTACATCCTAACTACAGGGTCACGGGGGTTTGCTGGAGTCAATCCCAGGGCGCAAGGCAGGAAACAAACCCCAGGCAGGGCTCAAGCCCACTGCAGGATGCGCACACACACACACCAAGCACACACTAGGGACAATTTAGAATCGCCAATGCACCTAACCTGCATGTCTTTGGACTGTGGGAGTAAACCGAAGCACCCGGAGGAAGCCCACGCAGACATAGGGAGAACATGCAAACTCCACGCAGGGTTAACCCGGGACGCAAACCCGGGTCTCCTAACTGTGAGGCAGCAGCGCTACCCACTGCGCCACCGTGCCGCCCTGATTGAATAGATGCACCTCTTAAATTAATATTCATCTCTCTTTTCTTTCCATTTTCATCTTTCAGGAATTGCAATCCAGTTATTCTACCATCAGGTCTTCATAAAATAGTTCATCTTTCCAGAACAGTTAATTTACATGTACATTTTTTTCTGAGGATCAGAGTAACACACGCTCACCAGAGACTTTATTAGGTATATCTGGCTAGTCAGATTTGTCGGCTGCACATCCATGATGCAAATATCCTGTTCCACCACATCCCAAAGGTGCTCTATTGGATTGAGATCTGTTGAGTGAGATGATTTGAGCTTTGTGACATGGCGTGTTGTCCTGTTGAAAGTAGCCATCAGAAGATGAGTACTGCAGTCGTAAAGGAATGGACATGGTCAGCAACAATACTTAGGAGGTGGTATTTAAATCATGCTCAATTGGTACTAAGGGGCCCAAGTGTGCCAAGAAAATATTCCTCACACCATTACACCACCACCACCAGCCAGAACCATTGATACAAGGCAGGATGGATCCATGCTTTCATGTTGTTGACACCGAATTCTGATCTTACCATTCGAATGTTGCAGCAGAAATAAAGACTCATCACTGCCAGCAACATTTTTCCAATCTTTTGTTGTCCAGTTTTGGTGAGCCCATGTGAATTACAGCCTCAGTTGCCTGTTCTTAGCTGACAGTAATGGCACCTAGTGTGGTCTCCTGCTGTTGCAGCCTATCAGCTTCGACGTGTTATGAGTTCAGAGATGCTATTCTGCATACATTGGTTGTAATGAGTGGTTATTTGAGTTACTGTTGCCTTTCTATCAGCTCGATCCTGTCTGGCCATTCTCCACTCACCTCTGGCAACAACAAATCATTTTTTCCCAGGGAACTGCCGCTCACTGGATATTTTCCCTTTTTCAGACCATTCTCTGTAAACCCTAGAGATGGTGGTGCATGAAACTCCCAGCATATCAGCAGTTTCTGAAATACTCAAACTAGCCTGTCTGGCACCAACAACCATGCCACGTTCAAAGTCATTTAAGTCACCTTTCTTCCCAATTCTGATGCTTGGTTAGAACTTCAGCAGATCATTTTGACATTGTCTATATGCCTAAATGCATTGAGTTGCTGCCATGTGATTGGCTGATTAGACAGTTGCGTTAATGAACAGTTATACAGGTGTACCTAATAAAGTGGCCGGTGAGTGTGTGTTTCAGAAATTAGTAGTCAGTGCTTTTGTATTATGAAATTTTTATAGCAATGTCCATTCATCCTGAAAATAAAACAATGAAAGGGGGACATTGGTTAATAACTGAGAACTGATCAGTAAAATCAATTTAAAAGTTGAATGGCACAGTTAAATGGTGTTTGCAAGTTCTCTCTATGACTTCCTTCTCCAGACATGTAATGTAATTTTCTAACCTGCCTCGTCCAAAGTAGCGTTACTCTGGGGCTGGAGCCAATCCCAGCATAAGGGCACAAGGCAGGAACAAAATGTGGTCAGGGCACCAGTCCATCATAGGGCTAACACACACACAGACAAGCATCAGGGTCAATTTAGTGTCACCAGTTCACCTAACCTGCATGTCTTTGGACAGTGTAAGGAAACTCACACAGTCACAGGGACATCATGCAAACTCCACAAGGAGAGGACCCAGCATGTGAACTCTGCTCTCCTTAATGCGAGGTAGCAGTGCTACCACTGCACCACCATTCTGCCAACCTCTGAACATTAATGAATATATTTGAGAATTGTGATAATTGCTTTTTGACAAATTTGATTTTTCTACCTTTAAACATGAAATGTAAACTTGTGTAGTAAACAAAGAAAGTATCTGGAGAAAGCCCGTAATATCTAAATACAAAGAAACCAACCTGGCTGGTATCTGAACCATGATCTGAAGAAGCAGATGTGTCCACTGAGCTATTTCCTATTTGTTTAGATACAGTAACTCCAGTATACTTACTTAAAAATATATATTATGACAAAATAATATTTAATATCAAGGTACAGTGTGGTTTTGTTTTATTTCTACTGTTAATATAACAACGGTTTTATAAAAAAAAAAAAAGAAGAAATACAGAACCATATTTTTTGTGGTACAAATATCTGGATGTATAATTTCCTGTTATTCATTTAAATAGGAAGTTTAAACCACACTTCGGTTACATGTTCTTTGGCTTTTAAAGAACCGTTAAGGATGTCTGTCACTGTCTGCCTCAGCTCAATGAATTATAACTGATTTCTGCATTGAAAATGGCTAATTATGATGCTGGCAAGCAAAAGTGTAGTATCTTTTCTCATACGAATGATTTTGGCTCCCTCTGGTGTTTCCTGTAATTTAAGAGTTATTTATTTATTTATTTTTATTTATTTTTTGCTGTAAAACTCCTTTTCCCAATTCAGTAAGTTATGGTAAAATAAAATTATAAAACAAATATAAAAGTTAACATAATCAGAACTAAAAGTGATCCTGTATATCAGTGAAACATTTAGAATATGTAATCATAAACCACACTTAAACCCCTTTAATACTACTCTCTTGAGGAACAGAGAAAACTATATCAATGTATGAACATTATGGAACAGACTGAATTGACTGACCTTAGCAGGACTAGTGTCCAGAGTTGGGGTTACTCTCCTCAGACAGCAAAATGGCTGCGCAAGGGCCTATTAGAAATGTGTCCCAGCTGAGTGTATTGCAATCCCTGGACTCCATCCAGTAGCCTTGCATCATACAGCTCATTACCTACTGTATATGTTTAGAAGGAACCCTGAAAATAATTGAGGTTAATGGGGAGTGGGATGCAGGTGTTGGCTGGGTGTCATGATTTGGATTTCACTGTAAATTTTGACTTATTGACCAATATTTTCAACTCCTTCTTCGTCTTCTTTCGGCTGCTCCCATTAGGGGTTGCCACAGCGGATTATCTTTTCCCATATCTTCCTGTCCTCTGCATCTTCCATCACCTGCATGTCCTCTTCCTCCACATTCATAAACCTTCTCTTAGGCCTTCCTTTTTCCTCTTGCCTGGCAGCTCCATCCTTAGCATCCTTTTCCCAGTATACCCAACATCTCTTCTCTGTACATGTCCAAACCAACGCAGTCTTGCCTCAATGACTTTGTCTCCAAATCGTCCAACCTGAACTGACCCTCTAATGTACTCATTCCTAATCCTATCCATCTTTGTCACACTCAATGCAAGTTTTACCATCATTAAGACCTCACCACTGTTACACGTCCCTCGTATATATCCTGTACCACTCTCACATACATCTCCGCCACTCCTGCCTTCCTCATACAATACCATAACTCCTCTTGAGGCACCTTGTCATAGGCTTTCTCCAGGTCCATAAAGACACAATACAACTCAACCTAGCTTCCACTACTCTGTCCCATAACTGTAGTTACCACAGCTCTGCACATCCCCTCCCCACCAGTACTCCTTCTCCACTCCTCAGGCATCCTCTCACTTTCCAAGATTTTATTAAACAATCTGGTTAAAAACTCCACTGCCATCTCTCCTAAACACCTCTATGCTTCAACAAGTATGTCATCTGGACCAATAGTCTTTCCATTCTTCATCCTCTTCATAGCTGTCCTTACTTCCTCCTTGCTAATCCATTGCACTTCCTGATTCACTATTGCCACATCATCCAACCTTCTCTCTCTCTCTCTCTCCCTCATTCATCAGCCTCTCAAAGTACTCTTTCCATCTGCTCAACAAACTCTCCTCACTTGTGAGTATGTTTCCATCTTTATCCTTAACATGGAAGGACCAGTAGAGGAACAATACCTCCCCCGGGACACAAGAGGGCAGCCGCCCAGGTTTACATCGGGGCCATGGGATCAGAGTTTAGAAGCTCAACCCTATTGGGGCCCATGACCACCACCAGGGGGGCCCAGTGGATTACAGAACCTTGGATTGCAGCACTTCTGCCACACTAGGAAGTGCTGCTAGAAGATCGTCATGGAGCATCTGGAGCACATCCTGGGCATTATAAAAGGGGCTGCCTCACTCCATTAGAGGAGCTGGAGTCGGGAGGCAGAGGACAGAGCTTGCGAGGAGAGGAGAAGAGGCGGCAGAAGTAAAAGAAAAAAGGACTATTGTGAGTTAGTTGTGGATGTTTGGGATTACTGTGTATTATTTGCTGTAAAGGAAGAACAGAAAATTAAACATGTGTGATTTTTGGACTTCTGTGGTCTGTCTATCTGTGTGTCAGGGCTGATTCTCTACAGACCCTAACCTGTTGCACATCTTTCCTAGTTCGGTCTAGCCAATCAGTACAGGTCCTTTTCCCTCTCTTTTGTGTCCAACCTCATGCAACTCATCATACACCTTTTCTCTAGCCTTCGGCACCTCTCTCTTCACCTTACACCTTATCTCCTTGTACTTCTGTCTACTTTCTGCATCTCTCTGACTATCCCACTTCTTTTTTGCCAACCTCTTCCTATGTATACTCTCCTGTACTTCCCCATTCCACCACCAGGTTTCATTTTCCTCCTTCCTCTGTCCAGATGTCATGCCAAGCACCCTTCTTGCTTTCACCCTTACTAATTGTGCTGTAGTTGCCCAGCTGTCTGGCAACTCTTCACTGCCACCCAGTGCCTGTCTTACCTCCTCCCTAAAGTACTAGGGTGTTGTACCGTGTTAGCCATTATGAATGTAGAGAAAAGCCAAGCAAAATGACACCTTTTATTGGCTAACTAAAAAGATTACAATATGCAAGCTTTCGAGGCAACTCAGGCCCCTTCTTCAGGCAAGATGTAATCACATGTAATTGATGTAATTACATCTTGCCTGAAGAAGGGGCCTGAGTTGCTTTGAAAGCTTGCATATTTTAATCTTTTTAGTTAGCCAATAAAAGGTGTCATTTTGCTTGGCTTTTCTCCTCCCTAAACTCAACCTTGCAGTCTTCCTTTTTCAACTTCTACCATTTGATCCTTGGCTCTGCCCTCACTCTCCTCCTCTTTTTGATCTCCAATGTCATTCTACAGACCACCATCCTATGCTGCTTAACTACACTTTCCCCTGGTACCACTTTGCAGTCTTCAATCTCCTTCTGATTGAACCTCCTGCATAGGATATAATCTACCTGTCTGCATCTTCCTCCACTCTTGTACATCACCCAATGTTCCTTTCTCTTCTTAAAATACGTATTCACCACAGCCATGTCCATCCTTTTTGCAAAATCCACTATCATCGGACATTCTTCGTTCCTCTCCTTGACACTATACCCACCCATCACCTCCTCGTCTCCTCTGTTCCCTTCATCAACATGTCCATTGAAATCTGCTCCAATCACCACTCTCTGTCCCTTGGGTACACTGTTCATCACTTCATCCAACTCACTGCAGAAATCTTCTTTCTCATTACACGCAAACCCAACTTGCAGGGCATACAGTATGTTTTCACCTCCAAAACACTCTTGACATACTGTTCCTTCAGAATAACCCCTACCCAATTTCTTCTCACATTCACACCATGAGAGACCAATCTGACTCCACCTCCGATCCACCTGGCCTTACTCCCCTACCATTTAGTCTCTTGCACGCACAATATATCAAGCTTCCTTCTATCCATCATATCTGCTAACTCTCTCCCCTTACCAGTCATACTGCCAACATTCAAAGTTCCTACCCTCAGGTCCACTCTGTTTACCTTCCATCTCTCCTCCTGCCTCCAGACACATCTTCCCCATCTTCTTCTCCTGAAAAAGAATTCTTTGCTGTTATGCTTCTCGCATAACATTTGGTTTGACCTCTTTGCCTGTTTCCTTAGCTTCAATTCTTGTCTTTTATTTGTTTTGGTTTAATTTTTAACATGCTTCTCCCAGTTAACTCAGTAAAAAGTCACATATCTGTTCCTCAGCAGGATATTAGGTCTTCATCCTATGAAGCCGGTGTTTTTTTCTAAATACAAAATGACCCGTGTGAGTGTTTATGTATGTAGGCCCCTGCCCGAAAATAAATCTGAGTAGAGAGAATAACATTCTATGTGGATGAAACAGAGACATTTTTTTCCTCTCTGCCCTTAATTTAAATCCAGTCTTGTCATCCTTGACACAGCTCTTGGTCAAGCAGACTCAGCCCCCATTCCAGTCCAGTTGCGGACTGTTCATGTCCTGTCATTCATTTTCTCCAGTTTCAAATGGTTCACAAATATAGTCATTTATATTCCATTTATTCTGGAACAGAGTAGCAGGGGGTGCTAGAGCCTATCCCAGCTTGCATAGGGCGCAAGGCAAGAACAAACCCCGGACAGGGTATTGGCCCATCGCAGGGCGAACACACACATGCACACACCAAACACACGCTACAGCCAGTTTTAGTATCCCCAACCCACCTAATCTGTATAGTCTTTGGACTGTGAAAGGAAACTGGATCACCCAGAGGAAACCCCTGTAGACACAGGGAGAACATGCAAACTCCACTCAGGGAGGACCTGGGACTCCTTACTTTGAGGCAACAGCACTACCACTGCACAAATACAGTTTCAGACAAATAAGAAGGAAAGGATATACAAGTAATTAAACCTTTTCACGCCCTGCTTCTCCCTCAGAGTCATAGATTTACTTGACCCTTCCAGTCCAAGAAGGCTCATAGAATGTCAGGCATTCCTCCACAGATGGTCCACTCTGATGAACTCTCCCACTCCATGTCACAGAAGAGCAGGGGCCTCATGTATAAACGATGCGTATGCACAAAAATGTTGCTTACACTCGTTTCCACGCTCACATCGCAATGTATAAAAACTAAACTTGGCGTAAAGCCACACACATTCTCACGCCAGGTCAAACCATAGCGTACGCAAGTTTTCAGCTCAGTTTTTCAAACTGGCGGCACCCAGCGTCAAAGCAGTGCTACTGTTCCTGTGTGGTTTCCCTTTATTTATTTGATTCACATCCCTGACGCGGCTTTATCAAATTCACTGAAATTTGTTTTTTAGTGTAAGACATCTAATTGTAATCAACCCGTAACAATATAATGATGCACTGAATGGCCAAACTATTCCAAATACCTTAACTGCTTTAGCGTTGTTACTCTCAGTGCACCTGTATATTAACCCATTGTATCTGAGTGAGGAATCACAACTATACAGCTGCTGATAGGAAAGCTCTATGGCAGATTGTGTCAAGTATGGAGAGAATTGTCAGGGTACAGAATCTAGCACACACTGCCTCAGCCATGGGCACGGCCTATTTGAACTACTCCCATCGGCAAACGCTTCAGAGCCTTTCCTGTATGAACCTCGTGATTCAGAAACAGTTTCATCCCAAGAGCTCTAAACGCACTCAATCAGTCCATCAAGTGCTCCTGGTAGAACTGTTTGTACTTTTAATTGTTGTTGTTATTTTACCATTTTATAGGAAAATAAGTTTATGGAGAATTGAATCTCACTGTGCCATACAATAACAAGAAAGGAATTCAAATCAATTCAACAGAAGAGAGCGCATATTTACAGATGATGATGACTGGCGTCTAAGTTGATTTAGATTTTCAAGAGCTATCTTCTTGGAGTTCTGGGTATCATTTTTAAGATGAAATGCATTAAAGTATGTATATTACATTATACAGATACATTGTTCATTTCATTTAAATAATGATATTGTTATTTTTTTTTTGGATTTTATTAAAGTCACACAACATTCCATACAAATAAATCGATTTTTACAAACATAAGATCGAAAACAAATCAACCCCCACCCCTGAGAAAGAGAGCTAAGCCAGCAGAGTAAAACTTAAAGCTAGTAAAAATAAGTAAGTAGATGAATTAATAAGTGAATAATGATAAATGGGGGCGGCACGGTGGCGCAGCGGGTAGTGCTGCTGCCTCGCAGTTGGGAGACCTGGGGACCTGCGTTTGCTTCCCGGGTCCTCCATGCGTGGAATTTGCATGTTCTCCCCGTGTCTGCGTGGGTTTCCTCCGGGCACTCCGGTTTCCTCCCACAGTCCAAAGACATGCTGGTTAGGTGGATTGGTTGTTCTAAATTGGCCCTAGTGTGTGCTTGGTGTGTGGGTGTGTTTGTGTGTGTCCTGCGGTGGGTTGGCACCCTGCCCAGGATTGGTTCCTGCCTTGTGCCCTGTGTTGGCTGGGATTGGCTCCAGCAGACCCCCATGACCCTGTGTTTGGATTCAGCGGGTTGGAAAATGGATGGATGGATAATGATAAATGGAGAAAAAAAAGATAAAAGGGGAGAGAACCTGCTTCCTCAGTGCTTTAAAAACTTATTCTAAAATAACATTGATTAGATCCTGCCAGGTTTTGAAAAAGTTCTGCACAGATCCTGTAAGTGTGAATTTGATTTTTTACAGTTTCAGATAGTATATATCATCAGTTACCCACTGACTTAGAATAGGAGAGTTAGGATTCTTCCAGTTGAGCAAGATAAGTCTACGTGCCAATAGTGTATGTAGTAAAGGCAATCACAGATTTTAAGATGAAGTTTATGATGTTCTACTTTAATGACAAAATAAACTACGTGATTAAAGTGGAAATTTCAAGATTAAAGTTGACATTTCGAGTTTTTTTTCCACTGTGTCCCTTTTTTTTCTTTTCTTTGTACCCTAATAAGCTTCCATATGACACTCAGATGGTGGGCTACAACTCGCAATGACTTTGATATCTGAATTCTTTTTTATTTCGGGCACTGTGTGACTTTCTGATCTTGAACTTTCGATCAGCTTCCTTTTGTTGGTTATACAACTGCTTAAACCAACAAATGGTATGTTTTTCATTACCTCCACTTGGCATTTGCTGAAATTCTTCTTTTTTTCCCCATGCTTTTGCCATTGTCTTTTCACAGAAAGCTGTACTTAAGGGAATATTTATATTGATTTGCATATTCAAAGAGGTGTAATTCTGCGAGGAGTCTGTGAGGGACGGCAGGCGTGTGCATGAGCGTTACTTTTCACACTGACTGGGATTTATGTAGCAGAAGAATGTGGAAGCTGGCTTACACACGGTTTTGTGCATCTGAATTTTTTTGGAAGCTGGCTTACACACGGTTTTGTGCATCTGAATTTTTTTGTGCGTATGCACATTCCAATTTTTGTTCGTACGCCATGTTTTAATGTGAATTCTACGCACAGTGCTATGCCCCAGATCACCTAACAATAGGTCTTATCTTATCTATTAGAGCAACAACTACTTTATCCAGCTTACTTGCAGTTTAAAATTGGATATTCAGATAAAAACTTTCCTGACTGTTTAAAAATGTATACTGTTAGGGATTAATAAAAATAAAAGAATATCAATCTATATGCTACATATTGTTCTCTGTTACAATGTGTCATTATGCAGTGTTAACTAAATATGAAAAATATAGTAGATTCTCATATTAGTGCTTAAAGTGACAGATGTTGACAAAGGGCAGCTGAACTGTACATTTGTTATAAGAATTCTGAAATAAGGCTATATCCCCATCTAGTGGCTCAAAGAAAACATTGAAATTTCATCAAAATTAGGTTGTGTGTTTTTAAATATATATATATATATATATATATATATATATATATATATATATATATATATATATATATATATATATATATATATATATATATTATACTATTCTACTATACTATAGTAGCACAGTAGAAATGTGTATTCTTTATACAGAATTTACAGCTTTTTAAGTTTGAAGTTTGAAGTTGAAAGGTAAAATAACATTGATATGAGTAATGGCAGCAAATGGCTTTGGTCATTAGGAAAATGTCAGAGTAAAATAAAAAAAAATGCCAGGTCAAAATCAATCTGACAATGGTCATACATTGATAACAGAAACTTTAAGTTAAAAAAAACATAAAATGTAGAAGAACAAATGAAGACAAAACATTTTCAAAAATTTTAAAGTCAAAATTAATCTATATATATAAAAATGGAATGGGTGGGTCGTCGGGTGGGCCTTTTTTTCATTCCGTCGTTTTTTCGACGTTTTGAAAATGTAGAATGATTATTTGATTTTTTTGTTTTTATTTGATCGTGTCTATGTAGCCGCCGTCGTAATAAAGTATCGCTAAAATCGTCATTTATCATAATTTATTTTTGACGTATAACGTCGCCGTCGTCGAGGTCAGTGATACCAGTGCAAAAAATCTGCTTACGGTTGAAAGACACGCCCTACTCACTGGACAGTTAAAAACACCAATCAAACTAACGATGACATCAAGTATTACCCAATCAAAAGTAGGAAAGGAGGCATCTTCATAAAATGCGTGTGGGATGATTTGCATGAGACGCTGCTTTAAAAAAAAAATGATAAAAAAAAATACGGGATAAATCCCGTCCAGTATTGATTCAAAACGGGACGCGCAATTTCATTCTCAAACGCGGCACGATTCCGTATTTTAAAGGACGGGTGGCAACCCTACAGTGCCAGGTAACCACCCATACAATCACATTGTGATTCAGACTAGGAATGCAATGAATGTAATTACCCCGATCTACATACAAGGCGAAAGTCTTGCAACATTCAAAGATGATGGTTTGGGATAAGTACACCATACAACATAAAAGAGCTTATGAAGCCTTGAACCGAAAAAAGCAACATCTCAGAGATCATAAAAAAAAAATAGGAGCTAATGTCGTTTTACTCGCTGTAGATTTTAGTCAAACATTACCAGTTATTTCACGAGGGAGACCAGCACATCAACTCAACGCGTGTTTAAAATCCATGCTTCTCCCACGCTCGGTTATATGTCGCGTGTTCTCGGGTAGGTGCACCAAAAAATGTATACATTTAAGCATGTAATAGGCAAACAAAAAATGAGGTATACCCAAAGGCACAGCAGTAGTACTTAATGTAACTTTACTTCTTAAATGTTAATGTTTTACTGTTTAATAATTTATACGCTTCTTATATGTTGTTCAAATTCTTTTATCAAAATACCACTGACAGCGCAATGCACGATAACATCGAGTGAATACACCATACGCATCCGCCCACGGCTGCCCTGCTGTGCGCAGATACGACTTGATTGTACAATAAAATAAAATAAAGATAAAAAGACTAAAACAATCATCACCCATAAAGCGGATAGTAGACGTGACGTACTATATGTGTACCACATTTCAAGTGTATAGGTGCAACGGTTTGCGAGCTACAGGTCATTTAAAATCCTGGACAGACACACAAATTGCCACGGTAGCAAATTACAGAAGAAGATTTTACTGTTTAATAATTTATATTTATATGAAATGTGCTTCTTATATATTACTTCATATTCTCATATGATAATGATGTTAATGTTTATATTGATTTCTGTGTTATTAAAACTGCATGTATGTGTGTATATGTATACGAGCTGTATATACCCGGCGTTGCCCGGGGCAGAAGTAACCTAATCGGTCAAACACTTACATATATACCAAAGTAAACCTAATCGGTCAAACAGTTACATATATAAAAAAAGCGAACCTAATCGGATAAACAGCTTCATATATACAGAAGCGAACCTAATCGGACAAACAGCTAATCTATATACATAAGCAAACCTAATTGGTCAAACAGTTACATAAATACAAAAGCAAACCTAATCGATGAAACAGCTTCATATATACAGAAGCGAACCTAATTGGTCAAACAGTTATGCATGTGCAGAATGATTTTACAAAGATTATGCGTGTTAACAATCATTAAAAAGAAAAGATTGAGGAACTCTTCTTCTATATGTGATAAAGCTGGATGAAGCTGACTTGACGAAGACGTAGGTGGCATAGATTGGTTTTTCTAAAACAGAAGAAAAAAATGAGTATCTATTATTATTTTAAATTAGAATGAAAATGAGAACCTTGATTAGAGATAGATTATCCGTATTAAAATATGTGCATGAATAAACTTTTGCTAACTCTCTAGCAAAAGTTTATTCATACAAATTGGCATGGGATGGCTTTGTGAAAAAGTAAAAATTAGATAAAAATAAATTGAGAATGCGTACTTCGATTTGACTGAGATTATCTATAATGATCAAAAAAAAGTTTACTATGTTTTTTTTTCCATACGGGAAGGATGTAAAACCTTACATAGGCATCCTTCAGCCCGTACTGAAGGGTAGTGTCAGATTCTTACTGACTAAAAAACACCCATTTTATTCCACAGCTACCCCAAAAACCACTATTAGGCATTACTTTGGGGTGGCAGTAGTTTAGTTATGAAACAGCTGGGTCCTGAAAAAAATCTGTCTTATTAGTGGCTTCATCACATATAGAAGAAGAGTTCCTCAATCTTTTCTTTTTAATGATTGTTAACACGCATAATGTTTGTAAAATCATTCTGCACATGCATAACTGTTTGACCAATTACGTTCACTTCTGTATATATGAAGCTGTTTGATCGATTAGGTTTGCTTTTGTATTTATGTAACTGTTTGACCAATTAGGTTTGCTTATGTATATAGATTAGCTGTTTGTCCGATTAGGTTCGCTTCTGTATATATGAAGCTGTTTGTCCGATTAGGTTCGGTTTTTTTATATATGTAACTGTTTGACCGATTACGTTTACTTTGGTATATATGTAAGTGTTTGACCGATTAGGTTACTTCTGCCCCGGCAACGCCGGGTATATACAGCTCGCAGATCATAAATGCCAAGTGAAAGACAAATAATCAACAATGAGTTTACGGCACTTCATATCTTTGGTGCCCTGAGCCTTAAGCTGTACTTAAAGGGCCAGAATTCAATGTAGCCTCTCTGTCACTCCTTTTCTAAAAGCAAAAAAAAAAAAAATGCCCCAGTTATATAAATGATTAACTATGCACTGGCCTTACAGTTGCTGTAGAAGTGTATATGCTCCCTTCCAAATCCTACTATCTTGCTTTGGAACAAATATCCTGACCCCAACATCTTGAGCTACTGACCCCAAGGGTCACATGGCACATGTCAGTGCACTTACTTCTCTTCCATGGCTTCACTAACTTTCTAAGAAGAGAGTTACATGGCCTTGGCATCTGCCTGATCACTTGCACGGATTCAAACAGTGCTTCAGTAAAGAACAGGATAAAACCAAAGGCATTTGCAGGCTGTGCAACTCAGAAGTTAAGTATTGTTGTAACACAACAAATTTGAGAAATTATTTATCCCGATGTCTCTCATAAACGTAATCTCGGTTGACATCCATATGAGTAGAGCCTAAACAATCAACACTGGAGACTGCATTTAGCACCAAGCTTAATAGCAGAATCTTTAGCAGTTTTTAAATCTATAACAAGGGCTTTCAACAAATGATGCAGGTTTTGGAACAGTGGTAATGCTATGCCAACCAGAAAGCAAATATGTACATAGGCTTTATGAAAATCTTGAGCAAAGCATCGCCACATCTCTCAGGTCAGTGAAAAGAGCAGCCCTAACCTGTGACAGCTGGAAATCCAGGGCAGCAGATTCCTACATGACTATCATATGTCACTACTTTAAAAGCAACTGTGCACCAGTGGCAGATATGCTGCAAACCTGAGCTGCTGAGATGGCTGGCTGTTGTTCCAAAAACCTTTCTAGCATTTTCTGTTCCATTGTGTGACCACATCAATCAAACGTATGTGTTGGAAAGTCCAGTAAACATTGCTTCTCTGTAAGCATGTGGCTAGCTGTACTGTTATAGTGGAAAAAGGTTGCAACATGCCTCATCTGGCCGCTCAAGCAAACAATTGTTGGAGTTTTCAGAGCAGTCTTTAATACCAAAGTGAGTGTGAGTGCAAAGCAGTCAACGTGAAGTAGCTCCATCAGCTGTAATGCACAGATCACATTAACGTTGTTGTCAGTCACGATGCCTGGTTCTCTGTCTTTTATGTTTTATTCATCCAATGCTGCTGTCAACAAGCATCAGCTCTAGATCCTCATTTTAAAAAGCTTCCTTTTTGTCAGAGGAGGTACTGTGAAGACACATTTTCTAGACTAATTAATGCGAATGAAGATAAGTGTAACTTGTAGAATTATAGAAAGGCAAGAGTCTTCCCACTGTATCTTTAATTTTGACTAATTCAAGATTATTTTAAATGTCCAATAGGGGAACAAATCTGGCTCTCAGTTAAGTTGAAGGGTTTCTACATGGAGATTCATAACACATGATTAGGTTACTGAATAACATATTTATTATTTAAGAAGCAATATCTGACTATTTTATAATAATATTATTCGCAAGATGATATAGATGTTTTATAAAGTAGATGCTATTGCATTGTATTAAAATAAGGAGCCCCCTATAATATGTGTGGATTCTGATATGGTGATACATACTGTATGTTTGTTAAATTATGGTGAAGTTTGAATGAGTGCAGTGCTAATTTTTTTTTAAGAGTAATATTTTGTTCCACATGTTGCAAATACTAAGTCACTATGTAGACACTGTCACACACATGTGCATAGTAGGCAGCTGAAGGGCTTAGAGATGAATGATAAAACATCTGCCCCCGGGCGCTGTGCACTGATGCTCTTTCTAAGTTCCCTGCAGGCCTTTCCCGGGAAATCCCACCAGGAGCCACCGCCTCGACTTGGGACACATCACTTCCAGTCCCGGCCCCGAGGATGACATCATTTCCCCCAAACTTCCTATAAAGCCTCACACCTTTTCCCTGGAAGTCAGTTCTGTTTTGGACTCTGTCTTGTAAACTTGACTCAACTACGAATCATTTAGTTTTGCAGCCAGGATACTGAATTATACGGGTATGGCTGTCCCAAACCTTGCCATGTCTCTTATCTCTTCTTCTCACAACACCCTTCAAATAAAGTATTACGGAAATGTGTTACATTATATTAATGTTCTCTATACATGGTTAAGCAATCTCTAAAAAAGCCAGCACTTCAAATATATCAGTGCATGCTAATTCATTCAAGATAAAATCGATGGCAAATTGAATCAGTACATTGTGAATCAAAATTGAATCGAATCGGAACATCAGTGCTAATACCCAGCCCTAATATTTAGTGCTATTTTATAAAATCACTGATTTGTGTGTGTGTGTGTGTTTTCTCAAGGTTATAAGTGAGCTTAGAGCTTATAAAAAAAGTTGATGGATGGATAGTAAATGATCACAAAGGTATTGAAAAATCCCCTTCTGGTTTGGAAAAATGTTCATTTAAGTGCACACTAACCATTATCCTTTTAGCAGGCATGTAAAAAAATATTTTAGTGAAAGACCAAATCCCAGGGTATCTGTAGTTGTAACTGACTTGACCAGGGAGTTAGAGAAAGAGACACTTGCACAAAAGATTTTGATTACTAGAAGTGGCAGCAATTGAAAGTTCAGTGTGATTGAGATACTAAAGCAAAGTTTAATGAATAAAAAGCAAAAATGTGAATATGCACAGAATTTATATGCATTGAAATAAATGCGTGTAGTGATGATAGAGAGAAAGAAAAACAAACTATCTTCCTCGTCCTTCAATGGGATCAATTCAGGAAGGATCTTCCACACGGAAATTTAAAAAGAAAAACAGTTAAACAAACTTTGAAAAATGAAGAACAGGCACATAAACCTAGATACTACCACAAATTCTTAATTAACCTGAGATTCTGTTATATAGAAAGGACAATATTCGTCACTGATTCTAAATGTTCTGCAGCTTTGAACTTAAACACTAACTGGTCAAAAGATTACCTGTGGTGTGTGCTTTTACATTTTATTTGCAGAGCAAGTTTTTCCTGGCCAAACGTAGCTCATGTCTACTACCTTCAGCCAGTCACCAAAGATGTTTAGGTGCTTACTTCACGTTGCAGTCTAGGCAGGTGAATTCTTTCTATATCTTCCTTTCAAACCTTTATCTTACTTATGGCTTCATATACAACTGAAAAACATGTGCTCTCCTTGCTAGCAACTACGCAGATGTCCTTTTACCTGTCACTGCTTTTATGGCTCTGTAGGCCAGGACATACAAAAACCCTCTAAATGCACTCATTCTGCTGCTTAGCCATTTCTTCCTGGAGCACTTCTTAGCACTGCTTCATATGACCACTGCCTTCTAACTATAGCATTTACCAAAAGGGAAATAAGGCTCTAAATAGTTATATAACTTAAAGCAGTGGTTCCCAATCTCTTCTAATGTTTGCTCTGCATTCCTAGCAAATGTTTAATTTATGTTCGCACTCCCTACACCAATTTCATTTTTCTAATTTTTGAACCACATATAGTACTGTGGGTGAACAGTAAAATAAAATAAAAAAATAAAATAAAATTTAAATATAAATTCAGCAATTTACCTTTATACCTAAATCTTATGTGTCCCCCATGAAGCTTAGACATAATCTCAGGTTTGCGGTATGAAGGAAATGACACATAAAAATGATTTAGGTGCTTGAAGGACTGGAGACCAATTGGCCCCACTAAGCAATAAAACAGACACAACTAGTTTTGTACCCCAATAACAACTGCACTGCAGTTCAAAAACAGATGTGCTGCAGGAGAGAAGGACTGAGTGTAAGCAGCAGGTATTACATCCAATTCAGTCTCCCTTGTCTCATTACCCACTCCAAAATTGCCAATCAAACCTTGAAATCAGTGACGTTTCATAATCAGGGCTTGCACAGAAATCAATACTACACATTCTGTACTAATCATTGCAAGGTCCAAATTCAATTCTCTTAATGTCATCTTGCACCTCCGGTAGGGAACCCCTGATTTAAAGTAAATTAAAAAGCTTGACACATCCCATCACACATTCAGCCACTTGAATTTATGAATTGATTTGAAGGTCAGAAAAACTAAACACTTGAGTCAGAAAATGTAACAGGCCTAACCCTAAGAAAGGATCCTAAAATGCAACCCTAAATGGATTGTGCAATCATTTTTAGTCCTCAGTCTGTACAATCAATGTGGGTACTTTCTAACCAACTCAAGGTAGAATAACCACAGAACTGAACACAAAATAAAGAAAATGGCCTAACAACAGTAAGGCAAGAGGAGTACAGAAACAAAAGGTGATTATAATGCAAGAAATTAGATTTAATTAGATTATAATTTTTGTTCCCAAGGAGAAATTAATATTATACAGAAGCTCCCAAAATAAATAAAGAAATAAATATAATAAAAACAAACATCACCCAATAAAAGAAACACATAAAAAATGTCTGGTTTAGATAACAGAGAGACGCTGCTGTCAATAACAGGCTTGTAGATGGAAGTAAAATGAGGTCAGACCTGCTCAGATTATGTTTAAAGTCATTAATATTTGGATAGTGCAGGTCCAGCTTGCAGTGTCCAGGAATGGAACATGCTTAATAGACACTTCCTTTCTTGTTTGAAGTCATCAGCATTCAGAATGATTCATCATTAAGATATTGGTACAGAGTGAATCACTTCTGTTGCAGAGTCAGCCTGGATGATATAATTTACTTTCATGGACAGTGATGTGGACAAATTCAGTCTGCAATTCAATGTCTGGGTCACACATTTTAGTTTTAATTGTACTGTGCTCCCTTTTTTACCATTGCACATTCATAAAAAGCTTCAGTCCCCATCCTGCTTTTTCCACCCAGTCTGCTGAAACCTATCCAGCATTAATGTATTATCTGAAATAACAGGTCTTATCTTCAATACCCAAATATCACAGTACCTGAACTTGCCATAATTTGCTATGAGATATAACAGTTCAAACAACTTATATGAAAGCAATCAAACATTTCTCATTATATGAAGTCAGACCTGTCCTTTCCACCTTAATTTTATTCCCACTCTGGATCTTCGCTTGTTCCATCTCCAGATGAACTTGCAACTTTTATCCTTGATCTGGATATTTGCCCTTTCACCCCTTTCATTTTCAGACAAGTAGCTCTTCATATAGGGCATAACAGGGCACTTTAGGTGCCACTGATCACAGCGCTACCAGGTGAATGCATGCATGTTTGATATATCCCATGTTCAACATGTGACATTTCTCAAGTTTACAGAGGCAGTTGAGGTAGGTCAGTGCATGGGTCTGTGGTGATAGCAGTATCTCATCAGTTTAGTTTAAAAAGTCATTCAAAAATGTATGGTCATAAGCCAGAGGCCAAATCTTAACGTTACTAATTAATAAAATTAATCTATTACATTAAAAACATTATTAATTCTAAATAAAAATGGGAAAGAGAGCTTCTGTAAAGGCTGCTGCATGGAATGGAACCTGGAAGTGAATCATCAGCAGTTTGATCAATGATAACAGTCAAATTCTGTTATGAATCGAGAAAGCATTATGTGGAATAGTTTGAATAAAGTATCTGTTGTAAATAAGTGCATTATTATAGAAGGACAAGCCAGTATGGCTTATCTGTTAAAGAGCTAGACCTGTCTTTGACCTTCTGTATGACGCAGAACAAGAAACATAGCCTGTGTTTACTTCAATGATGAGAAAAATTTGTAGAGAACTCTGCAATATACACAAACTACCTTAAGAACTATAGAAAAGGTTTACAAAGACTGGTATTTCAAACAGTGAAATCCACAATTACCCACAGTACCACTCACATGGGGATTACATTAATGTGTTAATCATTCCATGAATTTAGAAAATAAAAATCTAATGGAAGCCTAATTAAAAGATATATTCAAGTTATTTCAAATGCAAAAAATTGTTGATCATCAAGTGAGAATGTCATTTTTGCTAACAGGCTTGTACCATCCAGTTAACATTTAAACCTTATGGTTTAATGAGTGTGACCTGTATCATAGATTCAAAGTCATCCAGGCTCTGCAACATACATCAAGATCTCATGGTCATTAATATCATCGACCTTCATGTTTATATATGTGTATTGTGCGCCAGCTGGGCAGTGGTGGCACTCTTCTGTTCAGCATATTCGGTGGTCTTTGTCTGTCACCTGTGCCATATTTATCCATGCAGTGAATCAGTGCCCATCTTTGATGAATGCAGTGCTCTTTCCTTGTTGTATTTGAGGAGTTATGTCAGATTCAAACATCTACTACCTTCTGTGCCATTTCTGTACACCTACCGTTTTTATGTAGCCAAATGATTTATTATACAGTGTTTTCATGATAATTTGCTCTGCTTCTGACCCTTGCAAGTACTTATTTAAGATTGTGATTCCTGCTTGTTTCTTAGGCTGATTCTTCATTTAGAACAAGGTATCTTTGTGTGATTTCTTGACTACAGTTGACTACAGTCCTTGATTTGTCCTATGATAACTGCTCTTCCTCCTGCTTAGGTTCTTAGCCCTCCACTAGAAAAATACAAAATTTATGATCTTTCAGCAATAAAAAAAATAAACATTACTTTCTTCTCTGGGTGTCATAATGAGCAATGCTGCGCATCCTCCCTCTGACACACTAACACTGAGTTCTTTTAGCCAACTAATCATTCAGCAGAGGTGTGTCAAGAAAAGCTATGGGGGCTCTTTAATACAAAAGGCAATACATCTGCTTAATATCTCACTAGGATTGTGAATGACAGGTCAGAAGTTTCCTTTCTTTTTAACTCTCTTCCCATTCTCATGTTTTTTTCAGCTGTTTTCAGGCCATAGTGTGTGCGCATATATATGTATTGATTGATTTATCTACCTATTTATGTATTTATTTATTTAAAGCGCTTCTGTCAAAAGGCAAATATCCCCCTGGTGATTAATAAAGTTCTATCTATCTCTTTATAATTTGCTCAATTGGATGATAACAAGTTACCTTTTTGACATAACTAAAGTTTTATACATACTTCAAATTAAACACATTTTGTGTGACTTATTTGCCAGACTGCCAGATTAAAATTAAATTAAATTAAAGTCGCCAGACAATGATCTCATCCTTTGTAATTCTATTCATATAGTGTATTTACTCTAAATACTGTTTTAAAGGTGTGCATATTAGGTAAACTGTCAATTCTAAACTGACCCTGTATAAGTGATTGTGGCCTGGTCCCAGTATTAAATGGATGGCACAAGTTCCCGATAATAGAATACGGTCGTAAAGATTTTGTGCTTTTTTCCTACCATGATGTGACTATTTATCCTAAAAGGACAGGGAACATAGGATGTTATGATCACTTTAATATCTTTCTGGACTAGGAGGTTCAATCACATTTCCCCAGTGCCACTTTGCCACCCTAACTGATATCTTCAGAAAAGTTAATAATGTACAGTAAAAATACCAGCAATTGCCATCTACAGAAGTTTTCAGATGACTCCTCCATCATAGGCTTCATTAATAATTTAGATGAATCACAGTACAAGAGGCTTGTGGAGGACTTTGTTTTGTAGTGAAGGAAGAACCACCTGCAGCTCAACATCTGCAAGACAAAAGAGTTGATGAAGGATTTCTGGAGTGTTTAGGAGCACCTGAGACCTGTCAGCATTCAGGGATAGGACATGGAAGTGGTGCAGAGCTACAAGAACCTGGAGGTTCACATAAACAGCAAACTGGACTGGTCTGACAACACAGTGGCACTGTAGAAAAAGGGCACATGCAGCCCATATATCCTGAGGAGACTCATGTCTTTTGATGTATACAGCAAGCTGCTGGAAATGTTCTACTAGTCCATAGAGGCCAGTGTATTGTTCTACATTGTGGTCTCCTGGAGAGGTAACCTGAGTTCAAAATATACAAAATGCCTGAACAAAAATACAGTAATCCCCCGCTCTATCGCGGTTCAGCTATTGAGCTCCCACTACATTGTGGATTTATTAATACTATTATTATTACCCACCCCCACTTTTGATTTACCAGATAAACAATTTAAAGAGATTGTTATTTTCGTGGGAATTGTTACATATGCATTATTTTCATTCTTACTTTAAAACTTTTGTAAAAACAATATTTGTCCTTTATTTCCTGCCCCGGGCGTGGTTAAATATCTTTCTCGTGGCACTTATAACACTGCTCGAGTTGTGAAAGGGAGGTCTGAATGCACGCTAAAGAGATGCTATCGGTTCAGCTGGTGTCTTGCTGCTGCTGCTGGCCAGCTGTGTGTTGTGCTTATCGCGCTTTGCATCAATCACTTAAAAGCCTGTGCAGCAGCTGTCCTTTTTCCACTTTGCGTCTCTGCCGCTCGCTTTGTGATGGGGGATGGCTGAACAAATGCTAAGCAGAAGTGGACAGATCAGCTACTGGCTTTGTGCTGCTTCTGCCAAGATGCATGCCTGTTCTGTTTTGAGTTTGTGTGTGGGGCTGGGGGGCTGAATGCACGCTAAGGAGAAGTGCTCGGATCTGGTCACAATCGCTTTGCTCAAACCCCCGCCTCCCCCGGAGGCTCGCTATGCTCCTGCCACTTCGTCTTGAGAAGGGGGGAGCTGAATGCATGGTAAGGAGAAGTGGACTTTGTGCTGGCTCTGTGCTGCTTCTTTTTCAACTTGTCACGCTGCGTGTCAATCATTTAAAAGCCTCTACAGCAGCTCTTACCCTGTCTCACTGCCTTGTCTTGCGTGAAGTTAAAATGTTTTATAATAGAGTGATGTTACTCATATCCTTAGCCCGACATCCGCATATCATATGTGTTTACAAAGTGTGTTTTAATAAGTTTACATGTGTTTAAAGTGTGTGGGATGGGTTATTTAAGGCTTAAACTATAAAAAAAAAATGGTCTTTCTATATCGTGGATTTTCACCTATAGCGGGTGGGTCTGGAACATAACTTCCGCGATAGGCAGGGGATTACTGTATCAAGAAAGCCATCACAGGACTAACTATGGGCTTACTAGAAGATACCATGGGAAAGAGAAATGCAGCAAAACTGAAAAATCCCCTCCAGGAGGTGCTGTCTTGGAGCACTTTTAGCCACAGACTCATGCCTCTATGGTGTGCTAAGAAGTGCCTCTGGGGATTGTTTCTACTTGCTGGTATCACGAAATTCAATGCATCCTCCCAATGTCCCAGGCTAAGCACTTATACGTTTCCTTGTATGTGTTTTGCTTTTTCTGCACAACATATGTCATATTTATTTATTTGTTTATTTATTAATCTATCTATTTAATGATTGTATTATTTGTCCTGTGAGTTTGTATCTTTGCTTTTTATGTTTACACTGATACATGCATCTAAATTTCTCCTTGTGATAAATTACGTTTATCTAATCTAATCTAATCTAATCTAATCTAATCTAATCTAATCTAATCTAATCTAATCTAATCTAATCTAATCTAATCTAATCAGATATCTAATATAACAGGTTAATGAGAATTTACTCACTGCTACAGAGAGCTTTGATTTTGCAAGAAAGTTAAGAGCTTTTCATATATAATTTTACCTATTTGTTGCAAGAATAAAGCTGTTACACTGCATATATTGACTAGATGCTGCACATCTGTAATTTATGAATTACTTTACATTATTATGATACCTATTCAAGCAGTTAAAAACCCCAGACAGCTCCTTACGAACATCTTTACAAACGAAAATATATAAGATGGGATCCATAAGGTTGTTAAAGCTTAGTAAGCCAAGAGATATCTGGAAGTAAAGAAACATTTTAGCCTCAAAATTGCAAATATTATCAGAAAAAAGCACTCCCACAAATTTAACATAACAGGTTGCATGGTAAGGCCCAAGTCCTATGACAAATATGAATAATACAACGCAAAATAAGCGTTTTATCCTTTTCTTTTCATTTTCCGGAACTGATAAAGATTTGTTAATGACCTTCCGAGTTTTGTCATGTAAAATCAGTAAAACCAGCAGTGGCAAGGGAAAAGTAAATGTTAAAGTTATTAATCGGAAGATAGTGTAAGCTTTCTCTGAAGGATAACTCTCTAAACACAGACCCTCTTTGGCACTTTGATCGAACCCCAGAAAATAAGCTATAGATGTCAACAAGGAAATACTCAGCCAAGCACTTATACAAATTAAGCATGAGTTTCTGAGTTTTTGGTGACTTTGAAACCTTAGAGGATGGACAACAGCCACATACCGTTCCAATGAAATTGTGACTATGAAAAAAGTATTAGTAGTTTGGTTGATCCAGTACATGACACCACTCACAGGACAAGATACTCCCCCAAAATTCCACTTATGACCCTTTCTGTAGTAGTCAATCCATAAAGGTAAGGTGAGGATTTGAAGCAGATCTGACAAAAGCAGATTGATAACAAACACTGGAAGAATGTTTTCTGACTTGATCATGCAGTAAAGACCATAAAGTGCTAATAAATTTATGGGAAGACCAATACAAAAAACAAAACCATAAAGGACTGGTAAGAATACGACATCAGAATTAAAATCAATATTTGTACATGTTGTGTTGTTCATTTTTATACGTGCAGAGTTCTGTTGGAGTCGTTTATAAAACAAAGGATCTGCAGTGACTATAAGACATTGATTGCTTCAGATGGTGATATCTTCTTTGAAATATTCCCACTGAGGTGTCATCATCAAAAGCTAATGTACCTATCAGAAAAAAAGCAAAACAACAGAGTAAGCCAACAGTTTAATATGTACAATTATTTGAACAGTTGCAGCATTTAAAGAGCTGATGCTCCAGAGTGTTTATAAAGATAAATACGTTATTTTTTCGAAATCTACTCAGTGTTACACTTTTTGATGGATGGAACAGGTCCTGGCCAATGATGTTACAGATGAAAATACTACATAAAAATAGAAGGGTAGATATGTGGCTCCAGAGGCATGTACAACTTTAAAAGTTCACATCTCTCACCTGTATTTATTTGACATCAATTAGTTGTGCTAAATCTCAAAGACCATGTACCAATATGGGAAAAAAAATAGTTTTGACAGTGTTGGAGACAGACTAAGTATAAAAAACATTTTCCAGACTCTCGAGTAGCCCAGATATGGCTATAGTGGAATTTGATGACAATATGGAAAAGAGGGCATATAACATCCCAAGTGGTCACTTGCAGTATTGTGTACTCATTTTTAGATTATTTGCAGCAGCAGTGAGATATCAGCGTCTGGTGGGAAAACGTTTAAGCTTCCATTTGCAATATGGTGTGATGCATTTAGAGAACATTGTGGTGATTTTATTTTTTTGACAGCAGGAGTAATGAACTTCAACCATCTTAAAGAAATCAATTAAATTTTAAAGGACACTGGCCAACATATCAACCATTTTTCAATGAAAAGGAATATATTTGAGATAGATGGTAGCTTAAGCTAGGGTAAAACCACAGATGCCAAAGGTGAAAGCAGCAATGGAATAGCCTATTTCCAAAAAAGACACAAGGTTTTTTCAAAACTATGCATTATTAAAGGAGGTTTATAGCCCACTTTTCTTAAAAAGGTACCACCATTCACAGGATTAATACAGAAATGGGCATCCAATACAGGTTTGTGGAACCCCCTAAGCTTAATGCCCTTAAAGGTTCCTTTTGAGGTCTCCTAAATTCCCATACACTTTTGCACTCTAGATGGATGCATCAGAGGCAAGACTAGGAGTTGTCTTGTCTCAGCTAATTTATGAAGGGTACTTCCCGATGTTGTATCCCTTCCTGAAGCTATCAATGGCAGACAAAAGCATAAGGAACTTGCAGTAAATTGCATCATGGAGCAACTGAAATACCACTTTCTTTGTCAGAAATTCATGCTGGTCACTGCCTTAAAGTGAATAGCTAATGACAAGGAAAGTAATCTCTTGTGCATTTGGGTTTTGTCATTATTCATTGAATTATTAAGCATTAATTTTAATATTTTTTCTGTGATTTTCTGTTGATGTCTTTGTGATGTCATTTTGTATTTAACTTTGGATATCATCTATGCCCTTTTCTGTTTGTATGTATGGCTGCTGTTGTTTATTTTCACTATGCCCATTGTCAATCACTGTGATATAGGAGTCACGTAACCTTTAATGTCATAGCCCCTCCTCCTGAGAATTAACTCTAGTCAGGAGGAAAAGATCTAGATCAGATGGGTAGAAATAGAAAATGTCCAAGAATTCACATTACTGAGAAGTGTAGTGAACTTCTTTTTGGAACAGAGACATGGAGGAAAACAATAAATTTTGTTAAAATCCTATGTGTGTTTGTCAGTGAAACATGTTAGGAGTGAGGTGACCAAATACAATCAGCAATACCTTCCTATGTCAATGGACAAAACAGCAACCTTGTCATGCTTGGGTCACAGAATTGCACAGAAACACAGTAGATTGTTGAGTCAGGAACTTTTATTCAAACACTTCAAATGAACATATGTCCCTTTCAAAAGTAAAACGAGCTCCATGTGAAGACAGAGGGGACAGATCCATCTCTTAATTAAAAGTAAACACATTTTCCTCTTCATAGGGGTGTGTGTCGGGGTGGGACCCCCAATAGGAGCAGAGGACATCTGGGGAAGGAAAGAGAGAGAGAGAGACAAAGCAAAGAGGACAGGTGCTGTTCAGACTTTTAAGTATGCAAAGCACCGCGCAAGAAGCATATCATGCGACAGAGCAGCAGCACCAGTCCAGCAAGTAAGGGAGCAAAGAGGAGGTAAACTGTATTTATTCCCATTGTATCAGCGTTTAAAAGGGGGTTTTGGAGAAGCATCCGTGTCTTCTAGGGGTGCGTTCAGCCCCCCTGTTCACAACCTATATCCACTACAATCAAGATCAGAAAGTGGAATTGTATGGGCCACACACTGAGAAAAAAGAACTGTGACATGATAAAACAAGCATTGAAGTGGAACCCCCAAGGAAATGTAAATGTGGATGACCAAAGAACACCAGCCGCAGGGGATTAATTGACCTTCAAAAATTTTGTTTTTTCAGGGGTGAAACAAAGAACATCGCCAAGCATAGAAAGAGATGGAAGGCTACTGTCTTCACCCAATATCCACCTGGAATGAAATGGACTAAGCCAGAAACTAAACTAAGTCGTCCAACTATATATGTTATGATTGGTATTCTTCATTATTTTTCATTAGTTCCTCTGCACATATTTTGCTTTTCCTTATATTTTGGTTGCAGAATTTATTTCTGACATTGATTAATTTCTAAAATGTTGTTTTCAAATGTTTTTTTTTTCAAAACCATTTAGATTTTTATGCCTGATGTAATTGACACAACATCTTAAAATGCCACCAGTGACGATCTTTAATTATCTATTATATATTATATAATTATATATTAATTAAGTCAGCGGATAACTTAAAAAATTTTTGTGTTCGTTTATTTGTTCTTTATTATTGTTATTGAACTGTGTTTTGACTTCAACTTGAATTTTTTTGGTTTTTAAGTTGATTTTGATGATAGACAAGATGGATTCTTCATAACAGTTCTTGGCTGATTTCTCAACATGTCCCCTCCCAGTCAACTCTACTTGTCTCAATTTTCTCTTTTTTTTGTTAACTATAATGATTTAGAATGGTAGTGCTCTACTTTTGATGTTCAAGCTTTGGATTGAAATTCATACTTTTGTGGTGAAGAAATTAGATTATTATTAAAAGGGTATCTTATTTATAGTCGATACGTAGACTTTAATCTCAAAGGGAAGCGAACCCAGGTCCCCAGGTCTCCCAACTGCGAGGCAGTAGCAGTACCCACTGTGCCACCGTGCCGCCCCTAACCAAAAATAATAATTCAATAAAAAATAATGAAAAATATATAATATGAAGGCATTAGTACAATAAACATGTACATACAGTGCATATAGCGCAAATGGTTCATAAAGTGACTCAGGTTGTGCAATGTTACAGTGGAAGTGCCAGTTTACAGTGAAGTAATTGTAATTGTAAGTACAAGCATTTCTATTGGGAGTACTTGATGGACTGATTGAGTGTGTTTATAGCTCTTGGGATGAAGCTGTTTCTGAGCCTCAAGGTCTGTGCAGGAAAGGGTCTAAAGCATTTGCTGGATTGGAGAAGTTCAAGTAGACTGTGACATGGCTGAATGGAATCCATGCAGATGCTGGTGGCTTTCCTTAAGCAGCATGTACTGTAAAAGTCCTCCAGGACTGGAAGCTGTATCCCTATAACCCTCTGCGCTGTTCACACAATTCGCTGTAGAGCTTTCTGATCAGCTACTATACAGCTATGATATCACATACTCATACAATGGGTTAAAATACTCTGGTACACTGAGAGTAACAATGCTAAACCAGCTTTGGTATCTTGGATAGTTTGTTCATTCCATGCACCATAATATTGTTACAGAATGATTACAATCAAGCGCATTAAATTTGTTAACAATATGTAATTAATTTTGGAGTATTTAATAAATCCCACATCACTGATGTGAATCTGAAAAAAGGTAGACCAAATACAAAGAGTGGCACTCGTTTGACGCTGGGTGCTGCTAGTTTGCAAAACCAAGCAGAAATATGAGTAAGTTAGATAGTAAAATTAAAGTACTTGCTGCTAGGCTTGAAGAAGTTAAGCAAACATTTATGACTCATATTGAAATAGTTGAACAATCGACATCTGCCACTGATGAAAAAGCAATGGCTGCAAAATCAGAATGCAAAGTGCTTGCTGACAAACTGGCTATGCTGGAAGATAGATATAGAAAGAACAACATCAGAACTAAATGTCTTCCTGAAAAATGTGAAAGTCCAAACCCAGTGAAATTCATAGCTGAACAATTCTCTAAAATAACTGGAGAGAACTTTACATCGGACATCAAGATCTCAGCAGCCTGCCGTATACGTGGATTGAATGCCTCAAAACCAAAAAGCATGATTGTCTGTTTCAACAAACTATAGGTTGGGAGCATACATCTCTTCTTATACTGAAAGAGGACATTATATTTGAAAATAACCGCATTCATTTTTTCCCAGATTTCTCCCCTGCAACAGCTGCTAAATACGTTGCATTCTACAGCATTAAACAGAGCCTACATTAAGCTGAAATCAGATACAGCCTCTTGTACCTTGCCAAACTGAAAGTGATCATTAAATGTCAATTTTAAATTTTTAGCTGATGGAGCAGAAAAAGAGCTAAGAAGACTGATCTCAACATCCATTTGAAACACGATCATGAGTCTGTGTGTTCTGGCAAGGCAAAGAACATTCTACTTGCAGCTTTCAACTTTTAATGTTTGTAATGTAACATTTGCCATAACTATATATTTTTTCCTCTTCTACCACCTTTTTTGTTTTTGTTAAAGTTCAATTATTATATTGAAATTTCTTCCATTAATTATATGTACATTTTGGCTACCATAAAGTAACCAGCTATTGAGATGTTTTTTTTCCATATCATACCTTTGGTTTATTACATTGGTACTGTCTAGGTTTATTGTATTTGGACTGTGCTTTCATAAATGATGTCAGTTTTAACCTTTTCTGCACCACTGCTGTGGGGTTCGTTTTGTTCTGATGTGCTCTGTCTCTTGGCATGTCATAGGACCGGGACTTTGTGAAGTGTGGTCTGCCTCACTTGGGGAGGCAAAATGGGGTGGCGGTTGAGACAGGGAGAGAAAGAGAGAAATGCTATTTCTTATTTATCCTATCTACCCCAATAACCATAAGTGTTAACATAAAAATAGGCTCTATGGCCATAACACCTAGCAATAACAGGAAATCTATGTCAAATCTGTCATATATGTACTACCTCAAATCTATCATATATGTACCACCTTAAGACTACAAAATATCAACAGAAGTTCAGAAGCAATGTCTTTATGACCAAATAGTGAACTTAGTGAGCTGAAATGTCAAAAGTCTTAATCATGAATTAAAGAGAAAGAAACTTTTCTCTCACTTAACAGGTCTAAATGTCTTGATAGTATTCTTACAGGAGACTCATTTAATAAGTAAGGACCAGTTTTGCTTGCAAAGAGAGTGGATTGGTCAAATTTTTCACTCCTGCTATACAAAGAAAACTAGGGGTGTGGGAATCTTAATACACAGAACTATTCCATTTGAAGTGTCAGACATAACATCTGATCCTGAAGGCCGATATGTCATGGTGATGGACAATTTATTTAATACAAAAGTGATTTTGATAAATATCTATGCACCTAACATGGATGATAGAGATTTCATCCCAAATGTAATTGCAATTGTTCCTAATGTAAGCACTCTTAAAATTATAATGGCTGGGGACTTTAATTGTGTTTTAAATCCAAACCTGGATAGATCTTCAGCTACAGTGGCAATGACATCTAATACTGTAAAAATAATTACACAGTTTACAATGAATCATAACTTATCAGACTCATGGAGGTTTTCAAATCATAATCTAAGAGCATATTCCTTCTTCTCACACTTGATTATTTCTTCATAGACAATCCTTTTTTGTCTTTTATCAAATCTTGTAAGTACAACACTATTATCTCTGACCATGCCCCTCTGATCATGGAGCTTAAATCGCTATGTTCTACGCATTCATCACGTAAATGGCGTCTTAACCCCTGTCATTGGCTCATGAGAATACGTATAGAATTCATATACAAGCAGATTGATTATTTTCTTGAGACAAATGAATCCTCAGAGCAGGAATACTCTGGGAAACTCCCAAGGTATTTTTAAGAGGCCAGATTACTTCATATCTTTCTAACAAAAATAAATTGGAAATCAAGAAGGCATCTGAGGTAATCAGTGAAATTACCAGAATAAATTTAGATTACACCGGCGGCTCATGTATAAACGGTGCATATGCACAAAAATGGTGTGTACACCTGTTTCCATGCTCACATCATAATGTATGAAAACTAAACTTGGAATAAAGCAACACTCATTTTCACGGTAGTGCCACCCCCTACTCCATACATGCGTGCACATGTTTCTACTTGGTTTTGCAAATTGGCAGCACCCACTGTCAAAGCAGTGTTACTGTTCCTGTATGGTTTCCCTTTTATTTTTAGATTCACATCCATGATGCAGGCTTTATGAAATACACTGAAATTAACCACATATCATTTATAAATTTAAGGCAGCTGATTGCAATCAACCTATAACAATATAATGGTGCACAGAATGGCCAAGCTATTCCAAATACCATAAATATCTAGGAGTAAATATCACAAGAAAATGCATGGAAAAAATTAAAAAAGATTTAATAGATGGTCTACCCTCTATCTCACATTAGCAGGGAGAATCAACACTGTCAAGATGAATATCTTTCCTATGCTTCTTTTTCTATTTCAAAGCATGCAAATACAGTAATCCCTCGCTATATCGCGCTTCGCCTTTCGCGGCTTCACTCCATCGCGGATTTTATATGTAAGCATATTTAAATATATATCGTGGATTTTTTGCTGGTTCGCGGATTTCTGCAGACAATGGGTCTTTTAATTTCTGGTACATGCTTCCTCAGTTGGTTTGCCCAGTTGATTTCATACAAGGGACGCTATTGGCAGATGGCTGAGAAGCTACCCAACTTACTTTTCTCTCTCTCTCTCTTGCGCTGACTTTCCTGACGTAGGGGGATTGAGCAGGGGAGCTGTTCGCACACCTAGACGATAAGGACGCTCGTCTAAAAATGCTGAAAGATTATCTTCACGTTGCTACCTTCTGTGCAGCTGCTTCCTGAAGTGACATGCTGCTGCACGGTGCTTCGCATACTTAAAAGCTCGAAGGGCACGTATTGATTTTCGATTGTTTGTTTTTCTCTGTCTCTCTCTATCTCTCTCTCTCTCTTTCTCTGCTCCCGACGGAGGGGGTGTGAGCTGCCGCCTTCAACAGCTTTGTGCCGTGGTGCTTCGCATACTTAAAAGCCAAACAGCCCTATTGATTTGTTTGCTTTTCTCTATCTCTCTGACAGTCTGTGCTCCTGACAGGCACTCCTTTGAAGAGGAAGATATGTTTGCATTCTTTTAATTGTGAGACGGAACTGTCATCTCTGTCTTGTCATGGAGCACAGTTTAAACTTTTGAAAAAGAGACAAATGTTTGTTTGCAGTGTTTGAATAACATTCCTGTCTCTCTACAACCTCCTGTGTTTCTGCGCAAATCTGTGACCCAAGCATGACAATATAAAAATAACCATATAAACATATGGTTTCTACTTCGCGGATTTTCTTATTTCGCGGGTGGCTCTGGAACGCAATCCCCGCGATGGAGGAGGGATTACTGTATGCATTAACAAATAATTTTTTAAGTAATTACATTAAATCATAACCTCATTCAAAATATCCATGCATTCAACGGGCAACTCTACAATAATTTTCAATCTTATTACTGGTAGGTAAATATACAAGCTATAAAGACCTGGGGCCTCATATATAAAAGCTGCGTATGCTCAAAAATGTTGCGTAAACCTGTTTCCATGTTCGCTTTGTGATGTTTAAAAACTAAACTTGGCGTAAAGCCATGCACATTTTCATGGCAGCCTCACACTGTGCATATGTAAGTCTCTGTTTGGTTTTGCAAACTGGCAGCACCCAGCATCAAAGCAGTGGTACTGCTCTGCTTATCTTTTTATAGTCACATCTGATGCAGGTTTTATCAAATACACCAAAATTAATTGCATATCATTTACAAATTTAATTCACTTGATTGTAATCATTCTATAACAATATAATGGTGCATGGAATGGCCAAACTATTCCAACTACCACGGCTGCTTTAGCATTGTTAGAAGATGTCACAAATGGAAGAATCAGAAGAGAGAGCATATTTATACTGTAGATAATGACAAATGGCTTCTAAGTTGATTTTGATTTCTAAGAGCTATCCTCTTTGAGCTGTGTACTGAACTGGCACCGGCTTTACAAAGGCAGACTTTAAGGAATTGTACTCTACCTGCTCCTTTGCAGGATCTGTCCACTCTCAGGTTTTTAGCTAGTGGAGCTTTTCAACATGAACTTGCTGACTTATGGGGTATTTCTCAGTCATCACTGAGACGCGACATGCCAGCTGTATAGGATGGTATTATCCGTCTTGTCATTCAGATATATAAGATTTCGTTACACTACAGTTGTACTGGGAAACATCAAAGAGCAATTCACAGCAACATTCGGTTTTCTAAATGAGTGGTCAGCTGTATGCACATTGCTATTGCAACAGTTCTGGACAAGTTACATCAGCCAGGGATGAATCACCAAAAGAATGAGCTGGCATTACATCATATATAGCAGGAGTGCCTATAAAAACGGCAGCTCTGCATAGTCGCAGGTGCTTTTTCCAACTAGTGCAGCAAAAGGCAAGCAGTCCTTTTAAGGATAAAGATCAGCAAATCAATCTGCTGTGCCACTCAGTGCCGACACTACACTATAAAGGCACCTTCAGAGAATGAATTTGCTTATGTAAATAGAAAACATTTCCTGTCTATTAATGTGCTGCTTTATAGTGCATAGAACTTATGTCGGATTGTGCAACCATGTAGAGTGCTGCATATATAATGTGGCACACAATCGTGGATTGCCCGTACCTGAAGAGATGCTGTATGATGAACCTGACCCTCACCCACCAAGTGATCATTCAAATTGGACAGTGTTACAAATTCATTTGAATGTAATTAGCAGAATGTAAAAACAGGTAATTAAATGCAGCATTTATTTTTTAACCAATTCAGTTAATTTGTGATCAGTATCACATAGTACAGCCATTATATTCCTTAGTTAATTTGCCATATCTTTTACAGCATCCACTATTGAATTTTGTGACTCAGAACAGGGCCTATCTACACACGGCCAGATGTTCAACCAGCAGTTTTCCAAGGGAGAGGTGTGTGTGCAGCCTACCCCCGAAGAAGGGCTCGGCACAGCAGCACAATCACTGCCTTACCATTGCACAGGGATCAGCTTTTGTAATATTGTCTGAAACAGAATAAAAAACTATGGGCTGCGACTTGCATTTACACGTCGACTGTGATATCTGACCACTTCTTTTTTTATTTTGGGCACTGTGAGATTTTCTGCACTTGAACTTTCGAGTGTCTCCGCCACACTTTTGTTGCTTATACCATTGGCTAAGCCAACAAACATGCTTTTGCCATTGTCTTTTCACAAGACGCTGAGCTTAAGTGGCTATTTATATTGATTTGCATATTCAAAGGGGCATAATTCTGGGAGGAGTTCGGTGGGGCGGCAGGCACGTGCACAAGTGTTACTTTTCACACTGACAGGGATTTATTAAGCAAAAGTGCGTGGAAATTAGCTTATGCACGGTTTTATGCCATGTTTTAGTATGAATTCTATGTACAACATTATGCATGAGGCCCCTGGACATTAAAACAAATCAATGAATATACACAAGCCTGGTCTACAATAGAATTAAAATCTTGCAGTACTTCTTTATATTCCCTGCTCTGTGCTCCAATAAATAAAATTTGTCATTACACTAATAATCCAATTGCCCTTCTCTCACTTAGAATATGGAACCAATGTAAGAAACACTTTAATGCAGAGAAACTCTTAATCTGTGCACTTCTATATGACAACCACCTTTTTCCATCCTCTCAAAGATACACAGTATTTAATGTTTGCAAAATGTGTGGGATTAAAACACTTAGAGATTTGTACATAAACAATGTCTTCACATCCTATGAACAATGAAGCTTCAAATTTAACTTCTCGTCAACACAATTCTTCCACTACTTTCAAGCTTGAAACTTTGTTAAACGGAACCTGCAGAATTTTCTTCACCTCCCACTTATTCTATTTCGGAAGACATATTGATCAGTCTTGAAGACTCACATAGCATCTCTACAATTTATAAAAACAATTTTAAAGTCCCTTCTTTTCAAAGATCCTACTTAATATTTCAAGCCATGCACAGAAGACACTCTAGTTTCATATGTGCAATGTATTCAATCATTCCACTTAAAATCTTTTATCAAGCACCTTATCTCGTTTAAAATTGTTCAAATGTTGCAAGCTAGGTCCAGCCTCACTGGGCAAATGTTTTGGGCATGCACCACATTAACGACATTTTAGACCAAAATCATTGAATGCCTATCAGAAAGCTTTTATGTCACTATCACTCCTAACCAATTAACAGCTGTGTTTGGTATACTCCCAGATGGGCTTAAAGTGGAGAAGGACAAACAAGTCATAATTGCCTTTACCTCACTACTAGCATGTAGACTAATCTTGCTCAGCTAGAAGAATCTCAGCCCACCTGTTTTAAGTCAGTGGGTAACTGATGTTTTATACTACTTGAAATTGGAAAAAAATCAAATTCTCGAAACATTTTTAAAATATAGCGAGATCTAATCAATAACATTTTAGAATAAACTTCTATTTCGGGGAAAAGGATGTTCTTCCTTCCTTCCTTGCCAAAAATTGAAGGAACACTTTTTAATCAGAGTATCAAGTCAGTGAAAATTCTGGGATATTGACGTGGTCAGTTAAGTAGCGGAGTGGGTTGTAAATCAGTTTCAACTGCTTTGTTGTTAATGAAGTTAACAACAGGTGCACTTGAGGGGCAACAATGAGATGAGCCCCAAAACAGGAATGGTTTAACAGGTGGAGGCTGACTGTTTTTCACTGGTTTTGCATTTGGCTACTGGCAGTGTCACTACTGGTAGCATGAGGTGATACCTGAACTTCTCCAGGATGGCACATCAATAGGTTCCATTGCCAGAAGGTTTGCTGTGTCTCCCAGCACAGTCTCAATGCCCTGTAGGAGATTCCAGGAGACAGGCAGTTACTCTAGGAGAGCTAGAGAGGGCCATAGAAGGTCCTTAACCCATCAGCAGGGCCGGTATCTGCACCTCCGGGCAAGGAGGAACAGGATGAGCACTGACAGAGCTCTACAAAATGACCTTCAGCAGGCCACTGGTGTGAATGTCTCTGACCATACAATCAGAAACAGACTTCATGAGGATGGCCTGGAGGGCTGATGTCCTCTAGTGGGCCCTGTGCTCACTGCCCAGCACTGTGGAGCTCAATTGGTATTGTCAATAGAATACACTACACAGAAGGACCATCCACATATATATGGCCATTAGTATATAAAAGAAATAAGGTAAATGATAAAAATAAAATTAATATTACTAGCTTTATCCATTTCAGGACCTGATTTCTAAATAATGTTACATATATTTACTTGTGTCTCAATACAATGCTTTTTACCAAGGTGTATAATTTATCACCCACTGAAAGTGTGAGTATTAAAATTTTGGGTCCTTAATAATACATTTTTAAAAAGCTTGTTATGGTTTTGAAAACAACTCTGGTAGCAGCCAGCAGACAACATTCTTAGGTGGATGTCTGTGAACACTTAACAGGATGGTTTAGGATAAATCTTTGAGTCGCAACCACTGGCAAGGAAGAGGGAGTACATCTTTTGACTATTCTCATGCAAGTCTTAGCGCTTGCCTTGGTTTTACTGATGCAAAAGATTCTGATGGAGATTGCTGATAACAACAATAATCAAATCGCAGAGGAACAGTGTGAGACTAACCATGTCTTGTTTCCAGTTCACATTTTTTGTTTTGGAAGTGTTTTCCATGGCTCATATCTATTGGAAAACTACGTAATTAGACTCATTAGGCTCTTAGGCTATATTCAAAATTGTAGCTTAAATTGAATTTTGTCCTTCATATGTAGCACAAATCTGATCTTTTTAAGGAAGTGTTAACAGCAGTAAATATGAAGTTTTCAGTTGGAATTTAGACCATTTTCATGTGACACCAAATCCAATGTAGACATATGAAACTTATATCTGCCCTGTGTTTGAATGTTACAGCTGGACTTGTCAAGAACTTTACACTTTCCAACTAAATTCATGTCAGTGTTTATGTGATCATCATATCATTAAGTTGAAAATTAAGGTCAATGATAGTACTGACTCAGCATTCTAGTGAAAAGAAAGTTATGTAGTGAACCTAGTAAACATCAAAGATAACAGCCATTTGCTATACTGTACATTTTCTGATAGAAGTCTAACATACAGATATTGCTGGAAATAATCACACAGTCCCCTAAAACCACTATTTTGCATCAAAACCCGATCATATCTCACTCTTAGCAGTTCTAGTTCCTCTGTCATTTTCACATGTTTCTATGTATGGTTTCTCTGGATATGATGCAGTAAAAGCACTCAAGGCAACAACTGTGTTTTGCATGTTTCTAATACTTTTGCTTGCTACAATACGAACAGAGCCTGGCCATGCAGTTTTTCAGTTTCTTGTTTTTCAATAAACAAGCATAGCTATCTCACAGTTTTTAAAGAATACCTGCTATGCACATTAAAAGAGAAAAAGGCCATCATTAGAGTGCTTCCCTTTATGTTTGCCATGATCGTCTAAATGATGTGCCTTCTGTTTTCTTAAATAAATACAGTTGCAGTACTGGTCTGTGGCAGAGTAGTGGAGAAACAAATTGTTTCATAGCACACATCCATCCATCCATCATCCAACCCACTATATCCTAACTACAGGGTCGCGGGGGTCTTCTGGAGCCAATCCCAGCCAACAAGGGGCGGAAGGCAGGAAACAAACCCCGGGCAGGGTGCCAACCCACCGCAGTCATAGCACACAGTTACCAGGATATGCACATTAAAACAGACATTTTAGCATTGCACACACACATCAACTGTGTACATGTGTGAAATAGAAATACAAGGTGGTGTGGTTTTTGTCTGCACCCTGTGTATCTATGTAAGATTTTGATTATCCTACTTAAGATATGCATATCCTAATTGATAGCTTATAGCTAATTTATTTTACATTACATTGTAATCAAGTGAACACTGACGCACCAACAGGACCCCCTTTCACCATGGGGTGTTTTGTATACTGTTTTTCTTTCTTTCTTTCTTTCTTTCTTTCTTTCTTTCTTTCTTTCTTTCTTTCTTTCTTTCTTTCTTTCTTTCTTTCTTTCTTTCTTTCTTTCTTTCTTTCTTTCTTTCTTTAACTTCCATAAATGTTCTTCCAAGCAAAGGATGGAGGAACAAACAAAAAGCACTATGAATATTCCAAGAGAACTCTGCTATGAGTAAGGTATCCTTTGAATGTTTCTGTAAAGAAATTATAGTACATGCCTAGATATTTGCAGAGATCTTGGTTAATTTGTTAACTGTGTCAATTATTTGCCAGTAGAATCTCCTTAATGAAAAAACAAACTGCGAACCTTGTTGAAAAATACAGACCTTTTGAGATGAGAAAGACTATTACAAGAAGTACAGTGTACCCATGGGAGGGAGGAAGGCCTGCGATGAAGTCTATCAAAATCTATTCCTATCTATTGGGGGAGGGGTAGGAGCAACAGCAGGCCGGTAACATTACCAGAATTGTCCTTTAATCTATTGCAGATTTCACAATATTTAAAAAAATCACTAATGTCTGTTTTTATAATTGGCCACCATAAGTATATTTTAACTACATCAATGATTTTAGTGATACCCAGATGTACTTTACAAATAGAATCACAAAACCAGCTCATTTTATTTTGAACCAGACATAAAAGTATCTATGTCAGACCTGTTTTTTGCCTCCTTTATCTTGTCAGTTGAACAGTCACCAAAACGCCCATGAGGAGAAATTTTTATCTGGATCTTAATTAGTCTCCACATCATCAAAATTCTGAGAAAAAGCTTCTGCTTTGAGGTTCTTATCCCCAGCCTTTTATGAGATTGCATAGTTAAAGTGGCTGAAAAGCAGTTGATTATTTATTGGCATTTTATAGTTCTTTACTGGGTTGTGTGGTTGCTCATAGAGCCATTGCTTAACCAAGCACAGTTTCATTCTGAAAAGGGTTCTTTGCATATGAAGTAGGTGCTTTGTGCTTTGAAAAAAACTTCCTAATATGTAGAAAAAAATAAATCTTTAATTTATGGTAGGTTACCTAGCAGGACACTAATAGATTAAGAAAACCTGGATTTAATCTGTGTTATTGTATGCAGCAAGAGTCCTTTTAAAATCATGACCCAATTGGTATTTCATAAACCTGGTACCATCTATTCATGGTTATTTACTGTGTTTGGAGCCTGTTACAGATGTAAATAAATAAAGATTCTATCTGGAAATCTTATGTGGATAGGTTTTTTGGGGTCTAAAAATAGTTCCCCTATGGCATTGCTTTGAAGAACCTCTCTGGCACCTTTATATTTAAGAGTGTACTATGCCCATTATGAGACATTTGGTACCCTAAGAAAATAACTGAAGATAAGTGGAATTCACATTTGCTTTCCAGCATTGTAAACCTCAGAAGCAAGACTACACCTCTTATTCATGCTAAACAAGTGCCTCCTAGCTCTGCAAAGAGTAAAATATTATGTGTTCGGACAAAAGGCTTGGCGGGCAGACAGAAAATGAGAAGGACTAGAAAAAAACATTGATAAAGTAGATCCATCACAATTATTTCAACTTAACAGTGAATCATGTAGTTGAATACATATGTTGAAATTATGGGAAATTGCATTTAGGACTGAAGCCAGAAAACTCTTCTTTATGCAGAGTTGTAAGAATCTGCATGAAACAAACTACCAACATTTACAACCTTTAAGAAGTATCTGAATTGGGTTTTAGGTTGGAATGGTCACCTCTCATTTGTCTAATTTGTTCTGTTCTTATGTTATAAAGTCACAAAACATAGCAGTAGATAATAGCAGAAATTAAACCTCTCTTACATCTTAACCAAAAAGAGGAGAGCAAAATTCATTTTCTAAAGCACAGAAGATAAGGTTGATTGCCAAAAAGGGAAAATCACACAGAGTGTTCAGTAAGTATCCATAAATATGGGCAATGATGTCAACGTGACATTGGCATATAAACCTTTGTTCCACTGACACTTCCCTGGCAGTTCCCATTTGCTTTCAGATATTACAAACAGCTTTACATTATGCAGAGTTATGGAGTAAAATACTAAAACAAAAGGTACAAAAATCCAACTCAGAAAAAAAAACTTTGAATCAAAAAGGTAATGCTTTATCTGAATTCTCTGATGTTTAAAACATAAGTCTTAACCAAAGGAATTAACCAGAAAAATATATAAGGCTCATACAAATTTAAATCAGAATGAACTGCTCTGGTTTCCTACCACAGTCCAAAGACATGCAGGTTAGGTGCATTGGTGATCCTAAATTGTTCCTAGTGTGTCTTTGGTGTGTGTGTGTGTGCCCTGCCTGCGGTTTGTTTCCTGCCTTGTGCCCTGTGTTATGCCTGGGATTGGCTCCAGCAGACCCCTGTGACCCTGTTTTAGGATATAGCAGGTTGGATAATGACTGACTGAACTCAGATTTACTGATATGCTGTATACCAATACATGTACTCCTAAAATATCCTCAGAAAATTTTGAAATGGCTGAATTATGGTCAGAATATCAAATGATCCCTGTGGTGTTTTAAGACTTAGAAAAAAAAATCTAAATCAGAGTGAAATCACAACAGTTAAACTTCACATACTGCCATACATATAAGTATGGGTGCGTTTTATGGGTTTGTTTTATGCTGGATGATTACAGGGAAGGAAAAAATTGTGATACTGCCACTAACTTATGTTCTATCTCTTCACTTATAATAGAGAAGGAGAAAGCATTGGAAAACCAATAAGGTCTCTTCCATTACTGTATGTATGAAGCCATGACTATTCCATTCTCAACCCTCTTTAACCAAACCCCTCACTGGAAGTCTGAGTTCATTATCAGACCATCATCTGAAAAGAAGAGCACTATGAACCTCTGATGTTCTTTTTTCTAAACAAGCATTACACCAAACTTTTGTTAAGCACATTGGTGCTATCTTTTCTTGTTCTTCAGTCAACAAAATTAAACAGGGCATCCTCCAGGATCCCAACCCTTATTTTGTTGTTTCTGTTCTTCATTTCACAATACCAATCCATAGTCTCCTAAAATATTCCTAAAATTTTGTTCAGAAATTGACTGAAATAGGGCCTGAGTATGAATTCATTCCTACTATATCACAAAGTGTTTGTAATGATCATTGAATTTTCCATATTTATAGAACCATTTTGTACTCTTTCACTTCTGTGATGTGAATTAGATTAACTATGCAGATCACATTGCATGCAGATTATGACCTCAGTGATGTGTTTAAGAAAAGATGATATTAATGGTAGATGACAATTGCTCTTAATTGTAATGTGATTTAGTTCAAGAAATAAGAATACAGCTCCTATGGGACTTCTAATTGCTCTGATAAAACCGACATTTAAGTTTTTCTTAAATATGTGCAACCATACATGTCCGGGTGAGGCAAACATCTTCCCTTGAGGTAATGGGGGAACCAGGAAAAAAAGTCTATGTCACAGTCATAAGATCGATGACAGGAAACTTCAAAGACTTTTGTTTGCTCGGAGTATTGGTAAAAAACTGATATTCAAAAGGTATTGTTTCTACCTTATTGCAAAATATATACAGTACTAAGGAATGAATTTCTTCATACAGGAGTGAAAACATTCATAACGCCAAGGCTCAATCTCCTCAGTACTGTCAGAAGTGATTTTTCCTGGCTTTATCTTCAGCTCTGCTGTTTGTTTTTTGGAATTCTGTTGCTTTAAGGGTCAGAAAAATATCTTCATGTTTCTCCATTTTGTTTTCTCATAGATGTGGCCATTTTGTGCAGTTGTGTTGCAATAATTGATATGGGATTGCTTTGGGTGAAGTCCATGGTCATGTTGTACATATCATTAGAGGTTAAGGATATAAAGGGTATAAGGGTCAGCTCTATACACTTCCTGGTGTCTGAGATTGGATATCAAACTTTTCCTTGTTGGCATATGCATTCTTGTTTGATTTTCTGGTTTAATGGAATTAGTGTTTTGTTCCCTGACTTTGATTTTTGTTTGCAACTCTCAGTTTTGGCGAATGATATGATGGATATTTGGATAAATACCCTAGGCTTGGTATTTAATCATGTTTCATCATCGAGTTGTGAAATCTTTTCCTTTTTGTCCCCGTGCAGGCAATAACAAGTACACAAAATGTGCACAGATTGTGGTGTTGAAGCCACAATGTTATGATTCTGTTTGCTCACAAGTCTGAAAAAGTGAAAGACTTGAAAAATAAACATCAGACCTGCAGAGGAAAGGCTTCAAAGCAAAAAGAGATTAAGTGAAAACCAGAAAAATTTGTGTTCCTCAAAACATTTGATAAGAATTATATACAGTACAAGTAGGAGAAAATGAAAATAAAATAAAAATGTTTGCCTAAAAAGCAAACCTAATAGCAAACAAATATAAGACAAAATCTAATAATTATATCTTTTAATGAAAAGTGTAAGTCAATTGCCAAAATCAAAAACAAACCAGCAGGACAAAAACCCAATGGCAAGTAGTCATTTCATTTACTTCTCGCTCTTAAATAGGTGGTCCCCTAAACCACAATGTCAGGTGACCTCAACCCCCTAGGTTCAACTTAAAGGATGCAAGGAACATAATTTTCCAAACTACAAACTATACTAAGCTCATAACAGAACAAAAATTATCGTACAGGTTAGTGCTGTTATTCTTCACTGTCTCTGGTGTACAGAATATGACTACAATCCTATGAGGACAGTCACAGTAAGTGTGTTTTCTTCTACCCACTTTGGTAATACAGTAAGTATGTGGCATTATGAATTATGTTTTTGCCCGTAAATTCTGTTTTTGTTCATTTTATTTTTTGGCCTTCACATGATCCACTAGATAGCTACTGAGTCCTGGCAAGAAAAGGAACATGGAGCCACAACTGCTTATGTTTAAAGAACAGATGGTGGCCAGTACCATATGAAAGGCCAAATATAACTTTAAATTCCTTAATAAACTCTTCCCAGCCTGAGCTACAAGGGTGGTTAGCATCACAAAGGCCAGTCACCTATTTTAGGAGCTGTAATGAAAGTTACAAAATGCAATTTTTTTTCCTTCTCTGAAAGTAGCAGACTGTTTATCAATAATAAATGATTACAGATTCAGAATAGTTGGGTACCCTGAGAAATGCTTGTGGTGTGTCTGAAATTCTTAAAAACAGCAGTAACCTGATGCTGGGCTGAAGGTATTGACTAAAACAATTGTTGCTCTAGATTGTGCTCAATTAATATCTGTTGACCAGTCACAATTAAATCATATAACTGATTCTGCAATGCTTTGTGGTCTTTCTGGCATAGTTTAATTTCAGAGAAAACTTAAGGTCAAAAGACCAAATGAGAGGAGACCATTCTGTTAATCAAGCTCATTCACTTACCAAATAGCTAAGCTGTCACAGATACTTCTTAAATGATGTCAATGTTTCTGTTTCAACTACATGACTTGGTAGTTTATTCTAGTTTCACACAACAGTTTAAGTAAAGATGTATTTTCTGCCATCAATCCTAAATGGACTTTCCGTTAATCGCCACCGATGTGATTCACCATTACATTTAAACAACTCATTTGCAACTACTTTATCAATGCTTTTGAGAATTTTGAATACCTGAATTACATCCCCACACAGTCTGCTCTGCTCGAAACTAAATAGTTTTATTTCTCTGAGTCTTTCAGAGTAGGACATATTCTAAAATCCTGGGATGCACTTGGTTGCTGTCCTCTCAGGCAAGCTAGGCAGATGCCAGATCAGATTAGACTAAATACCAAAGTAACTAATAATATAGTCAAACAAGGAGAAGTAAATGTCATTAAACACTAATTAATCCTTTCCCAACTAAATTTTGCATTACATTACTTTTTTATAATTGGAATTCAAAAAAAAAAAATGTCAAACGTGATCATGACACTAGATATTATAGTTTAATGGTAAGGCCATTCATCCCTCCTGTTCTTCTGTTGTTTCAAAAGCAATATTGAATTTACACTTAATGGTATTGAACTGACTTTCTACATGCCTTGACATCTTTGGCATTCATTAATTTGAAAATGCTGCCCTTTGTTTATCACACAGATCATATATTAAGAAAAAAAAACTTCCCTGTGCTGCTGCAGTTACCATTTGCCAAAAGCAGAGATGCTATAGTAGTGACACCTAATGTAAGACTTTAACCTTTCTTTTAAAATGTAGAAACCACACTAGAAATGTACTAAAACTGCAATAGATTTGGTTCAGTTTGATTCTAAACTACTAATGCTGATGATGCATCAATAAATAAATAAACAAATAAATAAATAAATAAGCGAAGTAGGGCCATACAATTGAAAGTTTACTCAAATGGAATTTGCCAGTTTGTTGGGTATTCAGTTTTTGTGCTCGTAACTCAAAATGCTCATATCTCAAATCAATTTTCCCCATTGAAATTAATTGAAATGAGATTAATTTGTGCCAGCCTCCAGAAAACCACCCCAATTTTTTGTTAAATGTTTTCAACATAAGAAAAATGTATTTATAATGAACAAATATTGTATACAAACAAAATAAAACCTAATACATAAAAGTGAATCTAAAGAAATAAATAGATGTTGGCGAAGCCGATTAGCATATTGTAATATTTTTTCTTTCACTTCACTTTTGCTTAACTTAATTTTCTTCTTCACTTGTTTTTTTCGTCACTTTCGTCACTTTCATGCTCAAAGCGTTTCAATAGAAACCTGTCCAAGGAGCTTCGTTTAGTCCTCCCCTTTAGAATGTTTCTGAAATGAGTTAAGCAAGTGTCATTAAATAGCTCCGCTGCATGACCAGTTGCAACTTTTTCAGGGTTTCTTTTCAATAAAGTCAAATGTTAGGCAAGTGTCATTAAATAGCACCACTGCATGACCAGTTGTAACTTTTTCAGGGTGTATCTTTTCTTTAAAGTTCAAAACTTTTTCCCACATTGCAAACACTTCCTTTATCTCACCTTAACAGATAACCTCCTCCGCAATACCGATCTCCTGCAGAACCTCCGTATGTTGCCGCGTCTGTAGTTCCATCAACTTCTCCGTCGTTAGTTCCTCGGAATGTGCGGCGACAAGTTCTTTGATGGCTCGTATTTCGAATTTTGGCTCGTAACTCAAGGCAAAAAATCAACCTAGTGATGGCTTGTATCTCAAAAAACTCGTACGTTGGAGCACTCGGATCTCAAGGTACCACTATACTCAAGAAGATCTGGTACCTTTTCAATTTACAAAGCAAGGTGGCTGATTCTTATGCTTTTTGCTTGTTAGTTTTTTTTAAATTTTGTAATATTTCAAAAAATGTGTGTATGTGTGTGTAATGCAATTTCATCCATTAGATCATCCTTTTGACCCTCTCCAATTTAGGCATCACTGGGACTGCTCTTAGATGGTTTGATTTCTACCTTTCAAACAGATCCTACCAAGATTTATGGAAGGAAAAGGTGTCAAAGTCACATCTTTAGAATATTAGAACAATTGTGAAAAGAACAGTCCATTAAGCCCAACAATCTCAATTATCCTATTCACTTAGATTGTCTAAAATAGCTTCAAGTCAAGATCTGAAGGTCCCAGAAATCTTACTGTTCACCATGCTACCTGGTAATTTATCACACGTGTCTCAATGGTTCTTTGTGTAAGAAATTCTCTTCTAATATATAATTTACTTTATTTAATTTATTAAAGTTTATTGTCAGTTTTTACTCTCTGATAGGGGTCCATAGAGGTCTAAATCCCTAATAAAGGATAAAAAAAAAAAAATCATATTCATAACCACTGACCTTGAAAGAGTCTAACACAGTGTTTCCCAAACTCAGTCCTGTGCCCCCCATTTGGCTGCAGGTTTTTGTTCCAACCAGCTTTTGTTGTTAATTGGACTCCTGGGCTAATTAAGTGTAAGAGCCAATTTAGAAACTTAAAGCTTTGAGTTAAACTCATATTAAAGTTTGCTTTATTTGAATAGAATATAATTTCTTCTATAGTCATAGACAATGGTAAAGTCTTTTTCCCCCCTATAAGTTAGTAAGAGATAGAATCTTCTTGCTATAACTGAGAAACTGTGAGTTAATAAGCTTTTGTTGTGTTTAGAGCAGGTCCCAGTAAACAGGGACTTGAAAGACCCATTTTCAAGTTAGAAATGGGATAAGCATACAGTTTTCTGATCACTTTGAAATGGTTCAGAAACGTTTTGAAATGGTATTATAAGTGAATAGTAACAATTTAAGATTTAACAAGATTAAGCCTTGAACTAAATTTTTTCTTATTATAATTTTTCCTTTTTGCTATTTTTAATTTTCTTTTTTGTGTGAACTGTTTTACTTTCAAACTTAACTAAACTTTTAAAAACGAAGATATTTTGTCTGTGGAATCATTTCTGCGCGTCAGGCTTTTGTTGAATCCCATTTTTTAAGTTGGAGCTGCAGAATTTTGGAAACTTTGGGAAAACGCAGCTACAATTAAGTGATTGGTAAATATATATATATATATATATATATATATATATATATATATATATATATATATATATATATATTAAAATGTAACAAGCAGTTATATGGGAATAATTCATTTTTTTCTTTTTAACAATATTTTCATGTTGATTTTCATTCTACTTTTCTTTGTGTTCTAATTGTTTAATTGATCCATTATTTACTAATTAGTGAGTCTGATGCTAAAGTAGTTGCAGCCTTTGATTATTCAGTGTTGTTTGCCAGGGTGTCTACTCTCCTCATTTTTAATTGTCATTAATAAGATACAATGAAGGGGAAAACTGCACAGAGAAAGGGCAAAATAGAATGAAATTAACAAAAGAGAGTTAAGCATTTAAATCTACAGCAAAAAGCAGAAATATTTCTAAATGTCTTATAAATGTAAAAATCATGCTGCTGTGCTTTTCTGAATGTAGAATAAAAGAAAAAAAATCCCATCTAATTACAGTAAATGATCTCAGTGCTATCAGGTGTTGTCACTGATTAGGAATCTGGTTGGAACAAAAACCTGCAGACACGAGTGTGCCCCCGGGACCAAGTTTGGGAAACACTGGTCTAAAACAACATCCCACATGTGTATATTTGAAATTTGTCATTTCTAACTTTCTTTGAGGGGCTGTCAGAGGACTAGGATCACCAGTAAAGAACCCTATGTCAAAAATATTATATTTGTTATCCTATATTACCATTTTTCATTTTGACCCCTTGTATTCCGTTAGGGGGAGAACCCCTGTTGTGGCATGCACAACTTCAACTCCTTCTGATCATTTTTGTTGGAGACACCTATTAATTTACTCTTTATCATAAGATTGACATTCCCTTTACAAAATATAGTCTGAAAATAGGCTAAAAGATAGTGCTATTTGGGTATAGAAGAGCTAAAATAGGGGTTATCCTCAAAAAGCTCAACATCTTGCATAACTCGTATCACACACTTGTGCCTGGGAAACAACTTCATGGCTTGTAAACTTGCAATTCCACCCCAAGTCAAGGGCTGGCACTCCCTCATAACACCTCTCCTTTCCTTCCACTCTGCAGATCTGGAGAATTATGGGCCAACAGCACATGATGTTATGATGTTTTGGGGTGCCTGAATCCATCCCTTCTGCCTCATTGACTTAATAACCAGCACCATTGTCATTTTTTCCTCAGTCTTTATGTCTGTAAAAACCTAGTTTGCAATTCGTTTTTGATTTTTGTGTATAGCAACATGCGAGGATCACCATTTGGTGCCACAACTTTTCATCTTTGTTTCCTTTTCTTATTATGGTAAACATCAAGATGAATATGTGGTGTGTTCTCATACAGGTGTATCAGTAGGCTCTGACAATGTGATTCACATGTAATGTTTATGAATACAATTCCAAGGTAATAACCTTTGGACTTCTAGCTCCCAGCGAGAAACTTTGAGAAGACAGTGCTATGTGACATAAAAGTGACCATTCACCCCATTCAAAAATCTAACATTAAAAATAAGCAAGTGAAATAGATGGCATTTTTGTGACAGCATTATACATGCAGTTACAGTATGGATGCAGTAGCAAACCAACAGCAAACTTGCATTTCCCTGAAAGACTGACAGGAATTGGGTACACAAACAGGAAATGGAAGACATCACAAATTGTACTCCTCATAATGCTCACAGTGTGTGAGCTGCAGCACACATTCAGCCTGGCTTCTGCTTTGCCTATCTTTAAGAAGGACACTGCCTGATAAAACCAGAGATTAGTTAGAAAATGGAGGGTGGGACTTGTGTTAACATACAGTAGCTTAGCTTTGTTATTGGTGCAGAGGTGGAACCTGGGAGGAGGCGGATCTGCCACAAAATATGATGCTATGATTGGTTAAGAATACTTATCTAAACAGTTTCATGAATGGAGGTGATGCATTACTTTTCACAAGACAGCAGGCATTCAAGGGTACAGCAGGGTACTGTACTTTAAGATCTAAAAATTGTGAATTGCCCATTGGGATTAATAAAGTAGCTATCTATCTATCTCTATCTCTATCTATCTAAATAATGTTTAAGGAATAAACAACTCTACCTCAATGATGAGGGAACAGACAGTCTGGCCTCTTTCCTACCATGCTCATGAGTTCACGTTTACTGTATGTGTGTATTTCTTTCACTTTTAACAGTTTTCTACTTTCTCACTGCTTACTACTTCTGTAATTCAAACAGACAAACACCATACACACAGTGACCAGACCAGTTTGAGCTTTGAGGCAGCAGCGCTAACCACTGCAAGTTATTAATTGATTATTTTGATTTTTTAAATATTATAATCCTTTAGTTGATTGTACTTTTAAAAATATCAGTGTACATAAGGCGTTGATTTTATATAATGTAACCATCTACAGCATCTAACGTATTAAGAGATTTCTGATCATGTTATATAAAAACTTAAACCTCTTACATAAAATAGAGGAAAATGAAAGAAAAGTTTTTAGGTATATATTTGTTGAATTAAGTGAGATTTCTGAGCTGAATGTATATTGAAAAATATTATATAAGACAAAAGCTATCTCTTTAATCTTTCACAGAATTCTCTCTGTTTCCATTTCTACATAAATGTGTCAGGATTTTGAAAAATGTCAAGATCAGTAAAATCCAGTCATGCAGCTTCTGTCTATTATGGGATGTACACTCTCGAACAGCTGTGTGCCAAGACAAAACTGAGTGCTGTTATCAACAATGCTGCACATCTTCTCTCTGAGTCACCAGCACTGAGGACTTTTAGCCAACAAATAATAATAATAATAATAATACATTTTATTTATATAGCGCCTTTCCCATGCTCAAGGCACTTCACAGAGTTTAAGAAAGAACGGCAGTGTATACAGTATATAGCATTGTACTAAACCAAATAAATAAATAAAGAAGAGTAAGATAGTAAATTCAGAGAAAAGCCTAACAGACTACATAATTGATGGTCTCACACACACACAGGTTACATGAGGATCTTGATACAGAGGTAAACTGAAAGAAGGGTAATAAAGTCAGGTATCGCTAAAAGCCTTCTTGAACAGATGAGTTTTGAGTTGTTTTTTAAAAGAATTCATGGAGTCAGCTGACCTGATTAATTTCGGTAGGTCATTCCAGAGTCTGGGCGCTATACAGCTGAAGGCCCTGTCACCCATGGAGTGTAGATTAGTGTGGGGCACTATAAGATTACCAGAATCAGAGGACCTTAGTGGGCGGACAGGCACATAGTGATGGAGGAGGTCACTGATGTAGTTTGGTGCGAGGTTATTTAAAGCTTTGTAGGTTATTAGTAGGATTTTATATTCGATTCTGTAGGACACAGGGAGCCAGTGAAGACGGAGCAGGATGGGTGTGATGTGCTCGCTGCTGCTGGTTCAAGTAAGGACTCTTGCAGCTGAGTTTTGAATAAGCTGGAGCTGTGATATAAGATTAGAAGGGGCACCTGCCAGTAGGGAATTACAATAATCGATGCGGGATGTGATAAAAATTATTCAGCTGAAGTGTGTCAACAAAATGCTACTGGGGCTCCATTTATACCAACAGCAATGCACCTTTTACAATGTCTCACTGTGACTGCGACCATTCTTTTTATCCTTAGCCAAGTGAAAAGTTTTATTTCCCTTTAGTAAATTTTGTGTGTATTTGTTTATTTAACATTTATGTACTGTATTTATTTATTTACCGAACTTATTTATTTACCGAGCCAGGTTTCCCATTTGGACAAATAAAGTTCTATCTATCTATCTATCTATCTATCTATCTATCTATCTATCTATCTATCTATCTATCTATCTATCTATCTATCTATCTATCTATCTATCTATCTATCTATCTATCTATCTATCTATCTATCTATCTATCTAAAGCACATTCTTAATTCTCAGACCCCCCACCCACAATATGTTTCTGCTAATACTAACTGTTAACCTAAAAATTATTAGTCACTGAAGTTGAATAATGCCATCCAAAATGAAGCTCTTGACCATTATTGTCATACACCTACTCTAATACTCCAAGTATATCAAACCACAGTCTCCATGATCAAATATGTCAGTGCTTATTTCTAGAAGGCAGAATTACTATGATATGAAAATTGTGAAGGTTAAACAATAAATTTAGACATTTTTAAAAATTACACCATTTAAAAAAGTAATTATTAATCCCTACATATGGTATTGTGATCAATTGTTGTGTACATTAAAAAGAGAGCACTTAAGAATAACAGTTTAAAAATAACACACCAAAAAGCTGACACCTGACTAGTCACAGGAAACTTATTTTGTAGGAATTAGACTGTTTTGTGCCAAACAGAATGCACGCTTCCACTTCCTGTGCATATCTAAAGTTATTAGCATTAAAGACATTGATTGAAATACACTGTTGAATAAGATATCCTGCAATACATTTTAGGAAGTATCCTTTAGCTGTCACATAGTAATATGCATTTCAATAAATATATATGAAAAAACAGACCTGTGTGGCAAGTAAAAGAAGTTTTTATCCATAGACAGCTTGTTATATGGCCTCAGTCAAATAAAGTTCTGTTCAACACATGTGTCTTTCTTTTGTTTTGAGAGACGTCTTTAGCACTGGAGAAATTTCCTAGTGCTGATGCAGTGTGGTGGCATATCTGACTAATTCAAACAACTAAATGAACAGCCCATTGATACATCACTTCCCATTTCTGCTATCTCCTTTATATTATGGGTTGTTGCTTGTGGTTTTCAATGTGTGAAGAGCATTTCCTTAAAATTAAAATCTCTCAATTGTTACTATTTTCATTTCCTTTTATTAAATCAGTAACCTGGAGAATAAATATAGATCATTTGTATTTTTTCAAAAATGTATATACTTTAAATATAATTGAATAAATGATAAGTTAATGAGGAATAAATAAAAATAAAGCATTTGCATTTTCTACAGCACTTGGAATAGCCTGCTAGATGTGAAGGCAACTGATCCTTCAAAACTCAAGTTTGTGGTACAGTTGTAAAGAAAATAATTTTTTATAGGCCATTATACTGTGTATCGGAAGGTCAGGGAGGGAGCAATAATATCTCCTTTTCATGCCAGGACCTGGAGGTGGAAGGATGTTACAGCAGCTACAGTGGTAGTGGGTCCTAATAACCTCTGAGTGACATGGGAACCTGGAAGGTCAGCCCAGTGGCAGCATGCCTGCTATAAGCAGTGTCCCCCCGTGCACTTGTTGGCAACATCCCAGGTCTGTATAAGAGTTGTGATCCCATGGGCCTGCCTTGTTGGATTCTATGAGGGCCACCACAGGGAGTTCTTAGGTACTGATGTTATAAGGACTTTGGTCGTCCTGCTTTACCTGGAAGTACTCCTGGGTCCAGAGTTAAAAGAGATTCCTTCACCTGACTGAGAGAGTTGGAGTCTGGGGTGGAGGAGAGAGTGGAGTTGGAGAAAAAGAAAAGGAAGTAAAAGAAGAGAATTAGTTATGCTGAATTTGTTTACAAAGAAGCCTTTAGGAAAGTATTATTTAAATTAAAAGTACTTCAGTTGAACTGAGACTGTTTAGGGCTTGGTGGAGCCCCCTACAGGCCGCAATATCAGCTTTTGAATTGCACTCTTCACTGAGTGTAGGCGCAAAACGCGATGGCAAATTCCCAGGTAAAATTCAAGTATAGATTATATGTAGTACTATATTACAGAATTAAATAACAGATTTGTTAAAACACATAAAAACAAAATAGAAAATGATTAATTAAATTGGAAGCTAAGGATACCTGTCCATTAGTTCATTGTTAAACTATGGCTAGTTGACAATGGTGGAAATGAAAACTGTAAGAGAGAAAGTTAAAGACAAAGTCAGACACAGTCACAGTTCTGGAGACCTCGGCCAATTAGCCACCAACACCCCATCTGGGCATCCTATAGTAGAATCTGTGCTGGTTGTCCAATCTGATGAGAGAATCTTTTCATTCGATGATTCCAATTCTCCTTTATCTGAAATAACTTTTCCATAGGCAACAAAGCAGCTTGGCAGTAGAGCAGTGGCACCAATTAAGATACCAAGAAGGGAAACAGAACAGAGGAGGGTTAGTAATGGTTTATAAATATTGTATGACTAATATTTCTATATAAATGTTGCCTTAGGTGAGCCCTGAATTGGATCTTCTGATGCACACGCATGTTAGCATTAATCTTGTCTTCTTTTTGCTGCAGTGTGTGTAGTAGTCTATGATGTAGTAGTCATCATCTTATTGAAGGGCACAAGGTTATTCATGATGTGTCTAGCAAGGAGTGTTAGCTCCATGAATTGACCAAGTTCAGTGAGGGGAAATGAACTATGAAAAAGTTGCCCTGTTTACTGTACCACCGTAAAGCCACAATGGCAACAAAATAGATAACAAAACATTCACAACAAAAAATATATATACTTAGCTTGATATTGAAAAAAAATCATTTCAGTGTATAATCCATCTCAGGCTCTGTCGGGAAGTCCCTATTTAAATGCAAGTACAGGAAATATGAGTCTCTTTCTCTCTCTCTCTTTCTCTCTGGCAGCTGATGTTCTCTTGATGGTCCAGCAGCTATCTTCTGTGAGTGCTGACATAGCTTGCAGAAGTTTTCAAGTGACAGGGTATGGTAGAACATTTTAACTTTAAAATACAGTAATCCCTCCTCCATCGCAGGGGTTGCGTTCCAGAGCCACCCGCGAAATAAGAAAATCCGCGAAGTAGAAACCATATGTTTATATGGTTATTTTTATATTGTCATGCTTGGGTCACAGATTTGCGCAGAAACACAGGAGGTTGTAGAGAGACAGGAACGTTATTCAAACACTGCAAACAAACATTTGTCTCTTTTTCAAAAGTTTAAACTGTGCTCCATGACAAGACAGAGATGACAGTTCCATCTCACAATTAAAAGAATGCAAACATATCTTCCTCTTCAAAGTAGTGCGTGTCAGGAGCACAGAATGTCACATAGATAGAGAAAACAATCTCTAGCAAACAAATCAATAGGGCTGTTTGGCTTTTAAGTATGCGAAGCACCGCGGCACAAAGCTGTTGAAGGCGGCAGCTCACACCCCCTCCTTCAGGAGCAGGGAGAGAGAGAGAGATACAAACAAAAATCAATACGTGCCCTTCGAGCTTTTAAGTATGCGAAGCACCGTGCAGCATGTCGTTTCAGGAAGCAGCTGCACAAAAGATAACAACGTGAAGATAATCTTTCAGCATTTTTAGACGAGCGTCCGTATCGTCTAGGTGTGCGAACAGCCCCCCTGCTCAATCCCCCTACGTCAGGATCAGAGAAAGTCAGCGCAAGAGAAAGAGAAAAGTAAGCTGGGTAGCTTCTCAGCCATCTGCCAATAGCGTCCCTTGTATGATATCAACTGGGCAAACCAACTGAAGAAGCATGTACCAGAAATTAAAAGACCCATTGTCCGCAGAAACCTGCGAAGCAGCGAAAAATATGCGATATATATTTAAATATGCTTACATATAAAATCCGCGATGGAGTGAAGCCGCGAAAGGCGAAGCGCGATATAGTGAGGGATTACTGTAATATTGTTTTAGTACAATAAACCGATTAGTGATAGAAATCCCTTGGAATAAAGAACATTCCCATTATTTTTCTTACCCAAGTCCAAAAATCCTTTCTCATCATCTGATCAGGTCAGGTTGGGGAGCATGCACTGGTACAGCGCATTGCCACACCCACCACACAGCAAAACAGCTCAGGATCCTGCTTGGCAACCCCACAGGCAGACACACAGTCCAGTCCCACCCTCCAGAAATTACCATCTATCTGCCGCAGCCAGATGTTACGTTCGTGTCCCTTTGGTCTGGTCCAGTCACTTGGGTCCTCAATAATGAGGATCCTGCGTGCTGGATTACCCTCGGGGAATCGTGCCACATGGCCATAGTGCCATAACTGACTCTCCTTAACAATGCAGGTAATGTGCCTCATTCAGGACACCGTGAGCAATCACTTATTCAACACAAAGTCAAACCAGCAGTACACAAGGATTCTCCGAAGAGACACAGTACCAAAGGAGTCAAGTCTTCGTCTCAGGTCACTGAATAGCGTACATGTCTCGCAACCATATAGCAAGACAGGAAGCACCAGGACTCTAAAAACTTGGACCTTTATCCTTTTGTATTGATATCCGGAGCGCCACACAACCCTTTCCAGAGACCTCATAACCCTCATTGCTCTCCCAATCTGTCTGCTGACTTCATAGGAAGAGTCACCAGAGACATGAATGTCACTGCCAAGGTAAGTAAATCTGATCTGATACATCAGCGTAATAATGAAAACAAAAACAAGAATGTATAATAAAAAGGAAAAACAAGCTTTGTAACATAATAATAATAAAAAATTAATTTTCTTGACCCCCTATTGAAAATCTATGGAAAGAACTGAATAATGCCATCTGGAGAAAGCACCCTTCAAACCTGACGCAGCTGGAACAGTTTGTTCAGAAAGAGTGGGCCAAACTACCTGTTGACATGTGCAGAAGTCTCAGTGAGAGCTCCAGGTGTTGCTTGTTTGCAATGATTTCCTCTAAAGGTTGTGCAACAAAATATTAGATTAAGGATCCCATCTGTTTTCTCCATGCCATTTCATTTGTTATTATTTGAAATATTCTGTTCAATCAAAACTCTAAAACAAAGTCTGATATTTGTTAAATAAGGAAAAAACACTGATATTGTAAACTCTGCATCTGATGGTAGGCTTTTTGTTTTTTTAATGGCAGTTATAAGAGATGTAACTGCAGATTACACCCTCTTGTAGCATGATTTTTGTAAAGGAGTTGATTTGTAATGTCATTCTAAGACAATCATCTTGTGAGCAGCACATGAAGTTAAAAAGCACACGAACCCTCTAAAGTAGTTTTATAGAGTTGGCATCTAGGCATAGAAATGAGTTACCCATAACAAAATATTAGAATGGACCCCAATCTTTCCAATCTTATGTTTACCAGTACATGTGCTCCGCAGGGCTGCATTCTTTCACTCCATTGTTCTCATTTTAAATGAATGTCACTGTACCCCCTTTCATAATTCCACAAAGAATTAGAAGTTTGCTTTTAAAATGACAGTTGTAACTGTTAGATCAGGTGTAAATTTATGCTGACGCTATTAGTTAGGATCAGATGAGGAAGGGGCGAGGAAGAGCATTAATGTGACTGAGAGAATAAAACAAGAAAAAAAAGCTAACTTTTAGAAGTACCATAAATTTACACCCAATCTGACTTTGTTCATTTGTAATATTGTATTAGTGCGATGGTGTTTTCTGATTGGTACTATTCAGGTCATAAAATGATTTCTTCAAAATGTCACATATATTTGTCTCTTTCCCTGGTGCTGCGTTGACATCATGGACCATAAGGCGTGAGCTTATTCAGTGTGAACAGGAACATGCGGGTGGCTGGTTGCTGTTTGTACAACATGCTTGACCTGGTAGCGATGAATGCACATGTACTGTGCAAGGCATGCACGGGGTCCACTGAGAAAAGAAGAGTGTTCTTGGCTCACCTTGAAGAGGAACTTCATTGTCGCTTCTTACAAGAAAAGGCGATGGAAAAAGAAAAAGAGGATGCAACATCGACAAGCTTCTGTTCCAAGACCACCGCTTCACCCAAGAAAGCAAACTCAGTCAGTGTCTAGTGCCCCTTCAATGTAATAAGAACCACAGCATAGAGAAATGTGTACATTGCAACAGGTACACATGTCATAAATGTAGGAAGGACGGTCCTTAGGTGTGTGGGAACTGTTAACCTTTTGAATTGCGGAACTGACCTCTCTGTACCATTCTTTCCTCTGCATGTCCTGGAGTAAAAAAGAAACACCAACATGCACCAAAATGTGGAGTTTGGGCAAGGTTGTGAAAAAAAAAGGTATGTGAATGAATATGAATAATGTTGCATCAATGACACAATGTTTTCCGAAATGTACCATACAGGTCATAAAATGAATTATTCCAAATATTATTTACACCTATGTCTCTGTTTTTTTGTCAGTGTGGCTTTGACATCATGGACCATAAGGTGTATACTAATTCAGTGTGAGTAGGAACAATCAATAAAATTGAATAAAAAAAATTCAAGTGACAGTGAGATACCAAGAAGGCAGATTCACCAGCCATTGTGTGTCAACTTTTATCCCTCCAGATCAATGAATTTCCAGTTCAATTGTCTCAAAACACCACTCACATCTACAGTTATTCCCAGTTTCAAATAAAAGCTAACAGCGTCAGATCTTAGGGGGATGGTGTTTGTGTGTCGGGGGGGTGGGGGGGGGGGGGTTGTATTGTGCTTGTGACTGAGAGAATAAAAGTGAAAAAAAAATGCTAACTTTTATAAGTACTATAAATTTACACTGGCTGTTACAGACACAAATCAAATGTATGGTTTTATTGTATAATATTAACAATAAGAGCAGCTTACTACTCAAAATGGTAATTTTGCGAGGCAGCCAGTATTGAACTGGCGACCTCTTAGTTACAAGTCAACAGTTCTTACCACTGCACCACGGAAGCTGTCGTATTATACTTGTACCTTTTGTGAAAGTGTTTATTTGATATTTGGACTTCAACCTTCACACATTATACAATTCATGTCTACAATTTGTCATTTATTACTAAAATATGAAAAACGTTTCTGTTTTAACGATGTGTTTACATAGATTGTTGTAGACACAGGAACACACATGAAATGTATGTATTCCAAATGATGATCTATTATTTACCCTCTATAACTCCAGGCAATTCATTCCAACATAAACACTGAGCACTGAGACTGCACAGGTGGTGAACCAGCTGGGGGGGAGGCTGCAGAGATCTGTGGTATCTGGGGTGGACTTTTCCAGGCTGGTGGTAAGGCTGTCTTCCTGGCATTGCAAGCAATCTTTGTTTCCATTTGGGAGACTGGCATCATCCCAACTGACTGGAAAATGGGATTTGTCATCCCTATCTGGAAAGGGAAGGATGATCGCCTGGATTGCAGCAACTACAGGGGAATAATACTGCTCTCTGTGCCAGGTAAGGTCCATGCTAGGGTCGTCCTAAATAGGATCCGTGATCACTTGCTCACCTACCAGCGACCGGAACAGTCTGGTTTTATCGACTAAGAAGTCTACCATTGACCGCATCCTGGCATTGAGGGTTCTCATGGAGCGCAAACACGAATATCGGCAGAGTTTCTTTGCAGCCTTTGTCAATTTTCGTAAAGCGTTTGACTCAGTTGATTGAGCTGCCTGTGGGACATCCTAAGGGTTCACAGAATCCCCTCGAGGTTGCTGGATAACATGGTTGGCCTGTACACTGGTACTGTGAGGGCTGAGCAGAGTGGAGGAAGAACCTCTGTGTTTTTCCCAGTTGATTCTGGGGTTCATCAGGGGTGTGTTCTTGTTCCTACTCTGTTCAGTGCTTGTATGGACTGGGTGTTGGGCAAGGTTGTGGGCTCCAGCGGCGTTGGTGAAGAAAGATTCATGGATCTTGACTTTGCTGACAATGCTGTGATCTTCGTGGACTCAATGGAGGCTCTGATCAGGGTGCTCAAGAGACTGATCGAGGAGTCTGAGTGTCTTGGCTTGCCAGTGTCCTGGATAAAACCAAGATCCAGGCCTTTAATGACCTCTTGGGCACAGCCATCAGCAGTGTGTCTTTTTGCGGAGAGAGTGTTGACCTTGTGTTGAGGTTTACTTATCTTGGCAGTGACATTCATGTCTCTGGTGACTCTTCCTATGAAGTTAGTAGATGGATTGGGAGATCATGAGGGGTCATAAGGTCACAGGAAAGGCGTGTGTGGTGCTCCCAATATCTATGCAAAAGGATGAAGGTCCAAGTCTTCAGAGTCCTGGTGCTTCCTGTCTTGCTATATGGTTACAAGATATGGATGCTATCCAGTGACCTGAGACGAAGACTGGACTCCTTTGGTACTATGTCTCTCCTGAAAATCCTTGGGTACCATTGGTTTGACTTTGTGTCAAATGAGCGGTTGCTCATGGAGTCCCGAATGAGGCACATTACCTGCATTGTGAGGGAGCGTCAGTTACGGCACTACGGCCATGTGGTGCATTTCACCGAGGGTGATCCAGCTTGCAAGATCCTCATTATTGGGGACCCGAGTGGCTGGACGAGGCCAAGGGGTGTAGAAGAAGAATGTTCTCCTCAGCACCATGTATTTTGTGTGTTTAGTAAATTAGAATTTTTATAATAACTATTTTGTAACTTGCCAGTGAGAGACGCTTTGGCTTATGAACTAACAAAAATATGTTATTCCAGGTTTCAGGAGAAATAGTGTCCAGATGAATAAAATGTAAGCTGTTTCTTGTTTTTCCCTTCTCAGAGTGAATGTTTCAGGGACAAGGTCACAAGGCTGCAGAACTGTACATGTAGTTTATGCAAAGGCGTCTCTCCTGTGCTTAGCTTCCAAAACACAGATAATGCTTAGCTCAACAGACATATTGTTTAACTTTACTGTTTTGATAAGGATGTTCTTTCTGTCTTATTAATCATGAGATGCTGAAGTATAAAAAAAACCCTCCTGGCTTTTGATCAGGGTTCAATTGAGCTTTGCGGCAATAAGTTATACTCTTTTGAATCTCTACTTACTGCGACTCCAAATGAATAAATAAAGTGAATTGAGAAAATATTATCTGTCTGCTTTCCAGTGTGCCTTTTTCGTCCACAGGGGTCACCCACGTAACACCTAGCTGCGGCAGATAGATGGTCATTTCCAGAGGGTGGGACTGCCTGGGGGGTCACCAACTGGGATCCCGAGTTGTTTCAGCGTGTAGTGGATGCGGCAACACTGTACCAGTGCATGCTCCCCAACTTGACTTGACTTGACTTGTATGAGGAGTTCGCTACGTTGCTCGTTCATAAGTTTATCAAGGCTAGAAGTCACTCCTCAAAAGAAAGACAATTGCAGTAATTGCATGACATATTGTTTGGTTAGGTAAGTGGCATAAACAAGAGTTGTCCTTTTAATTGTGTCACAATGACACCCGTATGTTTGTCAGTGTTGGAGATAGTAAGTTCTTAAGTAGAGACTGCTATACAATATTGTGTGAGTGTTGTGTATTGTGTGCACTTAGGCATAACCATTGTCTAATAATTAAATGTATTGGCTGCAATATAAAGTAATACAATTAATTCTGCAGGAAAAAGTACAACATTTTAATTATTATCAAACTTATGAGCATGATGAGCCTCTTGTACCAAATAATTCCAAGGTACATCAGGGCTTGTTGTTTGTTTTATTATAATATTTACTTATATATAAATTGTCATTGTGCATTGGACGACCTTCTCTCAGGCTTAGTTAAGGTATGCCACTAACATCGTTATCTCCTTCTTTCTCACACAGTGCCAAGAAGCCGTTCACTGAAGGAGGCGTCACTTTTTGCCAGATCAACCCATGAGATGGAACGCCACTGAGATTGACAAAGTATCATGCTTTCCTTAGTTTTTATTTACTGTTTAAGGGACAAGCACCAAAAAGCGCTACTTATATTTTTTTCATTTGGCTTTCTCATTTTATGAAAAAAGGAGATGACCCTGTTGGAGCCCCAAAATTTCTTTCGGCAGTCCTGAACTGTCATTCACACTTCCAGCTGCAAAATATATAAGTATGTATATAAATTTTTGTTTGAGCTTCTGTAATTTTTTTTAATATACAGTATCTATCTATCTATCTATCTATCTATCTATCTATCTATCTATCTATCTATCTATCTATCTATCTATCTATCTATCTATCTATCTACAGTATTCCCTCGCTACTTCGCGGTTCACTTTTCGTGGATTCACGACTTCGCGGGTTTTTAAATACAAGTGATTGCCCGCCTATCGCGGAAGTTATGTTCCAGACCCATCAGCAACAGGAGAAAATCCGCGATATAGAAAGACCATATAAATAAACATTTTTATAGTTTAAGCCTTAAAATACCCATCCCACATGCTTTAAACACATGTAAACTTATAAAACATACTTTGTTAACACATATGATATGTGGATGTCGGGCTAAGGATATGAGTAACATCTCACTATTATAAAACATTTTAACTTCACACAAGACAAGACAGTGAGACAGGAAAATAGGTGATGTACACCTAAAAGCCTGATTGTACAGGCTTTTAAATTATTGACACGCAGAGCGACAAGCAGCACAAAGCCAGCACAAAGTCCACTTCTCCTTAGCGTTCATTCAGCTCCCCACCCCCTTGACAATGCAAAGTGGCAGGAGCGTATTGCGCCTCCAGGGAGGGGGGTTTGAGCGAACCTGCGTTCAGCCCTCACACACACCCCCACTACTCCTCCTCCTTCCGAACGCGCAGAGCGACAAGCAGGCATTTTGACAGAAGCAGCACAAAGTCCATTTCTGCTCTGCTGAGAGTTCAGCTGCCCCCTTCATAAAGCGAGTGCAGACACATTGACGTCTGATCGCTGCGTGCAGTGTTGGTCTGCGGTGTTTAAGAATGCAGAAAGTGTTTAAGAGCATAGGAAGTGTTTATAAGAGTGTGGGAAAGGTTAACAAGAGAGTGAGAAAGGTTTATAAGAGTGTGGGAAGGGTTTATAAAGCCTTAAAATATGTATAAATAATAAAATAAATATAGGTCGCTACTTTGCGGATTTTCACCTATCGCGGGGGGCTCTGGAACGTAACCCCCGTGATAGGTGAGGGATTACTGTATCTATCTATCTATCTATCTATCTATCTATCTATCTATCTATCTATCTATCTATCTATCTATCTATCTATCTATCTATCTATCTATCTATCTATCTATCTATCTATCTATCTATCTATCTATCTATCTATCTGCCACATATATTCACACAATCTTTGCTTCCTTCCTCATATCTGAGAGCCCAAGACTTCTTTCTTCTGCAGGACCACGACACACAAAGTAAGTATCGTTCATACCACAGCATTCAAAAAAGCTATATGTCATTAACCTAGGAAAATTATTTGTGTTGTGTTATGCACATAAAAATTAAGAGGTGATATGATCTGAATATTTAAAATTATAAATTATGAATGCATGCAGTAGATCCCAGTTGTTACTTTAAAATCAGTTCTGCAAAAAGAACACAGGGACACATTTTGATACTTGCTAAGGGTAGATTTCACACAATGACAGAAAGTTTTTCTTCACACAAAGATCCATAGATACATGAAATAAATTACCAGACATTTCAGTAGACAGTAGGACATTAGGGACCTTCAGATCACTATGTGATTTTATTTTGGATAATACAGATGAATAAAATGGATGACCTTATTGGGCTGAATGGCTTGTTCTCATCTCAGTTTTTCTAACATTCTAGAAGATGTTGTGTTAGGAAATTGTTGGATAATCTCAAAGCAAGATGCCAAAAATTTCAGATACACTATTTATTCTGACAGTGTTTAACCAGCACTCTTTTTCACTGCCAAGAAAACAAAATGATCTTCTTTTAGTAAAGTATTAGGGATATTAAAAAAGAAGATATGCAATTCTTAACTAACAAATTTTCTGAAGTAGTATACATTAAAAAACATGTGAGACAGAACAGCTTTATTGAACTCAAGTTAAGGTTGTCATCTTAAAACATGTCCACTCAGAAATAATATGCATGTTTTGTAGCTTAATATTTAGTCCATATTATGTGCACAAGCATCATTAATTCAATTCTAGAAAATTCATCATGAAGGTCCTTATGGGAAGCGTAAAAAATATGAAAATGAGAATGCCACAATTAAAATCCTGGCCTCTGATGAGTCACAGGAGTATTAAAATCAGTAACAAAATATCTAAATGCCATCAATTCATATATATTTCCAAAGCAATTGTATATTAATAAAATCTAATCCTATTTATCTGTACTATTCATTTATCAATAAATTCTGATGAAAAATAAATAGATCTCCAATCTCTTTATCTGTTGTCTAGAGTGTCTCAACCTGTCTGCTGCGACACAGTTGGTTTATGGGATTGGTATCAATCTGGTATGGAAAAATTGTCTTGGTGCTTATTCAGATTTTCCTTGATGGTAATCTCACATGATAATCTGAATGTATAAAATTGAAACATAATATTTAACACCCTAAAATAATGTTTTAATAGCTAAAAATAATTAAAAAATAACAATAACATATATGCAAAAATATAAGTAGGCTCAAAATATGGCAAAATATGAAGCAAGATATTTTTAATCAATTTTAAAATGTTAAGGGATCATCTCAACCTGGAGCTTTGTGGTGGAGACTAAATTGTCTGCTCTTCCCTTAATCTTCAATTTTATTTTTCAATTCCTTCTTTCATTTAACAATAAAATATCTCAAATTGCTGTTGGATTCTTCTGTTGGGTGATGGTTTTCATACCTGCAATGACAAATGATGATATACCTTATGATACAAGGAATAAAACATGTTCCAAATGTTGCAAAATAAACATATTGTGAATATATTTATTTTTACCTAAAACTGTTTAACAAAAGTGAAAGAAGCTGCATACAATAACTCATTTAAGTAGAAAGACCTTAAATTCCTTTTCTGAGCCCAGTGTCTTGTTATCAAAATAAATCTTATAGAATGAATGAATGTCCTGATTTTCTCACATTATATATTCCTTAAGTTTCAAGGAAACAGAAGCCTAGCTCATTAGCGAGGTTTCTTGCAATTAGTGGAAGTTTGACATGAAATACTGTAAAGTTTGGATCTGGGTAAATTCTGTTTTGTAAATTAGGAAACTCTTGCATTGTTCTGGGTTTTCATTCCTATACTGCAACCACTGATGAACCTTAGGAATCTGAAATCTGAGATTTGATCTCATGGCATAGCAAATGCTTAAACTCCTTTAATCAATCACATGGAATTTACAAAGCAAAGTCAAAGAGAATTCAGCAAACTGTATGTTTAACCACTGTTTATAGAACATTATTCTATGGTGAATGAAAAAAAGTTACCCAGCTTTTTTAATCCGCCTTGTGAGAAATGCATCCAAAATTCTTTAAGTCTAAATACATCTGAGACTTAATATAGAATATTCATTGTACATTATAAATTGGTCTTTACCAGAATCCTCCCGCGCAAAAAAATGGCGTAGTTTATAAATTTATGAGTGCTGAATTAATTTCTGAAATTGGAATTCCTCTACCATTAACAGTTTCTGTGATTTATCAGATGCAGTTAAAAAAATTGTTTACATTTGTTTTATGGTATAAGTAAATTCTATGCTTACAGTATTACTGATGTAAGCATACTTTTGAGCTGAAAAATGGACATTTTCCTCGTTCTTAATGTTAGTTCAGGTGGAAACAACGCAAAATCAGGTAATTGCTACAAATTTTTGTTCTCAAACTTTATTTTTTTCTGTCTTCTTAATTCCTTCAGAATAGCCAGGAATTATATTTAGAAGGTCAGAAAGATGATTTGTTTTGTCTAGAAGAGAAAAAGCAGCTGTTTAAATGGTTTTTACAGAAATATACAAGGTTGAGTTGATCGATTCATTGTGTCGACCATACAGGTAGGCACACAAAAAAACACACCCTTCCATTATTGAAAAATAAAAAGTTTTCTTGGGAATACAAAGGCAGCAAACAAACTACAAAGAGCTAGTTGAGAAGCTTCATTTTCTTCCTACCTATCACTTAGGTGCAATATGTGTTTAAAAAATAATTTCTTATACTGTGATTTGGCTTTTTTCCTGGTCTCAGTTGAACATGGGGAGTGGTCCCGTAAGGACATTGCTCAGATGGAGAGACATTATGTTGGAAAGCGGAGTGAGTCTATGTTTGGAGACATCTGTTGGTCTTTACACTGTGAAACACCTTCAGAAATTTAGTAAAGGGGAAACTAATACTATGTAACTACTTTTTACAAGTAATAATTGTATATAAAATAATATATGTACTGTATAATACATATGTTTTCAAGCTTAGGTAATTAATTTTGAAAAATCATTAGAATTTTTGTCTGAAATAGTGCTTTTTTTCATTTTCGACATTCATTTCTCAAAAGCTGGATGAAATAGAGCAATTCAGCATCCTCAGATATATAAAGAACACTGTAAAATTTATGACAAGAGAGGAAAAAAAATTGCAGACCAACAAGATATGACTGAATGACTTTTGAATAAAAAGAGTGCAAAAATGTAAACGCCTTAAGCCATCTTTGCTTTAAGTCTGTTTTTTTTTCTTTCTATCCTGCTTTTCAGACAATTGCTCAGTCTCCTAGATGACGACACCTCAATTCCGTTTAACTTTTTAATGCACTTATTCATTTCATGATGGTGACTGCCACTACCCATCCACTACCTATTTTACAAATTTACAAAACGCAAAGCATTTTTCAAATGATATATTTTTGTACAGCTTCGACACAACTGCCATGTCTTTTGGTCAGTTTTCAGCAACCTTTGACCTTAATGAATTTGCCTGCATTTAAGGTGCTTTGTGTCTTAACAACCCATAGAAAAATATTAAGTCATCTGTTCTAAAAGTTAGAATTATCGGTACTAGAGGTTAAGATGGTCAACCAATACAGAATAGGTTTGGGGTGAAAAGTTTGATTTCCAGGATATCTAAAAAGCAGTGTCAGAATCAGGTCAAGCAAGACCTGTAAGGCACAGCATTGGGTCAGCATATGAGGACATAATAATTAAGTTTTACATAGCATGTATTTATAGTTGACTGTAATGCTGATGATTGTAATGGAACAAAAATATTGGTTTTCTGAGTTCATCAATAGAGATGTGGTTTCATTTGATTTCTACCAGCTCCATCAATTGAAGGTCTCTGTTAATTATTCAGATAGTATTTCACGACTATAAAGTGCAATAAATGCAAATGAGTAGAAGCAAACATCGTGTGCAAGATTATTTGAAAACACAATACTGAAGTTGAATAGATATTATTTTGTCTATTCCTTTTTTATAGGAGGATTTAATTTCTGATCTTAATTTTACAGTTGCTTTTGAAACTACGAACCTGGTTTTCTTTACCACCATATTTCCTTTATTTACACAATGCCATTTTGAATTCCGTCACATAGCTTAAGTATTCATAATGATGATATAGTTGAATGTGACAATATAAATATGATGCTGATGGCACGTTATTCTGTCCATCACTGGATACAACAACCTTCAAAACACTTAGCGATAGTAATTTCATTTTTATGAGATAGAATTTTGTGTTTTGGTAACAACTTCATTCTGTCTTTGACCTTTGATTTCATCTTGCTCCTTAAACTTGTTTATAGATTTAATTTGTCCTCACAGTTTTTAACCCTTTTGCTTCTTTATGTCATTGATGTGTTCTAATCCTGGTTTACTGGGCTCATAATAATCATTGGGCACATCATTGTGTCCTTAACATGTACAAGAGATGAAGGGCACAGATAAGGAGCAGTCATCCAGAAGCATTGGTTCAGAGTCAGTATTATGCAGTACAAAGATACTGTGGGAGGAAACCGGAGCGCCTGGAGGAAACCCTCGCAGACACGGGGAGAACATGCAAACTCCACGCAGGATAGATCCAGGAAGCGAACCCAGGTCTCCTTACTGTGAGGCAGCAGCACTACCACTGCACCACTGTGCTGCCCTAAGATATGAGTGTATACATTTAAAATCTGAGCAATGGCATTCCATCCAGGGTTGGTTTATATCTTGCGCCTAATACTGTTGAGATCCTAAATTGGATTAGGCAGGTTTTAAAAATGAATGGATGGGAGGAAGGGTGGATGGATGAATGGATTTTTTTTTGTAAAAAAAGGGTTGGATAGTGAGATGAACATTAGAACAACTGTAATAAAAACAGGCCATTGAGCCTCACAGGCTTGCCAGTCTTGTTCACCTCGACATCTGTAGGTCCCTAATGCCTACTCTGTACCAAACTACTTAGTTACTTATTCTGTGTGTTAATGGATTTTTGTGTCAAGACAGTGATTTGTAAAATCATTGTATTTGATGCTGTATGTTATTGCTTTGAATTTTATTGTTGTGTTCTTTGAAAAGCACCTTACTATGTTGGCAAATGTAAGTTTCAATGATACTTACAGTCAGTATATTTGAAATTTTTGAATGAAGCACTTAGATACACTATAATAATTTTTGTAGCAATTGTATAACCATATACAGGAAGGTGGTAAGCAGGTATAGTACATGTCAGTATACCATTTATAAGAACTTGAATAAACTTTTAAGAACATACAAAAATATTAATTTAAAGGATATATATATATATATATATATATATATATATATATATATATATATATATATATATATATATATATATATATATATATAAATAAATAAATAAATAAATATATATATGTATATATATATATATATATATATATATATATATATATATATATATATATATATATATATATTATATAGATATAATAATAACAAATAATGGACATTGCATTACTTAAATTAGATAAAACGGTTCAGTTGATCAAGCTCATTTGGTTATAATGTTCACAAAGGTTCTAATTTGTCTTCCAGATACTTTCAAAATGCTGTCAAGGTTTTGCAACATGACTCAGCTGTTTTTTATTTTAATTCTTTTAATTTTTGTGACCCTTTGTGTTAGGATGTTCTTCTTGTATCCCTATTTTATTTCAAAATGTACATCCTTGAGTGTATGGTTTAACTAAATGAATTCTACTGGATCATCTTTACCATTCCCTTCATGGATATTAAATGTCTGAATTAGGTCCCCCTTCTCTACTCATGAATAAATATGTTTAAATCCTTTATCATTTTGGGTAGGGTAGACCCAATATTCCCTGAATGCTCTGGGTGTCTCAGGGCCATCTTAACGGCATCATAGGCTCCTGAGCAAAGTAGTTGCCCTGGGGACCCTGCTTCGACAGCAAAGCAGAAACATGCATAAGCATTGTGGGCCTCTGTGTTCCTGAGGCACCGGGGTAGTGCTGCTTGTGCCCATACATTAAGACAGCCGTCTCTTCTTTGCACAGTACTGGGAAATATTAAGTCATTTGTTGACACATCTGGAAGTATACACAGGAGACATGATCTTGTTAACACATTATACAGTTGGAATATAATACTCCTTGATTTATACTTGTCATGATTTTGCTAATAATGACCATATGCCTTTTTTTACAGAAAACAACCAGGAAAAGCAGTCAGGCAACAGGCAGAAGGTCAAAATACAAAGTTGAAGAAGGAAAAACTAATCATGTAACCCAGTTTGAAAAAGCATAAAACAATGGTCAACCAAATCAAAGCAATTCCTGGAGTAGCAGTATCTGGAATTCATAAAGATAGATATCTGTCTCTGAAATGAACATAGACTGCCTAGAGATGTGAGACAAGATTGTGCAATTGTATTACACCCCATATTTAAGGGTTTTTTTTTTGTGTTCTATAATAAATTGCATATTTCTTTCATAAGCACAGTGATGTAAGAAAGAATAAGAACTCTATGTCTGTTTGCAAGAAAAAGGTGCTTTATTTTTCAACCATCAAAACATTCAATTACCTAGTCAGTTTCCTTATTCTTCACATATTTAAAGGGAAGGTTTTCTGAATGAATACTCTCTGTCAAAGAAAAACAAAGAAGACATTTTATGTTTTTTTTCTAATTTTGCATACTGGAACAACATTATCATTGTCATAAGTCAACATTTACATATTTAAAGACAGGATTTGATGTTGTCATGTCATTTGTCCATCTCTGACAGCCTGCGCTGTCTCAGTTGGTAGTGAGGGTGTACAAGCCTCAATCACACTGCTTCACTTCCTGTTGTGCAGGTCAACAAGGGACAGGAGGAAGCTGCGCTACTTTGAAACCCTTGGTGGGACAAAGGGGTGGTTGAGTCAGTCTTACTCAGGACCTTTCCTCTCACTTGGTGCCATAGGTGGCACTATCAGGAGTACATGACTCCCATTAGCATCACTCAAGAGATCATTGATCACGCAAACCACTTCACCACATTAAGGCACTGACTCATTGGACGAAGAATTCTATGATTTTCATGAGTGTAATAACAAAGTAGAGCTATAATTTAACAAACAACTGATCATGGCCTTGTCACTGTTATTATTATATTATCCATTCACTCATTTTCTTATATCAATTACTTCAAATTCAGTTCTCAGAGTTATGTAATATTATTTCCTCCCCGGCCATATGCTTATACGTTGTCTCTGTCCTGCTCCACTGACAGACTGAGGCGATCTTTCCTCCCCCACACTATGCGACTTTTCAATTCCACCCCCTTGGGGTGGTAAACGTTAATATTATTCAAAGTTATTGTCTGTCTGTATACCTGCATTTTTATCACCCTTTAATTTAATATTGTCTTTATCAGTATGCTGCTGCTGGAGTATGTGAATTTCCCCTTGGGATTAATAAAGTATCTATCTATCTATCTATCTATCTATCTATCTATCTATCTATCTATCTATCTATCTATCTATCTATCTATCTATCTATCTATCTATCTATCTATCTATCTATCTATCTATCTATCTATCTATCTGCCCACAGCACTGGACTCCTGAACTTCATCATATAACTATTAAAAAGTATTATAGTTAATAGCATTTTATGCTATTCTTAATTCTGTTAGGACCCATCCTAACTCATATTTTTGTTTCTTTCTTTGTACTTTCTTTTCATTTTTTATTATTTCTTTTTTCTTTTGTAATGTAGTTCTCTTTTACTTTTTATAAATCACCTTAGTATGAAAATGTACAATACAGATAAATGTTGTTATTAATCTCTATTATTAAATGTTTTGTATTTAGGTACTTTCCCAAAATGCCTTCTTTATTTGCATTACAAACAAGCATAATTATTACATAAATATTATCTTAAAATGTAATCTAATGAAATATTGTTAATTTATAGTGCTACACCAAATTCTAAAAGCACTTTTAAAAAATGCAATTTTTAATAAAACAACAAAAATCAAGCTTCTGTGTTTGCATGTCATTTCTTGAATTTCAGTACTTTAATATTTTAGTAATTAGCAGGGCATAGAATAAAATTTAAATTCAAAAAGTGTTCATTACAGCAGATTGGCTGCAAGCCCTGCTTTTATTTGTATTCCAATTGTTGTACACCATTTAGAAGCTTACTGTACCTGCATTTTCATCCACAACATCATCATATGGTATATCACCAGAGGCAAAATTATCTGTAAAATATAAAGATGACTTGGCATGTTAATGAGAGAGTTACAAAGTAAGATATATAATAGTCAGCAGAGTTTCTGGATTTTTTATGTTTATTTGTACAGAAATAACTGTATTTGACTGTATTAAAATGGAAGAACCTAACTTCCAAATTAAATAATGTACACATTATTTATTTATTTATTTATTTGTACATTAATTTTTTTATGGTTTATTTTATACAGAAATTGAATGTTGTTGTATTTTGTACGCACAGAAAAAATTATATCAATCTGAAATCAGTATTAATGTCTGTACCTGCATAGTCATTCATAACATCATCATATGATATGTTATCATAAAGCATGCTGCCTGGAAAGGAGAAAAATACAATAAAATTAGAGAAGAAATCATGTTCTGAAATGTTTCTGTAATAGGTTTTATTATCTCGCAGTTAATGCTTAACTTTATTGTCACTTATTTAGTGCCCTTTCCACATATTGGACTGTTCAATCACTCAAACAGCCTCTCCTGTAATTAATTTATGCTGCTCTAGAAGGAAAATGGCATCCCAACTCGGGCACTCGGAGATTAAAAATGATTTTTGCAACATCCACTTTTAACAAAACTGGAATGTATCTGTTTTCATTTCTTGCTTTTTAGTCATTCTTGTGCATGTGGTTGCACCATAGTGTTGGTGTATGTATTTATTGTAGATCTATTTATGTATTTGTTAATTTAAAGAGCTTCTGTAAAAAGCCAAATTTCCCCTTGTGGTCAAATAAAGATCTATCTATCTATCTATCTATCTATCTATCTATCTATCTATCTATCTATCTATCTATCTATCTATCTATCTATCTATCTATCTATCTATCTATCTATCTATCTCAAGCACATTCTTAATTCTCAGACCCCCCACCCACAATATGTTTCTGCTAATACTAACTGTTAACCTAAAAATTATTAGTCACTGAAGTTGAATAATGCCATCTAAAATGAAGCTCTTGACCATTATTGTCATACACCTACTCTAATACTCCAAGTATATCAAACCACAGTCTTCATGATCAAATATGTCAGTGCTTATTTCTAGAAGGCAGAATTACTATGATATGAAAATTGTGAAGGTTAAACAATAAATTTAGACATTTTTAAAAATTACACCATTTAAAAAAGTAATTACACATTTTATTAATCCCTACATATGGTATTGTGATCAATTGTTGTGTACATTAAAAAGAGAGCACTTAAGAATAACAGTTTAAAAATAACACACCAAAAAGCTGACACCTGACTAGTCACAGGAAACTTATTTTGTAGGAATTAGACTGTTTTGTGCCAAACAGAATGCACGCTTCCACTTTCTGTGCATATCTAAAGTTATTATATTATCTAGTATATTGTCTAGTATATTGTCTAGTATATATATTAAGTATATTGTCTATACTTGTGACTTACATGAAGATCAGATCACATGTTATGACCAGTCAATGCTGAGAAACAAGTCATAAAGAAGGGGAGGCAGCATAAAGCAGAAGGACGCCTCACGCCTGGACAAACTGGTGAGGAAGGCAGGCTCTATTGTTGGCATGGAGCTGGATAGTTTAACATTTGTGGCAGAGCGACGGGCATTCAGCAGGCTCCTATCAATTATGGAGAATCCACTGCATCCACTAAACAGTGTCATCTCCAGACAGAAGAGCAGCTTCAGCGACAGACTGATGTCACTGTCCTGCTCCACTGACAGACTGAGGAGATCGTTCCTCCCCCACACTATGCGACTCTTCAATTCCACCCGGGGGGGGTAAATGTTACCATTATACAAAGTTATTGTCTGTTATACCTGCATTTTTATTACTCTTTAATTTAATATTGTTTTTTGTATCAATATGCTGCTGCTGGAGTATGTGAATTTCCCCTTGGGATTAATAAAATATCTATCTATCTATCTATCTATCTATCTATCTATCTATCTATCTATCTATCTATCTATCTATCTATCTATCTATCTATCTATCTATCTATCTATCTATCTATCTATCTATCTATCTCAAGCACATTCTTAATTCTCAGACCCCCCACCCACAATATGTTTCTGCTAATACTAACTGTTAACCTAACAATCATCTATCTTCACCAGGAGATAAAGAGGAAAAGCAAAACAAGGAAAAATGCTCATAATTGAATCCAGCACTCCAGTCAGATCTCACCCATATTTAAACACTAAACTGACATATTTTAAGCATATTTAAACACTTAAACTGATCACACAACCCATTGACTACCTACTGTACTAGTCAACGTCAGAGTAAGGCAAGTCAAACAAATATATTAGTAATAAATTTCTTATATTTTTATTTATATTTGGTAATGTGAAAAGATATAAAACAAGTGTCAGTCCCACAAGGATGTCTTATTCTTAGAATGAGAAAAAAACCTCTCCTATTATCCAATTGATTAGTTTTACCTTACCTTTTCTGGGTAAACTGTATGTTCTTCCTAATTTATACTCAATTTCTTCATAATACATGTCTTGTTGAGGGTAGTAAGTGACTTCCCATTCTTCGATCTCTGGAATGGAAAACGTGAGCATTTTAATGAAGGCTACAATTTCTTAATAATGAGGCAAATTCTCTGTACCTGTATGTGACACACTCAGCACTATGTCTGGTTTCCACTATTATTAATCTCCTTGCTACACCGGGGGTTAAAAAAAGGATTGATAAATAATAATTATAAATCAGTGTTAAATTTAATGCTTTACATGGTTCTCAAAGGCATCAATATTTCTAAAAAACAATAGAGGTTGGAGTGTGTGGCTGTTAATAAACACTCTGCAATAGGTTGATGGAGTTTGTGATAAAATCTTTTTTTTTTCTCTTTTGCATTGTAACTTGAAAGACTATATGCTACTACATTAATAGTCTTATATCAATGTGAATATCTTTTAATGATATGTTTTAATGGTGATTTTGAAGAGCAAGTCAAAGATTAAGAAAGATGGCACACATAGTGTAAACAATGAGGGTGGCATCACTAACAGAGGACCTTCAAAATAAGAGAGAAATTCCAAACATATCCCACACAGTCATCTCATAGCTCCAGGACTTTCCGGATTTCATCAATTTACCCACCAATGAAGCACAAATTACTTCTTAGCCTACCTCTCAACCCTTTCTCTTTCTATCCTGGCTTTTTTTTTTCCATCCTGCCGTCCGAGTTCTTTTTGCTCTCATTTTTCACTATCACACTATAACACAGTCATTTTTGGTCAAACCCTGAAATTACTTTTGCATTCAGGAGCAGCCCTGGATTTTTAAATGGGACATCAGATTAGAGTTATTTTTAATAGCCGTAGTATCCTTGAACCCCTGTGTCATCAGTTACCTTCAGAGGATCACATCTCATGGGCAACCATATGTGGAATATTGGAAGATAAAAACAATTTTTTTTTTTTTGCTTTGTACTTTATATCTTAGTTTGCAAGAACTTTGAAAAACACAAAGATTTATTTTTGTCTCTTCTGATTTTCTACTGATAAGTCTCTTTTTTTAACTATAGTATTTATATATAACAAGTTCTGATTCAATAATAAGATGTTTTCCCAAAGAATTAATCTAACTAGATATTTTGGTACATTTCTATCTCTCCAAAACATAGAGTGTTACACAGATTATACTATTCACTTTATTCTGACTGATGTAAGGTGTGAGTTTTACATGCCGTTATCCTAGCATTCATAAGATAATGCTCTCCCATACTTCTTTAGTCTTGTCATAGTTAACTCAGATATTCATATGCAGGCTCCATGAGATCTATTCTAATAAAAGATGTCCACAAGAACCATCGTAATGGTGATATCAGCTGTTATTTAAAGGAACTTTCCATAACACTAACCTTTCTTCTACACCTCCTACTAAAAGTGACATCTGGTACCTGCTCTGTCCTCCTGAGACAATACTCTACCCTCTACTGGTCCAAAAGTCTTTTAACCATCACCCAGTCCTCTGTGGCCTGACTCTACCCTTATAATGAGGGTGAAAGATCTTCTGCACAGGCTGGACTACCTGCCCTATGATGCCCAGAGAGTGCACCGTCTTTACCTTCCAGGTTTCCTTGGTGCCTCATCTTCTAGTCCTTCTGGGGAATCCATTGTGTCTGCAGGACATACTACCCCAATCAGTACCCTGTTGCCTAAGGCCTTTTCCTTGCCTTGTACTATACATGAGAGTCTGTGGTTATACAGGTTTATGTGGCCAAAGTGGCCACAATGTGTAAATGTAGGACAATGTGTAAATGTAGGAAAGAAAAGCCAAAAACAGACAATGTAGACCCAGGACAAAAACAGAATTCATACAACCCATCCCAAAAAGAAACATTTATTATTATTATTATTATTATTATTATTATTATTATTATTATTTAACTTTCATTTTCCATGAGCTTTGTTCTGTTCATTAACTGTTAAACATGCTTAATGCAGTTCATTGTCACATAACCTGCAGAATGATACTCAAGATGGTTCTTCTTCTTATAATAATAATAATAATAATAATAATAATAATAATATTTTACAAAATAAAGGAAAACAATGGAGTTATCAGTCAACTCACGCCTTCTTAGATCTTGCTTTTGTAGGTACTGCCCAAAGATGAGAATGAATGTTACAAAAAGCAAAGCTCCCAATATGAAGCACATGATCATCAGAATGCTCTGGTCTTTCTGGGCTGCATTTGATGGTGTGGACTTGGAAATATCTAAACAAAAGGGAACAGTAACATAGCATTGTTAAACTCACTTACTCACTCATGTTCACCAGGCATCAGCACTGGGTACAATTCAGGAACCAGGCTTCAGAAAGAGCCACTCAATCACAAAGATCAGTTTAGGATTGCTAAATAACTAAACATGCATGTCTTTGGGGAGGTGGAAGAAAAATAAAATGTGCAAACTTCACACAACCAATGATCAGGCATTGGATTCAATATAGGATGCTGAGTTTGTGAAGCACTTGTTTTAATCACTTTGATGAATAAATACTCCAAAAGGAACAAGGATAAAAGCAAGTGAAAAATGAGGGATGTGTGACTTAAAATAAAATCAGTTATATATTTTGTTTGTTGCTGCATTGCAAGAAGGCAACCAAGGTTCAGGCTCCATGTGCTCCATGCGTGGAGTTTGCATGTTCTCCCCATGTCTGTGTGGGTTTCCTCCGAGCACTGAATGTTAGGTGGACTGGTAGTGTTAAATTGGCTCCTGGCATGTGTGGGTGCATGTGTGTTCACCATGTGAAGAACTGGCATCCTCTTCAGATGTTGTTCCTGCCTCCTGCCTGATGATTTCTGGGATAAGCTCTAGCTTCCCTGTGACCCTGCTTTGAATAAGGGAATTTGGAAAATGTGTAGTGTTCAAATTTTAAAAGAAAATATCCATTTAATGAAAAGGATTTTTATGCATTATACATATGAGAAAATGTATATTTAAAACCATTTCCTTTTTAAGCAATGAATTATACAAACAATTGCAAAATGAATAATTAAGTTTATTAATACTTAATTTTATTCTGGAAACGAATGAGGTTTAATTGCAAAATGCTGTAAATGTCATATTCAAATTATTAGAGCTACCGGTATAGAACTTATTCAAGAGTCCCATGTCATACTTAAATCATATGTTAGAAAAAGAAAACCTCTCCTACTGTAGGTAAAACTGGAGTCCAATTCCTTGTATGTGTACATATACTTGGCCAATAAAGCTGATTCTGATTCTGATGTACACTCTCTTCCTCTCCTTTCTTCCTCTTCATCTTTTTCCACTTCTGAGTAGGGTCAGTGCACTTGATCAACCTTCTCCAAACAGTTTGGTTCTGCACCACCTCATCAGTCAAGCCTTTTTCCTTCACTTCTTCCTTTACTTTATCCGTCCACCTAAGCTTTGGCCTCCCTCTCCTTCTCTTCCCCTGTACTTTCATTCCCATCACTCTTTTGCCCATATATTAATTATCTTTCCTCATCACATGTAGATACCACTTCAACCTACTTTCCTTTACTTTTTTGATACATCTCCCACTTTGTTGTACCTCTGATTGTCTCATTTCCTTTTCTGTCCTTTTTTGTAACTCCACACATCCATCTCAACATTCTTATTTCTGACACATCTGACTTCTTCTCTAGTGCTCCCATTACTGCACTGCCCTGTCTTAAAAACTTTATCTTTAACCTTTTCCTTAAATCTCCAATCACACAATACTCCTGATACCTTCTTCCAATTGTTCCATTCACACTGCACTTTATGTGTTACCTCTGCATGTAATTTTCTATCTTAGGCTACCACTGATCCTAGATGTTTAAATTTATCCACTCTTTTCAATAGCTCTCTATGCAGGCCAGCATCTGAATCCTGATCATCATTAAACTTCTATCTTCTCTGTGTTCTGTCTTCTTCCTATTCTCTCTTCCAAAGCCCTTCTCCATTCTTCCAGCTTCCTCCCCATTTCTTCTTTTCTGGTGCTACATAATACAATGTCATCAGCAAAAAGCCTGCACCAAGGGATTGATCTTTAATCACATGACTCAATACATCAATAGCAAATTTAAAGAGGTAAGGAGTTAAAGAAGATCCCTGCTGCAGACCTATTCTAACTGGGATCTTGTCTGTTACATCATCTCTGCTTCTGACCTAAGTCCTAACTCCCTCATACATATCCTGGACAATCCTCATATACTTCTCTGGTCCTTCTTTCTCTCTCATGTACCTCCAGACCCCTGGACGTGGCACTCTATCATAAGCCTTCCACTATCTTTCAATAACAAACTGCTAAACTGTAGATTTTTAAGACATTTACTGCATTCTATGCAATCAACATGGCAGAGTGAGCTTACAGTATTGGCAAAGTTAGATTACTGTTTTATCTTCTTTTATTTGATTTAGAATTTATTTCTTGCACTTTTGGCAATTTCATTAAGCAGGTTTAAGAATGTACTACATTACCTAAAGATGTCCTTAGTTCCATTCTTATTTTTAACTAACACTCAGTCCCATTTATTTGTCTCACCTGCACAGATTACTCCGACATCTTGCTCATGAGTGCAGTTATTCTGGCGAAGCAGAGAGTGCTGGCAATCCCAAAGGTGATCTTCTGTGCCACTGCAAGTGACTTTATTCAGCCAGATGGTGCCATTACCTTGTCCAAAGCTGGGTCTTGTCTCTCTGCTCAGTGCAGTGCCACAACCCACTTGTTTGCATACCACCTGAGCATCCTTCAGATCCCATGAATCATCACAAACAGTTCCCCATGTATCACCATATAATATTTCCACACGACCAGAACAGGCTGTAGTCCCCTGCACTAACTGGACTTCTTTCGGCACTAAAATCAATAAGATTGGAATATTGTATTATCCGTGTTTACGATATATTTAATAAAGTGGTATTTAAAAGAAGAGTGCTATTTAAAATAATGATCAGTTGATCACATGAAGATTTATTATTAAAATCTGAGAGTGTAATAAGGTTATAATTATTATAAAAAAATGGAATGAAATTCATAAAATGATATGAAATAACTTTAGTAAAATACCAAAACTGATTAAATATAATATTTCAAATAGCTTTGCACAAATGCTTATGTTCTAAAGACCTGTAAGTGGAAGAAAATATATTATTTATAAATATATCAACACTTTCTATTTCTATAATATTTTTTGGTACAAACAACGAATACCTACCTCACCAAAAAGAATGACCAGATATTCAAATTAAAATCAAAAGGATGAATTTAATCTACATAAAATGGTTGACTTTTACATCACCTGCACAGAAAACTCCAGCATCCTCTTTGTGATGACAGTTGTGGTTTCCCAGAGATGCATGCTGACAGTCCCAGAGTCTCAGTTCACCGCCCTTGCAGTTCACTTCATCTAGCCAGATCGAGCCGTTCCCACTTCCAAAGGAAGCCTCACTGTGTGGGCTCACTGCCTCTCCACATCCAACATGCCTGCACACCACCTGAGCATCTGCCAAATCCCAGGAGTCATCACAGACTGTACCCCAGACATCCAGGTGCAACATTTCCACTCTGCCAGCACAGGAGTGTGGACCACCAATGAGGCGCAGTGATTCTGGTTCTGAAATTAAATGCAGCAGAATATACTAATATTCACTTCAGGAATAATCCTTCAGTGAAAATCTTTACTATATAAAATATAATGTAAGATGTTTGTCAAATGGAAATGATTCACAACAAAGTAAAATTTTATGGCAAAAAGGAGGAATGTCTGCTTCTTTTCGGTGCTTTGTGGTGTTAAGTCAAGTGAAGTTGGGGAGCATGAACTGGTACAGTGTGTTGCCACACCCACTACACATCAAAACAGCTCGGGATCCCGGTTGGCAACCCCCCAGGCAGATACGCGGTCCAGTCCTACCCTCCGGAAATTACTTTCTATCTGCTGCAGCCAGGTGTTATGTGGGTAACCCCTTGGTCTGGTCCAGCCACTTAGGTCCCCAACAATGAGGATCTTATGAGCCGGACCTTACCCGGCACAGAGAGCAGTGTTATCCCCCTGTAGTTGTAGATTGCAGATTGCAGCAACTACAGGGGTATTAGAAAAGTTGAAAATTAAACAACACTTATCATGGACTGATAAGATAATCTGTATATCAACTTTACTCTGCCTGGTCAGCTTTTTCATTTGTCTTTTGTGCTCTTCACCAGGCACCCTCTCATCCTACCAACTATATTTTGCAGTCAAAACATTATAAAAAGTGAAAGTAAACAAGCAATTCAACTTTTAAATGTTAAAGTGAAATATTAAAAACATCCACAATCAAAAATGTAGCATAGAGCAGAGAACCAAAACATACAATATTATATACTGTGGCAGGATGCCTTTATGCTGGAAGGACTGGGGGAGAGAGAGCATGTATAGGGCATTATCCTCCCCGGAACACTAGATGGCAGCACCCCTGGGTTACTGCAGTGGCATTGAATCTCACTGGGCTTCATTGGAGATGAGGTTTTGTTACTCATACCTTTTGTGTCCCGTGGATGCCTTCAGGGGGAGCTGCAGGGACTCATGAGCCCTACTTTGGCCTCCCACCTCACCTGGAAGTGCTTCTGGATCATGCTAAGGGGTCACCAGAAGTACCCCCGGGTGCGGCATAAAAGCAGCCTTACTTCATTCCAGGAACAAGAGTTGGGAGGAAGAGGATGAAGCTCTGCTGGAGGAAGGAGTAAGGCAGAGAGAGACAGAGAAGATGACACTAAGAAAGAAGACAAAAGAATACTGTGCTGTGTATTTGTGCTTCCTGTACTGTGTTTAAACGCTGTGTTCTGTGCTGGAGTTGTGCCTGTGTCTGCCTGTGCTGGGCTTGGGGAGCTGGAGCACCCCCTTCAGGCCACTATATATACTGTATATGGAGACAAAGGTCTGTAATCCATCCATCCATTTTCCAACCCGCTGAATCCGAACACAGGGTCATGGGGGTCTGCTGGAGCCAATCCCAGCCAACACAGGGCACAAGGCAGGAACCAATCCCGGGCAGGGTGCCAACCCACCGCAGGACACACACAAACACACCCACACACCAAGCACACACTAGGGCCAATTTAGAATCACCAATCCACCTAACCTGCATGTCTTTGGACTGTGGGAGGAAACAGGAGCGCCCGGAGGAAACCCACGCAGACACGGGGAGAACATGCAAACTCCACGCAGGGAGGACCCGGGAAGCGAACCCAGGTCCCCAGATCTCCCAACTGCGAGGCAGCAGCGCTACCCACTGCGCCACCGTGCCGCCCGGCAGTACTCATAATATGCTAATTATGGTGAACAAGTCCTGGTTCAGCAGGAAACAGATAACTAATTTTTTAAAATGAACTGGGAGATGCATGTAAAAGGAAAAACAAAACAAATAAAATATAAAAATGAAGCAACCAAAACCCAGATGAGAGGCAAAAATCTAACTCAAAAATCATGCAAGAAGTCAAAACCAGACAAGACACAAAGATCAATTAGCAAAAAAATATGCTTTTTTAGTATTTAAAGCATTTATTCACATATCGGAAAAAGCCTGATGCAAACGCTAACCTTTTATCTCATTGTGCCAATGAACTCAAGGTCACGACCCTGGAGACCACGCCCCTAGAAAACGTAATATGACACTAACAAAGGTTATACAAAATGGAGTCTAACATAGAAAAAGCAATAGGACTCTAAAATTCAGCCTTGATCATGACACAGCTAATATTCCCTTCAAATGGAAATATGGCAAGTTTGTTGGGTTTTTTTTTAATGCATGCAGGGTGGAAGGCTGGAGTATTGATTGGGTTGTGACATCACATATACCTGAATCAGATCAACAACAATCTTGCAGTACGCATGTGCGAAAGTTTTGCTAATGGCTGTTACACCTCTGTGATGTCACATTGGCCTTGCAAAGCATCATGGGGAACTGGAAAAAAGTTTGTCTAAGCAATCTGAGCAATTCTTTGAACAAGGACTCCAGCAAACACAGCATAATTACTGCAAAAAATGCTTTGTTGAATTTCACTGATCACATTAGCTGTAAGAGCCATTTGCTAGTTATTAGTGCATAGTCTATGGGCAGTTCTTACAATCACCAGAAGTTGAATTGAATTAGTATATTCTAACAATTTCTAGCGTCTCTGACTATAAATTAGCCTCAGTTAGTGGCCTGCCTTGCCGAGTGTAAGGTATGGAGGGCACATGCCTTACGTGCCCAGTAGCATGAAAGACAACATGCTTTATTGAACTTGTAGTGCGTTTAGGGGCGTACTAAAGTCGAAGTAATAATAATAATAATTCTTTACATTTATATAGCGCTTTTCTCACTACTCAAAGCGCTCTCCACACAGGGAGGACCCGGGAAGCGAACCCACTATCTCCTTACTGCAAAGCAGCAGCAGCACTACCACTGCAACAACTAAAGTTTAACAAGGAAAGCTAAGTTTAGAGAAGATACATTTTTTCCAATTTTTTTCCCTTTTAATCTACACGTGTAACTACCTTTTTTCCTTATTCTTGTGTGGTCTATTTGCTTTGAATTTTCACTAAATTTTTTAAAACAAACTTTTGGATTGATAGATTTCTTTTGCTTTGCTTTTGACTCGTGCTTGTTCCTGCCTTACACATCATCAGATAAACTAGTCATTTATCCTTAGCAGCTGTTTGTTATATTTACTTAAGCACTGGGCCTTATGCCTAAAAAGATTTAAAGTTTTTAAACTGAAAAGTACTCTAATACTATGTTAGTTTCTTTATATATATATATCATTTTATTGTTTAATTTTTTACATAAAGTATATATGGACCTCTAAAATACACTTGTTTCTACTTACACACTAATCCAGAAGACTGCTTAAGGCACCAAAAAGGCTATGCTATATAATGCATTTGTGAGGTCTCTTCTGGAATACTGTCAGTATTCAAATATTTAAAAGAATGAAAGGAATTAGTAGAATGGATCCCAATTATTAATGTAAATTGAGTTCTTCAACAACAACAAGGAAACACAGATACAAATTTGATAAGGGTAAGCTACAGTATGTCCCATTGCGATGAATATTTGGATTAAACCAATTCAAGAAGGCATAGATAAATTTAAATAGTTAAAAATTTAAAATCCAATCGAGAGCAATTGCTGTAGACTTACCAAGGCAGCGTTGCTGAGATGGATCATTTGAGCATGGTATCACTACATTTTCTTTTTTTCTTTTACCTGTTCAGAAATGAAAGGTTTTACATACATATACATTGACCTAAAAAAACCCAAAAAGTTTACATTTGTTTATTTAATTGATGTTTCATGTATGTATGTATATTGAGCATATTTCAAGAGTTGGAGCACTAGCACTTTAAATGTCTTGCTTATGGTTACAGCTTTAGTTAAGGATATAACTACCACCAGGCCACCTTCTGTGAAATGAGAGATAAAACTCATAAAACAGTAAAACAACAAAATTCCCCCATGCCCTGGGAAGGCCTCGAGACATGGCAGTTACTAAGTGAATTTAGTTTGTCCAGGAGGTTGGGGGTAAGGAAGCCTCTTTCCAAGGAGGAAACGGTTAGCGAATGAGATGCAGAAATAACTGAAGTAGGCAAAATCTTGGTCAAGCAGCAGGCTGGGGGCAATAAACCAGAAGAGATAGTCAGAGCATGAATATTATGATTCCCTCTGCCAGCACCCTTCACTTTTGGAGCATTGAATAGTTATGAACAAGATTAACCAGTGGCAAATGAAGACACATAGACATCAGCTTAGTATCCAAACATGAACATTTTTATACTGCTTAAGTGTAGTGCCAAAAAAAGTCATTTTTAGTATCATAAACATCTTTTCTTTAGATAGAAACACATGAACAGTTGCATGAAGAGTCATTAACAGAAGAGATTTTTATGTGAAAGGTTTTTTTTTTCTTTCTGGAACAACCCCACCCATAATCAGCTGGCACACAGCTCACTGATCTTCTTGATCGTGAAGTCAATGGAGGTTCAATGTCAACTGATCACAACCTGGTGGTGTGTTGGCTTCGTTGGTGGGGGAGGATGCCGGTCAGGCCTGGTAGGCCCAAACGTATCGTGAGGGTCTGCTGGGAACGTCCGGCAGAGTCCCCTGTCAGAAGTGGCTTCAACTCCCACCTCCAGCATAACTTCGACAACGTCCCGAGGGAGGTTGGGGACATTGAGTCCGAATGGGCCATGTTCCGTGCCTCTATTGTTGAGGCGGCTGACCAGAGCTGTGACCGCAAGGTGGTTGGTGCCTGTCGTGGCGGCAAACACCGAACCCGTTGGTGGACACCGGCGGTGAGGGATGCCATCAAGCTGAAGAAGGAGTCCTACAGGACCCTTTTGTCCTGTAGAACTCCAGAGACAGCTAATAGGTACCGGCAGACCAAGCGGAATGCGGCTTCACTGGTTGCTGAGGCAAAAACTCGGGCTTGGGAGGAGTTTGGGGAGGCCATGGATAATGACTTCCAGATGGCTTTGAGGAGATTCTGGTCCACCATCCGGCGTCTCAGGAGGGGGAAGCAATGCAGTGTCAACACTGTATATGGTGGAGATGGTGCGCTGCTGACCTCGACTTGGGACATTGTGGGTCAGTGGGGGGAGTACTTCGAAGACCCCCTCAATCCCACTAACATGTCTTCCAATGAGGAAGCAGAGCCTGGGGACTCGAAGGTGGGTTCTCCCATCTCTGGGACTAAGGTCACCGAAGTGGTCATAATACTCTTTGATGGCAGGGCCCTGGGGGTGGATGAGATACGCCCGGAGTTCCTCAAGGCTCTGGATGTTGTAGGACTGTCATGGTTGACACGCCTCTGCAACATCGCATGGACATCGGGGACAGTGTCTCTGGATTGGCAGACCGGGGTGGTGGTCCCCCTCTTTACAACTACAGAGGCATCACACTCCTCAGCCTCCCTGGAAAAGTCTATTTGGGGGTCCTTGAGAGGAGGGTCCGTCAGAAAGTCGAATCTCGAATTTAGGAGGAATAGTGTGGTTTTCATCCTAGTCGTGGAACAGTGGACCAGCTCTACACCCTTTGCAGAGTCCTGGAGGGTGCATGGGAGTTTGCCCAACCAGTCTACGTGTTTTGTGAACTTGGAAAAGGCGTTCAACCGTGTCCCTTGGGGAATCCTGTGGGGGGTGCTTGGGGAGTATGGGGTACTGGACCCTCTGATAAGGGCTGTTCAGTCCCTGTACAACTGGTGTCACGGCTTGGTCCGCATTGCTGGCAGTAAGTCGAAGCCTTTTCCAGTGAGAGTTGGACTCCACCAGGGCTGCCCTTTGTCACCGATTCTGTTCATAACTTTTATGGACAGAATTTCTAGGCGCAGCCAGGGTGTTGAGGGGGTCCGGTTTGGTGGGCTCAGGATTGGGTCACTGCTTTTTGCAGATGATGTTGTCCTGTTTGTTTCATCAGGCTGTGATCTTCAGCTCTCTCTGGATCGGTTCGCAGCTGAGTGTGAAGCGGCTGGGATGGGAATCAGCACCTCCAAATCCGAGACCATGGTCCTCAGCTGGAAAAGGGTGGAGTGCCCTCTCAGGGTTGGGAGCGAGATCCTGCCCTAAGTGGAGGAGTTGGTCATTTGTAAAATGAATGCACTCCCTCACTTTAATTTCATAAATGCTATGCAACCCCTACACCGTCCAAATAAATAAATTCTGGTTGGTGGTTAGATGTCTAAAATCTAAAGTTTGTTGGAACATAAAGAAACCCTCTGTTGGGTATTCCACCCTTTTTATCAGATTTTTAATTGTACCAGTGAGCTTTAGTCTGGAGCTGGTTGATCTGTTTTGTTAAACCCCCTTTCTCATTTGCCATCAAATCCTGTATATCTCCACCCATTTAAAACATTAAAACTAAAATACTATGTTACCAGTTACGAGAATATTTAGTCTTGATTTTATGGCAGAGGGTTGAAAAATGTCTAGATGGTTGTGCAAAATGACCCTTCTTCTACATTCCCATCTTCAATAGCTCTGCTTTATATATTGGTGGTTGTCCCATTTCTTTTTTTGTTCTTGGGCCTTTCTATGCATTTCAATCCTTGGCAAAAGTTTTAGCTGGACGCCAAAGATTCCAGTCACTGAGGTCTGAGCTATGAATTCCATTCCTTGTCTTTTCTCTTTTACTTACAACTAAGGTCTGTCTTCAAAACATGCAATGTTTCCCAAGCTTAAAATCTTCCTTCCCATTTACTTTACAATTTCTGTAACTCTATCCTCTACCTGAAGCTCAGTGGCATTTTTAAATGCTCACCTGTGCAGGGTTTTGTATTGTCCTTTACCAAATCTCTATTTTTGGTAGCGCAAATCTTGCCTCAACAAACCCACTTTCTTGGAAATCTAATTTGTACTAGCATTTCATATTTGTCTAAGATCCCTAATCTTCAAAATATATATTATAATTGCACACCATGATTATTTTATCTCCTCGAAAGCTTTTTTGCCATCTATGCCTGGTTCTTGTTGCCTCTTCTGCCAGAGGAGCTTCACAGGTACTTTTTTGCATATGTTTTAGGAATGGGCACAATCTTGGTTTTCTGGATGTCTATCACTTAATTTCTCTTGAATTTTTTTTTCACAATTACATTCCTTGCTTTTCACCAGAATTTTTTTAATTTATTTTTTTTTTGGACCACTTATCTCTGCCCTGTTTTCTATTCAGGAGGAGTTCTTTTGTCAGAACACAATAGCTGTCAAGGTTTCCCTAACTTCTAGAAATCTCAGCAGCAGTGATCAATTGGTCATCTGCTTCATTCATCATAGAACCCTCTGGTCTGATGCATATTCTCTTCTTCTTTCTACCTACATTTTATCTCAGTGGGGTCTGACATCAGAGCTATAATGGTTTCTATTGCCTTTTTTAGCAGGGCAAATTTTGTTGGTGGGTGGGGAGTTAATGGCATGTTTAGTTATTATTGTCATTATTCTGTTTTTTTGATTTTTATATTTTAAAAGATATTATTTTCTATTGCTCATTATTGCTATTTAAACTCCAATAAACATTTGCACACCACAAATAATAGTACAAAATATTTTTTAGAGAATATAACTAATAAAAAAAACCTCCTTCCCAAATTAACAGCTACTGTCAAAAATAATAAAAAATTACCTTACCTGAACATACGATTTCACTGACATCCTCATTTGTACAGTTATTTACTCCCCAAGGTAAAGCAGGGCACTGCCATAGTGACACGTGATGACGTTTACATTTAACCTCATCGAGCCATTTGATTGCAGGACTCTTTGTTGCAGTGACTGAGACAATGCCACTGTCTCCACAGTTGAGTTGACGGCATATCACAGAAGCAGTGATTCCCTCCATTCCATTGCTACAAATCAGTCCCCAAGTGCCATTGTAGAAAACCTCTGGTCGGCCAGCACAGTCAAACTCATTACTGACCAATCTGAGTTCCTTGAATTCTGATGACAAGAAAATAATAATGAATAAAAGCAATACATATTTTATTTATATACTGCCTAGTATGTAATTAGCTCAAAGGTGCTTTGCAGAAAAGAATATATATAGTTCAAATGAAGCATAAAAGGTGACACATATCAAGTCAATATGAGATCTAACTGCAATACAGAACATGCTTTACGCAGTCATTTTCAATTTATTCTCAATATGGTTCAGGCAGCATCAGTTTACATAGGAGTCAGCCCTGAGCAGGACACAGTTTCTATGTGGGATTTTCAAATGGTAGGAATCATAAAGGCATGAAGCTTTTTTGACTTTTAAATCAGCTTGTATGTTTACAAGGGCTTTATGTCAAGAATTTATTATTTACATATGTATTGCTGCTGTTATTATTTTTAAAATAAATGCTTCTTTGCATTAAACTTCTATACTTTGCCATTTCTCACCCACAGGTTTAGCAGGGCTAACAGTGAGCAGGAGTAAATTGCTTCAGGGCCTCCATTGTCTAAGGGGACACCCATCTGATCTGCTCAAGCCAAATATTTAATTAGTCCTTATCTATAGTAATGAAGAGTAATAGACTGTGCAGGCATCATTCATAACTAGTGCTTAGATGCTTATATGCATGTTTTCTGTGTGTGTGTTAAACATAGGATGTGTACGTGTGTTACAAATCTAGTGAGCCCTACTCACCCCACAATAATAAACCTATGTTAGAATTTTTAAAGTCATTTGTCACAAGCATTATTTCAGTTTCCTGTTTTTTATTTCCATGAGAAGCTTCAGTTGAGGTTTGAAAAGGTAAAATCCTCTATGAGAGCTACATTTTCTTTGTTGGAAATACACAATACAATACAATACAATACAATACAATACAATACAATACAATTTATTTTTGTATAGTCCAAAATCTCACAACAATGGGCTTTAACATGAATTACCTATTGACAGCCCCTCAGCTTTGTTTCTCTAAGAAGACAAGGAAAAACTCCCGAAAAAAACCCTTGTAGGAAAAAAAAAATTGAAGAAACCTTGCGAAAGGCAATTGAAAGAGAGATCCCTTTCCAGATAGGTTGGGCATGCAGTGGTCGTCAAAAGATGGGGATAAATACAATACAATACACAGAACAGAACACAAGTAACCTCAATACAACATAATAGTGCAACAGAAATATTACAAGTACATGTAATTGACTGCGGTGGGTTGGCACCCTGCCCAGGATTGTTTCCTGCCTTGTGCCCTGTGTTGGCTGGGATTGGCTCCAGCAGACCCCTGTGACCCTGTGTTTGGATTCAGCGGGTTGGAAATAAATCATTTCTTTCCTTGTTGAGGGCCTGAGGTCTGCATGTTCCACTAGTATTAGTGATTTTGTCCTTTAATTGTGGTATAATTTGATCACTATTTTGTTTTGTTAATAACTTTGTGTTCATAAATATGTCACAATAAGACACAGAAAACATGAAAGGCTTGGGGCAGCCACCTGTATAATATCCCTGTAATTGATATTATTTAATATGATTTGAATTTGTTCAGAATGTCTTATATGATTAAACTAGCCATGTGCGCACAACTACGTTGCGCGTGTTAAAGTTGTCTATAAAGGGCTCCCTGTTTAAACGCGGCTGCCAGTCATGAACTGGGCCCTTTGTCGCACAGCATTATGATTTTTTATAAGGGAAACAAAATTACAAAACAAAACCCTTGGACATTGATTCGATAGGAACGGCCTACTCGGAATCACTGTCCAAATAGTAATTATGTGGGTGGAGGAGCATTGCTGCTTCTCTCCGTTCACAGTCCGTCTCGTTTTCACGACGCTGTCGTTTCCTCTCACGATCTCTTCTCAACCTTTCTCCAATCTCACAGGTTGCTTTGTGGCAATCCAAAGAGTAAGAAAGAACCAATGCTTCTTTCTTGAACTCCAAACGCCAACTGATGGAAAATCACAGAAGTGTGTCCGACTTATATACTCTGACTGCCGACTCCAAGAAGCGGGTGAACATTCGATTTGGACGAAGCGCTGCCAACGACAGTTGATAGAAACACAAAAAACCACAGTCTCGACAATGAAGCAGGTGTCGACGCCAGATCTAAACACAAACCACGGTGTCAATGCCAGATCTAAACACAAAGCACGGTTTCAATGCCAGATCTAAACACAAAGAGTGGTATCAGCAGTGTTTGTAAAGAAAAGTTACAACCAAGGCAGTGTCAGGGGAACATGAATTCGCAGACAAACAAAGATCAAGATCCAAATGAAGATTATATATAAAGATTAGTTAATTTAAAGCACAACAATTTGTTTAGTTTGAATGTCTGTGTTTTGAGGTGTGACTGGAGTACTACAGTCTTCAGTAGTATAAGCCTGGAGGAGATTCTTAATGCAATGCCTATGTTTTAGCTGTCTCTCTACTGCCATCTAGTGCTTCTTCTTTTAATTCATTCGTGGACAAACAAAGATCAAGATCCAAATGAAGATTATATATAGAGATAATGTGCTATTTACTCTAAATATAATAAACTGGTGGAGGAAAAAAATAAAAACTAATAAATAAGTAAATACCTGAGCACATGATGCCCACATCCTCCTTATGTTTGCAGTTATGATCCCCCCACTTTTTCATGTTACACTGCCAAAGAGCTGATTCATTGCCATCACAGTTGACATCATCCAACCAGACTGGACCTGTTCCTTGGCCATACATGAAAGAATCAGTTGTTCTAATAGCATGTCCACATTGCAGCTGCTTACAAGCCACATTGGCATCAGTTAGATCCCAGGAGTCATCACATACTGTGCCCCACGTTCCATTATAATAAACTTCCAATCTTCCTGCACAGTCACCTCCTCCACCCACAAGTCTAAGGGCCGTGTGTTCTAGAGGAAAAAAACAGGTTGAGACCTTGCATTTTAATGTCAAGAAATCTATATTCTTCCTGCTAGTTTTATAAGTAATAATGTTATGGTTAGCATAGTATTCCTGTATATTATACTGTATTGTGTTTTTAAATTAGAATAAGTCATATTTATGCGGACCTGAAAAGTAACATCAGTTAGATTCAGTCTGAGGTGTATATACCAGCCACATGTAATAAACCCAGTTAGAATGCTCCCAATTTACACTATTGATTTAAATGTTTTTATTTTTCCTTGGTTAAATGTGGCAATATGAGAAAAAGAAAACTGTGATGGACTGTCCAGGGTTGTTATCCTGAAATAAGTATGTTTTGAAAATGTTATGTTATATATGTATTAAGCAGACAAAAGATTATGAAAGTGGCTTAAAGTGAAATGAAAATTGTATTTTAAACACTACTCATATGCTATTGAGCAGAACATTATTAAAATTTTACAGTTAATGAACTCCCACAGTTTATATATACAATTTTAATAGCTAATTGTGCATGTTTACATACATAATAAAAAGGATACCCCATAAGAATAAAATATAAAACTTACTGGAACACAGAAGACCTACATCTTCTCCAGATTTGCAGTCAGCAGATTTCACAGTGCAGCTGACGACAGCTCCCTTTTTGCTGGTACATTGAATGCCACCAAAACATGTGTCACTGTCCCCTACTCCATAGCGAGAAGAGCTATAAATGTGTACTGCATAGCCGCAGTCAAGCTTTTCACAAATTGCAGAAGCTTCTTTCTGATTCCATGAGCTACTAAGTAGTCGCCCCCAAACCTTATTGTAAAATATTTCCACTCTTCCATCACATCGTGTCTCTCCACCAACAAGTCTGATATGTCCTGAAGCAGCTTAAAATGAAACAAGTGTTACAATTAAATGAAATAAAAAGATTATGTTTTTCTTTACCCATTTTTTTTTCCAGATCAGATTCATACCTATTGTTCAAATGCAATTGCATTGGTGGGTAAGCCCACAGTAAAACTATTTATTAAATGAAATATTTCCTATTGGTGCACATTATATATGATTTTGTAGTATTCCAATTTAATTTGACCTCATTTTCTTTAGTTTCATCAAGGAAGGGATAAAGATGACATTATTATACACATTCACCATTTTAATACCTAAGTCTGATTAGTCCTGTATTAAAGGTCACAACGACAACATTTATTTCTATAGCACATTTTCATACAAACAATGTAGCTCAAAGTGCTTTACATGATGAAGAAAGAGAAAAAAGACAAAATAAATAATTAAAATTAAGGAACACTAATTAACATAGAATAAAAGTAAGGTCCGATGGCCCGGGAGGGCAGAAAAAACAAACAAACAAAAAAAAAACTCCAGACGGCTGGAGAAAAAAATAAAATCTGCAGGGGTCCCTAGGCCACGAGACCACACAACCCCCTCTAGACATTCTACCTAACATAAATGTCCTCAATCAGTCCTCATTGTATTCAGGGTTCTCATGGAAGAACTTAATGATGACGGTCATGTGGACTTCTGGCCTTTAATCCATCAATGTAAGGACATCACGGTGCTCTGATTAGATGGAACTAACACTATATCGAGTGCAAGTCCACTGCAGGAAACACATTTTGAAGACTTTCTGAAGTTTTTACTTTTTAAGTTAGCACACCTTTGCTTTTAATCGCTTTTCATTTTTGAGTATGAAGTATATAGGCTATGCAGAATTTGTGGTCATACAGTATTCAGATTGTAGCATCTTTGTTCTCACCATTTCTGGCTAGGGAGATTGCCTGATGCCTAAGAACTGGAAGTGTTAAACTGGAATTGAAGGAACAGTCAGCATAGGTTCAGAAAAGGGAGGTCAGGTTTTACAAACATGGTGGAATCTATGAGGAAGCAACAAAAGGGTATGATCAAAGTGGAGCATATGATATTAGGAAGTAAAAATGTTTTGCTTGAATAAACAATGGGAGGTCCGAAAATTTGAAAGTACCCCTTATGAGAAGGACTTAGGAGTCATAGTGAACTCTACACAATCAACTTCTAGACAGTGTTCAGAGGCCATTATGAAAGCTAACAGAATGTTAGGTTATATAGCATGATGTGTGGAGTTCAAGTCCAAGGAGGTTATGGTCAAGCTTTATAATGCACTGGTGAGGCCTTGTCTGGAGTACTGTGTGAAGTTCTGGTCACCAGGCTACAAAAAGGACATAGCAGCACTAGAAAAGGTCCAGAGAAGAGCAACTAGGCTGATTCCAGGGGTATAGGGGATACATTATGAGGAAAGATTAAAAGAACTGAACCTTTTCAGTTTAAGCAAAAGAAGATTAAGAGGTGACATGATTGAAGTGTTTAAAATTATGAAGGGAATTAGTCCAGTGGATCGAGACTGTTATTTTAAAATGAGTTCATCAAGAACACGGGACCACTGTTGGAAACTTGTTAAGGGTAAATTTTGCACAATCATTGGGATTTTTTTCTTTAAACAGAGAACCATAGACACTTGGAATAAGCTACCAAGTAGTGTGGTAAATGTGGGACTTTAGGGACTTTTAAAACCTGACTTGATGTTTTTTTAGAAGAATTAAATGGATAGGACTAGTGAGCTTTGATGTGCTGAATGGCCTATTCTCATCTAGATTTTTCTAATGTTCTAAAATGCAATTGTAAAAATTAGTTTTTACAAAAGCAGATAAAGCAGAGAATTTTAAAGAGGCAGTTTTAAAAGAAGAATTTAGCTTTTTAAATTCAATTTGTTATTGAGCCCTCTTCACCTCCATTGTATTTTTTTTTCCTTAGAGTGAAGAATGCAGATACAGATGTGTGGCAATTGTAAACTTTGGTTGATGTCTTTTTATCCAAGGCAATGTACAAATTAGGACACACTGCAATTACTTGTAGGTAATATTAATAACTGGAGCACAGACAGGTTAAGTGAGTTTCTCTCGGTTGTACAGCAAGTCCCAGGCAGGACTTGGGATGGCAAGTTTGTGATTTAAAGTCCAATGGCTTAGCCAAACCATCAAACTGTACAACATAGATGAATGACTGCAACCCTGTATACCATCGCTATATGTGCTGCGGAGATGCCCTGCCTTCAATAACAACGAAATCAATGCTGCTAACCTTAGGTGTGTCTTTTATAAGCATCCCTGGATAGATTTCTTACTGGTGGTATCCAGGAAAAATTGAGCGGTTATCCTGGCCTGTGAACAGGTTATAGGCGTGTTTCATATTTTCAAAAGTGTGTGCAATCTCTGGAGACTGAAGAGCACAATTAAACTTTAAGTGGAAAGATGGGTGCTTAGTTGTTCAAGTTGAGCAACCTGCACAAAATGAAATCTAAGCAAATCTAAGCAAGTGAAAAGTTTTTAAACCAAGCCATTAAATCTTATTTTCTTCATTGTGAGACGTAGATACAAAAACGTTCTGACTTGTCTGTCACAGTCCCAGTGAGGCATTATGCAGATGTATTGCTGTTGGTATAAAATAGCCCCAGTAGCATTTTTTGACACACTTCTACTGAATGATTCATTGACTAAAAGTACTCAGTGTCAGTGTGTCAGAGGGTGTGCAGAATCATAATGGCACTCAGGTTTGTTTTAATTCTGTCCTTTATTATAACCTCCATAGGGTTGAAAGTGAATCCTATAACTGCGTTTGCCCTTTTAATTAGTCTATTAATTTGGTGGCCCACTCTTGAAGTGATGTTACCAGCTCAGCACACCACAGCATAGAAAATCACACCGGCCATCACAGAGTTATAGAAGATGTGGAAGATGTCACTTCCCACATTACAGGAATGTAGTCTACTAAGGTAAAAGAGCCTGCTCTGCCCCTTCTTATATAGTTTCTCTGTGTTCTGAGCCTAGTCCATCTTGTCATTAATGAGGACCCCCAAGTACTTGTAGGAGTGGACCCACCTCTACATCATCTCATTGAATAGTGACTGAACATAAACACTCTTTGGTGCGGCAAAAGTCAATAACAAGTTCCTTGGTTTTGCTGATGTTGCAGACAATTCTCTTTGCACCAACAAAGATTATATTGAGTTTGCAAGAGCCATTTGCTAGTTATTTAAGTTATATAAATGTTTTCCTAAATATTAGTGCATAATTTATGGGAGGTTTCTATAAACCCCATAAGTTGAATTGAATTGGTATATTCTAACTATTTCTAGCTTCTCTGACTAAACATTATTCTCAGTTAGTGATCAGCCTTGCCATGTGTAAGGCGTAGAGGGCACATGGTTTTAAACTGCGCCTTGCATGTTTTGTGTGCCAAGTAACATGAAAGACAAAGTACTGAATTGTATATGCTGCGCTGTAGGTTTAAAGTGTACAGAAGAAGTAAAGAATCTTTAAGTACAGAAACAACTAAAGTTTTATAAAAAAAGCCAAGTTTAGAGAAGATACATTTTTTCTAATATTTTGCCTTTTATTCTATGTGTGTAACAGCTTTTTTCCTTATTCTTAGGTGGATTGTTTGCTTTGAATTTTCACTAAATATTTTTAAAACAAACTTTTAGACTGAGAGATTTCTTTCGCCACGCGTTTTATCCGTACTTGAACTCGCCTTACACTCCTGCGACTACAGAGTTATTGTATTCCGTCATCAAGAAATTCATATTTAATATTATTTAAACGTTTCCCATTAAATATCAAGAAAATTTTGTGTATCCAATTTGCAGATTTTTTTTTTGCTGTTTTACTTTTATTTGACAAACAAATTTGTTAATCAGGTAAGCAAGATTTCTTGAAATAAGCTAAATAATCTTAAATACAAATTTCTTGTTACATTAATAAACCTTACAGTTAGGAAAATGTGATTTAATTTATAAAAACTTTTCACTCGCCTCGATTTTCTTAGATTTTATTTTTTGCAGTGCATTACATGATTATCTAGGTAGGCTGCAAAAATGAATGAGTAAATCAAGAAAAATGAATTTATATTAATGCCAATTTGATATTTATAAAAATAAAATATAAAAATTAAAACATTAGTTTGCAATTTTGTTTACTCCACTTACAATTGTTAAGTATTTAATTATCTTAACTATATTATCAAAAGTTCAACTTAGAGTTAAATAAAAAGGGTTAAACTTTACATCTTAACTTATTTAACTAATTATAGTTCAAAGCATAAGTACTTTGTACTAAGGGGCAACAAATATTGACTTTCTTAATGCATATGAAGACAAAAGTACAGCGAGAGTATGAAAATGTAGAAATGCAGATATATGCAAAAACACAAAGGCTATTAACATTGCATGTAAAGACATATATTGTTTCATTCTATGACCATTTAGGATGAAAAGGTACCCATACAAAAATTAAGATATAACCAAATCAGTCAGTATTTAAGGAGAGAAAAAATCAGTTATTTATTTAGCCATAATTATACCATTCCACTCACTAACATTAAAAAAGTTAAACACATTACACATTTTTGTTTGATTCACACATACAGTATAACTAATGAAAAAGTCCTTTTGGATCAGGCTACTGAGAAATGCAGTGCATCCTGTCTTCCCACCAAACTCTGCATGTGGTTCAAATTAATTATTAAAGATTTTTTTCTCCACGGATTTGGACTGAAAAAGCAGGTCAGAAGATGAGATTTTGAAAAGGCGCAGCTCTTTTAAACATTCCTCATAATTCATCCCCATGCAGCCCTGTAATAAGCCTAGTCGCTCTTCTCTGGCCTTTTTCCAGCACTGCTATGTATGTCCTTTTTGTAGCCTGGAGACCAAAACTGTACACAGTACTCTAGGTGAGGTCCATCCAGTGCATTACAATTATTATTAAATTCAAACTATTTGCTACTACCTATATTAAACTTAGGTCAAGAGAGAGGGCAGTTTATGTTGTGTGTGACTATGTGTGTATGTTTTACAGAATTGAGTCTGTGTTAAGGAATTTCCTCACTATATGGCATGTATTTATTAAAATGACTTCTTTTTGTAGTTTCATGTATTGTATATATGTTTGTTTATATGTAATGTGTGTAGGCTTTTGTGTAATGCAGTGGTTCCCACGCCCGGTCCTGGCTGCAGGTTTTTTTTTCCAACCAGATTCATCAGTTATAACAATTGATAATTAATTGATGTAATTTAATTAGCTGTTTTTTTCTCCTCTACGTTTTCTGCATTCAGACAAGCGTGAAAGTATGAGTTTTACGTTTAAAAGACATTTAGAAATCTTTTTTTGTTGTAGCTTTAAATGTTTAACTCTCTTTTGTTGGTTTCATATTATTTTGCCCTTTTTCTGTGTAGTTTGCTCCTATCATTGTACCTTAATCACAATTAAAAACATGCAGAGCAGACATCCAGGCAAACAACACTGAACGATATAAGGCTGCAACTGCTTTAGCATCAGACCTGCTAATTAGTAAATAATGGATTAAATAACTTGGACACCTCAAAAAGTAGAATACAAATCAACATAAGAATACAGTATTGTTAAATATAACTGCTCAGTAAATTTTATTTAAAAAATTACCAAAGTTATTTTTGTAATTTCTACATTGTCTCCAAATCACAGAAAATGGAAAATAACAGCTCACTTAATTAGGCCAGGAGTCCAATTAAAAGAAGATGGTTGGAACAAAAACCCGCAGACACAAGGGGTCCCCAGGACCAAGTTTGGGAACCACTGGTGTAATTAAGGTGGGATGACACAAGTGTTACATATAGTAATGGGCATAATGATCATCTTGTCCATTCTCCACAACCAGCATATTTCTTCAGTTTTATTATTATTATTATTATTATTATTACTATTATTATTATTATTATTATTATTATTATTATTATTATTGGGCGGCACGGTGGCGCAGTGGTAGCACTGCTGCCTCGCAGTAAGGAGACCCAGGTTCGCTTCCCGGGTCCTCCCTGCGTGGAGTTTGCATGTTCTCCCCGTGTCTGCGTGGGTTTTCTCCAGGTGCTCTGGTTTCCTCCCACAGTCCAAAGACATGCAGGTTAGGTGGATTGGTGATTCTAAATTGGCCCTAGTGTGTGCTTGGTGTGTGGGTGTGTCCTGCGGTGGGTTGGCGCCCTGCCCAGGATTGGTTCCCTGCCTTGTGCCCTGTGTTGGCTGGGATTGGCTCCGGCAGACCCCCGTGACCCTGTGTTCGGATTCAGCGAGTTGGAAAATGGATGGATGGATTATTATTGTTATTATTTTGTTTTTTTTTGTTTTTTTAGGATTTCTATAACAATCAGAATGCCTTACATTTTAGTCATGTACTTTTCTGAAAATTACAAATACTTTTAAATAAGAAATTTAATTATTCTGAATGTTTTAATTGTAATGTTAATTTCTGAACAGACTATACACTACTTGAAAAACAATGTTTTTACATGAGAAAACGTTAGCTAAACTTACATTAAATATAAAGACAATCCACAGCTGTGTTTTACATGACAATCAGTTTTAATTGAGCAGTGTTTAGTAAGTTATCTAAATTGCAAATTAATAACAGAATACAGTTATGGTTAGCTTAGACCTGAAAAGATTTAAACATGATCAGATACTAAATTAGTAGTAAGACATGACTTTATTCTTTTACAAATATTTGAAAACAAATGTTATTTGGAATAATATAATACTAGCTGTGTTACCCAACTACATTGGGGAAATTTCCTAAGGCAACAGGCCTTGGTCAGAGTGTTGTCGGTTAATCAGAAGTATCGGAAGTTCTATGTAACTATGTAAATACTTTTCTGTATACGATATTTGTAGTTTTAACCAGAGGCTAATTTTATTTGTTCACTGGAGCTCCTTACACTGGAATGTGCTAGATACACTTGCCGATGAGTAAAACATTCCTGCCATATATTATTTTTTGCTTTTCCTAGTGACTGGCCTTGGCTTTTTTTGATAGTCATTGGAAAACACAATTTAACAGAAAACAGTATTCTTTTTATTTCAAAGAGGTGATTAGCATGAATAATGGGAATTTCAGGTATAAATCTAATTTCTCCTGTAGCACATCCTATATAAATGATGGCTTCATTCAGATTTGAATATAATGCTTTCATTTGTAATCTTGCACTGTCACCAAGTTTTGGAGAGTTTAGGTCAAAATCAGTGTCAGAGAAGAACATTTTTGTACACTGGGTGTTTTTTTTTTTAGGCAAAAAAAGAACATGTAAATAATAAATGTAAAAGCCAATTGATGAATGGGAAATAGGCACCCTTTGTTTGAGACTGGGGATGATAAGGGAAAAGACAAATTTCCTGAATAATTCTGTTAAAGGTTAATGTTGATTTCTCTCTACAAGGCATAGACATTTACCAGTCTTGCAAAGGAGTCACTTGCTCTGACGATCAGACTGCTTTGATTGGTATCTTGTCAACATACAGTACTGTGATAACAGAACTGCCTGCTTTCTTAGAAAATGATTGTATTTACTTGATTTGAAAAATTAACGTGTTCTAGGGACACAGGTTTCTAATCAGCATACAGTGGTATATGTACTTCTTGACAGCTGGCACCTGTACTATTGTTTAACCAATGAAAATGTGTTTACACTAATGTTAAGCAAAGGAATTTGGTATGTACCATTGTTTAATCCATCGTCATGTTGATCTTGACAGAGACTGAAGCAGCTATATACTTCTGGGCAGTGGGTGGTGTTTGAATGGTGCAAAGAGAGAGAATGCGAGCAGAAGGTATGGTGCAAGGCCAGAGGGTATTGTGACAGGTGGAGTAGAGAGAGATATTCCACCAAGAACACTGTCAAGATCACTCACACAGAGCACAGGGATTTGCAGGCAGACAGGTGTACATGGCTGACAAGATGTGGGGCACACAGACAGTGTCACCTACCCCAAGGGTGGAAAAGGTAATTTCACCAGAGAGATATCGTTTGTTGTGGGTCCAGCAAAACAGGGAAGACTGAGTGAAGCCGGGGGATGAGAAGTGAGGCATGCCCAAGTCATCGTGACAACATGAGGTACCCGGACGTGAAAGAGAATGCTCACTTCATGAAGGAGAGACAAAGACAGTGATTTGGCAAGTTAGCAAGACTTCAGTTGGGAAACAAGTGTTCGGTGAACAGAGTATTTTAGTGGGACAATTGGAATATTAATTGTAGTGGTACCACAGTGTGCATCTTGGACTTTGCACCACCAAAGTTTGTATCCTCTATTGTTATGTTTTAACAGACTTTAGAGTGTGGACTGTGTGCTCTCTTTTTAAAATGTTTTTGCTCCTGATATTTTTAGATTCTTATCTATTGTTATCTTCTTGGTGTGTTTTATATTGTCTGGTGTAATACAAGTTACTGTTATTTTTCTTGAAATTGCTGCCATCTCTTTCATTGTGTGTTTACTCACCACCACATTAAAAAAAACCTGTGCACTATTATCTTTATATTATAAAGGTTCTTAATGTGAAGATCTAGTTTAATAATTTTATTGTTGAACTTTTTAGCCTTTTAAAATAATTTCAGAAGTTCCCATACTCTTAATTAAACTGGGTGGCATAGTCAGATATTTTAACTGTGTTTAGACTCGATTATCTATAAGTGTGACCTGGACATCAGTTGTATCTACATACACTGAATCACATTTTATTTAACTTATTACACACAGCACTGATGTTTACAAGCTGCACATTTAAGTGGTGCATGCAGTGTTCTGAACATTTTAAGCATTGTACAGAAAAGAACAGGTGAAAAGAAGTAATATAGTGAACTATGAACAATATCTTCTTCCTCTATGTTCTGTACATGGGAGACCTCTTTGCTGAAATGCACAAGTGTTTAAACTCACCATAACATATTGTCCCTCCTGGCTTTTATTGCAAGTAGGGTCTGAAGTTTTGTTTCGTGAACAGGAGCGTAATGGCACATCACAGTGTTACTTCTAAGGGAACACCCCAGTCCTAAATAATATTGTATGTATTTTACCACAAAGGAGGACTGTTCCAGCCACCACATTCTACACAGTATATATATAAAAGCTACAATCCAGGGTGGACAAATGTTCTATATATTTTATATTGCAACTTGAGGAGTAAACAGAGGCAGATAGAATAAAGTATACTGTGTGTACCCAAGGACACCACTTACTCCTGTACTCTCTCGTTACCTTTTTGCCTCTAACAAAACAACACCTGACATCTACACTCGAGGTTTATAGTGTGTAACTGAACTTTTTTCCTGCCACTTCGGATCAGCTGGTGGCTTTCATTTACATAAAGTGGTAGCCTCATTTCTCTGTAAGATTCCTTCTTGGCACGGAGCCAAAAAATATGATGCTTTATTACAACTTTATTATCGACAAATAACAAAACATGAGTCGGTTAATTTTGTTTGTTCTATTATATCCTCAAATTTCAATCAAATCAGTCAAAGCATTTTGAGATTTTGGGGTATTTAGTTTTAACACTGTAGAGTTTTGGATGGTTTACATGTAAATATTGATCTATCGAAAAGTCCTTTCTTAGCAGAAGCCTATTGCCCTAGTTGTACCATTCTGCCAATTTTTTAATTTTTAACCAAACAGTAAATAGTGTTTTTCTCAAGTCAGTCAACTTTGCAATATATATAGATAGATTTGGAAACATTTTACTTACCAGAACACGTAATGCTAGCATCTTTTTTAAGATAGCACTTGCAATGTTTTTGAGTTGATATCTGACATTTTGATAATTCTCTTTCATTTCCTTTACAGTTAAATATGTCTGTGACAATTTGTCCAGTTTTGTCATCACGTCTTTGATGGCCTGAAATTGCCACAGCATATCCACATTTTAGCTGGTGACAAAGTACAGAGGCGTCCTTTATATCCCAGTCGTCTTCACACACTGTACTCCACACTCCATCATGTTCCAGCTCCACTCTACCAGAACATCCATCGCTCAGCCTATAGTCTGTGTATCCTGTGAAAAAATGTGTTGGTAATTTTCCAATGTACAATAACCCTTCCCCTTAAATGTTAAACATCAAGCAGAAATGAAAACCAAAGAAAAATCACATCTGTGCAAATAAGTTAAAATTAATTGTTGTCTTTTGTGACTCTAGTTTATTCAATTTCTTAAATCATCCCCTCGTAATCTCCAAGAATCTAAACTTATGATTTACTGTCACAGCCTGTATTCATTTGCTCTGCTTCCAAGTAGAAAGTCATCTTCACTTTACTTTAAATTACTTAACTACGCTTTCACTCCCTCAGACATTCTTCAAAAGACTAAATGCCTTCATCTACGCTTATCAGTTTCTGTAGGTAAATAGTGGACTTGTACTACATTTTCACAAGTGGTATAGTATAACATCTTGGTATGGTATGGCTTAGATCAGAACTACTGAAAATAATAAACCTGGTTCAGCATATAACTGCCACACAGCTGCCTTTTTAGAACATATATCACCCAACTACCAATGCTGTCTCACAGTTTCTTAAGACCAAGATGGAATCCATATTTATTTATTGCACATGATGATTGTTTCTCATTATATATGTATATATATATATGTATATATATATATATATATATATATATATATATATATATATATATATATATATATATATATATATATATATATATATATATATATATATATATGTTTTCTTTCTGACTTTGTTAAATAAAATGAAAATTGATAACAAAAAAGAATTTCCAGGCGAAGCTTTACTAGTGCATTATATATGTTAAGTATGACTTCCCTTGATTTGTTATCCACACATCGGGCTGATTGACCTGCTGCAATTTGTTTTTTTAATTTCAACACTTTTATTTAGTTTTTTTATTGATTTAATCAATTGTAAAATATTTATTATTATTTTGCTGACATTTCTGTGGCCAATTTTTATTATGTTGTTTGTTAATGTAGAAGTATCCTGATGACCACCCAAACGTATGTTTATAGAACTGTTGCTGTAAATAAAACCTTCAGCTACATAAATACAGTAGTTGTAATGACAAAGAAATACTTATGAATAATTACAATGAAAATTTTATTTCATTCAGTTACTTCATTTGTGAAACAGGCTCACTTTGCCTCAATTTACAGGAAAGAGAGATGAACAGTGACTATGTCTTTTGCGCTCAAAAACCAAAAAAGCTCATAAATGGTTAGGTTGGATTGGGTTGAAGTTTTTAAGTAATGACTGCTTTTAACATGTTTAAGAAATCATGAGAGATTTCTGCCAGGGTTTTATATATACATTACAGGGAGTGCACAGTTGACCAGTTTCACTTTTCTCTTTGATCACATAATTTTGTGTGCATAGAGAATCCAATTACAGTAAAGGGCTGTGTTTCCAAGTGTCACTTTCATTTGAATGCTGAACTTTTCATTTGTGTCTTTTAAACAAAACTACATAATTCATAAATGCTTTCTGCTTTACGGATGCACTTCTTGCAAAAAAGAAAAAAAATGAGTAATAATAATGAATTATTAAAAAGCACATAAGGTACACATGCACATGTAGCACCTTAAACATTTAATTTGTGTTCAAACATATTTGAATATTCACTTATTTTTAATATGAATATTTGCTCATTAATTAATTGGAAATTTGACAGAACTATTTCCTGGCTGTTAATTTTCAGAATCTGTATACCCTAGGGCAGAGTTTCATAAAATATGGGTCTGCGGGTTGCCACCGGTGGGTAACAAGTCAGTGTTGTATTGAATATGAAGGGGTCACGTATGGTTTGCAAACTGGGTCACTGTGGGTTGATTTAGCTCTGTCGATCCTCCTCTATGCAGCCCTCTCACTTTGGCAGTCAATGGCAAATCACCAAGGAGAACCCTGCTCTGTTGATCCACGGCAATTCTCTAAGAAGGGCAAGACAAAGACATTAAGAAGGACAAGATTGTGTCATAACAAAAAAATATTTAAGAAACCCTGCTCTGGGTTTGGTGTCGGTACCAGCAAGAAAAGCAGTAGGTATAAGATAAGAAAAGTATTTTCACACAGGGTCAATTTCAAGTCAGTAATTGTCATACAAGCAATAAGAAAATTACAATCCTGATCTTGGGAGCCGATGTGAGAGCTGATATAATAAAAAATATGTATAACCTCAAGCTAACATAGTACAAAAATAAACTCTGTAAGTGCCACATATTCTTTTCACCACAAAAAACTGACACTCATAAAGAATATACTCAAAGAGTTATGAATATCCTTAAAGGGATTCCATAAGAAAACTCCATACAGTAGCCTGAAATCGATGTACTAAACAGCAAAATTAATATTCATTCTGGCAACATTTCCACGGTTGATTTACAGATTTATTTTTGATTTTGTTGGGATAGAATTTGGCCCTTGCAATCTTGGGCTGAATTGAAAATATTGCTAATGGTAACACTAAATGATGAGTTAATTTTAAAATTTATTTTGGAATTTTACAGAGGTTCTAGTCTTTCATAATATTTTTCTTGTATATTATAAAATATAATTAATTATAGGCAGTTTAAATAACAACAACATACAGATAGCATGAAGTGGTTTACAAGATGACAAAGGAAAAAATAAGAAGAGAAAAACAAATTAGAAATAGATAAAAATAAGAATTACATAACAAAAATAAAAGCTACAATAAAGCAGTATCTTCTTATATACCAATAGCATACAGTTAATAGAAAAAGTAATGTCCTTATATATAGATTTGTTTTAAGTCTCTAAAGATAAGTCTGATAACACCCTGTCTTTTCTTATTTATGAACTGTAGCAAATATTCGGCAAAGCTCATTCTCACCGCCATGCACACATGTTACCACAGCACTTGCCGTTTTTCTTATCTATCCAGTAGTTTTTTGTGTTTTTTTTGTCTTATTTCAATATCTTTTGCTTCTTGCACTAAAATTCTTCAATTTGTCTATCTAACTCACCCCATTTCCCTTTCCTGCACACCTGAAGATTACTCCACATTTGACTTGTTGCATATTTAGATTTTTTTTCAGTTCAACAATGCCTCTAATTTCCTTTTGCAACTTTATATCACCAGAGTCTCTTTCCATAAGAATAATCTACAGTAAAATCAAGCACAGTAACTCCCTGTAAAATTATTATTTCATCTCAAAATGACTTATTAAAACAGTGTAAGGTATTTACTATTTTGAATAATTTAGTAAAGCTCAAAATACAAATAAAAAGAATGACAAAAAGCTATAAATTTCAGAGTCAAGAACAAAAATCTTGAAACTACAGATATCTAATGAAAATGACTGAATTTACTTACCATAGCACGTGATGCTCACCACTTTGTCACACACATAATTTGAATCTTTTTTCTTCCGTCTTGGACAGTAGGCCAATTTTTTCTCGCCACCTTTACAGAGGAACTCTTCTGTCCACTTTTGTCCTGCCTCCTCTCCTTTGTAGTTTACAGCCTGTATGCCTTGTAAAACTCCACAGTGAAGCTCTTGACAGACAGCAGTCGCTGCCTTAGAGTCAAAATTGTTAGAACAAACAGCACCTTTGGTTTTATAAAGATTCAATTCCAGCTGTCCATAGCACAGGCCTCCAGCAAAACTGGCAGTATCTCCTATCAAAATAAAAAAATAAAAAACACTTAATAAAATGACAACAAATTGAAAATATAATATTGAGTCTGCATGATGTGTTTGCTTTGGTTACCTTCAAGTTCGATGACTTCTTTCTTAAGCCATTATCACTTTTGTACTGCCATCCGAACAATTTATCAACTGTTAAAAATTCGTTACAGTGGCATGATGATGGAATGCCCACCTCTGCTGCCTCACAGTACAAGAAGACTGGATATGAAACCCAGCCTAATCATTGCCTGTATAGAGTCTACCTTTTTTTGTCATTTATAGATGTCTGTTTTTGTCTGAGACTTGCAGATTAGGTTAATTGGAATCTGTAGACTGGCATAGTATAAGTAAGTGTGAATGTCTGTCTGTCTGAATGTCGGGGCTGGTTTCAGTGTTTTACTTGATAATTCTATTATAGGCAGCAGCTCATCCTAGAGTTCAACAGGATATGCATGCTCAGTAAATGGATATATATTAAGGAAGGATTACTATAAGGTAGTACAATAGTAGCGCTGCTATCTTGCAATAAGAAGACGGGATTAAAATTTCAGGTACAGTACACACAGTGTGTAGTTTCCATGTTTACCCTATGTCCATTGGGGTTTCCTGCTGAGTGTTTCTTCACACAGTCCAAACACATACTGGTTAGGTGAATTAGTGTTAGTAAAGGTAGTGTGTGTGTATGTGCCCATCATGGGATCAACTGGTGCCCTGTCTGGGTGTGGTTCCTGCCGTGTGCCCAAACATGTTTGAGATAGGGCTCAGCTGCCCCGTGACCCGGTCCAGGATAACCAGATTAAGAAAATGGATGAAATGATGGATAAAATTGCCATAGTACTCTAAATTGGTTAGATGTATACTGATCACTGCATTTGCCAGGATTTCCATTCAGGAAAATGAGCTAGCGGCAATTTCCTGCTTAGCATAACCCAGCAAGGGTCCGCTAAAAATCTACAGTGTATGTATATAGACCAATTCATTTAAATATTTTTTATGAGGTTAAAAATATATCCAAAGTAATGATTGTGTAGTAGTTCAAATGTGACATCTTATAATTAATCTAAATCTTTATAATTTTAGACAGTTTACGTGATGATTAAAATGTATGTCTAATGTAATTCTAAAATCCTATTCAGTTGTACTTTACTTGAATATGTGAAAAGGGAGTGATAAAATATCAAAGCAATTGAGCCATCCTGTCATTTTCACCTATTAAAACTGGATGTGTAATTCAAAGTATACATATCAAAAAAAACCTCCCATCACAGTTTTTAATTAATATTGGGATATATAGCGTGCTGATACAGCACATAATTAAAAAAAAACAAACTCTCTGAACCTCAAGACTTTCTTCAGACACATTGATCTTTGCAGCAATTTAATATTATTTAATATTATTTCAAATTTCAAATAATATTCATAGTGGGTGTTCTGGTATTGTTGACACTTGTAATTTGTCAATATTTTGCTCTTTTGCCAATTTTTTTTAAATAATTGAATAGAAATTTGTTGAACAAAGTCAATATAAAGTGAGTTTTTGTCTGCAGATCCAACAGGTGTTTGACAACAAAGTTGCCAGATTAAAATGTTAACAAAACTGAACATTTAAGGTATGGTATGAAATTCTGAACATGTTTTCACTGTTGTTTAGCACAAATAAAAATGCCCTTGATGTGCTTCAAAAAACATAAATATCATTCATAAAATAATATGTATGTTTGTAATATTCTTACCAGAGCATTCCTGTCTGATATCCTTGCTGTGAGTGCAGGATTTCTGAACCTGTGGGTCAGATTTGCATTGGAGCAGGGATGATTCTTTACCGGTACACTTGACCCCACTGAGCAAGATATTTCCAGACTGAGCAGGAAAATAGTATGCTCCAAGGTGACTTCCACACCCCAACTCATTACAAATAACAGCAGAATTGTAAAAAGGCCATGATGTACCACACACTGTGCCCCATTTTCCATTTTTTAAAACTTCTATTCTTCCATTACAGCGATGGTCATTATCAACTAATCTCACATTTTCATCATCTGTCAACAAAAAAAAAAACAGTAAGGCAGTTTGTCATGTATTCTGAAAAAGGGAAAAAATGCACATGAAAACTTTATTTATTTTTTCATTGTCACTTCAGAGAGGAATATTGGCTGAAAAACAATATAATTTAGAAAAAATAAAACAAAAAAACAAAATGTTATGACTAAACTAAACTGGCATTTTCCTGTATTAAAGTTCTTTTCCTACTTAATTTAAGCTTCTATTTCTCCATTTTCCAAATTAATTTTGTAATTGCCCTGTGAAAGAACTGTAATAAGCATATTTTAATCTTTGACTTTATATATCAAATTTCCTTTGGTGTCAAGTGTTATTTTAACATATGACTTACTGTTTTAATTAATGAATTGTTATAACAGTCATGCATAACTTAATAACCGCATTCTCCAATCTGTCAAAGCCATGCTTAATAAAGCATGGTGGGATCCTCTGGTAATGAAGTATAATAAGAGGTAATGTAAAAAATGTCCATCCATCTATATCCTAACCACAGGGTCACAGGAGCCAATCCCAGCCAACAAAGGGTGCAAGGCAGGAAACAAACCCTGGGCAGGGCATACAAACACCAATTTAGAATCGCCAATGCACCTAACCTGCATGTTTTTGGACTGTGGGAGGAAACCCACACAGACACGGGAAGAACATGTAAACTCCACACAGGGAGGACCCGGGGAAGCAAACCCGGGTCTCATAACTGTGAGGCAGCAGTGCTATCCACTGCGCCACTGTGCCGCCCTGTAAAAAATGTAATATATCAAAATATTGTTTCTAAAAAGTTATAATTTTCAGTAGCACATTACCATTGCTGTCACACAGGTACAGGTTTTAAGTTCAAACTGCTTTACTCCCACAGTCCAAGGTCAAGCCGATTGTTGCTTTTATTATATGCCCTGAGACACTGCATGTGACTGGTGGCTGTTTAATACGAGATCCTGAATTGCACTTTTGTCAGCCTTTTGTTGCAGCCATAAACAAAGAGACCAGTAACTGCAAAGGATCTACTGTATTACTAATAAATTCAGCGGTCACTATGGACTGCTAGATAATTATTTTGCTTTTATTATTTTTATTGCATAAGGTGTAGACCTGGTGCATGGGCTGCATTTGAGAGGTTGGAGTATCTCATTGAAGGTATCAAAACATTTATACATATATTTCAAAGACATATGAAAACTCTATTACTCCCACTACTACTACTATTACTACTACTACTATTACCATTACTATTTTAGTGGCATTTGGTTTCTCAAATTCAGTTTACTACTCAAATCTGAATTTTTAAATCTTAACAGTTAATAGGAAGATTCTATAACATTACGTGTTTATGTGGAACATGTAGTCATACAACAAACATATTCACAGTTCATGCTAACAGTATAAAAATTATCTGTGTGTTTCACTGACATCCAAGCCCTATCCTCAACATCAACTATCATAAAGGTGCCATATATAATAGTACATGAATCTTGCAATTATGACAGGACTAAAGAATTTCTTTCATTATTAGCCAGTATGACTCAGGCCATTCATTGATAACTCGTTTAAGCTCTCTGCAGCAGCATGCTTTAAGTTCAAATCCTTGAGTAGTCAATGGGTCAGCAATTATATATATGCAGGTACCCATAAGTTTCTATGCTCCACACAGGTCTGCTAGTGAATAACGTCTAGTCATGTGTAACTCCTAGCTGGTGAAATGAAAGTATCTGAAATTTCTCTTGTTCTGTGAATATATTTCTAATTGATAATGATTTTGATATGAGGTTTTAGTAGCTAAGATTACCTAGCCTTGTGTTTTGTCTGTTTGGTTCAGAGCTCTTTACTTGCGATGATCAATTTTTTGTAACCTTGTCCTGTAATTCTTCCTTCAAAACAGGCCACAGACTGACATATACTTGATTATGTCTGACAACTTTTTAAGTTTCTTTGGATTTTTTTAATAAATGTTTTGTAACCATGGAAAAAAATGATGCACGATACCTGCTATGTAAAATGGAACATAAAGTAACATTTTTATCTTGAATAGAAAAGGAGGGACTTGATATTAGTAATTTAATATAACTTGCCAGAAACAATCCTTATAGCAGCGGTTCTCAAACTGTGGGGTGCTCCCCCCTAGGGGGGTGAGAAGTAACAAAAAAGGGGGTGCGTATGTTGCCATATATGGAGTAATTTTGCTATTCGTAGGAAAATTTTAAACTTGTAGCGGTGTATCGGCAGCAAAGAATATAGGAATAAATTTTATTAGGGCTTCAAAAAAACGTTAGGGGGGCACGATTAAAGCTGTTATAAAAACTTGGGTCGCAAATACTTAAAGGTTGAGAAACGCTGCCTTATAGTATAGTATGGAACATTTCCAGAACTTATTGGGTATAGAACTAGAAATAAGAATTCCAAATCTGTCTTCTATAACTGTAAAATGTATCACTGCAAAATGCTAAGATATCATATAATTGTTTCCTCATCTGTGTGTAATAAGTCCAAATTCATCACTAAAACATTTTATGAAATTGTTGAGGTTGAAATATAATAAAATATTTAAATAGAATACAATACAGTGCAAATATATATATATATATATATATATATATAGTTAATGAAATATTGAAAGCTTATTTTAATTTAGCATTCTTATGTGTTGGGAAGATAGGATTTGTTTTACTTGTCAGTGTAAAATTAACATTTAATGTTTATTTATTTACTTTTTAGAGGATAAAGGGCAACAGAACTGTTTTCTGATTTGATACTGTATGTAAAATATATACTGTACATACATAAAGAGCCTGTGTTATTGCTTTATCCATTATTTCAAAAATACTGTATTTATTTAATTAGTTGAATGAAAATGGCTTTTAAATATTAGATTGCGGTAGTCTTCATCACTATAATTTATCAGTAATTATTTGTGAATAACAAGGTAACCCAAATCAACATGTACAATATCTATATGATTTTACTGTGTGACAGATTTAAACGTGAAAATTACATATTTTTTCTCTTGATTCTTTCTTTGCTATATTTCATAACAGTAATTTGTATATTGAGCATGGAGGCATGGGATACTAGATGAACTTAATGGAAAAAAAAAATACTATGTTGGAATGTTTTAAAATATTTCTTAATGTTGATAACCTTTTCAGCAGTATATACAGTGGTGTGAAAAACTATTTGCCCCCTTCCTGATTTCTTATTCTTTTGCATGTTTGTCACACAAAATGTTTCTGATCATCAAACACATTTAACCATTAGTCAAATATAACACAAGTAAACACAAAATGCAGTTTGTAAATGGTGGTTTTTATTATTTAGGGAGAAAAAAAAATCCAAACCTACATGGCCCTGTGTGAAAAAGTAATTGCCCCCTGAACCTAATAACTGGTTGGGCCACCCTTAGCAGCAATAACTGCAATCAAGCGTTTGCGATAACTTGCAATGAGTCTTTTACAGCGCTCTGGAGGAATTTTGGCCCACTCATCTTTGCAAAATTGTTGTAATTCAACTTTATTTGAGGGTTTTCTAGCATGAACCGCCTTTTTAAGGTCATGCCATAGCATCTCAATTGGATTCAGGTCAGGACTTTGACTAGGCCACTCCAAAGTCTTCATTTTGTTTTTCTTCAGCCATTCAGAGGTGGATTTGCTGGTGTGTTTTGGGTCATTGTCCTGTTGCAGCACCCAAGATCGCTTCAGCTTGAGTTGACGAACAGATGGCCGGACATTCTCCTTCAGGATTTTTTGGTAGACAGTAGAATTCATGGTTCCATCTATCACAGCAAGCCTTCCAGGTCCTGAAGCAGCAAAACAACCCCAGACCATCACACTACCACCACCATATTTTACTGTTGGTATGATGTTCTTTTTCTGAAATGCTGTGTTCCTTTTACGCCAGATGTAACGGGACATTTGCCTTCCAAAAAGTTCAACTTTTGTCTCATCAGTCCACAAGGTATTTTCCCAAAAGTCTTGGCAATCATTGAGATGTTTCTTAGCAAAATTGAGACGAGCCCTAATGTTCTTTTTGCTTAACAGTGGTTTGCGTCTTGGAAATCTGCCATGCAGGCCGTTTTTGCCCAGTCTCTTTCTTATGGTGGAGTCGTGAACACTGACCTTAATTGAGGCAAGTGAGGCCTGCAGTTCTTTAGACGTTGTCCTGGGGTCTTTTGTGACCTCTCGGATGAGTCGTCTCTGCGCTCTTGGGGTAATTTTGGTCGGCCGGCCACTCCTGGGAAGGTTCACCACTGTTCCATGTTTTTGCCATTTGTGGATAATGGCTCTCACTGTGGTTCGCTGGAGTCCCAAAGCTTTAGAAATGGCTTTATAACCTTTACCAGACTGATAGATCTCAATTACTTCTGTTCTCATTTGTTCCTGAATTTCTTTGGATCTTGGCATGATGTCTAGCTTTTGAGGTGCTTTTGGTCTACTTCTCTGTGTCAGGCAGCTCCTATTTAAGTGATTTCTTGATTGAAACAGGTGTGGCAGTAATCAGGCCTGGGGGTGGCTACGGAAATTGAACTCAGGTGTGATACACCACAGTTAGGTTATTTTTTAACAAGGGGGCAATTACTTTTTCACACAGGGCCATGTAGGTTTGGATTTTTTTTCTCCCTAAATAATAAACACCATCATTTAAAAACTGCATTTTGTGTTTACTTGTGTTATATTTGACTAATGGTTAAATGTGTTTGATGATCAGAAACATTTTGTGTGACAAACATGCAAAAGAATAAGAAATCAGGAAGGGGGCAAATAGTTTTTCACACCACTGTATGTTTGGAAATAGGAGCAGAGAAATGTAGTCATTTGTATTTGCTTATTTATATGCAGGGCTCCAAGTCTTTTGTTTTACAAAAAAAAAAAAGATTTAATGAATTTCTCTTCTGCACTTTAATTAAATCATAGAACTTACAGGAAACAATCAAGCTGGCTTGAAATTAGTAATTTTGACAATAGCTAATAATTCTATTGGACATCAAGATATCTGAAGGTTACCGCTACTGCCTCGTACTTCCAAGAATTTAATTCCTAGCCCGGTCTCTGGTTGTGCCCAAATGGGTGCTTCTTTTGGTAGTTTTTCTTTTTTTTTAGGATTCTCCCTACTTTTAAAAGACATGCATATTACCTTAATTGGCAACACTACACTGGCACCGTATAAGTAAGTGTGCCATGTAATGGACTGCTCCTACATCCAGGGCTGGTTCTCGTGTGAGACAGTTTCTACCTTGCACCTATACTGCCAGGACAGGTTTTGACTCCACATAGACACAAATTGTATTAGGTGAGTTTCATATGAGATAGTTATTCTATAAAACTGCTGGTTAAGTTTTTAAAGTTCCTTTACATAATAATAAATCTCAAACACATTTTTAAAAGTGACATATTTATGAGTGCATTTATATTTATGCATGTACATATATGCATATTTTATAGTGCAGACTTTCACAGTGCATATTTGGGAAAATGTTATTAGTTTCTTGGACTTAATGCTTGGTTAGAGATAAGACAATTATTCTAACATCTGATATGATTTCAAAACAGATATGAAGTTCAATCTGGAAGAAAAAAAATCACAAATATTAAAATATAATGACTTCTGGTTTCTTTAGTGCATTGTGATTATCATTAGAAACAGCATTTGCAAAGATACACAATAGACATTGTTTTATTATGTGGAGCATGAATATGTAATGGAATATGTTCATTTTAAATAAATACAGAGTAGGATAGAGCAAAGCTGAAAAGTTACAGAAAAAAATTAATTTTGCTATTGTTTCACAAATCTTTGTGAGTTAACATTCACAATGCTAAGCTTTCTGAAGTTTTACTTAAATAAGTCCAAAATAAAACAATAGTTTAAACTTGTGGTGACATTTGTATATTCTATTAAATTAATTGAAAATGTGTTTTATACAGTATAACAGAAATCCTTCAGAAAGATATTTAATAGCAGCATAATACTTTAAGAAAATAAAGGTATTAATACATAAACCAAATTAAGATAAATGAAGCAACCAGTTCTACTTTTAAATGCATATTAAATTATAATTGATACTAAAAAACAGAAAAATAGAAAGTAAATAAGCAATATAAAAAAGGAATGAAAACAATAAAAAATATTGTGCCATCTTACCCACATGTTCATTTAGAGTCAAGGCAATGAAACAGAACAAAATTAGACCAAGAGTATCTGCCATTGAGTAATAAAGTACACCACACAAAAACCCTTACTGATTCTGACTGTGAAATTATAAGGAAACCAAGCTTTAATATACCTTGGTAAGTCACATCTGATTTTTACCACACCAATCAAAATCTCCTAAGTTCTGTTTATGAGTTAAATCTGTCTTTATTTGAATTCAGCCAATAAAATTGTACTGTTTCTTCACCATATATGTCATCCATCCATCCATTTTCCAACATGCTGAATCTGAACACAGGGTCACGGGGGTCTGCTGGAGCCAATCCCAGCCAACACAGGGCACAAGGCAGGAACCAATCCTAGGCAGGGTGCCAACCCACTGCAGGACACACACAAACACACCCAGCACACACTAGGGCCAATTTAGAATCGCCAATCCACCTAACCTGCATGTCTTTGGGAGGAAACCAGAGCGCCCAGAGGAAACCCACGCAGACACGGGGAGAACATGCAAACTCCACGCAGGGAGTACCCTAGAAGCGAACCCAGGTCCCCAGCTCTCCCAACTGCGAGGCAGAAGCTCTACCCACTGCGCCACCATGCCACCCCCTCACACATCACATATTAGAACTTGCTTTAAGGACTACTCCTTAATCTTCTAAGAAGAAAGAAGGATTATATTATTTAATTTGTATTTCAAAACATAATTTAAAATTTTCTCTGCATTTACGAAGAAATTATTTAATTATTAAATACTGTATAATATGAATTTAATTATATTATATAAGTCATATTCCAAGCTTAAATGTAGTATATATATTGACTGGCCACTTTATTAGGTACACCTTGCTAGTCCCGGATTGGACTCCTTTTTGCCTTCAGAACTGTCATAATTCTTTGTGGCATAGAGTCAACAAGGTGCTGAAAACATTCCTAAGGATTTTCGTCCATATTGACATGACATCATGCAGTTGCTACAGATTTCTCAGCTGCACATCTATGATGTGAATCTCCCATTCCACCACATCCCAAAGGAGCTCTATTGGATTGAGATCTGGTGACTGTGGAGACCATTTGAGTACAGTGAACTCATTGTCATTTTCAAGAAACCAGTTTGAGATGAACTGAGCTTTGTGACATGGTGTGTTATCTTGCTGGAAGTAGCCATCAGATGATGGGTACATTGCGGTCATAAAGGGATGGACACTGTCAGCAAAAAAACTCAGGTAGGCTGTGGCATTTAAATGATGCTAATTGGCACTAGGGGCCCAAACTCTTCTGCATACCTTGGTGGTAATAAGTGGTTATTTGAGTTACTGTTGCCAAATTTGTGATGGCTAGACGACTGGGTCAGAGCATATCCACAAAAGCAGGTCTTGTGGGATGTCCATTCTCAAAGAAGAGTGGGTGTAGCAGAAATTGCTGAAAAACATAATGCTGGTCATGAGAGAAAGGTGTCAGAACACACAGTGCACCGCCGCTTGCTGCATGATGAGCTGTGTAGCCACAGACTAGTCATAGTGCCAATGCTGACCTCTGTCCATTGCCAAAAGCACTTAAACATGACCATCAAAAATGAACCATAGAGCAATTGAACAAGGTGGCCTAGTCTGATGAATTACATTTTCTTTAAGGTCATGTTGATATCCAGGTGCAGATACATGGCTGCAGGATGTACTATGTGAAGAAGGCAAGCTGGCAGAAGCAGTGTGATTCTCTAGGCAATGTTCTGCTTAGAAACTTTTGTCATGGCATTCTTGTGGATGTTACTTTGACATGTACCACCTACCTAAAGAATGTTGAAGACCACATATGCTCCTTCATGGACTCAGTATTCCCTGGTGGCTGTGGCCTCTTTTAGTAGGATAATGCATCCTGCCATACTGCAAAAATTGTTCAGGAATGGTTTGAGGAACATCACAAAGAGTTCAGGGTGTTGACCTGGCCTCCAAATTCCCCAAATTTCAACCCGCTCGAGCATCTGTGGGATGTGCTGGTAAACCAAGTCCGATCCATGGAGGCCCTAACTCACAACTTACAGGAGGGGTTTGACGTGTCCATGTTAGAATTCTTAATGAGGCAACCCGGAAAACTGTGCAGGCACTGTCTTTTAAGTGCTGGACAAACTGGAACTTCAGTAAAATTTGGAATTTGAAGGTGCGTCAGACTTACCTGCAGCTGACTGTCAACTGGAACTGAGAATATCGTTAACACATGGTTGGCCATATGGGTCATATTGTCTCCTCCGCAGATGATGGAATGGACCTTCCTGTGGTCCAATTTACTTGCCGTACCACTTTCATTTAAGATTTTTTTTTGCTGGCATTAGTGACAAGAGTGAGATTTGTTTACCTAATCTTTTAATTGTGTCTTCAAACAAGGACATTTTTTTCATGTAAAGAACTTTTGAGTCACATTTAATCTGCCTCAAGGACTTTAATTTAATTAGTTTTTTTCCAAGTTACATTTGTATGTGTCATTGAAATATATGTAGTTGTAAATGTAAGTGCCATTGATATACATAATTTTAAATGTAGGTGTTATTGATATAACAAGTACGGGGCTCAGATTGCAACATTCATAACAGGGTTGCCCCCTGTCTCGCTCCCATGCCCTAAAACAGGACAGGAAGCCCCGATTCGCCTCGCACCTAGCTACTGTGGGTGTTTCTCTCCATCAACCATGCAGCGAAGCCCTCTGCTGCACCTGAGCAGACAGGCTTTCGCTCTGTGCTGTTTGGAGACCTGGTCCTTCTCTTGCTCTGGGGTTGTCAGAGCTCTAGCTACTCGCATTCCCTCAGGTGTTACATCAGGATGCAATTCTGTCAGATCTCTTCTTTTATTTACAGTACAGGAAACGCCTGTATTGCCGCATCACGTCGGCTGGAGAGTCTAGCATTGTGCCACCTCAGCCATTCTTGCATTTCCTTCAGGGGCACCTCCACCATCCTCTCCAGCTGCTCAATGCCCTGCCTCATTAGACCCAGCTCCTGTAAGCAAAATTGTACGAGCTGGAGCATGTCCTCCAGCTCAGGTACAGCTAATAGCAGGTTACTAAATTCGCCCAGTGGCAGACTCGGGCTTACCTTGTTTACGTCCGCCGGCTGAGAGCCATTGGTGCTGTGCGCTTCCAGTGCAGACTCCTTTGGGTGTCCTCAGAAATTAGGGAGGAGGTTTGCAATCCCTGCCTCTACCCCTTTAATGGCGAGTTTCCAGCACACACCCTCCACACTTTTACCTGCTCCGTGGAAGTCTTCCCGGCTCTCCACCGCCCCCTCCTCGTTTGGAATGAAGCCATCGGGGTAAGACTCCAGGCGCTCCTCCTCCAGTTGTTGTTTCTTGGCGAGCAGCGGACCCAGATCAAAATCATTCGAGCTCACCCTGCCATCGTCCCTTGCCAGTAACGTGGGTCCAGTACTTTGCCATCTAGGAGGTAGGCACCTGGAATGGATGTAAAACACTGCCAGGGCAGATTATCCCTTGGGCCGGTGCCTACCTCTTTGCAGACCCTGTCTCCCGGAGCTTCTGTCTTCCAGGTGGCCTCTCCCTGCAGCATGTTGATCCAAGCTTCGTTTGCGACGGCATGCATGTTGGTGCCCAATACTTTAAGAACCCTTGTGGATCTTTTCTTCCCCATTGAGCTGGAACAGTGTCTCAGTGAGCCTCCTTTTTTTTTCTTTTTAAAGCGCGGCTTCAGCACATGCATCTGAAGCCGCGTGTGTAAGCGTGCTGCTGTGCTGCCTCATGTACGCACGCCTAGCGCTGCTGTGTCAGGTTGCCACAAGACTTAAAATGCAGGTCCCTGCCTTGCAGACGGCCAGGAAATCCTGCCGACTACGCCACTTGTGGCCCACCAAGCTTGTGGCCCGACAACCTTATGGGAAACACCTTTCCCTGTATCCCAAAAGTACAGCACAGTCTTACAAGCACAATACACAAACACAATACTCTCTTCCTCTCTTTCTCTTCTCCTCCACCCCTCCGGTCAAGCTTCGTCTTCCTCTTCCCGATTCTGGCTCATCAAGTAGAAAATATATTCAACAGATTCTAATAACCACATGTGATAAAAAGCAAATACAAACTTTGCAAATTACTAATTGCATAAAAAGTACATATAAATACAGAAATTTGTTTAAATAAACAGGTGCCACACACATGTACCTCCCTTCCTCTCCAGACCCTCATCAGAAGCCACCTTTGATGACATCCTTTCAGGTTCTGGTTCATACAAGATCCCACCTCTTCCAGACCCATTATATAAATCCACCACCATCTTGTTCTACCTCAGTTCTGTATTGAACTGGTATCTGTAAAATCAATTTTCTTATTTTCCATTATTTTTAAGTGCATGGGATGACATTTCCCCAAACCTTTTTTGTCATGATTTGGTCTTTTTATAGTGGCATAGTCGGCAGGATCATTGTTTGAAGATGTCTCAAGAACAGAACTTCAGCAACACCCTCACCAACATGGCTGCAGAACTACAGTACAAAAACTTAAAGTTCAGGTAGGCAAGTACCAAACACAATTTGTTGAGTCTGAGGTGCAGTCACAAGCACGTGTCACGGTCCAAAAAGATCACTTTTAGGCTCTGTCCTTGGTCCTGATATCGCTCTAGGACAATGACGATGTAAGCACACCTCTACCTGACATCACTGGGAGTCTGTGGAATGAGCTAATATTCTGGCACCATTCTTGAAGTGCTGAAATGCTATGGGGTCTGTGTGGACCAACAGGCAAGACTGTGCAAAGAGTGGCAGTTTGACCTGGAGTGGCCATCCCACCCACAAGAATACAATGTCTGGGGGAAAAGCAGGCCAATGGCTGAGGCCAGATATTAATGACTCTAAGTAAGTAGTAGAGCAGGTTGCTTGTGACCTGTTCACTATTGGTCTCCACTATTTTCTCTTCCAGCTGTTCCGCAGGCAAGTGTATAAGAATATAGATGCGTTGATTGATACGGTTGAGCAGCACAGGGTGGCGGCTCAAGTCAAGCTTGCAAAAAGGCCCACTCACCAAACTCAGACAGGACACATTGCCCACCATGAGCCTTCCCAGCACGATACGGAACCTGTGTTGAGACAGAAGGACAAGTGCATGCCTCCCTGTTTCTAGTGTGGGGAAGTCAGGCATACCATTCCCAACTGCTCTTAACTCAGAAAACCAATGGATTGCAGCTGGGCAAAAGGAAAGGGGCACTGTACTCTTGCCAACCCCTTGTCTTTCTCTTACACAGGCAATATTTCCATTGTCGCTTGCCGATATGTGTTACCATAACAGTGGCTCATGGGAAGGACAGTTCTGACCTGTATTCATGGAGAAACCCAATGATATCAATCCGCCACTTGTGTAATTAACTATGATGGTTCCATACAGGTGTTGCAGGTAGCGGTGGTCCAAAATCCACCTTATTAAGTGATACTTGGGAGAGACTGGTCTGAAAATAAAAGCGGTATAACACAATCCACTCAGGTAAAATCTTTGGGCCATGTTATAGACGGAGATAATCCTCCCCAACCTCTCTCCATGCCACGCACACAACTGGCTGTGAGAAGTCACTGGTGACCCAGTGTGATGGAGTGGATGAAGCGCCAACACAGACAACTGGGTCATCCATCAATGCTGCATGAGAAACTCCGCCCATTGAGGTCAACCACTCAAATATACACTTCAATATCAATTTAGGCAAACTCTAGCCTCCTTTAAAAAGAAACAATGGAGTGATAACTCCCTTAAGTTTGAAAAAATTGCAGTAGTCTTGGTAAATGGCCAATGCGCTCATCATCCAGTGCAGTGGGACCCGACCTTGTTATCAATAATAATTTATTATATAGAGTAGCTGAACATGACAGGGAGGTGAGGTCACTGTTATTGGTCCCATGAAGTTTCCGGCAGCAAGTCTGTGAACTGGCACACACACACACACACACCTTCTAGGCACCCAACTCGGAGCTGGCAAAACATTAGTGTATAAAGCTCCATTTTTCCAGGTCTGTCACTAATGCATGTTCTGTCCAGAGTGTCAGTTGAGACAGATTCCTAGGAAGGACCGAGCTCCATTGATTCCCATTCCCCTAGTTGACATTCCCTTCAAGCTCATAGGGGTAGACATCATCAGACCCTTTAAACCCTCAACAAGAGGACATAAATACATCTTGGTCCATGTCAGTTATGCTACCTGTTAACCTGAGGCTATTCCATTACGAACAGTCACTTATTAGATTATCGCACGGGAACTAGTAGGGGTCTTTGCTCGTGCTGGCATCCCTAAAGAAGTCTTAACAGACCAAGTAATGCCCTTTACCTCAGAAATGTTCATGGATCTTTTTTCTTTTTGTTCTTTATTTCGCCTTATACAATTTCTTGTACAGTGATACCTCGGTATACATCCTTAATCCGTTCCAGATATTTTGACTTATACCAAACAGGACGTAAACCAAACAAATTTTTCCCATAAGAAATAAAGGGAAAATGATTAATCTGTTCCCATGAAATATACATTGATGGGGTTGTATAAAATAATTTAAACACTGCTTAATACTAAAATACTGTACATAAATACAAAAGCAACTAGATGAAATAAATGAAAATTTAACCTCACATTTACTTTTTAATAACATCTTTGTTTTTCACAATCGTAGATACTGTCATTCTCGGCATACGGTATACAGCAGCCATGTCCCAGATACGCATGCCAACTTCATACTTTTCAACAATCATTTCAAATTTACACGAAAAACACAAAATCACATGAAAATTCACATAAAGTTATAGCGCGGGTTGTTCACTGAATGGTAGCAACTGCTGTAGTGACGCTCATGGGCAGTCGTGGCTTTGTCACGAGAGAGGTAAACAAGGGTAGCGCGCGGTTTTTCTAGCATGCGAGTTGTATTCCAAATAAAGGTCATATACCAAGCAAAATTTTTCACATCCAAACATGGCGTATACCAAGTTAGACTTATTCCAAAGTGTGCGTAAACCAAGGTACCACTGTATTAGGAATTTGTTAGTTTTTCCATACCCCTTGGGGTCAGAGTGTAGGGTCAGCCATTGTACAGCACCCCTGAAGCAATTACAGGTTAAGGGTCTTACTCAAGGATCCAGCAGAGTAGGATCCCTTTTGGCAGTGACGGGGATTTGAACCGGCAACCTTCTGGATTCCAGCACAGATCCTTAGCCTCAGAGCCACCACTCCACCCCGCAAACTACTTACCAAGTTACTCAAGATTAAGTATTTAAAGACTGCAATATATTATTCTCAAACTGATGGTCTAGTCAAGTGGTTTAATCAAACCCTTACGCAAATGCTACACAAGGTGGTCAGTGAGTGTGGAATGAACTGGGACCAGATGTCCCACCTTGTACTTTTTGCCTATCAGGAGGTGGCCCAGCCCTCTACAGGCTTTTCCTCTTTTAAATTGCTGTATGGATGTCAACCCTGGAACATATTGGACATCCTAAAAGAGGGATGGGAGGAGGAGGCCCTCCCCTCTACCAATATTTTATAATACAGGTATATTGCACAGTTACATGATAGATTTGAGAAAATTTGGCCTATACTAAAGGAAAATATGGAGAAAGCACAAGCAGCACAGGCCTCGTGCTATGATTGTGGCATGGCCTTCCTTATTCCCACCTCCCATTCCAAATTATTGGCCCATTGCCAATGCCCAAATGAGGTTAAGGAATGAAGGCTCAACTATCTGGTAAAAACTGAATTCTCGACTGAGCAAGTGGGTTTATCATGAGCTTGCTCAAGCTGTGGAAGGAAAGGAACCAAGACCCTTACTCCAACTAGCCCCACTCTCATTTCATTCACAAAAATTAACTTAACTTCATCCCCAATTTGACAGCCAAATAGGTGTAGCAGCTGGAACCAGTAATCCTGTCTGTCCTGGAAGTGGTAAGCGAGAAACCTGGCAAAACCTACCTGGTTAAGCATGACATCATAACTGGACCTGGGGTGATTGTTTGAGAACACCCATATCATCTCCCGATGACAAAAACAGCTTAAGTGTAGCTTGAAATCAAACAAATGTTAGACCTACGTGTAATTGGGGAAAATCATTGTTCCTGGTCCTGCCTGACGGGATTTGGGGGTTCTGCCATTATTTTCAACAGCTTAATCAAGTCTCCTAATTTGACGCCTACCCTATGCCGCAAATAGACAACATCTTCGAGAGACTGGGAATTACCTGACCACGCTTTACATGACAAGAAGGTATTGGAAAGTACTTTTAACGGATTGCATGGGGTACCAGTAACCATCCAGCATCTGGAGGACAAAGTGCTACATCTGCACAATTCCTATAGTGCCATCTACCTAGATGACGTTGTCATCTTTCCAACACATGGGAGAAACAGCTAGAGCAGGTCCGAGCTGTGCTTTCATACACTAGGGTAAAATCAGACACGAAATTAACCTGAATAAATGTTTCTGCAGGTTGGATGAGGCCAAATATGGTGGGCAGAGGTTCAGTACGGTCACAGTATTCCAAAGTAGATGCCATACTTAAATGGCCTTGTCCAAAGTCTAAGACGCAGATCCAAGCCTCTCTCGGTTTAGCGGAGTACTACCGTCAGTTTGTGCCAAGGTTTTCTAAGAGAGAAAGCCGACACTGCATTTCATGACCTAAAGCAGGCCCTAACGTTAGCATTGGTTTTGATGGATACTAAATTCTCCTTGCCTTTTATCCTCTAGACTGATGCTTCAGACACAGGACAGGGTGCTGTGCTGAGCCAAAGTGTTGATGGTCTCGAACACCCGTCATGTTCCTGAGCCGAAACTGCTCGACAGAGAAACCTGGTATGTGGCGGTGGAACGAGAGGCTTTGGCAATTAATTGGGCAGTTACACAGCTGAGGTATTACCTCCTAGGCCATGAGTTCACCCTTGTCACTGATCATGTCACTTTACAGTGGATAGCGGTGCACAAGGAACCGAACCCACTCACATGGAGGTTTTTGGACTTGTAACTTTATAAGATTAATGTTGTTAATTGCGGAGACTCTTTCCAAGCTAACGCCAATGTTCTTTCTCGGATTCATGACCTGTTGGTTCAGGCCGACGGGTTGGGTCTGGTCTGGGGCGAGGAGGCAGGGGGGCAGTGTCATACATGTTGTGGTATATGGCCGGCCAGTCATCCTGGCAAATACCCCCAGGCCACCAGATGGAACTCTCCGAATTCCAGCAGGGCCTCATGGACCTTGTAGTTTTTATAATCAGCCCTGCTGGATTCCATGGGGACCACCAAGGGACGCTGTAGGGAGGCTCAGGGAATACTACGTGCCCTATAACCCGGAAGTGCATCCAGGTCACATGGACAAAAGGAACAACATACTTCCAGGATGAAGAAGAGGATTTTTATCTGACCCGGAAGTGATAAGGAATCACATGGACTGAGGGATTGAACACACTTCTGGGTCAGGGAATATAGAAGGACCATGGGTAATCTCAGACGTCGAGCTGAGTTGGGAGGCAGGGTGGCTAAGCGTCTGGGAGTGGAGGATTGGTTATTGTTTATTGTGTATTATATGAGGATAGTGGAGTGGAGGGTGCTTTGTGCACTTATTTATAATAATAAATTAAATATTTGAATGGATGGATGGATGGATGGATGGACTTTTATCTGGTGTTTGACATCTGGTCTGAGGGTTTAAGGGATCGACAGTGCCTCTATCTTTCACAATGTGCACATGGGAGATGGTTTACGGGTTCAAAAGCAAGTGTTTTTCAGCCAAACCACGGGTTGGCGCTGTGCAGCAACACTCTCTGCTTTTCTCCCTCTACCGACCCTCATCAGAATCTGCCTCATAAAGATATCATTTCTGCCTCCCAAAATCCCACCAGTTCATTCAAGATCCCACCTCTTCTTGTTCTCATTATATAAAAACGCCACCATCCGCCTCCATCTTGTTCTACCTCAGTTCTATATTGATTATTTTGCATTATTTTCAAGCCTATAGGGTGACAATTCCTCAAACCTTTATGCTTGTGAACAAGTCTTTTTACACAGGAAAGCACAATAGTGTGAAACAGATTAACATAAGTTCAGCCCACCAATATCTCTACATTAATTAATAAACTATGACCAACTGGCAACAAAGTCTATTTTGGAAAAGCTTAGAATTTAAAGCCGATGGAGAAGAATAAGAACACTGAATAGAGACATATACCAACTGTATTAGTATAAAAATAAGCCATATGAAGATTTTTATGTTAAAAAAACCCACAATACTAAACTGTCCTTTAAATAATATATATAAAATAAGAAAATGGATTGCAAATACAAGTCACAGTGTGAACTGTGCAAACCAACACTGATTAACATGCCAGAAATAAATACACCTGACTAAACAGACAGCAATTAGAAAACCTGAACCTTTTGATTTGATTGACATAAGAAATATGACAAATGAGAGGAGATGGTTCAGTCCATCAAGCTCTTTTGTTTAGCTAATAGCTAAGCTGTCCCAATATCTCATCCAGATACTTTTTAAAGGTGGTCAAAGTTCCTGCTTCAACTCCATGTCTTGGTAGTTTCTTCCCACAATGGTTTGAGTAAAGAGGTGCTTCAGTCTTAAATGCACTTCCCCTAAATTTCTGCAGGTGTCCTGGAATATGTGATTCTCGTGAAAGAATGTTGCTGGATCTACTTTATCAATAGCTCTGAGGATTTTAAATACTTGGATTTTGTTTCCACACAGTCTCCTCTGCTCACGACTAAACAGGTTTGATTCTCTGTGTCTGTCAGAGAAGGACATGTCCTTAAGTCCTGGGAAGCACTTACAGTAGTTGTTCTCCTCTGTACAGCTTAAAGTCCTGCTACAGATTGATTATAAATTCTGTATCTTTACTGGTTGACCCTTGTATCTTTTAGATAATTCTTTTAGAATCCTAAACAGTTTATTCAATTTATTAGGAATGGGGTAATTGAGATCCGAATTGACAAACAGACCGAGAAAGACAAACTCGTATTGATTATTCTTCTCACCATTTTTAATTTGATGTGAAGTATGCTGGGGTGCATGCTGGGTGGGTCAGGAAGGCAGAGCAGAGCTGGAGAGAGAAAAGCAAGAAGAGCAAAGAAAAAGAAGAGCTCAAAGAAACTGATATGGACTTGTGCAGACAGAACAACAACCTTAAGCAACTTTGCACCCAGACTTTAAAAGACATATCTTCCATCACGTGTGTTTTTTGTATTAAGTATTTATAATAAGACTCTTTTTCAAATACATTTCTTAACCTTTAAAGCCTATTTTCTAATACATTTCATACTTTTGCTGACATCGGTTTTACTCTGATTTAATAAAGTTGCTTTATAACAATATTGATTTTATATTGTTTGATTGAGGCAAGATATATTTTTAAAAGCAACTGGTGTGGGTGATTGCCATTTTTCCACAGACATCAACATTTGAATAAAGCAGGTCCAGCTTGTTGTGCCCAAAAAATGAACATGCATATTACTCATCGTTCTGCTGACAAGTTTAAAATTAAACATCAATAGGATGATGGAACCGCTCCTAAGCAGTACCGTTGACAAATTCAGTCAGTTTTTCAAAGTCTGAATCACAATTATCGGCTTTAATTGTAAAGTGTTTGTATCCCCTTCATAAGTCTCCAGACGCTCTCCTGCTTTAAGTACTATGTCTGATCATATGAGATGAAAACCATCCTGCATTAAATAGCATCAGAAATATGTTTAAGCAGGCTCTCCACAATAAATAAATGCCTCAGTACCTGGAACAGTCCGTGACTCACAATAACATTTAAAAGTTCATCCAGTTTATTTAAAAGTGCTCGAACATTCCACATTTATGGAGACAGCCCAGTTCTTTATTTTATCTTTGCTCTGTATTCTTTTTATCATTGGATAAGCTGCTTCTGCAATAAATTGCAACAGTCAGCAGTGATTGCAGAGTTACCAGCCGAGATGGTGACATTTAATATTTGCCTCTGCACGTGCTCAGAGTCTCCTACATTCTCCAATGTTATAGACATAGGTAGCCATCAGATTCTTCTGAACTTCTTCATTCACGCTGTGATCACTTTCAAGTTCCCACCTTCTCCAAAAAGTAGTTGATATGAGCTGACTGCTCAGGTCTGTGTCTTCGATGACAGCAGCATAGCTTCAATTCAAAAATTCTTTTAAGATTAACAATAACCATCCAGAAACCACATTTAAACATTATCATTAATAATAAAATAAATTGGTAAATAATTAAAAAAAAAATAAAGTTGTCACAAAAAAAGAAGAGAGAGAGCTCCAGTAAAACGCACCCTGGAATTTGGTATTGCGGAGTACAGTTAGTAGCGCAGAAGAGATGTCTTCAAAAGAAAGCAGCAGGATGAATGGACACTTGCTTTAGTGATTGTTTAGCTCTGGTCCAAAGACAACCATTTAGTCTGCTTGTGCTGAGCTAGTAAATCTCTTTCCTTGAGGCAACAGTTAATGCTCCAGTAAGGCTGTACATGTGGGACACTGTAAAGCATGAGGGGCAAATCAGGCCATAAATCATATATTTGTGTGCGTAATCTATTGGTTTACATGTGACTACTGTATTTGTAATTACAGGCCAGGTAGGAAGAGACAGGTCCAGGTGGTTAGGTGCTGGAAGTGACATCACAGTTGGTAAGGCTGTCAATCATCCTGTCTGCAGAGGGAGAAAGAGAAGAGGCATTAGTATACAGAACCACCCAGCGGCTCAACAAGGAATTACCACCACCACAGCCTTTAAGCTATCCCAAAGACGCATGTGTGTAATATCAGTAATTTTAATATCTGAAATACTTCATGAAAAATTAATTTACTTTGCTGTGTTACCAGGATTTCAACTGAACGATTTTTAGTTTACTTAAGTTGTGTTTTCTTCTACTGACTCTGTAGTGCACTGTTGAAATTCTAGAAGTAATGACAAATATAGAGTTACACACAATGTTGCTATTATGTTGTCAAAATTAAAATAATAAGGCTTACTGCATGTGCTAAACCTGGCAAGCTGCAATAACAACCATGAGATGTTTTTCACACAATTTCTTCTGAGAATTCACGGCAAACATGACACAATAGCAATAATTAATTAATGACATTTATATAGCAGTTTTCTCACCACTTTAAAACCAGAATCCCTGAAGCCTATGAAAAAACTTATAATCCTGGGCCACCTTAAATTCCTTCACACCTCTCCATTAGCATCTTTTGTTTTACAAATGTGTCGATCAGCACAAGCAGCAAGCAGCCTGATGTTCCATCCCCCCACCGCCACAGCTCAACTCGGGCAAAAAGTTCTCCCAGCTCAAGTCTTGTTTATCTGGGTGTGAGGTGCCTGGAATTGTATAGAGTAAATAATATATTGTTATTTGGAACACATGCATTTCATGTGTGTTCCATGTCTACAATGATCTATGTAAATGTAGTGTAATAAGGCGCAATATAGCGCCTGACTCGGCACAGACTGATGCAGAGGCACGTGTCAAAACACACATACTTTTTATTTTTCTTCACCTGTGGGGCACGTCTTCCCCGTGAACCCCACAGACAATACACATTCCCAAAAACACTCACAGTAATCAAAACAACCTTTCTTCTGGCACCACCACTCCTCCCAGGCAACCTCGTCTTCTTCCTCCCAATTCTGGCCATCGAGTGGTGGTGGGTGGCCCCTTTTATAGCCCACCCGGAAGTGTTCCAGGTGTTTGACCACCTGGTCCCAATTGAATCTCCGGGTGGGGCTGAAGACTCATCCAGCCGGGCCGTTGATTCAGGCAGCACCCCCTAGCGGCCACCCCAGTCCCCAACCAGGCTGTTGAGGACTCCATCTCCCATGGAGCCATCAGGGAGGCTGCCACCAAGCGTTCCGGGGGAGGTATCGAGCTGCCCATGGTTGCTCCCCCGGAACATATGCAGCAGGGGCGTCCCGGCCGGGGATGCTAGAAATGTTGAACACATAGTTAAAACAGAAAGTTTTTGCATGTTATAGATAGATAGATAGATAGATAGATAGATAGATAGATAGATAGATAGATAGATAGATAGATAGATAGATAGATAGATAGATAGATAGATAGATAGATAGATAGATAGATAGATAGATAGATAGATAGATAGATAGATAGATACTTTATTAATCCCAAGGGGAAATTCACAAATCCACATAAAAGAAAGAAAGTGATAGTAGTGATCAATAAAAAAAAAAAGGTAGAAAAATAAAGTCGTACACGGAGCTGCTGAAAAGGCTGCCACTCTCGGTAGCGCCTGAGTCATATAGTTATAGTATATACATATAGTTATAGTACTAACAATGACATTTTGACATGAAGTGTATAATGTGTGAAGACTGAAGTCCAAATATCAAATAAACACTTTCACAAAAGGCACACATATAACAAAACATGTGCACTTTTATTCAAGGATATAACTGAACACAACCGCGTGTGTGGTGCAGCAGTAAGAATGGCTGACTCATTATCAAGAGGTCATGGGTTCAGTTCTGGGTGCTTCCCAGAATAACCATTTTGAGTAGTGAGCTGTTCTTATTGTTACTGTTGTACAATAACAACATATATTTGATTTGATTCTGTAACAGCCGGTGTAAATTTATGGTACTATTTTTCATTCAGTTTTATTCTCTCAGTCGCGTTCACACTCCCTCTGATCTGACACTGCTGTTTTCAAATAAAGTTGTGCTATAACTGAGGTGAACTCAGATGAGGATGAGGGTTCTACATCGGAGAAAGAGAACAGAAGCCATCCCCTCCCCACAAGAAACATCCACTCACACATAAGAACAACGCAGCTGCACCAGGTGTAAAGGCAAAAGATGGCACCATTTGGATGCAGCAAGAGGTCGGGTGTCATCATGCCAGTCAGTCTGCCCCACACGTGTCCTTCAACGAAACAGCAGGGCTTACAGAGCTCGCCAAGGTATCATGCAAAGTTCTGTTTGTGATTATGTTTTGTGATGGTCTTTATATGAAAAACTTTTATATGTTACTTATTTAAAAGCCAGATTGAATGTTGTTTACCTATATTTATTTACTTATCTTCCTGCAGAGTAAAGTCATAAGTAGGTGGGGGGATAAGATAGCAGTCTGCTTGCTGTTTGTGCTGATCGACACAATTGCAAAAGAAAAGACCCAAACGGAAAGGTGTGAAGGAATTGAAGGTAGCCCGGGATTAAGTGTTTTTTCATAGGCTTCAGTGATTCTAGTGTTAAATACTTTATATAGAAAGTAAGGAGCCAATGTCACCAACACTAATGTGTAGCACACACCTTGATGATTCAACGGCAACCATTTTTGCACCAACACATTCGCCACACATTAGGTGGTAAAGGTATAATAGACACAGTAACCAGTTAAAAACAGGGGATGATTAGGTGGCCAGAATGAGCAAAGTCGTGATGAGCAATTTAGCCAAGTCATTGGGATATGCCCTACTGTTTTTGATGGATGCCCAGAGATCTTTTATGACCACAGAGAGTTAGGACATTTACATCTTATCTGAATGATGGCGCTATTTTTACAGCACAGTATCCCCATCACTGTATTGGAGCATTGGGATCAACACGCAGGTCACAGGGTAAGCACCCTCTAGCATCAACCCAGCCTTTTCCACAATGGTCTGCCATTGAAATACTGGATGGGTGAATTGTCTGTTCTGAAGTGCATGTGGTATGGATGCAGTCAACACTGTAGGCAGCTTTCAGAATACAAATGCTTTCCACCTTCTCCTTGCTATGTGCTTAGTATTCCTGTGGTCAGAGGAGGGGTACATAATCTGAAAATTCTAAAAGAGTGAAAAGAATCAGCATTGTCACTAGTAGACAGAAAAAAATGATGGCTTTAAGTTTACAAAGTTTGACAGTACATCCATCCATCCATTGTCTCCCGCTTATCCGAGGTCGGGTCGCGGGGGCAGTAGCTTGAGCAGAGATGCCCAGACTTCCCTCTCCCCGGCCACTTCTTCTAGCTCCCTCCGGGAGAATCCCAAGGCGTTCCCAGGCCAGTCGAGAGACATAGTCCCTCCAACGTGTCCTGGGTCTTCCCCGGGGCCTCCTCCTGGTTAGACATGCCCGGAACACCTCACCAGGGAGGCATCCAGGAGGCATCCTGATCAGATGCCCGAGCCACCTAATCTGACTCCTCTCGATGTGGAGGAGCAGCGGCTTTACTCTGAGCCCCTCCCAGATGACTGAGCTTCTCACCCTATCTTTAAGGGAAAACCCAGACACCCTGCGGAGGAAACTCATTTCAGCCGCTTGTATTTGCGATCTCGTTCTTTCGGTCACTACCCATAGCTCATTACCATAGGTGAGGGTAGGAACATAGATCGACTGGTAAATTGAGAGCTTCGACTTGCGGCTCAGCTCCTTTTTCACCACGACAGACCGATGCAGCGCCCGCATCACTGCGGATGCCGCACCAATCCGCCTGTCGATCTCACGCTCCATTCTTCCCTCACTCGTGAACAAGACCCCGAGATACTTGAACTCCTCCACTTGGGGCAGGATCTCGCTACCAACCCTGAGAGGGCACTCCACCCTTTTCCGGCTGAGGACCATGGTCTCGGATTTGGAGGTGCTGATTCTCATCCCAGCTGCTTCACACTCGGCTGCGAACTGATCCAGAGAGAGCTGAACATCACGGCCTGATGAAGCAAACAGGACAACATCATCTGCAAAAAGCAGTGACCCAATCCTGAGCCCACCAAACCGGACCCCCTCAACGCCCTGGCTGTGCCTGGAAATTCTGTCCATAAAAGTTATGAACAGAATCGGTGACAAAGGGCAGCCCTGGTGGAGTCCAACTCTCCCTGGAAACGGGTTCAACTTACTGCCGGCAATGCGGACCAGGCTCTGGCACCAATCGTACAGGGACCGAACAGCCCTTATCAGGGGGGTCGGTACCCCATACTCTCGGAGTACCCCCCACAGGATTCCCTGAGGGACACGATCGAATGCCTTTTCCAAGTCCACAAAACACATGTAGACTGGTTGGGCAAACTCCCATGCACCCTCCAGGACCCTGCTAAGGGTATAGAGCTGGTCCACTGTTCCGCAACCAGGACGAAAACCACACTGTTCCTCCTGAATCCAAGGCTCGACTATCCGACGGACCCTCCTCTCCAGGACCCCTGAATAGACTTTTCCAGGGAGGCTGAGGAGTGTGATCCCTCTGCAGTTGGAACACACCCTCCGATCCCCCTTCTTAAAGAGGGGGACTACCACCCCGGTCTGCCAATCCAGAGGCACTGTCCCTGATGTCCATGCGATGTTGCAGAGGCGTGTCAACCAAGACAGTCCTACAACATCCAGAGCCTTGAGGAACTCCGGGTGTATCTCATCCACCCCCGGGGCCCTGCCACCAAGGAGTTTTTTTGACCACCTCGGTGACCTCAGTCCCAGAGATGGGGGAGCCCACCTCTGAGTCCCCAGGCTCTGCTTCCTCATTGGAAGGCATGTTAATGGGATTGAGGAGGTCTTCGAAGTACTCCCCCCACCGACCCACAACGTCCTGAGTCGAGGTCAGCAGCGCACCATCCCCACCATATACAGTGTTGACACTGCACTGCTTCCCCTTCCTGAGACGCCGGATGGTGGACCAGAATCTCCTCAAAGCCGTCCAAAAGTCGTTCTCCATGGCCTCCCCAAACTCCTCCCACGCCCGAGTTTTTGCCTCAGCAACCACCAAAGCCGCATTCCGCTTGGCCTGCCGGTACCTATCAGCTGCCTCCAGAGTCCCACAGGACGAAAGGGTCCTGTAGGACTCCTTCTTCAGCTTGACGGCATCCTTCACCGCCGGTGTCCACCAACGGGTTCGGGGATTGCCGCCATGACAGGCACCGACCACCTTACGGCCACAGCTCTGGTCAGCTGCCTCAACAATAGAGGCACGGAACATGGCCCATTCGGACTCAATGTCCCCCACCTCCCTCGGGATGTGGTCGAAGTTCTGCCGGAGGTGGGAGTTGAAGCTACTTCTGACAGGGGGCTCTGCCAGACGTTCCCAGCAGACCCTCACAACATGTTTGGGCCTACCACGCCTGACTGGCATCCTCTCCCACCATCGAAGCCAACTCACCACCAGGTGGTGATCAGTTGACAGCTCCGCCCCTCTCTTCACCCGAGTGTCCAAGACATGTGGCCACAAGTCTGATGACACGACCACAAAGTCGATCATCGAACTGAGGCCTAGGGTTTCCTGGTGCCAAGTGCACATATGAACACCCCTATGCTTGAACATGGTGTTCGTTATGGACAATCCGTGACGAGCACAGAAGTCCAATAACAAAACACCGCTTGGGTTCAGATCGGGGGGGCCATTCCTCCCAATCACGCCCTTCCAGGTCTCACTGTCATTGCCCACGTGAGCATTGAAGTCTCCCAGCAGAACGAGGGAGTCCCCAGAAGGTATGCCCTCTAGCACCCCCTCCAGGGACTCCATAAAGGGTGGGTACTCTGAACTGCTAACAACAGTTAGGACCCGTCCCCCCACCCGAAGGCGAAGGGAGGCTACCCTCTCGTCCACCGGGGTAAACCCCAATGTACAGGCTCCAAGTCGGGGGGCAATAAGTATTTCCACACCCGCTCTGCGCCTCTCACCGGGGGCAACTTCAGAGTGATAGAGAGTCCAGCCGTGCTCAAGGAGATTGGTTCCAGAGTCCAAGCTGTGCGTCGAGGTGAATCCGACTATATCTAGCCGGAACCTCTCAACTTCGCGCACTAGCTCAGGCTCCTTCCCCTTCAGAGAGGTGACATTCCACATCCCAAGAGCCAGCTTCTGTAGCCGAGGATCGGACCGCCAAGGTCCCCGCCTTCGGCCACCACCCAACTCACACTGCACCCGACCTCCTTGGCCCCTCCCATAGGTGGTGAGCCCTTGGGAAGGGGGACCCACGTTGCCTCTTCGGGCTGTGCCCGGCCGAGCCCCATGGGTGCAGGCCCGGCCACCAGGTGCTCGCCATTGAGCCCCACCTCCAGGCCTGGCTCCAGAGTGGGGCCCCGGTGACCTGCGTCCGGGCAAGGGAAAACGCCGTCCAAAATTGTTTTTTCATCATAGGAGGTTTTGTTTAACCGCACTTTGTCTCATCCCTCACCTAGGACCAGTTTGCCTTGGGTGGCCCTACCAGGGGCATAAAGCCCCGGACAACAGAGCTCCTAGGATCATTGGGACACGCAAACCCCTCCACCACGATAAGGTGGCGGTTAAAGGAGAAGTACAGTACAGAAAACTGGAATCTGCCTGTGGATGTAGAGGAATACTTTCTTTCTCTGGTTAGAGGTCTCCAGCTTTCCTAAACTTTCTTACAGCCAGTAACTTAAACGTGCTTGTTTATAAATGAACATAGGTCCAAATTCCATTAAAACAAACTCTGTTTTAACAAAATCCTCGATTAAACTAAATTTATTTTTGGTACTGGCAAATTTCCCATAGAACTAGTGTTTAAAAAACTTTTTTACAGGGAAGTCCATTTTATCTACCAAATGCATTACAATAAAATAATTTTTCATGAAAAAAGCACCAAAACATATGGATTCCTTCTGGCTTGCCCCAAAAATCAAGAACAGTCTAGCTGCAGACCTCTGTGATTCAGGAGCTTTGCTGAACAGCCAATTGGATTGCAGATTTATGTCACCTGGTTTACTCGACTGTCTTATTTGAGTCAGAGAATCCTCCCAAAACAACCCTAACTTTAACTGTAGTGTAACCCACCCAGACACAGGGAGAGCATGCAAACTCCACACAGGGAGGACCCCGGACATGAACCCTGGTCTCTTTACTGCAAGGCAATAGCACTACCACTGCACCAACCCTGAACTAGAATGTATTTAATGAATGACTGAATTCCATTCCTTTTATGACATTTTAATGTACAAATCCCTTTTACATCATTCACTAAGATCACTGAATGGTAAATTCCTTGAACTGTTTTCATATACTGTGCAGCTGCTGACTGAATCTTCTTTCAGATTAGTAAGCATAGTGTCAGGGATTTGAGTGAAAGGTTCAGGAAGTTGGGCAATTTGCTTTTAATCAAGTTTCTAATTTGTAAAGCACAGAAAAAGTGTTTAGCTGTAAGTTTGAATTTGGAGCTTAATTTTTCAAAAATTGCAAACATTATATCAATTTACATTATCAATGAAGAGATCTTTGAATTTCACAATCTCGCTGGCACCCTGCCCAGGATTTGTTTCCTGCCTTGTGCCCTGTGTTGGCTGGGATTGGCTCCAGCAGACCCCCGTGACCCTGCAGTTAGGATATAGAGGGTTGGAAAATGGATGGATGGATGTTTTTAGCTTGTGCCTTAACCTCACACATTTAAAAAGTTCATTGTCTTATTCCATTCCCAGAAAGGATAGAAACTTTATCTTTAAGCCATTCAGGTCCTTTGGAAAGAGCGAGTGCAGTAACTAGTGAAGCCTACACACCTTATGTGTTGTTGTTCATATCTTCTGACCTTTAGTTGCACTTTAAAGCATATTAGTCTGAAGTTACTGCTCCTTTTTGGAGATCTTTATTGTTGAGAATTTACATTACTGTGCTGTGAATCCAATTAGATATTCTATTTTTCAGATAGATAAGAAACATGTTCTTTACAAAGTGACTACTTAGTGTATCTCTCCATTTATAGTGATACCTTAGATAAACACCATTAAATTTCACTCCTAAATAGAAACACACAAGTTCAACTTTCAGGTATAGAAGAGCTTAATGTTCTAATTCTTTTTTTAATTAAATTAATTTAAAGCTTATCACATTCCATGCAAACAAGTCAAACCTAACAACACTAAATTCAATTCAACCCCCACTCAAGAGAAAGAGAGGAAGGCCAACAGCCAGAATAAAACTTTAAGAGTAAAAGAGAGGAAAGAGAATCCTTTTCCCCAATATAAAAGCTTATTCTAAAATGTTGATTAGATTCTGCAAGGTTTTAAAAAAGTTTTGAACAGATCCTCCAAGTGAGAATATTGATTTTTTGAAAATTCAAATAGTATATAACATTAGTTACCCACTGACTTAAAAGAGGTGGGCTAGGATTCTTCGAGTTGAACAAGATAAGTCTATGTGCCAATAGTGAAGTAAAAGCAATTACAGTTTGTTTGTCCTTCTCCACTTTAAGCCCATCTGGAAGTACACCAAACATAGCTGTTAGTGGATTAGGAGGGATTGTGACACCAAGGCTGTCTGAAAGAGGTATAAAGATTTTGGTCCGGAATGATGTTAATTTGATGCATGTCCACAACATATGGCGCAATGAGGCTGGAGATTGATTACAACATTTGCAGGTTAGATCTTGCCCTGGAAACATTTTGGACAATTTTAATTTTAAACGAGATAGATGTGCTCAATAAAAACTTTTAAGTTGTATAATTGTGTGCGCATATGGAGCTAGAGTGAATTCTGTGCATGGCTGCCTCCACGTCTTTTCTGAAATGTTGAGTAAGAGATCCTTTTCCCACTGTACTATTTGAAAGGAAGGGACTTTAAACTGTTTTATACAACACAGAAATGCTATCTGAGTCCTCAAGATTGATCAATATTTCTTCCGGAAGAGAAGTAGGTAGGGGGTGAGGAAAATTCAGCAGATTTTGTTTAGTAAATTTTCTAACTTGGAAATAGTGGAAAATTGTGTTGATTGAAAGCTAAATTTGGCATGTAATTGTTCGTAGAATGCAAAGACATTATCTATGAACAAAATTCTAAGTGATTTAATCCCGTACATTTTCCAAATATTTAAAATTGTGTAAGTTTGAAAGGTGGAAAAACATGGCTATCATGTAGAGGTGCCACAGATAAAAGCTTCTCTATCTTGAAGTACGTCCTACATTGGTTCTATATTCTAAGTGAATGAAGAACAGTTGGGTTGCTAGTATATTGACGATAACTCATATTTACTGGGGTACAAATCAAGGGATACAAACAAGTACTGCAGGATTTTATTTCTATTGTGGACCAAGCCTGTGTGTGTTCATCTATTTGTGTCAAAGTTCAAGTTTTAATAGCTTGTATATTTGCCGCCCAATAATAACATTGAAAGTTAGGTATAGCCTTGCCACCTTCTGTTTTAGGTCATTGTAGGGTCGCTCTTTGGATGCATGGATGTTTTGAGTTCCAAATGCATAAGGTTATGATTGTATCAAATTTCTTAAAAAATTATTTGTTAATGTATATGGGGATTCTTTGAAATAGTAAAAGAAGCTTAGGAAGAATATTCATCTTGACAGTGCTAATTCTTCCTGCTAAATTGAGATGAAGGGTAGACCATCTATGCACGTCATATTTACATTTTTCTATGCAGACAGCAAAATTTTGTTGAAAAAGTGCTTTATGTTTATTTGATGTTTACCCCTAGGTATTTAAACTTATCTATGATGATAAAAGAAAAGATGTCCAATCTAATGTTGTGTGCTAGAGAGTTCACTGGAGAAAGCACAATTTTATTCAATTTGATTTTGAGTCCAGATATCTTTTGAAATTCTGCTAGTGCTGTTATGTGGTCAGACATAACAATAACGATCAAGATTTGATCGTGGGCAAAAAATTGTTATGTATAAAGAAATAATCAATTCTTGAGTAACAATGATGTACTGGTGAGAAGAAGGAATCTGCTCTTAAGTATGGATTTAGAAATCTCCATGGGTCTGATAAGTTATCATCAATTGCGAACTGTGCAATTGTTTTTGCAGAGTTAGATGTTATTGCCCCTGTGGCTGAAGACCTATCCAGGTCAGGATTTAAAACACAATTAAAGTCCCCAGCCATTATAATTTTATGAGTGTTCACATTATTAGTGAATGCAAATATGATTTGGATGAAGTCTCCATCATCCACATTGTGTGCACAGATATTTATCAAAATCACTTTACGATTAAATAAATTACCCATAATGATCACATATCACCCTTCAGAATCAGATACTAAATCTGATACTACAAATGAAATTGTTCTATGTATTAAAATTCCTACACCTCTAGTTTTCTTTATATAGTTGGAGTGGAATATTTGGCCAATCCAGTCTCTTTGGAAATGAAACTGATCCTTGCTTAATAAGTGGGTCTCCTGTAAAAATACTCTCTTGGTATTTAGACCTGTTAGGTGAGAAAATGCTTTTTTTTCTTCAAGAAAAACACAGCATAAATTGTTGCTAGTGTGGACTGTTAAAGGAAAGTTGTGCCTGTTTACTTACCATAGTCAATTTCATGGGCCAGCAGAAGTCCATTCTCTTTGGTACCAACAGTATATGTACTGTTCATTAATGAATTTATATGGACCACACTTTATTTAAGCTGATCTTCCCTCTTTTGGATGTGTGTCAGTGTCTATCACCCTGACAGGGTTTAACTGTGCTACTGATGAGTAATTTACGAAGACGGGCTCTTCACAGCCTATATTTTCAAGTATGTATCTCCACCTTTCATCAAGAATTTATCCTTCAGTGGGTGTATCAGGATGTGGTGAATGATGCAAACTGTGGAGGCACACGAGACAAGCTTCTTGTTTTTTGCAATGGTGGTTACAATGAAGGTCTGTTGTTCTGAGTCAAAGAATGAGGACGGTGCTCAATTGCTGCTTCGTACTACCAGACCTGACCAAATTCTCCACTTGAATAATGAAATAAATCCAATATTTATAAATCCATCCATTTTCCAATCCGTTGAATCCGAACACAGGGTCACGGGGGTCTGCTGGAGCCAATCCCAGCCAACACAGGGCACAAGGCAGGAAACCAATCCCGGGCAGGGCGCCAACCCACCGCAGGACACACACACCCACCCACACCAAGCACACACTAGGGCCAATTTAGAATCGCCAATCCACCTAACCTGCATGTCTTTGAACTGTGGGAGGAAACCGGAGCGCCCGGAGGAAACCCACGCAGACACGGGGAGAACATGCAAACTCCACGCAGGGAGGACCCGGGAAGCGAACCTGGGTCTCCTAACTGCGAGGCAGCAGCGCCACCATGCCGCCCATATTTATAAATAAATAATTCATCCATCCATTTTCCAACCCGCTGAATCCGAACACAGGATCACGGGGGTCTGCTGGAGCCAATCCCAGCCAACACAGGGCACAAGGCAGGGAACCAATCCCGGGCAGGGTGCCAACCCACCGCAGGACACACACAAACACACCCACACACCAAGCACACACTAGGGCCAATTTAGAATCGCCAATCCACCTAACCTGCATGTCTTTGGACTGTGGGAGGAAACCGGAGCGCCCGGAGGAAACCCACGCAGACACGGGGAGAACATGCAAACTCCACGCAGGGAGGACCCGGGAAGTGAACCCGGGTCCCAGATCACCCAACTGCGAGGCAGCAGCGCTACCCACTGCGCAACCGTGCCGCCCCTAAATAAATAATAATATTTATAAATATTTATTATAAAAGAAAAAACAATATTTTGTATGGATATGACAAAAAAAGTGTGCACTTCAACACAGTTTTTTTTATATAGGTTCATTCCTTTAACTCATTCAATGATAAAAAAATACTTTGCCATATTTTTTTAGTCTTTTTTTAGTTTTAAGTTAAAGAGGATGTGGTGGTGGAAAGACTCTCAAACTGAAGCTAGCGTTGTGGTTTGTGATGAACTGGTTTCATTTCATTAAAGCATTTGGCTATGTGCATTAGTTCAATCAAAACTGCAGTACATGATCAAAGGAAATATACTGTTCATGATTAAAAACTATGCATGTGCATTGCTAATGTCTTTGATTCTAGCAAATGCAAAAGCATAACTGAACATTTTATGCATGAGAAGATGTTGTATATAAAATGAACAATAAACTAGCCAAGGTTATTAATTGTATTGTGATGGTTACTAATTTCAGGGTTGTTTAACAAGATATTAATATTTTGGGACAAATGCATTTACACTGTTCAAATTAATGCATTTCATCCTACCAAAATTTAAGTAACACTATTCCTGTGCTTCATTTTTTTAAGCTTAAGCTTCTGTTAAACCTAAATTTCATCTATCTATCTATCTATCTATCTATCTATCTATCTATCTATCTATCTATCTATCTATCTATCTATCTATCTATCTATCTATCTATCTATCTATCTATCTATCTATCTATCTATCTATCTATCTATCTATCTATCTATCTATCTATCTATCTATCTATCATCATGAACAAAAACATAAAAAATAGCAGATCTAAAAAACATAAAACATAGCAGATCTAAGCTGGAAGCAGCAGGCAGTCAAAAAGCGTATTCTTTTTCAGTTTACTGACCCTGAAAAATGGGCAAAGCTCAATATATATTGAGTATACTCAAGGATTGGAGGACTTTTATAGTTAAAAGTGTACTCATGAACCCTTGGGCTATTGTTCTAGAGCTCACTCTAGTGTCCCAGTGTTGTAGAGCTTCGCCTTTTACTACTTAAAAAGACTTTCAGTCTCCAGGTATACTTTGTCACAGTAAGTCATTCTTTAGAATGTTTTTAAAAGACACACAAGAATAGAGAGTGGAAACTTCACTTTCCATGCTGTACATAGGACGATGGCCTTTTACATGTCCTGGAGGGCGAGTGATGTGGGATTCCATAGGGATGTTTGTGATGTGGCCTTAAAAGAGCATAATACAGTAGTTTTAGGAGAATGTTTAATCTGCAATAAGAAATCATTTCAAATCCTTTTTGTATGTGCGTAAATGTATATATTTCTGAAAGCCTTATCATTTTCTAAAGCTAAATACTGTTTCTTTTTATGCAGATTTGATCCATTTTTGAATCTCAGGAAGGTTACTTTTGTCATGAAAAGAAAAGCTTGTCCATGCTTTTATTACATTTTGCATTGACTATTGTAGCTTCATAATGGCAGTTGCCCCTTCTAGTCTTTTATCATGGAACCATTTGTTTCAAAACATTGCTGCATGAGTCCTTACACAGACCCGCAACAGTGACCATGTAACACCCACCCTGCTCCACCTTCACCAGATCCCTGTTTCTTAACAGATTGAATATAAAATTTTATTACCTGGGTTCCCACCCTTTTGTACCAACAAAATTCCAAAACTTTTCCATGACTTTTACATAGCTTCTAATCAAATATCAATGACTTAATTTTTACACTTTTTTGAATAACTTTGCCCTCACATATGCTACAATAATAAAGCAGATGTGACAGGTTTGTGGGATTTATAACAGTGTTAGTTAATTAATAATATCTTTAGGATTCTGCTTTGCAAATCATCCTCTGGCTCAACTCTTGCACACCTGATTCCACTAGGGGATTGATGATTTGATTATTAGTTCTTCCAGGTGTGCAAAAGTACTGGCTACAACCATGAACTACAACTTATAGAAAGACTTGAACAGTGTTAGGTCAAACATATGATTTATTAAACTTCGAAAAAAGAAATAAAAAACAAAAACAATAAATAAAATGGTTTATAGTTCTCAAAGATTTTGCACAGTTAAAACTTTTATTAGAAATACATTTTTGCATGGCATTACTCTTTAATCTTAACAATATGTTTAATACCTAGAAAATTAGCAACATCTCTCAATGGTGAGCCAAAACGGGTAGGTCATCTGTTATATGACTTTTCTCATTCATGAAATTCTTTAAAAACTGAATGGGTAAGTGAAATATTAAGAGGTGTTATTTGTGAATCAGATCAGTCTCAATGATGACTGCTATATTTCATTCAATTTCTCCACAATTTGCTTGTTGATGTCCATTAATTATGCATGTTTTTCTTTTGCAGTGATATGGACTATATAAGGAATGATATGATCCTCCTGGAGAACATGATTTATGTTGCCATATTCGCATAATGAATATATTCAATGACATTTTCTGTTTGTTTCAATGTTTTATTCATATCACGCAAAAGTTACGACTGTAACAAGTCAAACACTTTCCAGTTAATAAACTCTGTGCCTATGCACTTAGTTTTCACATCTCTGCCGTTCCAAATACTCACGTGTATATCCATTTGTTTGAGCTGATTAAGAGTCTCATCAAAATGAAATTCTATAGCTCATAGACTTTGGAACGTCCTCCCTAAATAATGAGATCTGCTCACTCAATTCATTCTTTTTAAAAAACAACCCCCCTGTCCCTCTTCATGACTTATTTAGCTTAAGGCCTCACTAAGTATAAAACCTGATCTAGACTGATTTAAGTAATAAAGTAAATACAGGCCACCTATTGCAGGGAGGCTGCCACTAATTTTCTCACATGGTGTAGAAGATTAAGAGAACATGTTTCAAAAAGAAGTGGACCTCATGATAAGAGTCATTTGTTAATAAATTGTTTTAACCAAAGTGTGGCAGGCCCCAAGTGTCATAGTGAGTTGGTGAGTCCCTATGTGGAGTATTAAGCATGTGGGGTTCACTCATAAATATTTGTTTGGATAGCATTGTATCCCTTTGGGAACAACAAAGCACTATCTATCTATCTATCTATCTATCTATCTATCTATCTATCTATCTATCTATCTATCTATCTATCTATCTATCTATCTATCTATCTATCTGTCTGTCTGTCTGTCTGTCTGTCTGTCTGTCTGTCTGTCTGTCTGTCTGTCTGTCTGTCTGTCTGTCTGTCTGTCTTGTACACTCCCAGATGGCACCCAGAGAAGGAGCTTTTAGAAAATGACAAACTAACACAAATTCTTCACAAAATGAATAATAATAGTGATAACAGTGAGAACATGTTTTATATGTTTATGTACTCATGTCATTGTGATATTTATATTATATGTGTAAAGCTGTAGTCTCAGCTCATGTAATGAGACAACGTTCTGGTGAAAAGACTGCATCTTATTTACTGGTTTTACTTAAACACAATAAGGTTGCAGGAATTAAGTTCAGTAGAATTTGCTCAGATTTTACTGTATTGGACATGGTGAAATATGGTAATTATCTCATAGAAAAGTTTCTGATTGTATCTTAACACTTAAATTTAGCAATTTATCCTGATGTTTTACTTTGCAGTTTTATTCTCTTACCATTTCTGACTTTCTGCTACAGTACACTAATTTGCATATTACTATTTTTCTGTACTCTACTTTGTAGCCATATACTTTAACTATACTTGAATAGAATTTGTATATCCCTTTTTGTTACTTTCTGTTTAATATTTTTCAGACATATTTGCAAGATCCTCTTGGTGTTCACCAGAGTGGTTTTCTGTGCCGTTTAGTTTTAAGTATTAGTTATTGTACTGCAATCATATCAGGCGAAGTGCAAAATGTACCAAGGCATTTTGAGGGTACTCATCCCTCACCATTTTGGGTGAATCTGTGGTTACGCACATCATTTTCACACAAACAGCACATTTAAGGGAGGCTGTTGCAGTGTAGTGCTTTTCATCAAAATGTGTCACAAGAAACTAGAAATGTAGTCCACATTATGTGGTAATAATAGTATAGAATTCTCAAACCCTCCTGAATCCAATTCACTGTTGCACGGTCTGGAGCCTTCCCTATTTATTGTGGGGCACATTCACACACACCTTTTACAATTAATAACCTCTACGACCAAGGATATGGCTCTAGTTTTTAGGTGCAACTCCCTGCAAACCAACAGCCCCCCCACCCCCACCCCACCCCAACTCTCTACGGTAAGTGGACATGGCAGACAGTACACATATCTGGGGACAATCATTGATTACAGGCTAAAATTTTGACCTTAATACAAAACAGATTTGTAAGAAGGGGCAGACAGGACTTTTTTTTTTCTTTGGAAACTTGGTAGTGTTAAAATAGGCAAAATCATAATGAAGCTTTTTTATGTCTTTTATTGAACCTTTTGTTAGATTTGCTTTTAAATGTTGATTTGACAGCCTCAGCATTAAGAAAATAAACCCATCTTAACAACATTGTAAAAATAGCAGAAAAATTATTGATTTGCAGCAGACATCTGTTAATGATCTGTATCATAAACGAGTCAGAATTAAGGCCCAGTCAATTCTGTCAGACAGTATTCATCCTTTTTTATCCTAAACTTCAGCTGTTGCCATAAGGCTGTAGATTTACTTTCTTTAGGGTACACAGCAACATAATTGAAAACCCTGTCATATGCTATGTAAAAGGAAAGAAGCAGAGGCTGCAAAAGGTATTCATAAATACTGCTTATAATATTGTTCCTTTTCGATAGAAAATTACTGTTATCAATAAACTTTGTTGTAAATGAACCCCCATTTCATATATACATTTTCTAAACCAATCAATTTTAATAAAGACTACAAAAAAGCAGGTTCCTAATTTGAAACAATAGGACAAAGCCAGGTCCCAAACTTGGACAGAATCCTGGGGAAATCAATGGTCCCCTATATTTTGGACCAACACAACTTAAACACATGAAAATCTTCAGCAATAAGTCAACTCCAGATTCAGAAAATCTCAAAGATGTCTTCCTCTAAGCTACTGTAATGCAGGATGTGCTGCCTTCTGAGAGTATCAAAAAGCATTCTGAATAGATACAGTATCTTGCATTAGAGAAACAAGCACTTATAAAGACTTTTATTACTGTGATCATTACTTTGCTTTATGTTCATGAGGCAGTGTGTTTTCTTGCATCAAAAGCATTTTGTGATGGCCCATAGGCTCTTAGTTTTTCCCGATTGTCTAACCATTGCTACAAAATGGATGAGCAGTCACTTACATAAACTAATCAAGGAAAAACAAGTATTAGTTATTAGCTGTGGTAAAAAAATGAGAATCTCAGGGAAAACTCAATTATCTGGCCTTGCAAGTCAAATCAAAAGCAAAGAATCTAGGTGTCATTATGAATTCAGAGCATGATTTTATATCACATAATAATACATATTAAGACTATGTTTTTAATTTAAAAAGCATGGCATGAATTTGATCTTTCATATCTTTTGTAATAAAAAGCAGACACAAGCATAAAGGTTTGGGGTTTGGTATACTGTAAAGCCAAAGAAAGTTTTCGTCAGTGTTTTCAAACTCAGTACAACAGACCAAAATAAAGGGCAAGTCGGACAATTTATAATGGAGGAAGAAAGTGATGAAACGATGGGGAAAACCATGATGGATGATGGGTAAGTGATGTCATCATTGAGGGACCAGAGGTTAGAAAGGAACCCAGAAGTGGGTGGTATCAAAAGTCTTCCGGGATTGTTTATGGCGGCGGTGCTTTGTGTTTTCTGAAGAAACAATAAAAGAGAGGTTAGTACCCCACCATTGTCCTCTGGCACAACTTGTCGCGGCACCTGTCAGGTCTTTAGGCCGCTCCCCATGCGCTTGTGTGTAACACTTTGTAAGATGATAAAAAAATATGTGATTTTGGTTTTTGCTGAAGCCAAGAAGAGCTTGCTGGAGTATCAAACATGTAACTAGCAGCTGCATTTGTAAATGTTTTTTTGTGAGTTACAATGTACAAATGATCTTATTACAATCTTCTTTTTTCAAGTGTGCAGAGCTCAAGTCTGGCAGCTCTCTGTTTACAATCCTTCTTTACTATCACTTTCAATTCTTTCTCCTAATCCTGCCCTCTCCCACTGATCCGAAGGCAGTCACAAGAGACAGACTCTCACTCAGCCAAGCAGTAACACAGGCAGTGATTAAAATACTTCACATGTTCATTTGGCACTTTTCAAAGAAAAATTCAGCTTTGTCAAGGTAACTCTCTCCCTTTTAAATGTCAGTACTGTACTGTCCTTATCAGACAGGTTGTCATAGGTGTTATAGGCCTCAAAACTAATCCAGATCATCATCCCTCGATGTACAGTAGTGAGCGTTTATTTCTGTTGGTTCTCCAGGCTCATCATAATTTAGACGTACAAGGTTTCACTTGTCATCTCATCCTACACTCACAGGTAGCTTCTAAATCCACATCCAAAGTACTAGGTAAAAAGGAAATCTCTTTATCCTAACTCTGTGTTCACTTCAGGGTCCTAGAACAATTTTGGATTGGAGTGGCCTTCTTATTATTACAGGTAATCAAGGCTAGACATACCACCAAACTTCAAAGCCTGTTCAGAGACAATTATGAGCACAGAAACTATTGACAGTGGGTTGTGCATTCTGAAGTGGTACTGCTTTTATGAGATGCTTCAGGTTTATGGATCTATGTTTGGCATTGAAATATCAGCTGTGACAAATGGTCCAAGTCTTTCTTCTTATTCTTCTTCTGAAACTGGAGTCCACTCCATTTGTTCATCGTGTTGAAAATCTTGAGAATGAAAATATGAAATAACTTTTCTGTTATAACTGAACCCCAAAAAAAGGAACAGACATCATTAGGGCAACAATTCACAGGTCTACAAAAACAAATTTTTTTTCAGGTGCCAAGGTTTTTTGAATGGAATTAGGGTATTTTGAGGGTGCTGAATTCAAAAATCTCATTAATTTTGCTGAATTGGTTCTAGTTTTTGAGATAATGGACATCCATGAAAATAATGCATTCCCCCAATGCGACTTGTGTGTGATAACAAATGCAATAGCTTTTGGTCTGTCTTTTGACTCTTTAACAGTGTCTTAGGTAATGAAATATCCCATATAATTATTTTGTATTTCAATTTGTAGGACTACAATGCTATAAAAGTGACTTTTTGAGGCCAGAATTCAACTGTGAATTTGCAGAGGAAAGAAGTCGGCTACATTATAAGTTTGTCAACCCAGTCTTGGTTTATATCCAAAAAGTTCTGTCTTAATAAGTATATAAATACATGTAAAAATTATGACTTCATCAAGAAGAGCCTGCATCAACAATCCTGATGTATCCTGCTACATCTGTGGAGAGTACATGGTTGAAAAACAAAGACGAATTATCACAGACTTTGTGCATCGAGTGTACCTGGTTTATTTTGGAGTACAGCTTGAAGACCAGGATAAGTCTTGGGCTCCACATATGGTTTGCAAAACATGTGTGGAGCACCTACGACTGTGTACAAAAGGTGAAAGAAAAAGTTTAAACTTTGGTGTGCCAATGGTAAGGAGAGAACCAAAAAAACCACCATGACGATTGTTATTTTTGTGTTGTAAAGATTAAAGGCTTTAATCGTTACAAGAAAGCTCGGTGGGATTATCCTGATTTGGAATCAGCAAGATGTCCTATTCCACATGGCAATGACATTCCCATACCAGTGTTTACCAGACTACCAAACCAGCCGCTGTCAGACTCTGAAGAGAGGCAGGGATTGAAGTGTATGGCAGGTAGTAGCAGTGGAAGTAAATTTGAGGGAAGCTCTTCGACGCCTCAACCATTAAGCCAAAAAGAACTCAATGACCTGATTCGAGACTTACATCTGTCCAGGCAAGCATCTGAACTTTTAGCGTCCAGACTTAATGAACGAAATCTTATAAAGGCGGAAGTTAAACTTACAGCCTATCGGACAAGAGAAGAGAGGCTTCTCCCATATTTCAACCAAGAGGAACATCTTGTATACTGCAATGATATCCCAGAAGAATATGAAAATGTAAAAATCGTATTACAGAAAATCCGTTATCATGAACATCAGTGGTCGATTTGTGTTGATCTGAAGATGGTGAACTTCTTGCTTGGACAGCAATCTGGATACACAAAATACCCATGCTTCATGTGCCTCTGGGATAGCAGGGCAAAGCAAGATCATTGGACGAAAGTGTCATGGCCTACAAGGGAAGAAATGATTGTTGACGCTGCAAATATCATCAACAAGCCACTGGTGGACAAGAACAAAATCATTCTCCCACTCTCTTCATATTAAGCTAGGATTGATGAAGCAATTTGTTAGGGCTTTAGACAAAACAGGTAATTGTTTCAAGTACATTTGTAGATCATTCCCTGGACTGTGCATGGAAAAACTAAAAGCTGAAATCTTTGATGGTCCCCAGATTTGTAAACTCATGAACGATTCCAATTTTACCAAATGCATAAATGACACTGAGGCTTCGGCCTGGAAGAGTTTTGTCTCTGTTGTGAAGAACTACTTGGGTAATCACAGAGCAGACAATTATGAAGAATTGGTGCAAGATATGCTTGCTAACTTCAGAAATTTGGGAGTTGGTGCATCTTTATGCTCATATTATCTCCATAGCCATTTAAACAGACTTCCAGATAACCTTGGAGACTTCAGCAAGGAATAAGGCGAGAGGTTCCACCAGAATATGAAGGTGATGGAGGAGAGATATCAAGGCAGATGGAGTCTCCAACGTGATTGTTCTGATGACACACATAAAAGGAAATCGCATAAACAGCGTTTTTTGAAGCATTGACATTAATAACAATTAATAACTAATTAATATTGTATTAATTAATCAAATCATACATAACTTTTTTCCTGTCACTGTTAGATATTTTTAATTTCTTTTTTGTATGATGTTAGACTGTTTACTTACTAGTTGTAACTAAAATAAAAATATTCTTGCAATTCTGAATGCTTTTCAAACGTGTTACGTTAATTAATTAATTAACTATTAAATATCTCAGAAACTAGAGCCAATCTGGCAAAACCAAAGTCATATTCTTAATCAGAACCATAGACTTAATATAAAACCGTCAAACATCCTTGACACCAAAATCACTGTATACCAGTGATACACTCCTGCATTTTTGGCTATCAATGTAAGTCATTTTGTGGAATTAACACAATTTAGTATTCAAACTAATACAGCATACAATAAGAACAATTTAATAACTATGTTAAATTCCTTCAGATGATTTTCTTGGCTACAATTTAGATTAGGATTTACTATTTCACCAATACCAATCAACTACCAAAGAGAAATAAGATAAAAGGTAAGGTTATTGGACGTGTGGAATCAGCAGTTCACTGTAATTTACAGAGCTATGTATCCTGCTGCCTACGAGAGAGCCTACATGTGCAGAGACAATATGTCATTTTTTTGGTCCAAACCAACCCTTATTTTCATAATACATCTCCAGAGAGTTTATCATGATTCAGGTTTAAGGTTAAAATGATTCTCTACAGGTTCATGATTTCAGGTAAGAATGTACAAGTAGATGGACATATTGTAGAGGAAGAATATATGAATCAGTTTAATCTTTTGGAAATTGGCATAACTTGGGAAATATAATTTCTCTGAAATCTTTGTTCTGAATAATTTTTACAGACCTTTGCATCTTGTTCATCTTTCTCTAAAGCAGGGAAAAATGTTGGAAAGCACAGAAGTTGCTATTTTAGCAAAATATAATTTAATACACTAAGCACTGGAAAGTTAGGTTTGGTATGTATACACTACGTAATGGAGTTAAATATATAATAAACCACAAAAAGTATCAAATAAACAGATAAAAAAGAACCCAAACCCCCAGCTGCCCTACTAGACCTAGCTTTCACAGGTCTAGAACGACATCACACCAGAGCACTCTTTCTTCCTACCTAATATTTTTCTCTCACTCTGTTTATCTGTTATGGGTTCTTCTTTTTGCCTACACTCCAACATGTTATCCCTTCTCCAGACACATCATATCTCTCTTTTATGGGTTTTGCTTAACCCATTTCTGAGGTTTTCTCCAGCCTAGGTCCCATAATAATTCCGGATTGGAGTGGCCTGCTTAAATTAAAGGGACATAAGGATAAAAGTACCACTAAACTCCAAAGTATGGTGTAATTCTTATAGGAACAGAAGCCAATGGTAGCTCCCCAGATACCCATTTACTTAAACAGACAAAAAATAGGAACTGTGTAGCTAGCTCTCTAGTGGGTGGGATGAACACTATGAGTTAGTTCTTTCCAAATTTATTTTTAAACCTGACAACCTGGTTCCAACTTGAGACCACGTGCTACCACCATGTAGACATGGGGCCTTTTGTAAGCCATCCATTTTTTGTATTACATACCCTCCAACACAACAAGGAACTTGCTTGGCCTTTTCATGGCATTTCTCATTTTGTCTCACTGTAATGTCTCTAAGGGCTTTTACGCCTGGGGCACCAAGCACAACATAGTCTACATTCTCTGGTCTCTGTCTTCCAGCACTGACACTTACACTTGATGTCTATCTCACGTGGGCCTCCTCCAGCTTCTTGCAAGGCTATGCAGTGTGTATTTTGTGGTTATCTTTTTACTGTCATAGTGTGCTATGCCTCATCCTGTTCTCCTTCATGCCTCCTACTAGCTCTCTAATTCATTTTCTGGAAATGTGGAAAAGCTACATCATAACTTTTGTATTTTTAGCATGTTTGTTTCGGCAATACACTGTATCAGTGCATGCAGTACAACCTTGTTTCTTTTGATGTAACTTACTGAACTAGTTTTTACTAATATAAGCAAAGTTACATATTTAGGAATTCTCAGTCTATATGCAATTAGTTGTGGATTTTTATACTTTTGAGAATGCTTCGCATTTTATTCTGAATCTCATTTTCTTAAAAATTAACAAATATAATCAAATTTTTATGTTTATTCATCCTCTTACCATTTTATATATCAGTGCATGCTGTGTTATCTGATCGACCAATTTTAATTTTAGAAAGAAGTTTAAGTTGGAACACTCACATTTTTTTATGTAAAAATAAAACAGCTTTTAGTTTCAACGAATAATTTCTGTTTAATTTGTATATGATTTTGAAGATAGAAATGTACACTGAGCTATGGTATCCATTTTGACTTGTTTTTTCCAGATCACAGTTGTGGAAATTTCCATGGTGCTACTGAGAACAAGGTAAGGATACCAGGTCAAGCTAACCAGAAAAGGAACACAGACTAAGAAAAAAGAAAGCAATTAAACAAACACAGAGAGAATATGAACATTTACACAGGAAACAACGAGGATGTATTTTACAAACTGTGAGATAGCTGCAGTAAACAGTGTTTGTACTGAACACTGTCTGAATGGATGAATAGTAATTTTCTCAAGCTAAATAAAGAGAAAACTGAAATTTTAGTGATTGACAATAATGGATGCAATGAGGCTATTAGAAATAAACTGGATACATTAGGATTAAAAGTCAAGACGGAGGTAAAAAGTGTATGGGTAACTGTTGACTGTAATCTGAATTTTAAATCACATATTCATCAGACCACTAGGACACCATTTTTTCACTTAAGAAACATAGCAAAAGTTAGACCTCTTAGATCATTGAAAGATGCTGAGAAATTAGTTCACACGTTTGTTTTCAGTCAACTAGATTACTGTAACACACTCCTCTGAGGACTACCCAAAAAAGACATCAATCGTTTAAAACTAGTGCAAAATGCAGCTGCTAGAATCCTAACTAGGAAAAAAAAATCCGAGCACATTTCTCCAGTTTTGATGTCACTACACTAGTTACCTGTTTCATTCAGAATTGACTTTAAAATACTGCTTATGGTTTATAAAGCCTTAAATAATCTCGCCTCATCTTATATATTGGAATGTCTGATACCTTATATTCCAAATCGTAACCTTAGATCCTCAAATGAGTGTCTCCTTAGAATTCCAAGAGCAAAACTTAAAAGAAGTGGTGAGGCGGCCTTCTGCTGTTATGCACCTAAAATCTGGAATAGCCTGCCAATAGGAATTTGCCAGGCTAATACAGTGGAGCACTTTAAAAAATTGCTGAAAACACATTATTTTAACATGGCTTTCTCATAACTTCACTTTAATTTAATCCTGATACTCTGTATATTCAATTCATTATAATAACTATTCATGGTGGCTCTAAAATCCGTACTAACCCCTACTCTCTCTTCTGTTTCTTTTTCCGGTTTCTTTGTGGTGGCTTGCGCCACCACCATCTATTCAAAGCACCGTGATGTTCCAACATTGATGGATTAAAAGCCAGAAGTCTGCATGACCATCATCATCAAGTCCTTCCGTGAGAACCCTAAATACAAAGAGGACTATTTCATTTATGTTAGGTAGAATGCCCAGAGGGTACTGGGCGGTCTTGTGGCCTGGAACCCCTACAGATTTTATTTTTTTCTCCTGCCATCTGGAGTTTTTTTTTGTTTTTTTTCTGTCCTCCCTGGCCATCGGACCTTACTCTTATTCAATGTTAATTAATGTTGTCTTATTTAAATTTCTTACTTTGTCTTTTATTTTTCTTTTCTTCATTATGTAAAGCACTCTGAGCTACTTTTTTTGTATGAAAATGTGCTATAGAAATAAATGTTGTTGTTGTTGTTGTACAGACACCGCATGATTGATTGATTCACTTACAGTACCTTTTTCTTGGTGATGCTCACAGTGGATACAAGTCAAGTTGGACAGACAAAACCATATACTGTATCATCATTACAAACTCCTGTGGAAATCCCAGACACTCACAAGCCAACTAGGCAAAATAACTTTTATATCTGCACAGCCTTGTGACAGTGCTGTGTTTAGTGTTGTGTTGCATGTGTTAGTGAAGCATAAGCTTTTCTGAAATGAGATGTATTGTGTCAAATAAAGAGTTGTATCATGCATACTGACTGTCCTGCTGTCTTCATTTTGGCAATAACCTCTACAGCTGGGTCCTGTTCCTTCCAGTGGGTGTTCCCCCAATAAGCCTTACTTGGTACATCCCCTGTAGAGGACATTGAGCAGCCTGACCTCATGTCAAAGCTAATGCTCCAGACTTCACACAGACTCAGGCACACCCATGCAAGAACACCATTTAAGCTGCTAGTAATAATGGTCTCGATTTTATAGCTATCTCCCATGGCTCCTGACCAAATGTGAAAATGGGGATATAAATTACACTGAAACCAAAAACCAAAAGCATTGTCTGAGAACATAAGTCCTGCTTCACAAGACAGTATCAGCAAACTACCACTAAACACTGACTGATTGGTCTATCTAACAAAAAAATCTCTCACTTGTGAACATGACCTCCAAGCACTTGAACAAAGCTAACTGAAACGGCTGTTTATACGTTATATACAAAGAACATGTCACAATTTTTTGGGAGATGACCATAAATTCAAAGTTAGAGGTTCTAATTCCTTACCCTATCTCACCACACTTACTGTACCATTCTATTACACACAGTCACACTATGATGAGACCAAAAGGACAACATCATCTGCACCCAAATGCTGTATCTTTTGTGGTGTATTCACATTCAAAATAATCAAGAATTTGCCTGACTTGAATGACTTCATTGGGTGAAAGAAGATCTGTCTATTGGATTTTAACATAAAAAAAGAAAAAAAGAAAAATTGCACATACCTGTCAGATGTTAGCCAAGTACAGTTATTAGGGTGGTGCACATCTGAATCGTTTACCAAAAAATTATATTTTTTGGAAAGAATTCAACTTAAGCATATTTTTTCCTTCCAACTTCCCTTTGCGTTTTTCACAGCTGCATATTCTATGTAACCTCTTTGTGTAGCCACCTAAAGGAAGCAAGGAAATACATGAAGAGCAATCTGATAAACATCATACCAAGAGGGTCTGTAAGAAACATCCTGTCATACACGACACCACTCTTTGACACTGCGCTGTTTAACATTTTTGATGTTTGATTTGTAGCTTCCACCTGGTCTAGTTGCTATGTGCCACAGTTACCTCCGCTCTCATTTTTGTCCCTAACTGTTATCTGATTTTCTTCTAATTAGTTATCTTCTGAGCATCATGAGATGAAAGAGTCTTGCAGGGTCACAAAATGCATTTGGTTTAGCCTGATATATAAAATATCTGAGCAGAAACCACACATTTCTTCTGTAGACCCAAGTAAATCAAGTAATCTGCTTGGAGTTCTATGAGTATCTTAAAAAACAGAATTATAGTACAAATATCTACTTATTTTCAATGATGTTTAATTAATCTTTGTTTATGGAGTACTTTTCATATAAGCTATCAGCACAAAACATTTAGCAAAGTAAACAACAATAAAATAAAATCATCTTCATCATTTTTGTTTTTGTTCCTGGTGAAGGCTGCAGCAGCAACACGCTGGGCTTCACTGACAAGTTTGCCCAATCCATGGTAGCCTCCTCCAGCTCTTCTTGAAAACACCAACATGCTCTCATGTAATTCAGTAATACTTTAAGTAACAAGGCTGTGTAAACATTTTTTATTTAGATACTAATAGTTATTAATTTCTTTAAATTGTCAGTTCCATGTTGATTCCTGTTAGGTGTTTTTTAACTACTGTAACTACTGTAAGAGCAAGTGTTCAGAGAAAAATATATTTTAACTTTTTATAAAGTCTATAAACTTAACATACTTGGAATAATTTTGTCAAATCTTTTCCAAAATAGACAGCAAGTTACTAAGTACTAAAATTTCCTATATTCATGCACAGTAATGAGATTAATTGAAGTAATCGTATCACTACAAACTAATGCGTCATGAACAGCATTTTTAGGTTATTTTAGTTAGGCAAACATGTAAAGCAGTTGTACATACATAAAATGCCACATTACAGGGTTTTATGGTACATTTTGCATGTTTGAGTCAGGAAGGTCAGCACATACCAGTTAATAAACAAGAGTGTGGTATGTAAAAATAAAAAAGTCTGAATTAGTGTAAAAGTCTGTATTATATTGAAATATGTGCTTCAATTTAAAAGTTTACAGTCTAAATATTTTCAATTGTAATAAAAATTTTTCACCTTCTGCAATAGAGATCCATAGAGGGCTAGATCCCTAGTAAAGGGTCTAAATCAAAACTAACATCATATTATCATATAATCACTGACCTTGAAATAATCTAAACCGATAGCCCACAAGCTTATGTTTGAAATTTGTCATTTTTAACCGCATGAGACCAAATGAGGACCAAATATCAAAACTGTTATCATATTAGTGATCAACAACCTCAAAATACCAAAAAATGACATTCCACTTGTCTATATTATGGATCCGCATATATTTAAAATTTTGTGAAAAGTGTAACTTTGACCCCCTCATATTCCATTTAGTGTTGAACTCCTGGGGTCGGTTGATGTGCCATGCACAACTTCAAATTCTTCTGATCATTTTTATTGATTTACTCTATCAGAATGTCTGTAATGTTCTGCACAAAATTTGGTCCAACGGTGTCCTAAAAATTAGGTTTTTTTACAGATCTAAAGGAACAAAAATAAGGTTGGGAAACCCCAAAAAGATTGACGTCTTGCATATGAAGACATCAAATGGTATATGATATGTGGAGATTTTCATGCACTGGTGAGTCAGAACAAAAAAAAACAACTGAAGTGATTTCAAATCAGTTTTTATGAGCACAATCCATAGGAAAATTTTACTGCTCAAAGGTTGATCTTTAATGGGTCATAAAACTTTAAACCAGTGTTTCCCAAACTTGGTCCTGGGGACCCCCTGTGGCTGCAGGTTTTTGTTCCAGCCAGCTTCTGTTTTTAATTGGACTCCTGGGCTAATTAAGTGAACTGTTATTTCCCAAGTTCTGTGTTTTGGGAACAATATAGAAATTAGAAAACTATCCATCCATCCATTATCCAACCCGCTGAATCCGAACTCAGGGTCACGGGGGTCTGCTGGAGCCAATCCCAACCAACACAGGGCACAAGGCAGGAACCAATCCCAGGCAGGGTGCCAACCCACCACAGAATTAGAAAACTAAGTTGGGCAAACATATATATATATATATATATATATATATATATATATATATATATATATATATATATATATATATATATATATATAAATGTACCATGCAGTTATATAGGATTTTTTTTTCCTTTTATCAGTATTTTCATCTTGATTTTCATTCTACTTTTCAAGGTATTCTAATTGTTTAATTAATCCATTATTTACTAATTAGTGGGTCTAACACTAAAGTAGCAGCATTTGATTATTCAGTTTTCTTTGCCTGAGTGTCTACTCTACTCATTTTTCTTTGTCGTTCATAAGATACAACGAAGGGGGAAAACTGCACAGAGAAAGGACAAAATATAATGAAATCAACAAAAGAGAGTTAAGCATTTAAATCTATAGAAAAAGCAGAAATATTTCTTAATGTTTTATAAATGTAAAAATCATTCTGAATGTAGAAAAAGAGAAAAAAAAATCCCAGCTAATTAAATGAGATTAGTGTTATCAGGTGTTGTCACTGATTATGAATCTGGTTGGAACAAAAACCTGCAGCCACAGGGGGTCACCAGGACTGAGTTTGGGAAACACTGCTTTAAAGAGATTCTCATTTATCTTTCTTTTGAGAAATAACTTTGCCAAAGACGTTTCTCCTAAAATTCCTTAGTAGAAATAGCTTTAGACAAAAAGGAGACATGAGATACAAAATTGAGAATTTGATTTAAAAAGCATGTTAGGTTTTGTGAGGTCTCTTTCTAGTCTTTTGTCAAGAGTTCATATTGTTTACTTATTATTGGATTGACATCTTTATCTAAGGTGACTTACAACATTTGAGATGTGATTGTTTACCTATGTTTTGTTTTTCTAGTTGGAGCACAGGCAGGTGAAGAGACTTGCTCAAGGTCGCACAGTGTCAGCTGCAGGTTTTGAACCCACAACCTTAACATTTAAAGTCCAAAGTCTTAACCACCTCATTAAATTGCCTGGCTTTTGTTCTAGAATGAGTATGATCAAATTGGAACCCTGAAATATAAATTAGAGCAATTAATAATATTGTTCAGAAGCCATAACTACAGTTTTGTAATCCTTGTAAAGTATTTTATTAACACAAATGACTGTCCGTACATTTCACCATAGATGTTACTGAGCAGAAAATGCAAATACTTTCAAATAAAAAAGTCAAGACATTATTTGGAAAATCTGAGCTCATTGTATGGCTTTGCTGAGATCTCTGCTGAAACTCAAGAGGAAACACTTGCAAGACAACCAGGGTATTTTTTCTCAGGAGAAAACTCTGAGAAGCATGAGACCAAAGAAAATGTCTCCATTTCATTTCTTTCAGATCTTATTGTTGTCCAAGAGAAACCAAAAATATATTAAGGAGATCTGTTTTTTGATTTTGAATTCCTATGGGAATAAAGCAGTGAATGTCTATGTCTGGTGTATTGTTCAGAATTTTTTTTGAGATAAGAAGAGAAGAGGCTGATAACGATTCCCATCTGAATATTGCATTTAGACAGGAGGGTTTTTTTGCCTTATTGTCAAAAATAATAATAAATAAATTTATGAGTCTGAGGTTCCTCAACTTTGAGATTTGGTTTCATTCTTACCATTGTTGATAGTCCAATAAATTTAACCCTTCCTGTTTACAAAACTATGAGTACTGGTTTACTTGTCAAGCAGTTGTTGCTTTTTTTTTTTTTTTTTTTTTTTACCTGTTGTGGTGGACGGCCGAGGCCCTTACCCGGGCAGGATGCCTCGACAGTGGAAGGACCGGGGGAGAGAACTTACTTAGGGCATTATCTCCCTGGGAGCACTAGATGGCAGCCCTCCTGGTTTGCAGCGGTGTCTCGGTCTTCCACAGGGCTCCTTGGGAGTTGGAGTTTGGAGCAGTCCTGCTGGGTTTCATGGGTGCTGCCAGGGGGCACTGAAGGAACTGTTGGGCCATTTGTTGCAGCACTTCTAACACGACTAAAAGTGCTGCCGGAAGAGGGACTTCAAGGACCAGGAGAACTTCCAGGTGCCATTTAAAAGGAGCCAGCGGCCAGCACTCAGAGACCCAGAATCAGGTGGAAGGGAAACGAAGTTCGCTAGGAATAGTGAAGCCGGATGAAGAGAAAGGAGAAAGAAAGAGAAATGTGCTGTTTCCTGTGCTTGTGACTGTGCTGTGAACATGGGAAACATGGGAAAGAAGGAAAAGAAGGAAAATTCTGATTCGCTTTTGTCTATGTCAGGGTTGGGGTTGCTGGTGCGCACCCTGGTGGTCCACACTGTTTTACTTGCATGTCATTGTTCCTATTTAGATTATTTAACGAAAGACATTTTTGGTGATCACAACCCCAATATGGCAAAAAAGTAAATAATACTTTTCTCACCTCATTAACAGTAAAATACATGTCTCTACCGAAGAACTCTAATTCTTGCTATAAATTTTGGCAGAATTAATATAACTTTGTGTGAAAAAACACCTAACGAAGGTTTGTGTTATAAACTTTATTTTGGAAAGTGTTATTAATTTTTATACTCCTTTGTTTTTCCTTTTGCTGAAGGAGACTAGCAATCCTTCCCTTCCCAAATCAGAACCTGAAGTATACTCAAACTTCAGAATGGCGAATCTTATTGGAGAAAACTGTGAAGCAGATTTTATCTCCTATGCTTTGTATGGACACTCGACTTGATCAATCTTAGAAGTCATTAAAGGAATTAGAGGTGTGTAGTACCAGTTTTTACCTTATTTTTACAGACTGCAATATCATAATATGGCAGACTAGTGCTGTCCAAATTTGCGCACATGAAGGGCCGAAATTGTTTTAGGCCTGCTATATATGGTGGAGAGCTGGATATAATATAAAGCGTGTATTTAGTGCAGGAAAGTTGAATATTATGACCAATTTAGTACCAGATGATTCATCTACAAATTAAAAGAACTGATTAAATTCCATTTCTTATATAATTTCTATTTTAGACACTCCACAACATACGGGCAGTGTTGCCAGATTCTGCAACATTTCTGAGCCCAGTCTAATAAATGACATAATTTCCCATGATATGGAATAAAAAAATTTAAGAAAACAAAGATGTACAGAGAAAAGCCTGTATACTGTATGATGGATGTTTAAACAAGTCCCACCATTTTTAATACATTCAAACTGCACAGTGGAATGTCCTGTCTTGGGGAGCGCTGCCAGTACATAAAGCCCCTTGTCAACAGCGTTTTGGTTACTATACATAAGCATCTATAAATTATTCATTAGGTTAAGACATTAATATTACTGTAAGAATGTAAAAGAAATATTTTTTCCTGGGTTCATTTTTTTGAAGACACAGCCAGTTGTTGGCACGTACTTCTTGCTTTTGAATCCTTTTTTGTTTCTTCTTTCCCTTTTGGTCAGCTGTCATATTTATAAATAACACAACTGAAACTGTTTAAGTTTTTGTTCTTCCACACAATGTAGCTGTCTTTCTGATCTGCTTCAGCAAGGACCAAGTAGATGTCAGCTATAAAAAGTGAAGGTGCCCTTTGATTTGAATTGAATTTGAGGCAATGTGTTGTTTTCTTGCACGTATGCTCAGACACATTTTATTTTCCAGAGAGCTCTCTTGTAATCCTTCTCATCTGCTGCACCCCTTTGTCTTGCTAACTCTGTGGTCAATTTTTTAATTTTATTTGCCTGTGCTTACAAAACACACCCAGACGAAACCACAGGGCAGTCCAAAAATCACACCAAGTCCAACGTTCTGTTTCTTCTGCAGCTTTCACTCTGTTCTTTAAACTTAATTGTTAAAGCAGTTGACTTTGACATTACAATTATTTGATATTGGATTTGTTTTGAGTTTCCAGATTTTTTCACAGTTGCATTATATTTTCTAAGAAGCCCAAAATGCCACACCACCTTACCTAATTCATATTTTTACCTACAGAGCCATTTTCTAACCATCCCAATTTGGTAAAAGGACTGCACATCTGCCCACCCTGCATACAGGGCACTTTTATTCTGGTACACTCTGAATTCACATTCACAATGCATCTAATCTGTGCACATGCTCACACACTGCAGATAAAAAGGTATAGCAAACAATCCAATAAATGAAGTGTCGTACAGACCACTCTGTTGAAATAGAATTAACTTTAATTACTACAACATCAATAGTATACATGATCAGCAACAACAATATATTGCAAAAATCAAATTAATGCAATACAACTGTACTAAACAAATAATAACTAATAAGCCAAATGTGCAGCCTATGTCATGATAAAAGAAGCAATGAAGAAACTGAGGCTAAGAAAAAGGAGAAATAATTAAACAAAATCTGAGAAGAGTGAGAGATGCTGCAGTATTAGAAGTAACCGCAGAAGCAAACACTGCATTTTTGAGTGTGCAGAGCATCAGTCACAGTTCATCCAGACTTCTGTCACTGCCATCAGGGTGCTGGGTATGTATTTAATACTTGTGAAACTATGATACTGAAAGTCTCCTATTTCTGCTATGTGAAAAGTGAATGGACACCAAATCAGATCCACATAGACCTCATTTCAAACCTCTGCCTTTTTACAGAGTGTTTTACTGTGCTTACAGGTAACCATGTGCAGAAAAAAGTGTGAAGAAAAGGAAGATTGATGTTGAAAAGTGGGAATGTATTTGTCAGAAATATAGATAAGCTCCAGTGTTTGTGACATGCAATGACTTATCTGTGTGTGAGGAATATAATGTCAAAAGGCATTATAACATAACAATGAATGAAAATAAATATTCCAAATTTACAGGTGACACAAAACAGTGCATTTATAATAGCAACAACAGTTTTGAAGGCAGCTGCTGGCCTTGACCAGCTAACAGATCGTCCGACACAATTTGGCCTGAAGGCACAGATAATAGTTCCCCCTCTCAGTTTTGCAGCTCATCTTCAGATGGTGCAGGATGGTTTGTGTTACCAACATGCTCAGAGGGTTTAGCGCTATTCAGGGCATCTAAAGGCCTGTAGTCATTTTCTAGATTTTAGAAAGCAATCCATCCTTATGTTGAGTTAATGTATGCTGTCACCAATATTCAGGCCTAATATCCCACAAAAAATCCTATGACAAGATCCTAACATTAATTAGTATTGATAGTGATACATTTCACAAGAGTCTATTTTTAGTTATTTCTTTTAGAGAAAAGTCAAGCGAAATGACACCTTTTATTGGCTAACTAAAAAGATTACAATATGCAAGCTTTCGAGGCAACTCAGGCCCCTTCTTCAGGCAATGATGTAATCATCTTACCTTAAGATGGGGCCTAAGTTGCCTCGAAAGCTTGCGTATTGTAATCTTTTTAGTTAGCCAATAAAAGGTGTCATTTTGCTTCACTTTTCCCTACATTCATAATGGCTAACACGGTACAACACCCTAGTACTATAGTTATTTCATGACAATGTAAAAATCTTTGGCGGTGCTATGCATAATCCAGGGGGTGCTATATCATCATCTAGCTTGGCCTAGTTTGCCACTGCTTGTACCAGATGAAAGTACTGATAAAACCGATACAAGCTAGTTTATTATTTTTGCACTTTCTGTATCTTAGGATTTCAGGACGTTAGAAGAGCTAGAATTAAAAGGATGGATCCAAAAAAGGAGAGGATATTTTTAATGCTGTTAAAGCAACAGTGAATATAGTGGATTTGGGAAATGTACATGATTTGTCACGTATGGAACCAAAGCCATGGCTGGCAAGAACAAAGGGCTTGCTGGACTATGAAAGAATGAAAGTGTTGACTGCTTCCCAATGTTCCAGTGCTTGCCACATCAATGGATTTTGTGTAATTCATCACTAAAACAGATAATATATTGGACAAAGTGACTAAGGTTACCAGCTTCACATTACCATGGCCTGACACACAGAACATTTAATACTTTTCTTAAAGAGCTGGAAGCCACATATGGAGGTTTACAGTAACTTTGCTTGCATAGGACATATGGCTGAGTGCAGGAAGAAATCTAGAGAGATTTTATATAAATTTAGAAACTGAATCCATTTGAATTCTTTGAATTTAAGTTTGCAAGGAAGACACCAAAGTGTTAGCCAGCTATATAGCTATAGGAGGCAGCCAACTGTTTCAAAAGATGGTAATTCCATGCTGAACCAGGGTGTGTCAGTGTGTACTAACCCCTTCTCTCTTTCTCCTGCAGACCACCCAAGGAAGTCCTGCCAGGGCCTATCAACATCACTTTCGATTCCAGTGGTTCTTGTTGCCATTAAGGCAGTTCTGTCTTGAGCTTTGATTGTTGCTTTTCATTTGTACCAAGGATACAGCGTGGCTTCCCCAAACCTTTTTCTGCCTCTTTGTTATATTTTACAGTATGTCTTCAACATTCAAAAACAAACTCAACTTGTTGAAGACTTTTTTGAGCAAGAATCACTTAACTCTTCCTGAGAGCTACAGTGAACTGTTCCAGAAGAGCAAAGAAAATAGACATATTTTACACCAAGTCATCAAGATGTTTATTTGCCTCTGTTTTTGATTGTAACATGAATATGTACAGTGCACGGATTGGAGGAAACTGGGGACAAGTTTTTAAAAAGAACTCCTGTTGGCACAGCCTGGTCAGCAATACATTATGCCACTATTAACTACAACACTTTTTACAACAGTTTAGACAGGCAGTATGATGTAGTGGTTAAGGATTTGGACTTTAAACCCTGAGGTTGTAAGTTCAAATCCTGCTGCTGGCATTATGTGACCTTGAGCAAGTCACTTGACTTGCTTATGCTCCAATTACAAAACCCTAAGAAATATAACCAATTGCATCATAAATGTTGTAAGTTGCCTTGGATAAAGGCGTCAGCCAAATAAGTAAATATAAATATAGAAATTTGACTCTTCAGATGTACTCCAATTTGAAGAATAATATCTGACCCTACTAGACTACTCAGGATAAAATAATAATGTAATAATATCTTTTGCAAATTCTCAAATGCAAGATATAGATTTTTATCTTTACTGCCTGTAGTTACCTTTTGTGGTAAAACTGTAATTTTCTATGTCATTTATTGTGGTAATCAATTTCCACATTAAAAATGTCATGGATATAATGATGGGCTAACTCTTACTTATCAACCTCTGCAAGTGAGATTAAGAAAGTTTAAGCATTAATGGAATTTCTTATTGATAATCACATTAGTTTTCTTGTTTTATGTAAAACACATTCATTCCAAATTCATGTTGGCATCTTTAAGTCTAATAAAAATGTGTGAGTCCAATGAACAACATGAGAGCTATAATTTCTAACATGGAAATATGGTTTTAAACAGAAGCCCAATAAATAAATATTATTATATTATTAAAAAAATAAGAAAAACTTCTCAAATATATTCCAGAATAACAAAAAAGAAAGAAAATAAAAAATAAAGAAAAACTTTTAACTTTGTTTAAATTAATAAGAGCAGTGCAAGGTAGGATGTATGATCACTCAGTTAACTGATTATTAGATTTACCATCAGCAATGCTGGTAGTTCATTACTTTCACAAATAACCCAGACACGATTTATTTATAACATAAGGATAATAATAAGTCAATAACTGGTTCTTTCATTTTGCTGATCTTAAGTTGCAGACAATTCTTTCTGCACCAAGATACAAAGTTCCCCACCTGTACTTTGTCTCATCCCCCTTAATCAATTAAAAATAAAAAAAATGACTGAAATGTGAAAAAAAGAACTGTACAAAACAAAAACTATATATTGGAAATTAACAAATCAAAAAGTGTAACCATAACATAAACATCTTTGCTCAAACATAATAAATATGAAAATCCAGTAGATGGCAGCATAGGATGAAAATAAAACTAGAGAGCAGGGAGAATGCTTGCTAGTAACCCAGGGTCACAAAGCTATGGAGGTATGGTAACTGAGAATGCTTTTATTGCCTTTAATTGTGCCTATAATTAAAAATTTGACAATCAGAGCAGCTTTAAATTTTTTGGAGTGACTATAAATACAGGTGCTGGTCATAAAATTAGAATATCATGACAAAGTTGATTTATTTCAGTAATTCCATTCAAAAAGTGAAACTTGTATATTAGATCCATTCATTACACACAGACTGATGTATTTCAGATGTTTATTTCTTTTAATGTTGATGATTATAACTGACAACTAATGAAAGTCCCAAATTCAGTATCTCGGAAAATTAGAATATTGTGAAAAGGTTCAATATTGAAGACACCTGGTGCCACACTCTAATCAGCTAATTAACTCAAAACACCTGCAAAAGCCTTTAAATGGTCTCTCAGTCTCGTTCTGTAGGCTACACAATCATGGGGAAGACTGCTGACTTGACAGTTGTCCAAAAGACGACCATTGACACCTTGCACAAGGAGGGCAAGACACAAAAGGTCATTGCTAAAGAGGCTGGCTGTTCACAGAGCTCTGTGTCCAAGCACATTAATAGAGAGGCAAAGGGAAGGACAAGATGTGGTAGAAAAAAGTGTACAAGCAATAGGGATAACCGCACCCTGGAGAGGATTGTGAAACAAAACCCATTCAAAAATGTGGGGGAGATTCACAAAGAGTGGACTGCAGCTGGAGTCAGTGCTCCAAGAACCACCACGCACAGACGTATGCAAGACATGGGTTTCAGCTGTCGCATTCCTTGTGTCAAGCCACTCTTGAACAAGAGACAGCATCAGAAGCATCTCGCCTGGGCTAAAGACAAAAAGGACTGGACTGTTGCTTTCTGATGAAAGTAAATTTTGCATTTCCTTTGGAAATCAAGGTCCCAGAATCTGGAGGAAGAGAGGAGAGGCACAGAATCCACGTTGCGTGAGGTCCAGTGTAAAGTTTCCACAGTCAGTGATGGTTTGGGGTGCCATGTCATCTGCTGGTGTTGGTCCATTGTGTTTTCTGAGGTCCAAGGTCAACGCAGCCGTCTACCAGGAAGTTTTAGAGCACTTCATGCTTCCTGCTGCTGACGAACTTTATGGAGATGCAGATTTCATTTTCCAACAGGACCTGGCACCTGCACACAGTGCCAAAGCTACCAGTACCTGGTTTAAGGACCATGGTATCCCTGTTCTTGATTGGCCAGCAAACTCACCTGACCTTAACCCCATAGAAAATCTATGGGGTATTGTGAAGAGGAAGATGCAATACACCAGACCCAACGATTCATAAGAGCTGAAGGCCACTATCAGAGCAACATGGGCTCTCATAACACCTGAGCAGTGCCACAGACTGATCGACTCCATGCCACGCCGCATTGCTGCAGTAATCCAGGCCAAAGGAGCCCCAATTAAATATTTAGTGCTGTACATGCTCGTACTTTTCATGTTCATACCTTTCAGTTGGCCAACATTTCTAAAAATCCTTTTTTTGCATTGGTCTTAGTTGATATTCTAATTTTCCGAGATACTGAATTTGGGACTTTCATTAGTTGTCAGTTATAATCATCAACATTAAAAGAAATAAACATTTGAAATACATCAGTCTGTGTGTAATGAATGCATCTAATATACAAGTTTCACTTTTTGAATGGAATTACTGAAATAAATGAACTTTGTTATGATATTCTAATTTTATGACCAGCACCTGTGGTGCACATTTTGTCTTGTCGAAAAGGTTTACCTTACCTGCACCTTTAGTTTCTTAGAGGTCTGACAGCAGCTTGCATTTTTCTAAGTATTGTTCATGAACTTCTACAGATGCACAGTGGAGTCCAATGTCTTTGACAGCATCACATCCTGGTACAGTACCTGCTCAGCTCAAAGCATTACTGAATGTAGTAAAAGCAGAGGAACATATTACCAGCACCAAGAAGACAAGCATGATAATTAAAGAGCTCAGCCACCCTGCACAGCTGCTTTTCTCACTTCTGCCTTTTGGGCTATTGGCACTCATGTCAGTAGATTCAGGGACAGTGGTAAGCTGAATGAACAGTTCAATCATAAGAAGTCCAATGTTTTAAATCATAACAATCCGTGTATAAATACAGTAATCCCTCGCTACTTCGCGGTTCACTTTTCGCGGATTCACGACTTTGCGGGTTTTTAAATACAAGTGATTGCCCGCCTTTCGCAGAAGTTATGTTCCAGACCCATCAGCAACAGGAGAAAATCCGCGATATAGAAAGACCATATAAATAAACATTTTTATAGTTTATGCCTTAAAATACACATCCCACATGCTTTAAACACATGTAAACTTATAAAACACACTTTGTTAACACATATGATATGTGGATGTCGGGCTAAGTATATGAGTAATATCTCACTATTATAAAACATTTTAACTTCACGCAAGACAAGACAGTGAGACAGGAAAATTGGTGATGTACAGGCTTTTAAATTATTGACACGCAGAGAGACAAGCAGCACAAAGCCAGCACAAAGTCCACTTCTCCTTAGCGTTCATTCAGCTCCCCACCCCCTTGACAATGCGAAGTGGCAGGAGCGTACTGCGCTTCCGGGGAGGGGGGGTTTGAGCGAAGGTGCGTTCAGCTCTCACACACCCACACACACACACACACACTCCTCCACCTCCTTCCGAACGCGCAGAGCGACAAGCAGGCATTTTGGCAGAAGCAGCACAAAGTCCATTTCTGCTCAGCGTGAGTTCAGCTGCCCCCCTTCACAAAGCGAGTGCAGACACATTGACATCTGATCGCTGCGTGCAGTGTGCAGTGTTGGTCTGAGGTGTTTAAGAATGTATAAAGTGTTTAAGAGCATAGGAAGTGTTTATAAGAGCGTGGGAAAGGTTAACAAGAGAATGAGAAAGGTTTATAAGAGTGTGGGAAGGGTTTATAAAGCCTTAAAATATGTATAAATAATAAAATAAATATAGGTCGCTACTTCGCGGATTTTCACCTATCGCGGGGGGCTCTGGAACGTAACCCCCGCGATAGGTGATGGATTACTGTATATCCAGCCATCCATCCATTTTCTAACCCACTGAATCCAAACACAGGGTCACGGGGGTCTGCTGGAGCCAATCCCAGCCAACACTGGGCACAAGGCAGGAAACAATCCTGGGCAGGGTGCCAACCCACCGCAGGACACACACAAACACACACTAGGGCCAATTTAGAATCACCAGTCTACCTAACCTGCACGTCTTTGGGAGGAAACCAGAGTGCCCGGAGGAAACCCACGCAGACACGGGGAGAACATGCAAACTCCACGCAGGGAGGACCCGGGAAGCGAACCCAGGTCTCCTGTGAGGCAGCAGAGCTACCACTGCGCAACCGTGCCGCCCGTATAAATATATAATACTTGCAAATATATTTTGCACATATTCTATATTATTGTATATGTTGCATGCTAAATATATTTTTTATTTATTGGTGTATTTGTTTATTGGTTTTAATTTGAAGCAAATAAAATTCCATATATTTAAGTCAAACTTAACAAACCAAAATTCAACTCCCACCCAGGAGAGACAGAGGAGGATCAACAACCAGAGCAAATTTTTAAAAGCATCAAGGATCCTTCTGGCTAGAACTTTTGAGAGTGTCTTAACATCATTATTCAGAAGTGAGATTGGTCTGTATGATGCAAAGTCTTTATCTTTTCTAGAAAAGTAGGTAAATAACACTTGGCAAAAAGTTTGAAGTACAATTTTATTGTCTCTAGCCTCTGTAAACGTTGCTAATAATAGTGGAGCTCACTTTCCCACTTTGAAGTGAGTTTATAGTCTCTAGTAATTCTGAGAGTGTCAGAGGTTTATTCAGTTCCACTGCGCTAAGAGTATCTAGCTGTGGTATCTTTAATTAATCAAAAACTCATTAGATTGTGTCTTATCTCCTTTAAACTGAGTAGCATATACAGCAAGGACTTATAGTACTTTCTAAATGCGCAGGTTATATTTTTATGGTCAATAATTTTATCTCCATCTGTGTTGGTAACTGCTGTTATTGCATTTCCTGCTTGTGGACTTGTTGGGCTAAGATGCTAAAATGTTATTGGATTTATCTCTGTGTTCACAATAATGATGTCACGATTTAAAGATTAGCTGTTCTGTTTCTTTAGTTGTGAAGAGGTTTAAATTCTGATTGCAAAACCTGTCTTTTCCTATAAACTACCTCATTTGGAGACCTGGCATATTCTTGATCTATTCTGGCAATTTTGCTGATTAACTCAGACGCCTTCTTGGTTTCCAGTTTATTTTTGTGAGAAAGATATGAAGTAATTTGTCTTCTTAAAAATGCTGTTCTGCCCCACATGTTGTTAGCTATTAGCTGTTATTTGTTGAGCTGTACTCCCCCTTTGTCTTGTCATTTATTAACACATCTGTCAGTCACGTCCCACACTAAGAGTGGTGCCATAAAATGTCTATGAAACTCACGTAAAGCATGTAGGGCCCATAAAGCTTCATTGTTTAATGTATACTCTGCTATGTATTGCTTTGTAAATCATTCTTTATTGTCTTTGGTTGTACACCTGTATATACCTGTGTGTTTCTTTTGTATATATTTCAGTTTACAATGAGGTACGTCCAGTAAAAGCCTTCAAGAAAGCTCACCCCTCGTCGTTTTTATGTGGATGTGCCAAGTTGTTTAAGCTCTCTGCGGCCGTGTTGCACAGACAGCACGGAGTGAGGCAGAAAAAATGCCTTCAGAGTTTTTCAGAGGATTCCTATAGAAACATCTGAGTTTCAAAAATTTTTCATGTTTGTTGTGTATTAGTTATTAAGTTACTGCCATGAAGCATATTAACATATAACATTACATGTGGTTTTAAACTTAAAGTTCATATTTTTAGAATAAAAAAATTAATCTAATTACAGTTATGTTAGGTATACTGCACAGAAGCATGTGCTGTTTCATAGACATGTTCAATTGAGAAAGCACCAAGTGTGCTGAATCTCGACATGAAGTTATTTTGGATGAAAAAATGTTGACTTTTCCTTTAGTGCAGACTCTTGCACATGAACTCCGAGACGATCATGACCCCATTTCAGTAGGATACCAAAGTCATTTCAGCTAAAAGTGTTGGCACAGTAACAATATTAAGGCAGTACATAAATTGTATGTTCTCACTGGACTCAAAGTGTTCAGTGTGCTTGGTGTGTGGGTGTGTTTGTGTGTGTCCTGCGGTGGGTTGGCACCCTGCCCAGGATTGGTTCCTGCCTTGTGCCCTGTGTTGGCTGGGATTGGCTCCGGCAGACCCTCGTGACCCTGTGTTCGGATTCAGTGGGTTGGAAAATGGATGGATGGATGGATGGATAAATAGTGTGATCCATATCAAGAGAACTGATGTATTTACTGCAATCTTTCGATCTGATTCAGCATGTCAGCCAACCCACACATAAGAGAGGCCACGGGTTGGATTTAGTGATTTCAAAGGGATTCAAAGTTGACGTGCGGCAATTCATGAATGTCTGAATTTCTGACCATTTTTGCTTATTATTTAATGTAGAAATACTGATAACTACAACTAACGTGAAGCATTTTGTTAAAAAAACATTATTTTGCTACATCTACAGCTTCAATGTTTGCTAATATTTTAAACAATCAATCCGGGTTATAATGTTTACTTCAATAGTACTAATAGTGTGAATAATAAAGTGGAAACATTTAATGCTAAGATAAGAGCTGCAGCTGATATAGTGGCACCTGAAAAGATGTTTAAGAAATCCTCCAGCACTATCATACCATGGAAGTCTCAAAAAGTGTCTGATTTAAAGAGAGCATGCCAGAGGGCTGAGCATAAATGGAAGAAAACCAAACTGCTAGTCCACTATGAAATATTTAAGGCAAAAATAACTGAATATAACAATGCAGTCTGCCTTGAGAGGCAATCCTATTTCTCTAAAATTATAAATGACAATGCTAATAATCCAAAAGTTTTATTTTCAACTATTGATCAGCTTTTACACCCAACTCACCCTATGGAATGCCTACTTAAAACTGCTAGTGAAACTTTTGACGTTTTTGCCTTATTTTTTAAACAAAAAATTAATCCATCCATCCATCCATTATCCAACCCGCTATATCCTAACTAAGAGGGTCACGGGGGTCTGCTGGAGCCAATCCCAGCCAACACAGGGTGCAAGGCAGGAAACAAACCCTGGGCAGGGTGCCAGCCCTCCGCAGACAAAATTAATGATATTAGAAATAACATAGCACACACCCCAAAAGTTAATCTAATTGAATCACAGCATACCCTTTTAAGTGAGTTAAATTCTTTCAATTGAATAGATTGACCCGAACTACGTAAAATAATTTCTCAGTTGAAACCCTCCACCGGTGTCCTTGACCCAGTACCAACAGGCTCTTTTAAAGAAGTCTGTGATGTCCTAATTGATAGTGAACTTGACATAGTGAACTCATTATTTGATACGGTAGTCTTCCCTGACTGTCTTAAGACGGCAGTTGTTAAACCCCAACTCAAGAAAAGAAATTTTGACTCATCTTTTCCTTGACAATTCTAGACCAATTTCTAACCCAATTTCAAAGTAAAATTCTAGAAAAGGTGGTTATTAACCAGATCAGTAATTACTTTAATAAACATTCGATTCTTGATAAGTTTCACTCAGGTTTTAGAACAAGTCATAGTACAGAAACTGCACTGGTTAAATGATTTGTGAATTAATGCAAACAATGCCATATATATATATACAGGTAAAATTCTGTTACAACGAATATCTTTACAACGAAACTTTCATTACAACAAAGTATTTTTATGGTCCCGACAGCTTCCCCATATGACACGAGTCTATAGAAATCTCATTACTATGAAGTACATTCAGCAGATACTTTCATTACAATGAAGTGCATAAAAGACCCTGAAATGCCTGAATGAATCATCCAAAGAGCAGTTAGTTCTGTGGCTGCAGCTCAGTTGTGCACAACGATCCCCCAAATAGAAACGCTGTAATTTTTTTTTCTTTCTTTGAACTTTCCTCGTACTGTTTTTTTTTTTTTTTTGCCTTTTTTGTTTCCTGCGGTTTTCAGTGATACATTTTACTTATTGCTCGTCAACATTTGAAAAACATCCATTGGAATTTAACTCATTGTCACCCTCCTATAGAAACGGCAGACACGAAAAAATGATAACAGTTCATATTAGAATAAAAAAAACTTTCATTTTTTGCAGCTCTCGATTGTGGCAAAAAGACAAAAGACGTTGCCAGTGAATTCAGAATTTCGACATCGGCACTGTCAACTTTCTTGAAAGACAGAGCAAAAAAAGAAGAAAAATCTCAGGTTGCAAAAGTATGTGAACTTCTGGATTTGAAGACGCTGGAAAAGCAGTTTTTGTGTGGTTCAGTGATGCTCGTTCAAGAAACATTCCTATTAATGTGGCAAGAAAATGTGAGGTTTGTAAACTCTCTTGGGACCTCCCCCAACTACACGCCAAAGGTCATCCCGAAGTGCGATCTCCGTGTCTGTATGGGGCAATAGCAGACTCACAGCTATGCTGCGTCTCTCTGCCAAAGTAAACAGAAAAGATCTTGATGGGTGATGTAAGGTTAGGAGCACATAAATTGTAAATGCAGATAAAGGAATTACTTGATCACTGACCTGGCCACGACCATGCCTGACTGCTGTGTCTGTGTATAGCAGAGTGGCAGATCACGCCACAATAAATAACCGTGCTGTTCCTGTTTCAAGCTGAATAAAGCTGGTTTTGCTAAAGTACTGAGACTAAGCCTCGTGTTTTGGGATGCAAGACAGGGAGTTATAGCACAACCCTGATCTTTTATGATTTGCTTCTGTGGCACTTCACTGCACTGCTGTGAGCCGACTGTTGCCCTGCTCCGGCAACGGACAAACAATCTTACACAGACATGGCAATCACTCTTTGGGACGCACTTCAGCGTGACGCTCCCGAAGGATGTGGGGGGTTCCAGGAAGGAGGGACTGGGGGGGATCCCAAAAGAGTTCAGAAACCTCACAATATGAAGAAGAAGAAAAGGATGATTCGGCTTCTGATTGATAACTGTGCTGCACACAACATGCTTCCACATTTAGATGATGTTCACATTGAATTCCTCCCACCCAATTGCACAGCAGTGCTTCAGCGATTGGATTTGGGCATCATTTGCACCCAGAGAATGTGTATTATTGCAAGAAAATTCTGAGAAAAATTCAGGAGAAGATTAAAATTAACACAAAACAAGCTATTGAAATGATTGCAGATGCCTGGACACAAGTTAAATTAAGCACTATAGCAACAAATACAGAATCTCATTACAACAAAATTTTCATTACAACAAAATACTTTTTATGTCCCTGGAAGTTTGTTGTAATGGAATTTTACCTGTGTATATATATATATATATATATATATATATATATATATATATATATATATATATATATATATATATATATATATATATATATATTGTCACACATGTGCAAATAGGAGGACCAATTGAGGGTAATTCCATGCCAAGCCAGGGGATGGCTAAACTTTCTCTGTTGTCTCTGCAGACAGAAAACAGGAAAACCTGTCTGATCCATCTCTGATGACATCACTTCCGGTTCCAGCTCCCAGAAACACATCACTTACAGTGCCCAGAAACAGGTCACTTCTGGTTCCGGGGCCCAGAAGCACATCACTTCTGGTGACAACCCCATAAGCACATCACTTCTGGGTTCACTACACCACTTCCTGTCTGGACATTTAAAACCGCCATCATTTCCAACCATCTTCATTTCAGTTGCGGACTTCAATCCATGCACATCAGTGCTATTATTAAACCCTTTTTGCAGCCAGGGATATTACTGTATATGGTTGGCTGCCCCAAACCTTTTTGAGTGTATTGAGTTTAATCATTTCACAGTGGCATAGTCGACAGGATGAACCTCATCAAAGACTCGACACACTATCCAAACCTGCAACCGAAGAAAGGTCAGATGGGTAAGTACCGTTCCTGAGTCGCCAAGCTGGGGTCAGTCGGTGTGTATCAGGGAAAACTGGAGTGTGCTTCAACCCACCAACCTTTCAAAGGCACCTGGGCATGTAGAAAGGGGACCTACAGGATAGAGCCAGATTCAGATGGGAACACATTGGGAACTTATTATGAAGTCTCGAGTAAGGGGACCGTTCCCAAATACCCCACAAAAGAGGAATCTTTTGATAAAGGTGGGGGTGGCCCAGGTTGGTAGACGAGAGGCATAATGGTCTGGAAATTTAATGTAGCTGGGGCAACCAAAAGACAGGCCTGTAAATTATGGGCAAAGGTAGTGAAGTGGCTAAGGCCACACGAACGTAGTAGCTACCAGATAGTGGAGCAGGTAACCTGCACTCTGCTGATCCATGTCCTGCCCAATAAAATCACCCAGCAGGCCTGGGGACATAATGATATGATCACCCTCACAGAGGTAATAGATAGGTTAAGAATGGATCCCTGCTTGGGAGATTCAGAACAGGACTTGTGTGGACCAAGATGTGCTGTGTCGTTAACGTTGAGTCCCGTGGCTACAATGCAAGCCTCACTCTGGTGGAACCTGATGCAAGAGACAAAGGGGTCTGTGGAGTAATATGGAGGGAAGGGTGGTTTGCCCTGACTTATCCTCTGGCCTTTTCTCATAATGGAGAAGTGCTAGTAAACATCTTTATTTGATTCTGGCAGTAACATTTCTATTGCTGCTTGCCATCTAGTGTTGCCGCAACAGTGGATGAAAATTAAGCCCAGTCTAACCTGTATTCATGGGGATGTTAAATCCTATCCGTTCACCACCTGTTGCATTTGCCATGAGGGCGTATTAAAGAAATTGGTGGTGGCGGTAATGGAGAATCCTTCATTCGACATGATACTAGAAAGAGATTGGTCTGATATTAATCGCAGCAAAACATTCGCTACTCCCATAAAGCACTAGGTCTAGTCATGGATGCAAACACTGCGTCCTCAGCTACCTCCATGCCATGCAGTCAGCCTGAAGAAAGACGGAGCTCAACCACTAGTGATGACGTGGAAATGCCTGGGATGTCACAGCAAAACCTGTCATCATCAGACGCTGCGTTGACCCAGGACAAAACCACGACCCTCTCACACGTCTGCATTTTCAAATTCATGACTCCCTTAAATTTGCAAAACGTGCAGTGTTTCTGGTAGATGGCCAACGCACATTACATCCCATGCCACAGGGTCCCCATTTCATATTAAATAATGACCTTTTATATCGGGTGGCAGAACACAAGGTGGAGGTACGGTCCATGTTGTTACTTCCACGGACTGTGAACTGGCTCATACCCTGGGAGCCCATTTTGGTCCCGAGAAAACGCTGGAGCAGATTAAGCTCAGATTTTTTTGAGGTCCACCGCTTTTGTATGTCCTGTCCGGAATGTCAGTTGCGGCAGATTCCTAGGAAGGGCCGTGCTCTTCTAGTCCCATTACCCTTAATTGACGTCCCCTTTGAAAGAATCGGGGTCGATCTAGTGGGAGCTCTAGAGCCCTCAGCCAGAGGTCATAAATATATAATGGTCCTGGTAGATTATGCTACCCGATATCCCGAACCTGTTCCTTTGTACTAATCTGTACGAATATCCACTATTCTCTGGTTCTTCTGTGGTGGCAATCTGTGCCACCACCACCTGATCTAGGCACAATGGAGCATCCTGAGATAATGGAATGAAAGCAGGTGTCTCAGCTGACTACAAGACCAACTCCAGCAAATGCCATCATGAAATCTACAAGGTTTTATTAAGAAATGCTAGGTAGGTGCGGGACAGACCTTTGGCCTTGGTACCCCTGCAGATTTTATTTTCTCCAGCCTAACTTGAGTTTTTTTTTCTTTTCTCCCAACCATCTGTCCTTACCTTGTTGTGTTGTTATTTTATCTTCTTGTAACTTTCTATTTGTCATCCTCTAAAGCACTTTGGGGCACATTGCTGTATGAAAATGTGCTATATAAATAAGTAGTGTTGTCGTTGTCATTGTCTTGGATCAATTTTCTTCTCCATTTTGTACAGCTGGAAGAGAATTTACCCATGTACTAAAAAATAAAAATTAAAAATAAAGGAGTGTGAAAAGGGCTAATTATAGACTTAGCTGACAGATCACCAAAATGGACCTGGACAAGTTTAGTACTCTCTCTACAGTATATGTTTTTTTCATTGGCTATACTTATAGTTATACTTATTTGTTGTCTTGCTCAATTATATGTTATTTGGCATCAGATTCTCCACAGCAGTGTGTTAATGGTTGTGATGTGCCATCTGTTGGAATGAAAAATGCAATGCGTTTAATTTATATTATATGAATTACAAAATAGAGTCCAATAGGGGGTGGACAAACACTAACAATGAATATGCCCACACATGCTGTGGTCTAACAGTTAGGGAGCCCACAATCAAGAGGCACACGATGGCTCAAAATCAGATTTCTGGAAGCTTAATGATCAGCTTTGCGGGTACAACAGTGTTAAATGCTGAGCTGTTGTCTATAAACTTGGGCAAAAAAAGTTTTTTTTTTTTTAACCCAGGTTTTTCAGGATGGTATGAGTTACAAGTTGTGGGAGTTTATGGGAGTTGTGCAGCCAAAATCATGCAAAATTCCATCATTTGCATAAACTTTGAAAAGCAATTACTGTGATCTGTCTGTCTATCTGGTACCCTTATTCTTCAGGAAATTTTTTCGGGAATGTTCAGTAAGACAAGTAATTGACATATCTTAAATAATGAATGTTGTAGAAATTTTTGAAATTATGAAACAGAGAAACATTCTGTATTGTGCATCTTGCACAAACCTCTGCAACACTCATTTGTGCTGCTGCTTGAAGTTGTGCCATGTAAGTTAAATGGGTTTTGTTACTGCAAAATGTAAAAAATGCAGGGAAGGAAAACAAAAAGTCACATAACTTATTTAAAAATGAATAGAAGAGGAAAGGAGCTCCGTTAGCTTGGCATCATAAGCCATTATTCATACAGGAAACAAAGGTGTTCAGGATTCATCATACATTACACTGAAAATAACCTCATGGATTCACTCAATGTACATTTTAATGATTCTGTATTTTTTGATACTATAATTTATTGGCAAAGTACCAATAAATGTTATGTTTAATAAATATGAAGTAGGACTAGCCATAAACACTCTACAACAACTAGTAGTATTTATAAAATGCAGTTTTTACATAAATTGAGTCTGTTGTCTATGAAAGCTGTTATTGCCACAAGAAACCTATTTGGTCTCAGTTTTTAACTGCATGATATTGTAAATGCTATTATAAAACATGAATCTATCTTTACATATGATACAGTCTTACAAAAATATTTTATTCAACAAAAATGTGATATGTGTCCATCTGGTGAAGTAAATAAACAAAAATGAAAAAGTTCCAAATGCACCTAAATGTTAGGATGATAAAGGATAAAGATGGAAACATACTCATAGGGAAGGGAAGTGTGTTGAGCAGATGGAAAGAGTACTTTGAGAGGCTGATGAATGAAGAGAATGAGAGTGAGAGAAGGTTGGATAATGTGGAGATAGTGAATCAGGAAGTGCAGCGGATTAGCAAGGAGGAAGTAAGGAAAACTGTGAAGAGGATGAAGAATAGGAAGGCTGTTGGTCCAGATAACATACCTGTGGAAGCATGGAGGTGTTTAGGAGAGATGGCAGTGGAGTTTTTAACCAGATTGTCTAATGCAATCATGGAAAGTGTGAGGAAACCTGCGAAGTGGAGAAGAAGTATACTGGTACTGGTTTTAAAGAATAAGCGTGATGTACAGAACTATAGTAACTACAGAGGGATAAAATTTATCAGCCACAGCATGAAGTTATGGGAAATAGCAGTAGAAATTAGATTAAGAAGATAGGTGATGTTTAGTGAGCAGCTGTATGGTTTCAGGCCGGGAAAGAGCACTGCAGATATAATGTTTGCTCTTGAGGGTATTGATGGAGAAGTATAGAGAAGGCCAGAAGGAGTTGCATTGTGTCTTTGTGGACTTAGAGAAAGCACATGAGAAGGTGCCTAGGGAGTTGTGGTATTGTATAAGGAAGTCGGCAGTGACAGAGATGTATGTAAGAGTAGTACAGGATATGTAAGAGGGAAGTGTGACAGTGGAGAGTTCTGCAGTGGGAATGACAGATACATTTAAGGTGGAGGTGGGATGACATCAGACATCAGCTGTGAGACCTTTCTTTTTTGCAATGGTGATGGACAGTTTGACAGACGAGATTTGAACGGAGTCCCCATAAACTATGATGTTTGCGGATGACATTATGATCTGTAGCGAGAATAAGGAGCAGGTCAAGGAGACCCTGGAGAGGTGGAAATAAGATAGAATACATGTTTGTATGAGAGAGAAGTCAGAGGAATGGTAAAGATGCAGGGAGTAGAGTAGGTGGAAGAGTTTAAATACTTGGGATCAACTCAATAGTACAGAGTAACGGGGAGTGTGGAGGAGAGGTGAAGAAGAGAGTTCAGGCAGGGTGGAGTGGGTAGAGAAGAATATCATGAGTGATTTGTGACATGTGTATCAGCAAGAGTGAAAGGGAAGGTCTACAAGACAGTAATGAGACCAGATACTGTATGTTATATGGGTTGGAGATGGTGGCACTGACCAAAGAAACAAGAGACAGAGCTGCAGGTGGCAGAGTTAAAGATGCTATGATTTGAATTGGGTGTGATGAGGATGGACAGGATTAGAAATGAGTACATTTGAGGGTCAGCTCAGGTTGGACAGTTGGGAGACAAAGTCAGAGAGGCGAGATTGGTTTGAACATGTGCAGAGGAGAGATGCTGGGTATATTGGGAGAAGGATGTTAAGCATGGAGCTGCCATGTAAGAGCAAAAGAGGAAGGCCTAAGAGAAGGTTTATGGATGTGGTGAGAGAGGACATGCAGGTGATGGGTGTAACAGAGCAAGATGACGAGGACAGAAAGATATGGCACAAGATGATCTGCTGTGGCAGCCCCTAACAGGGGAAGAAGAAGAAGAAGAAGAAGAAGAAGAAGAAGAAGAAGAAGAAGAAGAAGAAGAAGAAGAAGAAGAAGAAGAAGAAGAAGAAGAAGAAGTGAAGAATATGACAAAATAAATATCATCATATTGTGAAAATATTCAACATAAATTACTAATCTATAAATAATAAGTTCTCCAGGCTCAAAAAGCCAAATGAGACAATGTTGTGAGAGAGGAAATGAAAGTGATGGGTGTAACAACAACAACAACAACATTTATTTATATAGCACATTTTCATACAAAGCGTAGCTCAAAGTGCTTTACATAATGAAGAAAATAAAAGACAAAATAAGAAGTTAAAATAAGACAACATTAGTTAACATAGAAAAGGAGTAAGGTCCGATGGCAGGGTGGACAGAAAAAACAAAAAAAAAAAAAAAAGCAAAACAAAATTTCACTAATAATAAATAATATTTAATCAAGAGAACTTAAAATGATTGCAAAACAAAGGTTGGCGCTCATTCTCAGTCTTCCCTCTAGCTATTTAAGGCCAGAGATGAGTTGGCTAAAATCAGGAGAACATTGTTTGTGAAAGGAGTTTTGTAAGTATTGCTATTTTCTTTAGAGTTTGTTTTTTGTTATTTATTTATTCATTCATTTATTTATTTATTTTATTTATTTGTTTGGTCACTTCTGCCCCTAGGTTTCTTTTCTTTATTGTGGATTTGGGATTATTTGCTACAGGACTGCCTTTTAATGTCTTTATATTTTGAATTGTTAAGGAAATTTTCCCTAGTTTGGACCTACCCAGGTTGAAATCTGCAGTTTTGGGATGAGACTCCTTGGGCAGGCTGGTTAGGTTAAGGCTGTGCCTTTTTGGTCATTTTACAAAGCCTCACGCCCATTTTGCTATGTTCTGGACTCTAAATCATAAAACCAAGGGGCAGAATGAGAGAACCAAAATCCAGAAAAATGCACCAACCAAAACAAAGGAAAACAGATATGTTGAAGCAACCATTTCATCAGCTACTTTTTCTTAAATATCAGTGGGAGCAGTTCCTTAAATCCATTTGGTGGCCCTGCAAAAAAATGGAAGAAATCTTGAGAAAGGCAATTCAGAGAGAGACTCCCTTCCAGTTATGTTAGGTATGCAGTGGATGTGAAACAAAATGGGATAAATACAATACACAAAACAGAAAAAAGAACAAGTAATATTCTTCACAGAGCTAGATAACCAATCTATCATTGCCACCTCAGAGATTCAGTACAAACTACAAGTCAAAATGAAAGAATAGATTACACCACTCACTAAATACAGAAGCATCACATATAAGGATAAAGATTTCTTCAAATACATCAAAAAACAAAGTAGAAACTAATTAACATAAATGAAATATAACAATATCTGTCCAACAGCTAATTGTAGAATCCTACCCAGATTATAGAAAAGGAGTCAGACAAGCCAGACACAGTCAGAGTCCTGTAGATGACTTTTCCAAAGGCAGGCAAACAATGTGGGGATACTGAGAGGAGAAACAGAATAGGGGAGGGTTAGTTTATAAATATTGTTTTACTTGTATTTTAGTAGTAATGACTAAGAAAAGAGGCACAGTATGCACATTTAACCAGTAGCTCTAGTCAGGGTATGATAAGATGAAGTACTGTGTCTTCAGCCTGGATTTAGAAACACCTCTTATACTAGCAGGCATAACTAAATGCCTGTAACTAAAAGCCCGACCTCCCCCTGTCATTATATCAACCCTTGGAATCATTAGCACGCCAGAATCTTGAGATCTTATGCACACTATGGCCTGTATGTTATGATAAGTTTGGATAAATATGCTGGACTTTGGCCATTTAAGACTTTAAATGTTAAGCGGTGGATTTTGAAATCTGACCTAAACTTAACTGGGGGCCAGTATAAAGAATTAAGAAACAGACTTACATGTTCATATTTTCTTATTCTTGCAATAATTCTTGCAGCAGTATTTTGAATTAAGTGAAAGCTGAACAAAGAATGATTTGAGCAGTCCGTGTTCATCTCATTGCAGTAGTCAATCCTACTAGAAATAAATGCACAAATTAATTTCTTAGTATCCTGCATATTTAGAAAACATCTTAATTTTCCAGCAGTTTTAAGATGGAAAAAACATGTTTTGGATGGTTTAGCAACATTCAGCGCAGTTTAAATGGCAACCCTTAACATTTCGTTTATTTACATTTACAAAATAATATGTAAGAGACGACTAAAAAATAAATTCATTGAAAACACATCTGAGCTAGGAATAAAACCGTGGCTGAATTATGCCATCGAGTGTCATTTCACTGTCCTCCACAGTAACATGATCTGTAACTTCAAAAGTTCATGACAACAGGAAGATGAACATACACTACAAGTATTTACATACCTTTTTGTTGTTGTTTGAAACCCAGGCCTGTTTAGTGATTTGCTTATCGCCATAGTGGTTCAGTGAGTGGAATGTGAGGGCTGAACTAGCAGCCTTTTCTAAAGTACATTGCCTTAGCCTATACAGTATACCCAGTGCTGCACATATATCTTTTCACTAATCTGTTACTTTGAATCCATTACTTGGTCACAGGATGGCACGGTCTATCTAGGCAGCATCAGTCTGAAAATAAGAATAAACCCTGAATATGATGCTAGTTCATTACACATCCATTATCAGTCATAGAAGGTCAATTTTGAGTAGTAAATTATACTAACGTGAAAATCATATCTTGAAAGTTTGAGGAAATCAAAATCAATGTTACTTTCATTTAGAAATTCACATTGTCACATGCAATTAAATTTAACAAAAAAAAAACTCACACTTAATCACAGAATAGCCTAATTGATGAAAATCAGGGCTGGAGTAGCCATTAAGCAAAACAAGTTCAAGCTTAGGGGATCAAGCGAAAGGGGTGGGATGGACCATATGGTGCAAAACTTCAAAATAAACATCATTTTCATTCTAGCAGTAAGTTTTGTTTCATTTCAAAAAATGCAATTTTATTTTACAGTTTAATTATTAATTATATTTTGAATTAGATATATATGGGACACCAAAGCCTTTTAAGTGTGTAGGACATCTAAAAGTCTTAATCTGACCCTGGTGAAAATGCAAATAATTGCTTTATTTGTGCTACTTTATTGTAGAGTAAATTGCTGGAGGCTAACACTTATTGTGAAGTGGAGTCTCAAACATAGCAAAAGAGTTTTGAGGACTCCTAAAAAATGCATAAAAGCAAGTCAGGACATTTACTGACCAGACCAGAAGTGTCTCACCACAGATACAGCCAGTCCCCAAGTACTTCTTGCTAGTGTCCAACCTAACAAGCCCAAGAATTAGAAACTGGCTTATGAAGTTCAAATAATATGAAAAGAGTCTCAAGAAACATTAAAACTACCCAACAAGGAAGAGAAACCATCAAAACACTGACTTATAAGCAAAAGGTAAAGAGGATTCTTCATAAATGAAGACTTATTTTCTAAAAAGAAAAAAATATAACAAATTGTTCAAACAAATGGAAAGGAGTTGTCTAAAAGGTGATCAATTCTACCAGGTTTCATTACACTTATCATAAGAAAAGGATCCAAGGGAAAAGTAGAAATAATCGAAAAAACAGAATAACAAAACAAAAATCACAATTCTCAAAAAAAAACAAAACAATTCAAAGCACCCCTGCTTGAGCTCCTCATCTCTGGGCCCTAAATAGTTACCTCTTCTTATATCATCTACAGAAAAGAAGGAGTAAATACACATTTAAAGACATTGTACCATATCACACACAAAAAAAAAGAAAAATCAACAGTAATCACAAAAGACATGGAAAATAATAACTTTCATCTAACAAAAACAACAATAAAATTTAAAATACTCATAAACCCAAGTTGGCGCATAACAACACTAGCGTAACTACTGAAAACGAACTTAAACACTAGAGGAAAAATGAGGGGCGGCACGGTGGCGCAGTGGGTAGCGCTGCTGCCTCGCAGTTGGGAGTCCTGGGGACCCGGGTTTGCTTCCCGGGTCCTCCCTGCGTGGAGTTTGCATGTTCTCCCCGTGTCTGCGTGGGTTTCATCCAGGCACTCCGGTTTCCTCCCACAGTCCAAAGACATGCTGGTTAGGTGGATTGGCGATTCTAAATTGGCCCTAGTGTGTGCTTGGTGTGTGGGTGTGTTTGTGTGTGTCCTGCGGTGGGTTGGCACCCTGACCTGGATTGGTTCCTGCCTTGTGCCCTGTGTTGGCTGGGATTGGCTCCAGCAGACCCCCGTGACCCTATGTTCGGATTCAGCGGGTTGGAAAATGGATGGATGGAAAAATGAGATTATTCATGACTTGTTGAAGTTTTTATAGAAGAAGGTCTCTATTTAACTTCTCCACAGACATTTTATACACCCCAAACAAATCCTGGGGGCAGAAGAAGAACATGCAAACTTCACACAGACAGTGAGCAGGGTAAGAGCTAAACCTGAGCCCAGCAACAGTTCTTCACAGTCAATACTCCATCACTTCAATAACAAGACATTGGGCTCCACTTCCCAATCACTGTAGCCATCCAGAATGAACCTGCAAACAAGCTGAATAAAAACATATTGATCATATAAATGCCAATGCTTATTTGCACTTAAGGGACATTAAACACAATTTAATATCATAATTATGCTAGCTGAGCAGATACAACATAATTTACACAACAATAATTTGCATTGGGATTAGCATGCTTTACGTGAATAACTGGCAATTTTGGAAAAACAATAGCCTACACATGCTTAGCATTCAATAGTAAAGCACACATACAGTAGAACTCTTTGACCCACAATAACACACATTGATAAATAATGTGATCATCTTCTGATTGCTTTCCTTCACAAAATCACATTTACTAGTTAACTTCAACTGAGTGTTCACACTAAAGTTACACGGATAGTGCAGCACTGAAATATACTGACATCCAACATACAGATCTGCAGCGGCTAACGTTCACAAGCTGTGCTCTAAACATCCAGCACTGCAGCTGGTAGTGACGTGTCCTCACTGAGTTTGTAGAGCTCCTTACAGCCATCAACATTATCTCTGTTTAATTAACAAACTCAACCAAGTGATGTTGGCTAGCACCCATCACCAGGTCCAAATACTGTAGAAAACACAAGTACTTTGGGGGTTGGGGGGTGTGTGTAATGTCTTTACCATGGCACCTAGGTTCAGCTTCTGTGACTCCTTTAGTTTAATATTCAGGAGGGCCAACCTGACCTTTGGGTCCCTGGGCCTGTGCCTGACAAGCCTGTTCAGGGATCCATGTAGGAAGGCCTGAAGTTTAATGTTTAATGTCATAAAGTACTGCAAAAAAGTCCACACACTACTTTTACTTATTTGGCTGAGGCCATTATCCAAAGTGACGTACAACATTTATGATACAATTGATTACATTTCTTTTTGTTGTTTCCAATTAGAGCAGAGGAAGGTCAAGGACTTACTCGTGGTCACACAGTGTCAGTAGAGGGAATTGAATCCACAAGTCAGGGTTTGAAGTCCAAAACCTTAACCACTACGCCTGTTTAAAAATGTAAACTGACTTCAATATAAAGTAAACGTTAATATTTACTTTAAACATGGTCAGTACATAGATAGATAGTTAATGCATCTTTGTATATTAATTGCTATTTTTTGATCACTCTGTAGAAAAAAACAGCTATTACATTAAAGACTGAATAGATTTAATTTTTTTATAATTTTTGAATGCTAAGGTCATTGCCCAAATTTCACATTAAGGCTTTTTGATAAGAGTTCACTGTGTATTTTTCATTGATAAGCAACTTCTGTTTACACTTTAAATAATTATTAAGAAATATTTCATGTAACAATTAATGCAGAAAATGTAGCTAAATAAATCAGTTGATAATATTTAATAATAAAAACAATTACTACTACTTTACTACTATAATAATATTCTTGCTTTTAAAAAGAAAGCAAGTGATTCAAATATAAAATTTTGGTAGAAGATTTCTTTTCAGTTCTGTTCTTTCATATATTTTTAGCCTGAATTGAATATACGAGGAATGTTCAAAAAGTTCCAACACTTTCATGTTTTCATTGGAAATGGTAATGGCGGGACGAGTAGTATTAAAAAGTTGGTGAAGTTCGCAAAACGAAGGTGACTATGTAAAAAAGTGATGTAATTTGTTTTTGAAATTCTTTAAATAGAGTTTAAAAAGTGCTGAAACTTTTTGAACGTCCCTCGCATGAATAACATAAGGAATTGTTTTAATAATATGAAAGATTGTGAGGATGTGATTTGGAAGGTACTCTCTTAAAAATGTTTGTTCTGTAATGTCACCTTACTAGGTTGTGTGATTCCTCATATAGAGCTATTGCTTGACAAAAAACTATTTTATTCTGTGAGGGATTCTTTGCATATGAAGTTGGTTCTTTGATCTTTGAAAAGGTTCCTAATATGTGACGTTATGAACAAAACAGAAATCTGTAATATTTCATTGGCTACTTGTAGCAGATGTCATGCATACACATCAGAGAATCACCTTCCAGGCTTATCATAAGTATGTGACACCACTCTGGGATGAACTGGGACGCTGTCACTATATTGTATCGGCTCTTTTTTCCTCCACAGTTCTGAGAAGACCTTCAATGAGGACAACTAACTCTGCCCCATAAACACCTTAGCTTGTTTTATTGTGAGCAGCAAGAGTCCCTTTAATATCAGGAAGCCAACGGTATTTCACAAATCTGTTTTTATCTATTAGTCACTATTGATGAAACCTGATATAGATGGTTCTCCCAGTGAGGAGACCAGGGTTTGTGTCCCAGGTTCTTCCTGCTTGGAGGTTGCACGTTCTCCCCTTGTCTGCATGGGTTTCTCTTGGGTCCTCCCACAGTTCAGATGCATACAATGAATTGGTGATGCGAAATTGATCTTAGTGTGTGGAAAGAAAGAAATCAGGTGTTTACTGCTTATAATGCTGACATTTTGGTGTAAAACAAGTGTTATAGAAATATTCAGTTTAAAAATATATTATTTTGTACTTTTTAAAAGGCGGTAATATGCTTCACGAAAATGCAGTATTTAAAACCCTGTAAATACCAAATGTACTTATTTTGACAAGTCCTTGTTGCGGAGAGGCGGTGCCTTGATTTTCACTATGAGAACTGCATCAGCGTACAAGCAGAGCATTAAGTTAAACGTATAGCAGGTGTCTCGTTAAAAAAAGATAAATAACGTTAGAGTTTAAAATATTAATTGAAAAAGGTGGAACATCCATAACAAAAATAAGGATGATACATTTTAATTACCGACTTTAAATTAGCCCGTAGGAGTGGGTGTGGATGCAGAATGAGCCGTCGTCAGTGGATGCACTGTAGGGTCACACCTTTCATCCGATCCATCCGGGTTATGAGCTCCGACTCCACCGTGCATTGGAATAAGAAAGTAAAGGAAAAAAAAGAACCTCTCACTTTCAGTTAACCTTATTCTAAGTGATTCAGATCGTTGTATTCATAAAGACACATCCAAATATTTAAGTCGTCTCTCCGTATAAGAAGCATGAAAGATGAATTAAGATCCCGAAGGCGGTACCCGTCATGGCTGTCTGAATTAAAAGGTCTGCGCAGAGAAACGAAACTGAAACGCACAGACTGGTTTCGCTAAAAAGCCTGAATGACCCTGGAAAGTTCATGGGGACAAGAGTTTTATCTCTCTTATTATAAATAACAGTATATAGGCTACTAGGTGAATATCAAGAGTGCGAAGAGCCCAAGCTTCCTCTGCTAAGGTAACTATTAAAAAATATGTGTATCCTAATATCAATCTGGTATTTTCAATAGTTAAATCTGTTTTATAAAAAATGAAAACGCCAGTAGTTAAAAAAAAAAACAGACTAATGACAAACAGAATTAAACAGTAAAGATATGACATAATACCAACGCGGAAAAATCCATGTTAAGATGACAGAAAAACGCAGATCCTTTCGTTGAATTTTCGCAGAGTAACACCTTGTAGTACGTCACATTCGCTTTATTTGTTTACTTTTACCTGTGCGGTCTCATAGAGCCGCCATCTGTTTGGCGACCGTGTGATTGTGTAAGACAGGAGCGCACTTCTTATTACTGCAGCGTTGAGGACGGTGAAAGGAAAATATTAAAAGTTTTCATTTTTTTAACTTGCATTGAGAAAAAATCCCAAGATATCCATTTGCCAGTACCAAAGTGTAATTTTTTTTTTTATTATTGTAAAAAGTAATTCTGGCTTGAACTTTTAGGTGCCGTACATTAGGAAAGGTAAGACTTTTTTTTTAATGGAGCATCCGTATACCACTGGATGCGTACAATAATAGAAATGTTTTTATTTATCTTCGGCTTGAGCCTCTTAATTGTTATATTCAATTTGCGATATTTGATATTTTAATAAGCTTGGATACCAAATGTTATCTACGTACAGACCTCGTGTTCTCCGTGTTTTGCAGTGTGTTTCCTCAACAGACGTTTTGTGCAAACATTTTTCAATGAATTCAGATTATGCCTAATAAGAACTAATGCGAGAACGAGTGTGTTTGTGCCTTTGAATGAACGGGCGCTTTGTTTATTGGAGTTTTAACTACAAATAGCCCAGATCAAAACTGCAATTCGATTAATGCCAAATCTTCGTTCATTTTTGCAGGATGTGTGACTGAGGGATACTGTATTTGGAGAAACAGAATGATTGGCATCAGTGCTGTAGTCATTGCAATAAAATTCTAAAAATGGCGTTGGCCTGATAATAAGTTTTAAATTAATATATAATTAATATATAATACAAATCGTTAGGCATCCCTGAAAATAGTATGCTGTTGGTTTTGTGGGTTATTTCATATTTTATTTCCTGCTGTAAAATATTACGAAAACAACATCCTCAGCAATTATGCAGAACACATTTCCATAAATCAATTGGATTTCCATTCATGCCCTCCTCTAGTTCCTTATTTCAAGCAAAAAAAAGAATGCATGTCAGTAATGGATGAATGAATCAATTGTCCATTTTCTGCACTAGCGTTTTCCATTACAGGGTCTTGGGGAATTGAACTGTAGAACGGTCTCATGAAGAATGAATGAAGCAGAGAGGCAGGTCTTCAGTTCAAGAGCTCAATCCCTTTGAAATGTGATTCCTGTGTTTGCGCTGCCCTGATTTTTGATTTATTTAACATCATTTTGTCAATGTTGTGAGCATACAACTGGATAACTGATACAGTATGTGGTTTGTGCAACATGAGTAAAACCACAACCCGTACCCCCCCACCCCCCTTTTTGGCAACAAAGTGTAAGATGCATCAGATAATTGAAATATTAAAGTGTGTGCCTTAATTTAAATGTTTAAAATCTGAATAGTCTGGATTGGAATAGAAATTTGTCATTTTTCAGTCTCTGATACAGGTCCATAGAGAGCTACAACCCTAGTAAAGGATCATAAATAAAAAATAACAGCAGGTTTGTAATCATCGAGTCTAAAACAGTACCCCACATGCTTATATTTGTCATTTTGAACCTTCTGGGAGTGGCACTTACAGGACTAGGACCATTGGTAGAGTATCAGACAATCATATTCATGATCAGCAACCGTGAAATAGCATAAAAATGACACTCCATATGCCTATATTACCAAACCATATTTTTAAAAATTTTGTGAAAAGGAGTAACTTTGACCCCTTGTATTCCATTAGGGGGTGAGCATCTGGAGTTGGTTGATGTGGCATGCACAGCTCCAAGTCCTTCTGATCATTTTTACTAAAAACATTTATTGGTTTACTCGTTAACATAATGGTGTCATTTCTTGCACAAAATATGGTCCAAAAATGCCCCAAAATGAGTGTTTCCTGGGTCCAGAGGGCCAAAAATAAGGGGGCACCCCAGTCCCCAATGTTTTGTATAACTGGACATCAAGGTAAGTCGAATGGTATATCATATTGTGGGGATTTTCATGTACTGGTAGCAGTTACCTGACAAAGAAATACCTCAAGTGATTTCAAAGAGTTCATAAGTAATTCTTATAAACACAATTAGGAATAATTTCAAGGACAGAATCCCCTCCTCTGGCTTGCATTGTTTGTAGTGTAGTGGAGGATAGGAATAAATCATTTGACTTTCCCTTGTATGTGATTTCTGTTTATTTTGCAGTTCCTGCCTATTCTTGCACCTGCTTAGAAAAAGAAAATAAATATTTTTAACATTATACTGCCCTTTAAACACCAATCAGTTTCACAAAACATACGAGTAACAGAAACAAGTTAGAAAAGTGTTTGAATGGCTGTAACATTCAGATGCATTTGAAAGAGCAATTTAAATTTGAGTTTATTTTCTTTACCAAAGATAGATATTGAACTAAAATTTAATTGAACTGGAATTTACCATTCATTCCTAGTTCAATTCATGAATGTCCTCAAACCTGTGAGACAATGTTGCTAGCGTAAAATTAGCTGAAATACATAAGTTATCAGTTTGGCCTAACAACAGTGTTGAGCAACCATTGGCCAGTGTCCTCGTGTTTCTCAGATTTACTAAACAGACTGTTATCAGATAAACACCCATTACAAAATGAACCTGGGAATAAATGTAATTCAGTGTCCTCCATAATGTTTGGAACAAAGACACATGTTTCACAGTTTAAAATTATAAATCAAACAATTCTGACATGTTTAAAGTGCACATTTAGGGCGGAGTGATGGCTCTGAGGCTAAGGATCTGTGCTGGTATCCAGAAGGTTGCCAGTTCGAATCCCTGTCACTGCCAAAAGAGATCCTACTCTGCTGGGCCCTTGAGCAAGACCCTTACCCTGTAATTGCTCCAGGGGCGCTGTACAATGGCTGACCCTGCGCTCTGACCCCAAGGGGTATGTGAAAACTAACAAATTCCTAATACAAGAAATTGTATGAGGCGAACAAAAAAAAAAGAAAAATGACATACATATCAGTCACACCATGTAGGAATGACAGTACCCACCTGCTCCCTCCCCATGTTAGAGCACAATAGTATTTGGAACAATTGGCGTCACAGGTGTTTGTGATTTCTCAGGTATGTTTCATTGCTTCATAAGTGCATCTTTAATCATGTCGTTTTAAACTGTGGAGCAGAGGGGTAAATTAAGGAAATATGTCCCAAACATTAAGAAGTGTCCACTGAAAAAAAAGGGAAATGACAGGTTGTTATATTTACAAAAATGTATTTACTTTATATTACATGTATTGTTTGTTTATGTTCCATTTTTGAACATAACTCGATCATTTTTAATTTACTGAATCTTGTGGGATGTGCAACATACTAACATCAGTCATTTAGGTAGAAGTCAAAAATAGTTCTATTTAGTCCTCACAGGAAATTAATACGCACCAAGCGGATTCACCATCAGCGGAGGTTGGATCACTTAGCGGTGAAGTCACGTGACTTTCAAAGAAGCAACAGATTGTGCGTTTTGAGTTATTGTCGCCAGTTAAGAGCAAAAGGTTAGTAAAATAAAAGTAAAAAAAAAAAACACACACACACACACGAGAAATATTCAGATATTCATTTAAAACACTTAATCACACAGACTAACGTTACCCTGTTTTGCGTTTTTACTTGTATGCTCTTTTAATGCTTTATCAGACTATGCTTACTAACTACCGTAACACAAGTCAGTAAATGTTCTATTAAGTTGTCTCGATTTCCTAGCTTAGTACGTTTACGTACTTGAAAAAAAGAAAAAAAAGTTCTGACTTTCATTACGGGTCAACTACTTTCAGCATTGCTGTTCATTATATAATCATAACATTGCTCAACCAGATAAATACTATTAATACACACAAATAAATAATACACCCAAATACAATACAATGCAGCTGCCAAATTTGCTCGTTTGAAAATATAAAAATATATATATTTTGTGAAAGAAGGTGCCCAGCCCCAATTTTTGCACTTTATACAGTATTTTACTAATATTTAACATTTCTTCTGTAATATACACAGTTACATAAATATAAATAAATGTATTTTAGAATTTAACACTCTATCCAAGGTGCATTTTGTGTTCATATTTAGTTATACATTGGTCATGGCATTCTGGCACAGCCAAAGAAGCAGTGTTCTTGTACAACTGTTGTACTGTACATTTCAGCTTTTGAATACTAATCTTTTGTATTGTTGTTGGTTTATATCGTTTTTTACCAAATAAAAGTAGTTTTGGTATAAGCAAACCTGTTAATTTCTTAATAATAACTTTGAACATGAACTATAAAATGATACTGGAACAAGTATAATTGACAACCTACAAAGTTTATAGCTAAGTAACTTGGTGAGGTACATTTTTAAAATGTTTATAAAACAATTGCTAAAATATTATGAAATATTATTGACATGTTCATTTAACATAATATAATTAATTTAATGGAGAATGAAAAAGTTAATTCATTTTATATAAAAATATCAGGACGTATCAGGTTGTTTCAGGATATATTAATTTAGTACATTAAGCATAATTAAATTATTTTTGACAAAAACAATTTTATTATATGTAATCAATGTACATTTTTTTTATTTTAATCTGACATGTCATTTTTTTCAGTGTACAGTAAATGTCAAAAATAATAGAAATATAAAACTTCTAAATACTTTAATAAACAGAGAATTTTAGATAGCACATTTGACGTCCTCAGGTTTCTGTTGTTCCTACAGCAACGTCATTGTTGCCTTTCCATAACAGTAACTTACATTCAGCAAGTCAGTTTCAAAGATAGCCTCTGGCATTATAAAGTGGGAACTGTATGCAAAAAAGGCATGGTGTTTTACATTGCTTTACTAAGAGTCTTAAAAATCTGCTTATTTTAGAAGTTTAAGTTAGTACCTGGGTGGGAAAGTGATATGTGCACCAACTGGTCAGAATCCCTTTAATTCACCAGTACTTGATATGCAGGAATTTAACTTGGACGCTTTGGAGCTGTTTATAACATAACACAACATGACATACAACTAACATAAGTTAAATGACATACATTATAAACAGTTACAGAATAGCTAAATTTTGAAGGAGATGTGCAAATTTTATGTGCAAATAAAAGCATGTCTGTGTGCAGTGTGTATGGCTTGCAAGGGCTATGGCTCTGGGCAAGAAACAATTTAGAGGTCTATTAGTTTTAGTTTTAATTAATCTAAAGTGTTTACCAGACAGGAGTTTTTGCAACAAGTGATGACCTGGGTGAGAGGGTTTTATGACACTAGATAAATATAGGCCTACAGCAGATGGAGGAGCACAGCAACTTATTTTCTCAGCAAACCTCACAAGGGGCTGTCCTTTCTTTTTGGAGCAGACCACTGTTGAACCAAACCAGATTATCATGGAGAATGTGATTACACTTTCAGTTATGGCTTTGTAGGATTATTTTAGAGTGGGCTGGGAAATATTTAATTTCTTTAAATATTGGCATAAAACAAATATTTGTTGCTGAGCCTTCTTAGCAATGGAAGTGGTATTATTATCATAGCTGAAAGTATTTGTAATAGTTGTGCCCAAAAATGTGAAGATTTCCACCACATTGAACATAGAATCGTTCATTTCTAATGGGAGAGGTTGTGACTGTTGTTTGCTAAAGTCAGTGACAATTTCCACTGTCTTGGTGGTATTGAGTACCAAGCTATTGACAGCACACTAAAACACACTTTTGATATGCTGTTTCATTACCATTAGTAGCAAGCCTAATCACTGTCTGATGATTTTTACTGAAGAGTCAGTAGATCAACAATCGTTGGTGTACAAGGCAATGAGTGGGGAGGTATACAAATCCTTAGGGGCACCTGTGCTAATATGGAGACTGTTTGAGAGGTGTGAGCCCATCTGAACATAGTGTTTCATGTTTGTCAGAAAAATGCATATCTATTTACAGATTGAAGCATTCAGTTCAGTTGGTAGAAATTTAGTCAGCAACAGTTCAGGGACAATGGTGTTAAATGCTGAACTAAAGTCTACAAGCAGCATTCTGGTGTAAGTTCTTGTACAGTCCAGATACTCTAGCACAAAGTGAAGGCCCATGTTTAAGGTATGATCCACAGATCTATTTACAGTATATGCAAACTGAAGTGGGTCAAGATGAGGAGCAGGAGCAGACAGTTTGCTGAAATATAAATTATTATTTTGTTTGACAATTGTCCTCAAGGACATTTGGAACATTCTAGATTACTGAAAGTTGAAAACGTCACATTAGAAAGTTGCATTTATCTGGCAGAGATAAAACTAACTTACTTTGGCTATATGCATTGTTAAGGTTGGGATTGAGATGTTGTGGATAAGGAGTCTGCGGTAGTGTTTTACTGAGCTGACCATTTGGTGAGACCAGTAGGGGGTGCTTACTCTGTGGTCTGTATGTGGATCCAAATTCCCCAGTGCAGTGACAGGGACTCTGTGCTGTAGAAATTATACTGTTCTTCAGATGAGACGTAAAACCGGGGTCCTGACTCTCTGTGGTCATTAAAGATCCCTGGGCATCTTTCAAAAAGAGCAGGGTTTATCCCAAAGTCCTCGGTAACTTGCCCTCCAAGACCTAGTCATTCTCATCCCCTAATCATCCCTGGTCTCTAATTGGCTGTCTCTCACCACTTCACCATCTAATAGCTAATGTGTGGTGAGCGTACTGGCACAATAATGGCTGCCATCGCATCATCCAGGTGGGTGCTACACATTGGTGGTGATTGAAGTGGATCCCCTAAAGTGCTTTGAGTATTGAGAACACCTCTATATAAATGTAAGGAATTATCATTATCATTATTATTATTATTTGTAACACATATCATTTATATCTGTTAATCTAGTAACAATGCACAGTTTTACATTCTAAGTGACTTGCTGAACGCCATGCAGTATGTTAGTGTTACAGATTACTGTAAAGCTTCAACCTTGTGGTTTATAGTCAGGTTTTGTGCGGCCTTGAGGCCATAACATCTTAGTGTCAAGTAATGCTAATGAATTTTTTAATTTAAAAATGTGCTCTGCCTTTAATTGAACTATTGATTATTAATATCTGTGCTATTTTTATTGCAGTTTAAATGGGTTCTGTTGATAGAATATCAGTTTACCAGAAGAGATTCCTTGAAGACTTGGATCCTGGAGACATACAGGATAAAGTGCACATTTTTGCAGTAGAATCCAAAGCGATGCCAAGTGATCTGACTGAATTTGCACATCTCTTTCATGAGTTCATTTCTGAGGAAAGCTTTATAATACCACCTGAAATATGGCGGTCCTGGGACTGGCTGTTTTTCAAAGAGATGTTGTTAATGAAATGTGTAAAGAAAAAAGTTCAGATTTTTGACCTGCAGCTGGGAGATTCTGGTGAGTTTAAAGTGGTGGTTGTGGGCTTTAAGGATGAAATTAATCCAGTGTGTCAGAAAATATTGAACTTTTTAAAGGCTCAAAATACTGCAAGCGAGTCAGTGTCATTTGGGAAAAGAGAAAAGGAGTTTCTGAGTTTTTTCCTACAAACGTCTGATCTTTCCAAACCTAAGGTATTAGATGAAGGATTAAGTATGAAATATAAAGTTTGTGATTCAAGGGTTGAAATAACTGGAACTAAAGCAAATGTACAGAGAGCTACAACAGAGATACAAAGAGTCATCAGTAAATGTTCTACACATTCACAGAGTAAAAACTCAGGGCTAAACATAAGCATAGAGCCATTTAAGCATTTTAAAGTTGTTATTTGCAGTGGCCGTGAGAATATCCATCTTGGTTCAGAATCACTTATAGTCCAAAGCAGCAGTCATGAAATACTCTTTGACGGGACGAACCAAGAAACAGTTGTTGGTGAATTGAGTGAGATTACTCTTACAGTAAATGAAGGATTATCTGAACTTGGAAAACTACAAAAAGTAATCAGACTTCATTGGCAGTGCAAGTTCAACAAGAAAAAGCACACTGAAGTTCTGGAGGCTGCGGTCATCAAAGCCCTGGAGTATGTAAAGACACAAGGTCAGACATCGGTGTCAATATGTTGCCCACTGGATAAGGACCTTAACACATCGATTCAAGCTGCAACTGTGGCAGCTGCACTGGAAGGGTTTTGCAAAGCTCAGTCATATTTGTTTGTTTCCTCACTGGCTGTGTTTATCGTCTGCCCCAATGATACTGAATGGGCCAATATCATGAAGAAAAAACTGGAAATTGTTTGGGCTTACTCTAACAGTGAACAAAATGGCATGCAAGAGATCATACCTGTGATTCCCCAGAATATCACTGTGCGGCTGGTGGGTGGAACTTTAGAAGAAAATCAGGTGAGTGTTTCATGGCTACCCGTCTGTAAATTGTATTGATCTGTTGTTATTCGTCCATTATTTGTCATTCTAAAGTGCTACGATCAATGTAGTTATACTCATATGTCACACATGCTTCTGCTGTTTTCAAAGTGTGTGTACATTAAGGAAGTCGTAGTTTCTGTTTAACTTCAATAGTTTTGAATGGCAGCTGTTACAAAATATGACTCATTATAAAAGAACGCACATACACTAGGTGCAAAATAACAAACTGGAGAAGCAAGTTCACCTACTGTAAACTCTGTGGTGTTGATTGATAAGATACTGTAAGTAAATTAAACCAGCTAGGAGTTTTCCAACAAATAGGATATATTAAAAAACTGTATTTGAATAACTGAGTGAATGGTAGTTGACTACTAGCAGTTGGTTTATATTTAGAAATAGAAGCAACAGATTTTAATTTCTAGTCATTTTAATTTTTTTTTCAGTTAGTTTTCGAGAATGCAATGTTAATTTCAATTCAGCTTTTGGTTTTCTCTCAGCTTTAAGTATTATTTTAATTTTGTTCAGTAAAATGCTTTTAGTCATTTTAGAGGTAGTTATTGTTAACAATAATAATCTTTTTCTCAGGGTCATGTTGTAGTAGTGATGACTCTGGGAGGGTAGCAATTGGGAGGAGAAAGTGTCAAACTGAGGGAGTTCCTCAGTAGAGACAAATGGTGCTATGACCTACATCTGCACAAGGGTATCAAGTCAAGTCAAGTTGGGGAGCATGCACTGGTACAGTGCGTTGCCGCACCCACTACACGTTGAAACAGCTCAGGATCCCTGTTGGAAACCCCCCAGGCAGACATGCGGTCCAGTCCTACCCTCCAGAAATGACCCTCTCTCTGCCGCAGCCAGGTGTTACGTGGGTGACTCCTTGGCCTGGTCCAGCCACTTAGGTCCCCAACAATGAGGATCGTATGAGCCGATCACCCTCGGGGAAACGTGCCACATGGCCGTAACTGACGCTCCCTCACAATGCAGGTAATGTGCCTCATTTGGGACTCCATGAGCAACCGCTCATTCGACACAAAGTCAAACCAACGGTATCCAAGGATTTTCCGAAGAGACACAGTACCAAAGGAGTCCAGTCTTCGTCTCAGGTCACTGGATAGCGTCCATGTCTCATGCTCAGAATAATTGGAGAGGTCAGTTCAGGTCAGGTTTGGGAGCATGCACTGATATGGCACCTTGCCACACCCAGCACACAACAAAACAGCATGGGATCCCAGTTGGCAACCCCCCTGGTAGACACATCTTTCAGTCCCATCCTCCAGAAATGACCATTTGTCTACTACAGCCAGGTGTTGCATGGGCATCCCCTTGGCCTGGTCCAGCTGCTTTTCCTCAGTAATGAGGATCCTGCGAGCCAGATGGCCCTTGGGGAATCGCGCCACAAGACTGTAGTGCCGTAAATTAAATCCTCTCAGCACTATGTCCCATATTGAGCCTAGGAGAATCAAGGTCAAGCACAGAGTCTATTTTAGGCTTTGTCAATGCCATATTCTTATGTTTTACCCCTGTAACGTTTGCCAATTGAAGGACTCACACTTTTGTCAATGTCAACATTGAAAGTAAACAACATTAATAATATTAAAATACCTAATCTAATAAATCCATCTTATTTCTTTTTATGTGATGGACATTCATGATGGGCTACTGCAGAGTTTAAAATTATGAAAATAAATCCCCTTCACCGTAAATAGGTGAACAGATGAATAATGATAAAAAAATCTGAAATATGATAAGAATAATGAGCTGTGACTAACTTGTCTAATGAATATAGTTTAGTAATCAGTACCCAAAGCTGTAAACACAGATAGAACACAATGCACAAGCAGAATTGAAGTGAAAAACTTTTTTTGCACTCTGATTGCCAGGTGGTTCAAAAAGCTATAAATAATCAACTTTGGTAACTGGTGAACATGGCCATTTTTACCACAAGGTGAAAAAGTAAACTGGAGCCCTCTTCCTTTTTGCTTTATGTTGTTTCTGTGATGCTACAGATCACCAATTCCTCAATATGACAAAAGGGTAACCTCCCCAGTGTTTGCAGTTTTCATTATCAACAGTAAACACAGTTATGAAAATCTGAAGATGAATTCCCCCATGCTTGTCAGTTTCTCCTTTTTTTGAGGTGATAGCCTTTCCAATTATAGAGTCCAAATATCTGGGTGTTGCTGATATATGAATAACTACTCCTCTGGTATTTATGATAACCCCAGGTCCAGCCTGTGCTTAAATGTGCTGAGGATTTCTGATCCGACCATATGTGTCCTAAAACAAAATTACTGCACCCTATGCTATGTTCTTAATTTTGTGCACCTGTTAACACAGATGTGACTGAAACACCTGGGGCCTCATGCATAACGCCGTGCATAGAATTCACACTATAACATGGCGTACGGACAAAAATGAAATGTTCGTAAGCACAAAAAAATCCAGATGCATAAATCTATGTGAACGCCATCTTCCACGTTCTTCTGCTACATAAATTCCGGTCAGCGTGATAAGTAACGCACATGCATGCACCTGCTGTCCCTCCCCAACTCCTCCCAGAATTACGCCTCTTTGAATATGCAAATCAATATAAATAGCTCTTAAGCTCAGCCTTCTGTGAAAAGACAATGGGAAAAGCACGGAGGAAAATAGAAGAATTTCAGCGAATACCAAGTATAGGCAAGGAAAAACATACTATTTGTTGGTTTAAACAGTGGTATAAACAACAAAAGGAATTTGATCGAGTGACATAGAGTGTCAGAAAAACTCGAAAGCTTAAGTTCACAAAGTCGCATAGTGCCTGAAATAAAAAAAGAAGTTGTCAAATATCAAAGTCGGCGTGAAAAGGCGAGTCGTAGTCCACTGTCTGAGTGTCATATGAAAGCTTATTAGGGTACAGAGAAAAAATAGACACACAGTGGGAAAAAAGCACAAAATGTCAACTTTAATCTCGAAATTTCCACTTTAATCATGTAGTTTATTTTGTCATTATAGTAGAACATCATAAACTTCATCTTAAAATCGTTTAATTTACTAGTTTCTCAAAAGCCATCATAACTAAAGTAGCATGTTAAATGCTTTGTTTAGTATTTGATCATCTATGTGCTCTATGTGTGTGAATAACTACATGCTTCTGGGTTTTCTCTTCCACCGACAGGACACAGAATCCATTACATTCGTAATATTACAGCTCTCTGAATAATTAAAATACTGACATGTATACGTGATATTATTTTCGTGATGATAGGAGTTAAAGCATGTTATTAAGCATGGGAACATGGTGGCGCAGTGATTGTTCATGTCTCACACAAGATGCTTCCTGTGCCATGCGCGACCTTCAATGAAATACTTTATTGCAGCACTATTGTCTCTTTCAAACATACTAACCCCCAATTCCTGTCCTTACTTTTCTTTCTCCAAATACCCAATCGCCACACAATCAGCTCTGTAATAGACGTTAAGCCATCTGTAAGCTTACGTAAGCTTAGAACGCCGATTCTTCAAAATGTTTAAGGAACACTGAAATATCTTCGTAGTACATGTTTAATTATTCTATCCATCTATCCATCCAGTGTCGCGCCAGCCCCAGAAAGAATACAGTGCAAGGCAAGAACAATCAGTGAACGAAGCGCTAGATCCTTGCTAGTGCAGCGACACTGTGTTCTTACATGTTTAATTATTAACAATATAGATTATTTAAGTGAAGTTAAAGTTTTTTCTGTATAATATAATAAACATATTTTGCTGCATTTCATCTTAAAAATGATATCGTCATCATATGTACAGTAAATACGCGCCTTATAAAGTGGCTCAGGTTGTGCAATGTTATAACTATAGTGCAAGTTTACAGTGAGGTAATTGTACTAATAAGTACAAACAGTTCTACAAGGAGCACTTGATGGACTGATTGAGTGCGTTTATAGTTCTTGGGATGAAACTGTTTCTGAACCACGAGGTCTGTACAGGAAAGGCTTTGAAGCGTTTGCCGTGTGAGAGCAGATCAATTAGGCAGCATGGCTGAGGCTGTATACCGATAATTCTCTTTCCGATCAGCTGCTGTAGATCCGTGATTCCACACTCAGATACAGTGATATAAATACTCTGAGTGGTGCAGTGAGAGTAGTATGGAAAAAGATGATCCGCTGTGGCAACCTCTAACGGGAGCAGCTGAAAGAAGAAAAAGAAGTTGCAGTGAGAGTAACAACGCTAAAGCAGCTATGGTATTTAGAATAGTTTGACCATTCTGTGGACCATTATATTGTTACAGGTTAATTACAATCAGATGCATTAAACTAATAAACAATATGCGGTTAATTTCATTGTATTTATAAAGCCACTTCAGGGATGTGGATCTAAAAAAGAAAGGGAAACCACACTGGAATAGTAGTACTGCTTTGACATTGGGTGCCGCCAGTTTGCAAAACCAAGCGGAGAACTTGTGTATGCCAGGGTTTGAGCTAGCGTGAAAATGTGTGTGGCTTTACACCAAGTTTAGGTTTTATACATCATGATTTGAGCGTGGAAACGGGCTTACGCAACATTTTTGTGTGTATGCACTATTTATACATGAGGCCCCTGGACTCAATGATTTGGAGTGTGTCCGCATATTATTATAACAGTGGTAATAGGGACTATGCATGGAAATTGCCAGTGCTCATTTTCTTCCTATGTGTTTGGACTTCTTCTTTCTCTTTATCTTTTCCCACTTCTATGTGGGGTTGATGTGCTTAATCAACCTTCTCCATACAACTTGGTCCAGACAGAAAAAACAAATCTTGCAATATGCTGTATGTTAAATCATGTCTTACTGAAATTAAAGGAGTACAGAAATATTTCATAAATGTTTCATTACCTGCAGTGGGCTGGCGCCCTTCCCGGGGTTTATTTCCTGCCTTGCTCCCTGTGTTGGCTGGGATTAGCTCCGTCAGACCCCCGTGACCCTGTGGTTAGGATATAGCAGGTTGGATAATGGATGGATGGATGGATGTTTCATTACAGGTTTTGATTAATAGTGAACAAGTTTTTCAGAAATAGACGAGCTTCCACTTTAAGTATATTACACTCTCCACACACTATAATTATGTACATTGTATGAAAAAGCCTAAAACTTTGTTTTCCACAAACTCTTTGTAAAAGAGAAATTAGTAAAATGTTCAGTTCCACTGTAACATTAAGTAAAGTGGACAATCAGTTATGAAAATGTCAGTGTGCTAAATGTTTAATGTCAGAAAATGCCAGTTAGAGAAGCATAATGGCAATGTTTTGAAAATAATGCAGTATCAGACATGAAGGCAGTGCAGTTGAGGTTACATGAGGATCAATATGCATGGTCCGTGTCAGTGGTCAGTAGTCAGTAGAACACAAAAGTTAACCTGTTGAAATTTTGGGTAAGATAGCACTCATGGATGTCATTTTTAACATCACTAAATTCAGAAAATGTTCCTTGCACAATAAGCCTTTACTTTGTGTTTGACTTAAATGCTCACCCATTTACACACTGCACTTTGGAATTCTACTACTTTTGGTTTGGTTTGGTTTGGTTTGATTAGTAGTCTTGAATGTTGTTGTCTGGGTTAGCTCCAAAGTCTTTGGCAGCTTGAGCCTGGATCCATCAATCACATGTCCGAGGATGAGCCAGGCATGTGAAAACACACACAGTCATCAAGACGCGGTATAAAAAAAATGTGCAGTGCGTTTATTTCCAACAATCTGTGTCCACAGAAAGCACAGTGCTTTACTTAAATAATCTATAAAATTAAGGTGAACAGTGGAGGTTAGAAGTACTAATAAATTACAACAAAATAAATTCATAAAAATGAGGTTAAAACTCCAGGCAGGTCATTTTCTGCAAATATGAGCACTAGTGCAACTCTCTAAATCCAATGTTTCCTCTGCTTATCCCATAAGAGCCTTGCAGCACATGGGGATGCCTGCCAACAGGTGCAGTCAATCATCAAAAACTCAGCTCATGTCCTTTGCTGCCATTCCCCGGCCTTACACAGGGGGACCCCATGAGCCCTGCTCCTACTCCTGCTCTTGCCACTATTCCCCAGAGGAAGCCTGCTCTAAGCTTATAGATTGCTCCAGCTCGGTAAGGTGTTCATCAGGAGCAATCCTCTTCGGACACTGTTGAGCGCTGGTCACATGTTCCTCTCTTAGCGACTCACAACTAACCACCTTCCTCCATCCCAAACAGCACAGCTTCCAATTCTGCCTCCCCCTCTCTCTCTCTCTCACCCTTTTCCTTATTCACCATTCCTTTTTTCTCTTCTTTTGTCTCCTCTCTGTGTTTTCCTGCCTAGTTTCACTTTTATACACCAATCGGATGCAGGTGCTGCAATCACTCGCTCCAAGATGTGAATCAGGCACTTGACTGAACTGCTCGCATTTTCACATGAATGCACAATCAGCCAAGCACCCCAATTAGTCTTGGAACATTGCATGCACATTCCCATGTATACCTTCACCAGACTGGAGCCTGCACGTTTCAGGACTTCCATATATTTATTTTTTAATGCGCAACATCACAAACATGTCTCATCACAGTTATACATTGTCAAAGTTTTTGGAAAATCAAGATACAGTAAATAACACCATTTGCACCTGTCTGAACATATGCTTTTGTTGTTTCCTCCCATTAGTGATGCATGACCTGCCCCCTCTTAATCTTATTGACTATTCACTAAGGCACCAGTTCTTGACATGTGTATCTCAGCCCTTTCATTAATAATTGCTTCCATTAATTTACACATTAAGCTCGCTGGCTCAGTTACCACATTTATTTTAAAATAACATTTGCTAGCCACTGATCTGTAGGAATCTATCCAGTGTGCAATGACATCTGAAAAATATGTGTTAAGGATTGAAGTATTTTATCGAACTACACTGAACTGAACAACTTTCCCAAGGGCAGACAAACCATAGACAGATAAGTTTTCAAAGGGGGCAAGGTGTGAAAAACTGATCAGGTCCAGTGCTGGTCCTTCATATACTTCCCTTCTCCCTTGTGCTGGGAGGTAATGGACTACAGATAACATCTACTGTTAAATTAGGGTTAAATTCTGCTCCGTACTTATAAAATTTTTATTTTTATACTGTATTGAGGATTTGTTCTGTGTATTGTTTTGTATTGACCCCCTTCTTTTTGACACCCACCGCATGCCCAACCTACCTAGAAAGGGGTCTCTTTTTGAACTGCCTTTCCCAAGGTTTCTTCCATTTTTTTCCTACTGGGGTTTTTTTGGGAGTTTTTCTTTGTCTTCTTTGAGAGTCAAGGCTGGGGGGCTGTCAAGAGGCAGGACCTGTTAAAGCCCATTGTGGCACTTCTTGTGTGAGTTTGGGCTATACAAAAAACAAATTGTATTGTATTGTATTGTACAGATAGGAAAGATTCAGATGGGATCATGGAGATAGAAAAGGGAAAAAATACACATAAATCAAGAAGATGTGGTGAAGCAGTCAACCCTACAAAAATGGATGGGATTGAAGAATGTACTTGAATTATTACTTCTATGAGTCTTAAGAACTGAGGATTCAAGTCAACAGGCATAGACATATATAGACTGTGCATTTTTGCATATTGTTAGATACGTCATAAATAAAACATCATCATGGTGTTCAGTTTAATTGTTTTGCCGATTACATCTAACTTTATATTTCTGCCAAACCATCTTTTGATAGACTGTCTGTCTTTTCAATCTCACATTAATGCTACATCCCATGCTGCCATTTATCACCTTCGTAACATTTCCCTTACTGTCCTGCTCTGCAACTGAGGCACTAATTCTAGCAATCATCACAGTGTAATGCTTTATTGTCTTGTATCCTGTCTAATCTTATATGCAAGCTGCAGTTTGTTTAAAATTCTGCTGCATGCTTACTGAATCAAACTAAGGCCCACAGTCACATTACACCTATCCAATACTGTCTTCATGGACTTACTTTTAAGTACCATTGTGACGTTAAGATTCTTGTCCTCACTTACAAAGCACTCCATGTTAATGCTTCCACTTACTGTATTTAAAACATATTCTTACAGATTACACACCAGCCCACTCACTACCCTCTTCTACTTCTCCCCTTCTTGTCGTCTCTTCAGTCTACCTGTCTTCCAATGGAGGTCGAGCTTTTACTTATGTGGTTCCTCGGTCAAAGTCATCTTTTCAGAGTCACTTTCTCTGTGTCATAGATTTTATCCTTCTCAATTAATTACTTTTTGTTTTATTGTATAATTTTTTATAGATATTTATTTACTTAATTATAATATGGTTTTATCTTGGAATTTGTTTTTGATAAGCATAATGAAATAAGTTAGGCAATTCATTACATCATGTAAAGTTTATTTTTATTTATTTATCAATCGATTGATTTGATTGGCTGTATTATATGTCCTGTGAGTCTGTGTCCTGTGTCGGTCTCGTGGCCTGGAACCCCTACATATTTTATTTTTTTCTCCAGCTTTCTGGAGTTATTTTTGTTTTTTCTGTCCACCCTGGCCATCAGACCTTACTCCTTTTCTATGTTAACTAATGTTGCCTTATTTTAATTTCTTATTTTGTCTTTTATTTTTCTTTTCTTCATTATGTAAAGCACTTTGAGCTACTTTTTGTATGAAAATGTGCTATATAAATAAATGTTGTTTTTGTTGTTTTGTATGTTTTTTGTATGTTTTGCTGCTGTATGCATCTGAATTTCCCCATGGGATTAATAAAATTTATCTAAACTAATCTATTATTATTACTATAAATTGTTTGAATTTGATTACACAAAACCTTGAAATTTGTTAATAATATAATACAAGCAAATACAGGGTGGTCCAGATCTAATTATGCAGTTTTCATTATGCTATCTTATTAAGTTTATTACATAGAGAATTCACAAAAAATTATTTTTGTTGCCGATAGATGGCAGCACCTGCCCTGCGTTCGTTTATTACAAGATATTTCGAACAATTCTTTTGTCTTGCATTGTTTTCCTGCATTGCATTAAAAGTTGCATAATTAGATCTGGACCACCCTATAGTGTGACTGATCCAGTCAACAGGAAGTGCATTATCTAAAAAATAATTAAAAGTTCAGTCAGTGGGAAAAGCAATATGTAAAAATTAACTAAAAAATACATTACAATGAAGTAGAAATTGTAAGGAAAATGAAAGGTAAGAAGGGCAGATTGAACCAGGAACAAGGAGAGCCTTCTTGCAACAAAATATTATACAACATTTTGACATTTTATAAGAACAGACTGCAGATGTGGAAAATATTTTGCACTCCTAGAGATTTTTAAATACTTTGTCAGATTTCCTTCTCCTTTGTTGCACCTTTAGATGTACCAATATGGATGCATTAAGACCTAATCTAGACTTTATTAAGTGAGTTTATATGGGTCAACCTTCATCCAATTAGCTGAAAATATACTGGTATTGTGAAAGAATTCCTAATAAAAAATATATACGAAAAATGTATCATTTTATGGAATAGTACAATTCTAATTGCTAACACAATTCATATTCATGATTTCAATTATGAATAAGGATTAGTAATACTTGCTTGCTGAATGACAATTTATGTGCAAAATTATGTATTTAGAATTTGTGTATTAGGTTGTAACAAAGACATCACTAAATGAATATTTGATTATTTACTTTTTTTTTATTATAAGGTACAAGCATTAGCTGTTCCAGTCACTGTTTCTTCAAAGACTAAGTCTATTGAGCTGTCCTGTCTATGTGCTCACAAGCCCAGTTACAATCTGGAAGAATTCTTGCAGATCCGGTCTCCTTGTCTGGCTGATAGACTGCAAAATGGGGAGATTATTCCAGTGACCTGTTGGGATTCTGGGCTGTTATATGAATATCTGTATCTTATTGAGGTGCAAGATGACTGGGAGGATCCTGCTGAGGTATAACATTATTTGTGTGAGCTTTTCTTTGAGAGCTTCAGTTTTCTCTCAGACCCTAAAGTTACACATGCTAGCTAAACTAGCAATTCTTTAAATGTCCTGGAGTGAGTTTGGGTGTTTGAGTGCATGTGTGCTGTAGCTCCTCAGAATGTTGAAAAGTGAGGTTTGTACAATGGATTAATTGATCTAAAGGATCAATATGAAAAAAAGTGAAAAAAAAGATTTTCAATTACACCTTTTCAATCTGCATATCCACTCCTGTTTAATTAGTATGCAAAAACTGCAGAGAAAATTGCAAATCAGCTTTATTCACAGAACTAGCATGAACGGTTTCTAGTGTAGTGTAATGCAGGCCAAGCTGTTCAAAGTATTGTCTCCTTTAAAGATTATCTTATTCCTGCCACTGATACACAGTATTGAAACAAATCTTCACTCTTAAAATGTTGATTATGATAATTTTTTAAGAGTGAGCAGCACCTCAGTTCAGTTTTTAGAAAATTCTATTGTTTTCTTATGTGACTTCATCAAAGTCTGACAATTTATACTATGTACCAAAAAAGCGTTTGACACTTCTTAGCCTCCTTCATTACTCTGCCCACTCCTACCACACTTAGTATTTTAGTGTGTTACCAGACATATTTTCATGTTGTTGTGAAAAATGTAAATCAGTCCAAAATGCACTTTTGTCTTAAGGTACGACCTTGTGTTTCTAATAGCACAGAGTGTTCATAAAAATGGTTTGAAAAGGCCTACTTAACACAGGTCAACATCATTAACTGAGAGACCGTAGCCATGGGACATTCCTTATAGCACTGTATGATTCATTAGGCAGCACTTTACTTTGAGACTGATGACCATTATGATGAGACAGACAAAAGTGGGAAATGAAAGTAAGATTTTACAAACAGTCCCCGCATGTCTGTGTAATCTCCTTCCCTCACCCACACTCCCATATGACTCGATGAACATCACTTTAGAAAAGAGAGACTTCTACTGCACAGTCTTTATCTTCATCTTTTCTCACTTGTATGTAGAGTTGATATGCTTGATCAACCTTGTCCATACAGCTTGGTCCTGCACCTCCTCCCCAGTCAAGTCCTTTTCTTTCAGATTTTCTTTTACTTTATCCATCCACCTCTGCTTTGGTCTCCCTCACTTTCTCTTCCTCAGTAATTCTATTCCCATAACTTTTTTCACATATAGTCATTGTCTCTCTTCACATGTCCATGCCACTTTCTGTACTTTCTTAGACATCTCTAATACTTTTGTGGTACTTCTGATTGTCTCATTACTTATTTTGTCTTTTTTTGTAACTCCAGACATCCATCTCAACATTCTAATTTCTGTCACATCTAACTTCTTCTCCCGTGCTTCCTTTAATATTTAAATTTATTCACTTTTTTCAATAGCTCTCCCTATGGGCTAACTGCTGAATCCTGATCACATTAAACCTCAAAGTTTTGGACTTCATCCTATTTATCTTCAAATCCTCTATCTTCCAAAGCCCTTCTCTGTTCTTCCAGTTTCTTCTCCTCTTCCTCTTTTCTGGTGCCACAACACAATGTCATCATCAAAAAGCTTGCACCAGTGGGATTGGTCTTTTATTCCACAAGACTACACATCCATAACCAGACCTCTACCACACAGTAAGTCCTTGCAATTAACAATTTGCTTCTGGAACAGATGACCACTCAAGAACTGCTAATTCATTTTTTGAAAGATACAATGGTACCTCTGATCATGACCGTAATTCATTCCAAAACTCTGGACGTGACCCGATTTGGTTGCGATCCGAATGTAATTTCCCCATAATATTGTATGTAAATACAATGAATCCATTCATGACTGTATGAACTGTATGTAAATATATTTTTTAAGCACAAAAATAGTTAATTATACCATAGAAAGCACAGTGTAATAGTAAACTAAATGTAAAAATGTTGAATAACACTGAGAAAACCTTGAACAACAGAGAAAACTAACATTGTAAAAGTTTGTGCTAGACCCTTATGAACCGCTCGCTGTAAACACTTTTTTTATGAGTTTTAAGCACAGGGAAAAAAATTAAATGCCACTTCTCTTGCAAAACTTTTCAGACCATCCTCTACTTGGCTTTAAATTCCACACCTTCGGCACTTGAAGAAGGATTTTTTTTCAGCAAATCGCCATGAATCTTCCTGGCTTTCTCACATATGATCACTTCGCTTATGCTATCCCCTGCATGTTGTTTCTCGTTCAACCACACTAGCAACAGTTTTTCCACCTCTTCCAGCTCTTGAGGCCTGTGCTTGGTTAACATTTGAACTCCTTTTGCAACATCAGCAGCTTTGTTAGACAATGTATACGCAAACTAAAGAAAATAGGAAACGGAGAATGGGAAATCATTGGTGCGTACGAATGTGCTTAGGGAAAATGGCCGCCAGTGTTTTTGTTCACCACCAGAGCGTGTGGTCGTGAACAGATGTAAAATTTTGGCAAACTTTTTGATCCTAACCCGATTTGTACATGTTCGGAAACGTTTGTGACCAGAGGTTCTACTGTACCATTTTTATTTTTACATTTTTCTACATTTTCAAGTTTCTTTTGATTTTAGCTTGCATGTGATTTCAATCCTGTTTAAAAAGATTATTTTTTTTAAATTGGAAGTTTTTCTGGAGAGACATTTTTGTTTTTAGTATGCTAATTTTTATAAGTTACACCCAGCCAGACATTAAGAACGTTCAGCATTATAAAACTAAAAGTTTCTGCTGGAAACCTGCTTTGTGTACCAGTTGATGGAATTGAAATGAGTGGGCAGTGTAAATACATTACATAAAATCCTAATTTACTCTTCACAACGTGGTAGTGGTTTTGCGTGATGTTTGTTATCATGTTTGGGAGAAAGGTAGATTAACACAGATGAAATTGATCTAAACAGATAGCAACATGTTCCCTTTTTGACTGTGAATAGCAAACTAACAAGTAACAACTACTGCTTCTGTCTTTTTTATACGAAAGTAAATTATTCTCATTATGAAATTGTTTTACACAGAAAGTCAAGAGCTTCATGAACAAGTGTGCAACTCTGAGTCACCACCTGTTTCTCACTTCCATGGCTGTTCCAGTTCTTGACCTCAGTGGACATGGGGTGCCGCCATCTCAGGTGGTGAAATGGCTGCTTGAAGGACTGAAGATGTTCGAAAGGGAGACGTCATTCTCTTGGCTTCATTCTGTTAGGCTTGTTCTCAGTCCTGATTGTACAGATTTCAGCTTGGTAGGAACCTTATTTTTTTCTTTCAAATTTAAATTTTGTACTCTTAAGTTAAAGACAGGCTTGTTGGAATGAGAATATGTTGCATGCTTTCAAAGCTTAACACTAGAATTACCAGAGATCCGGCCCACTTTAAAACTGTTCTCACCTCTCCGCCAGCGTCTTTTGTCTTCTATATGTGCTGATTAAGACGAGCAGCAAGCAGCCGGCTATTCCATCCCCCACCGTCGCAGAACGTTCACTAAGGTTTCCCAGCTCATGCCTTGTTTGATTATCTCGGAGTGACTGAACTGCTGGAGTTTTAGAGTGGAAATAATAGATTGTTATTTGGAACACACGCATTTCATGTGTGTTCCGTTTCTACAGTAATCTGTGTAAACACATTGTTAAAACAGAAACTTTTTCATATTTTAGTAATAAATGTTACAAAATGTAGGCATAAACTATAAAATGTGTGAAGCCTGAAGTCCAAAGATCAAATAAACACTTTCACAAAAGGTTCAAGCATGATACAACACCTTTTGTGGCGTAGCGCTAAGATTTTCTGACTCCGAGTACAGCAACCCTATAGTGCCTCAGAGACCCGAGTTCAATTCCCAGCTGGGGAGAAAGTGTTATTCTTTTTTCTTTTTAACCTCAAACGGACATAAAATGTATAAATTGGTATGCACTGTAAATCGTTAAGTTTAAAATGCCGATCGCAGTTATTTCTGTTGATTAATTCATGCTTTTTACTTAGAGTCAGAACAGGAGCTTATTCAGCTTATTCACCTTCTGATCTGACTCTAACAGTGCCAGTATAAATTCACACCTGATCTGACGTTGTTCATTTAACAAATAATATTGCATTATAGTGCATCTTTATGTGAAAGCAGCATTGTCAGATGGGGAGTGTCTGATGATTGCATAAAGCGCTGAAGTTACTGCTCTTTACTATGCTTTCCTCTGCATGTCCTGGAGTACAAAAGAAAAAGCGGTAGTATGTATCGTGATACACTGCAGAGCTATAGCACGTTTTTATGTGAAAACAGCAGTGTCAGATGGGTAGGGAAGGATCCCAAATGCGACTGAGAGAATGAAAAGTGAATAAAAAAACAAAAAAAAAAACAAAGCTAACCTTTACAAGCATCATAAATTACACCGGCTGTTACAGACTGAAATCAAACGTATGTTTTTATTCTAAAATAGTAAGAATAAGAGCAGTTCAATTCTCAAAAGGGAGTCATGCAGGATCAAACTTGTGACCTTTTGATTCCCAGTCAGCAACTAAAACTGTTGTGCCACAGCAGCAGTCATAGTAGACATGTGTCAATGTCGCATGCTAAGGCAGCTTTTTTTCCTGCAGTTATATTTTTGAATAAAAGCGCACTTGTTCTGTTATATTTGTACCTTATGTGAAAGTGTTTCTTTGATATTTGGACTTCAGGCTTCATACATTATATAGTTTATGCCTACATTTTGTCATTTACTACTAGAATATGAAAAACGTTTCTGTTTTAAAAATATGCTTACACAGGTTACCATAGAAATGGAACACACATGAAATGCGTGTATTCCAAATAATGATCTATTATTTACACTCTAAAACTCCACTTCAATCCCAGATAATCAATCAAGGCATGAGCTGAGAGAAGTTCATGCATGTCCTAAGTCGGTGGGGGGATGGAATAGCCGGCTGCATGCAGCTTGTCTTTATCGGCACATTTAGAAGACAAAGGGCGTTGGCGGAGAGCTGCGAATGGATTTAAGAAGCGATTTAAGGTGGGACGGATCTACGAGTTTTTTCGTAGGCTCTGGTAATTCTAGTGTTAATGAGACAAATAATTATTTTACTTTAAACAGAATAGCACATAATCACTATAATGAATTTTACATGCAAAAATGACAGAATGGTCAAATTTCTTTTTTGGTTGGAGAGATACTGTATACAGTTAGGTCCATAAATATTTGGACAGAGACAACTTTTTTTCTAATTTTGGTTCTGTACATTACCACAATGAATTTTAAATGAAACAACTCAGATGCAGCTGAAGTGCAGACTTTCAGCTTTAATTCAGTGGGGTGAACAAAACAATTGCATAAAAATGTGAGGCAACTAAAGCATTTTTTTAACACAATCCCTTCATTTCAGGGGCTAAAAAGTAATTGGACAAATTAAATAACTGGAAATAAAATGTTCTTTTCTAATACTTGGATGAAAACCCTTTGCTGGCAATGACAGCCTGAAGTCTTAAACGAAGTTTAGTCTTCAACAAGTGAAATGCATGAACAATTGGGTTAAGATCAGGTGACTGACTTGGCCATTCAAGAATTTTCCACTTCTTTGCTTTAATAAACTCCTGGGTTGCTTTGGCTGTATGTTTTGGGTCATTGTCCATCTGTATCATGAAACGCCTCGCAATCAATTTGACTGCATTTAGCTGGATTTGAGCAGACAGTATGTCTCTGAACACCTCAGAATTCATTCTGCTGCTTCTGTCCTGTGTCACATCATCAATAAACACTAGTGTCCCAGTGCCACTGGCAGCCATGCACGCCCAAGCCATCACACTGCCTCCACCGTGTTTTACAGATGATGTGGTATGCTTTGGATAATGAGCTGTTCCACGCCTTCTCCATACTTTTTTCTTGCCATCATTCTGGTAGAGGTTGATCTTGGTTTCATCTGTCCAAAGAATGTTTCTCCAGAACTGTGCTGGCTTTTTTAGATGTTCTTTAGCAAAGTCCAATCTAGCCTTTCTATTCTTGAGGATTATGAGTGGCTTGCACCTTGCAGTGCACCCTCTGTATTTACTTTCATGCAGTCTTCTCTTTATGGTACGCCTACCCCCTGGAGAGTGTTGTCCACTTGGTTGGCTGTTGTGAAGGGGTTTCTCTTCACCATGGAAATGATTCTGCGATCATCCACCACTGTTGTCTTCCGTGGACGTCCAGGTCTTTTTGCGTTGCTGAGTTCACCAGTGCTTGCTTTCTTTCTCAGGATGTACCAAACTGTAGATTTTGCCACTCGAAATTTTCTTGCAATTTCTCGGATGGGTTTTTTCTGTTTTCGCAGCTTAAGGATGGCTTCTTTCACCTGCACGGAGAGCTCCTTTGACCGCATGTTGTCTGTTCACAGCAAAATCTTCCACATGCAAGCACCACACCTCAAATCAACTCCAGGCCTTTTATCTGCTTAACTGATAATAACATGATGACGGACTTGCAAATGAAGGGATTGTGTTCAAAAAATGCTTTAGTTGCCTCACATTTTTATGCAATCGTTTTGTTCACTCCACTGAATTAAAGCTGAAAGTCTGCACTTCAACTGCGTCGTGAGTTGTTTCATTTAAAATTCATTGTGGTAATATACAGAACCAAAATTAGAAAAAAGTTGTCTCTGTCCAAATATTTATGGACCTAACTGTACATACACTGAGGCAGATCTGCAAATCTGTAAAAAAAAAAAAGTATTTTTCTAAATTATAGGAAGTGCTTGGTTATAGTCATTGCAGCTAAAGGTTTAGAAACAAATTAAACAATTGTTTGATAACTTTGTTAATTTTTTAAACAAAACTTTAAAAAAATTGATTATTTATTCAGGTACCCTTTATCCAATATGAGATTTTGGTTGAAGACCTGAAAACATTCAGAATCAGATATTTGCAGTAATATTTTCTTTTTGCTTTTTTTTGGAATTGTAAATGGCAAGGACAGCAAGATTGATTTTGATAACAGTGTTCTTCTTCATGAGGATCTGAGGACATTTTGCTTTATAGAATGTGATAAGGTGTAGCTGGACTTCTGATTCAGTAGTCTGAATATTTTCTGTACTATTAATTTTACAGCCTAAGGCCTTTGGATTTTCATAAAAGCTCTCAGTTCTCTGTACAATTCTAACTTCTGCCATACTGCAGAATCACTGGTGTTAAATTAATAGTTAAACTGTATGTACAGGTATATATGAATTAATTGCATATATGCTTGTTAAGGGTTACTTTAGCACTATAAAAACTAGGCATACACTGGTGATTTTGAGGCTCATTGTCATTCATCAGTGCAGTCCATACCTGAATGTATGGATAAAGGACCAGAGCAGTAAAAACACTCTTGTTCTCTCTCCGTAACACTTTTTCTTTCTCTCATATGCTCTGTAATCTGGGACACTTAGGCAGCTTCTAGATTGCCTCACTTAAATGGGCAGAACAATGGCTACTTCTCCAGGACAATGTGTTGCCACCAAGCAGGTTGATTGCAGGTAACTGGCCCCTAGCCAGTCATAATATTTAAGTAGGGATTATGATGCCAGTTTTTAGATCATGGGAACACAGATTGCTCTCAATAACCTGGCAGTGTTCATTCCCCCACTATGAGCTCCTTAAGCCATTATATATTTTATTAGAAAAATAGAAAATAAATGGTGAGAACAAGGAATTCAGCCCATCCTATTTAACTAGTTTGTTTTAAATAACATCAAGCCAAGATTTTAAGGTCCCTAAAGTCCTACTCTTCCAAACACTACTTGGTAATTTATCCCATGTGTCTGCTGTTCCTTGCGTGAAGAAAAACTGTAATATCTGTGTGAAATCTTCCTTTAACAAATATACAGTACAGCTGTGTCCCCATTTTCTTGTTGCAGAATTTATTTTAATGATTTAAATACTTCAATCATGTCCACAACTAATGTTTATTTAGTAATGTACAGATCCTCTCATGTAGGTACATATAAACAAAAAGCATGTCTTTCTTCCAATAGGAAATCATACAATACTGTACTGTTGAGACTGGCATTAGGCCATCTACATGTTTTCCACATTATGTTACTTTGCTTGCACTACCCATCACAACTCAAATACAAGAGGTTGAGTGGTAGGAAAGTATATGAATAAATAACTCACATGGACATAGACTTTTGTAGGGCTTATTAATAACCTTTTCAGTGTATATTACATATTATAAAACATATTCTTTATGTGAAACAAACCTCTGGGTATTTTTGAGGACTGATATCATGATCTTTGCTGCACTAGCAAAAGCTTCTGTAGCATTTAGAGTTTCTACATGAGTTGGTGTTGCTGTGCTGGAATATTCCATATTTTTAATCTACCTTTTAAGGATAACATAAATTCACTTAGAGGTAACAATAAAAACAGTTTATCTGGGGTTATGTAACTCATCCTTACACAAAGGAGAGGAATTGTAAGCACATTTATAATATTGGGCTGATGGAGAAAGCATTGCCACTTTGCAGATTCAAGTTTATACTGGTAATAATAATAAAATTCAATGTGAGATACTGTAGCAACCACCAAAGGAAATGTATAACAACAATATTTATGGCTACAATACATTTTCATCCTACAAAGAATTTAGCTCAAGATACTTTACCAACATTAAAAAAATAAAAAAGCAAAAGTAAACATAGAATAATTAACAGACAAAAGGGTACTTTAATGATTATTGAGTCCCAAATGGTTATGAAGGAGAAATTGGTGTCTGATTTGACAAATGTATGCTGTAGTCAAAGAGTCAAGAAGGAGAGGAAAACAAAAAGTCAAGCTAATGTGATTGCTGGAGAAAATAAACCCTTAGGGTTCCAAGGCCACATGGCTGATGAGCCTCACCTGGGCATTCTGTAGTCATTAATGGTTACATGTTATAAAAGGAGGGAGCAAAAAGAACTGAAAAAGACACGGACAAACTTCAGAACTGGACGAACATTTAGATATGCAGTTTCATGTAAAAAAAAGTGCAGTGCTACATGTAAGCAGCAGGAACATCAATTACAAATACAAGATGTAAGATCCTGTTCTAAAGGAAGCAACATCTGAAAAGGATTTATTGTCTAAGCATGTGCTGAAGGTATTAAAAAGTCAAACAAAATGTTAGGTTAGATCATAAAAACTGTTGAATGTAATGAGGCAAATGTTTGCTCAGACTATATAACGAGATTGCGAGACTTCATCTGGAGATTTGTGTGGGGTTCAGGTCACAACGTTACGAGAAAGACATTGCAGCACTTGAAGCTGTACAGAGGAATGCAGCCAAGTGCATCCCAGGTCTTAAGGACATGGCCTACTCTGCCAGACTCAAAGAATTAAACCTGTATAGTCTTGAACAAAAGAGGATGTGGACCTAGCAGAATTTTTTCAACTTAATTGTGAAGAGAAAATAAGACATATAATGACTAGTACCTGGGAAGAGTCAGGGGCCCTCACTGGGCATCTTCTCAGTGCTGTGGAGGGAACAGGAGAGGATATTATTTAGCACCAGTGCCCCCTCTCATCCCAGGGTGGTCCCATATACCGTAGAGGAGCTCTAAGGGTGATCCACTGACTTGTATGTGGCACAATAATGGCTGCCATCACTTCACCCAGGTGGATGCTACACATTGGTGGTGGTTGAAGTGCTTCTGCTCTTGCTACATAAAGCACTTTGAGTTGTAAGAAAAGTGCTATATAAATGTAATTTTGTGGTTACGCAATTCATCTTTTACAAAAGGGCCAAAAATCCACCATTGCAAGATCAAACACACACCTACAGGTTCAGGCAGGTGCTGAATGGCTTTCCTTTACAAGTAACTCAAATGTGTATCTGATTTTCATGTTTTGTAATTTGTTCTACCAGCTTCTGTTTCTTAAATTTCAATGTCAAATGTAAACAGAAAAGTATCAAAATCTGAAAGGTGCAAATACTTTTTCATAATTAAAGATAGACCATATAATGTTGGGAAATAATCAGGATTTGTAAAAACAAATATCATTTTGTGGTTTGTTTTATTTTTTTCCCTAAAATAGCACAATATCTATACTTTAAAAGATAAATATAATAAAATCTCACATGCATTTCTTTTATTTCTTTTGCAGGTGATGGAAGGCATTAAAAGATCAGAAGGTAGGGATACTGAAATTAACAGTGTATGTGTTTTAGAATTACATTTCTTTTTTATATTTTTGGAATAACATGTAACATAAAATCAACTTGACTGACAAAATAAACATTATTTGGGTCTGCCTTTCCAAGTTCAGATTCTACCAGGTATGGGCTCTACAATTTATTAACTAAACAAAAAGTTTAATTTTGTGAAACCTCTTATGATTCTAATGTAACTAGGAATGTGGAGTCTAGAGTTTTTTTAAATGGCATGCCTGTACACAAGGTTACAAGGTTATTGCAGTTTCCACCAATGTCCTTTGTATCAATTGCTAAATCACAATCTCTCTATGTTTCTCTCTCTCTCTCTCTCTCTCTCTCTCTCTCTCTCTCTCTCTCTCTCTCTCTCTCTCTCTCTCTCTCTTTCTTTCTTTCTTTCTTTCTTTCTTTCTTTCTTTCTTTCTTTCTTTCTTTCTTTCTTTCTTTCTTATGTTCTCTAGTGATTCTAATCCTCCTTGGCTTCACCCTTGAATGTGCAACTTGGCTCCAGCTTCTCCCAATAGGGACCCTGTGCTACTATCTTCTGGCCTGGAGGTCTTCTGGCATGCTGCGCTGATCTTTCACTACTTCTATCAATCTTTGCTTCTCCTGGATGTTTTCCCTCAATTCTGTGCTACCATGGTGGGTTAAAGTTCTAGAATAGCCCATAAGTCAAATCTGAAACAGCAGGATTATGTACAAAGAATTGGTACCATCTTAATGCAGTGGTCAAAGGCAGCCTCAATTCTGAAGGAAACCTGTGCCTATTTTACTTGAAGGGGCCATGAACTCAGAAAGGCCCCAGATCTGTATATTGTGGAAAAAACAAGCTGCATTCTCTGTTAGTGGTTTAGGTCAGAAAGGACTTGTTTGATAAATGTTTCCATGTTCAGAGAAGAGACACTGCAGCAGTATCAATGACTCTAGAGAGGCAATCACAACAATGACTTTTATCCCCTCAGAACAATGAATAAGCAAATTAAGTATTCTTAAATTACAATCAGTAGACAGGCTTTCTAATGACCTTATGACTATAATCAACAGTTCTTGTTTATTAGAACTATTTATATTTTAAACATGTCACTTGATCCAGTAAATACCAGGACATTGTTTAATGATTATCTTAACAATGATTACTGCTATTATCTGAAGGTTCTTACAGGTACGATCTTCACCATTGCTCAAAGATCGTGTAACAGGTTAGCTTTTTAACACATCCCACATAACACTGTACCTATAATTTGTCTTCTGGGTAATTATGGGTAAGATATAGCACCTTGTACAGTAGTATAGCAATTAAAGGTTTTAACCAACCTCCACAATGGCCACTGTTAAATTCATCTAGTGCTCTTTAACAGTTTGGGCAAATGCATCTGGCATGCCCCTTTTTTTCTATATTACTTCACTTAATTTTACCAATATCAATGCCACTCCATGTCTAAAGATCAGGTTCTGCAAACAACAAAGTGGGTTTCCACTATTGCTGACTTCTCTAACGCTAATGGAATTAGTGGTGTGACAGAATGAGCACTGAAAAAGGCCACATATCAAGTAAGATACCAGTATAATGCAAAAGGTGGCTGGGCGGATAACTTATCACTCAAAAAAACAACACATAGACAAGAGGATATGGATTAAAAAAAACATTAATGAGGACAAAATAACAAAGGCTACACCTGTTCTGTACCTTCCTAAACAAAACCAGGCTAATTAGAGAACAACAAGTTTTAGAATGTTCCTTCCTACTTTTCAGCCTTCTAGCCAGGAGAACTCTTGCCTTTGCTTCTCTCCTGACTCCATAGCTACCTGACAGAGAAGACAGCGTACATTTCAAGGGTACCTCTTGGCACACTTCTGGTGCTATTTAAGCCATCCAAAACTTCACGTAAGGTCAGCCTACTTTACAGATGCTCATGCAGATATTGCATTGCCCAAGAGCCTCAGCAGGAGAGCCAGGCATCATAGAGAATTATTGCAGCTGTAATGAGACCCTAGGCGTGAACAAACTGATGAGTCTTTCCAGCAAGAAAATAATGTCCCATCGGAGATGTGTACTCTCGTGCAAATTAGACTGAAATCCTGCTCATCACAGTGAGGTGAGAAAATGAAATGTGAAACATTTAGCTTTACATCAAATATATATTATATCAGAATTGTTCAAATTCCAGATTTAGATTAATTTGAATAGGTCTGGATTCAGCATAGTCTGCATTCTAAAGCATTCTACTAATATACTGCACCAAAATCATGATGGAAGTTATAGAAAAGACTATTTTAGATATACGGTAAGATAGAAAGTACTCCAATAGATTTTAATCAATATTTTTAATTAATTCATGATCATTTTTGCAATTTAATACAAGTACAGTATATACTTCTATGAAGTTACGACAATGAATTATTAAACAGAAGGCTATAAGAATTGAATGTAACTAGAGTGTTAACTAAATGTTGTTTTAAGCTTGGACATGTAAGGCTTTTGCCTCATCTTAGAGGAGCCAACAATGTAATTACTAAGATTAAAATGAAGTAAATAAGCAACAAACACCCCCTTACAAAGCGAGGACAAACTAGTGAGAAAGCCCAAACATCCCTATTGTAAGTGGTGATAAGATCAATTGGAAAACCAGTAAGACACCGCTATTAAAGAACCGATGTTTAGAATAGTAGAAGAATTGGCATGTATATGAAATTACTAGTGGCTGTCGTTGATTGGTTAAGATGACAGAATTCTGCATATTAAGAGTCAGATGATGTGATTTATTAAATAAGGTAGTGGTCATAGAAAAATATAAAAGGGAATGAATTGTTTAATTAATTGCTCCCTCCATGGACTGAGACATTTGTGCATATCTACAGTATGTGTTAAAAAATAATTGTTCTGCATTCTCATCTGACTTTATGACTGATTTCTTTGAAAACAGAGGAAAGTTTTTTCCACAACACTTCTTCATATCAATGGTTGAAAAATCTAGAATAAGCTACCCATTCATGTAGTTCAGGTGTAAAACTTTAAAAATATCTGGATTGGAGACTGTGACAAGATAGCGTATAGTTAATGAAAAAGCACAAAAAACACAATGTTTTTATCCTATCTGTATACTTCTTATGTTCTTTTCTCCCTCCCCATATCACTAAATGGACATCATTTTATACTACCTCTGATATGCTGTAAGTCATCTCTGTATCTGTACATCTCCATAAGAAGATGACTGTTAGAAAACCATGTGTATCAAACAGGCCACATGTTTTCCAAGATTCACATCAAAGCATCGGTAGATGTTCAAAAGTATACCAGGCAAGTAATACAATGTGTGGATTTCAAACAGAGCAAAGGCCTGAGCAACACCTAAATATGTCTTGAGCAACTGCAAGAGACTGCATTTATTAGTTGACATAGCTTCAGCATCAAGTAGATGAATACTTGGAGTTTATGTATCCATGAGTAGAAAATAACACTGAAATTTTTGCAGGAGGTCTATGTGACAAAAAATAGAAAACCTTAGACACTGATGCTCAAAGAAGGACTTTTCTGTCTATTTCACTGTTTTTTTATAAAGGGTCTATATTTGAAGGACTGTTATCACACCTAGAATTAATTTGCACCTTCATGCCAATGTTGTTAACCTATAAAAGCAACAGACATGCACAGAATAAAAACTACTGCCTTCAGGTGATTTTAAAAACTACCAGCAATTGACTTTGACATCAACACTGATCACCAGTACTACCTAAGCCCTGTCTCGCTATTCTGTGGCAGATGTAGATGCAAAATCCTTAAAATGCTATGCATATAAACAGAGCAATATTTTAACAATACCAGAAGAGTGAATGTATGTTAGTAATTATCATGTGTTTATTTCTTTACAGAACCACTTGGGATTTGCTTTGCAGATCATCCATTTTTCATTCAGTATTTGCAAGACTCTAATCAAGCATTTATGGAAATATCTTTGAATATGGAAAAGACAAGTTCCAGTTTTTCAATATTTAAAAAGTCAAAAAAACATTGCCTTTCAATATCTAAACAGGAATATATTTCAGCTGAAATGTCTTTAGCAAAATGGAAGACAGCACAAGCAAAAATTTACAATCGCTTAAGGAGGAGATACAATTTAAAAAATCATCATATTCCTAACTTACCCCAAGTGGAAAAGTATGAACCAAATTTGAAAAAACTCCAATCTATTAAACTTTATGAACATGAAACATGGGTGGTGGGTTTAACAGAGGAAGTTAATGAGTACATCAGGCTAGCAGACCTGAATCGACACGTGGAAGAAACTATCTCAAATGAAATATGGGGTAATCTCACTGCTAAAGCAATTCAACATGTTACTGAAGATTTACAGCTGGAGTTAGATGCTTGTTTACCTACAGTAATAGCTTCCCATGATACAACGGTGCCACCCAATATTACATTTCTGGGACCTTATAAAACCATGTACTCTGCCATAGATGTCTTTAAAAAGCTAATCTCTAAAGCCTTGCTCTGTGTTTCCCTCTCCAACAAGTTGTCAGATTATAAATATGCCTTTTTGAATAGCTGGAATTTAAGTGCTTTATCTCAGAAACTTTTCCATTCCAGATACATCAAGGTTACTCTGACAGAGCTAGATAATTCTCTAATGATGCAAGGTGACTCCTTTGAGGACAACCAGCAAGCTATGGAGGTTCTTAAAGATGACATTTATGAGGCAGCCATCAGAATAAGTCGTGCAAGCCATACTTCAACTAAAGGAGAAAAGTGGAGAAGGCAGTTAGAAGACATTTTGCACAGGCTCAACACAAGTGAGCAAAAAGTTGAGATACACACCATTCAAGACAAAGATAATAATAACTGCATGGTGGTGGTTGTGGGATTTAAAACAGAAGTCCATGCTGCCAAACGAATACTTAATCAGTATTTCCAACAAAACACAGACATAAAGAGGATTTTAGAATTTAAACAGCCGAATATAGTTGAAGCAGGTAATAAGCTCCTGGATATCATTGATAAAAAGGACTTGTTTGGTGCTGAAGTAAGTCAAAGTTTATGTCTTTAATTTATAGATATTTTGATGCTCATCAAGCCATTCTAACATATTGTTCAACCTGAATTCTGTATTTCATAACTATGTTTAATGGTAAAATTTAACCCAGGGTTGAAAAAAGTCAGCCCTGGAGGGTTGCAGTTGCTGCAGGTTTTTGTTCCAACCCAATCGCTTAATAAGAAGCTCTTATTGCTAAAGTAACATTTTTGTGCTTCATTTTAGTTGTCTCGCTCATTAAGATTTTGAACCGTATTGCTTATTTTAGTCTTAAACATCTGCACTCTCAGTTTTTAATTGCTCCTTATTAGCAATAAGATGAAAATGACAAAAGAAGCCAGCAGTTCTCCATTTATCTTGCTCATTTTATACCAGTCTGTATTTATCATGCAATATTTTATTTAATTAAATATTTGGAAGGAAAGCAAAGAAAAAAAGTGAAGTACTGAGAAATACTCATCCATTTTAGGCTTCAAATCAATTGCATTATATCCTTAGAAAGCAAAAAAAAATGTAAGATATGAGAATCACCCATGAAATTAAATTATTGGTAAGGATTGTTTCTAATTAATCAACTGGATGGAAACAAAAACCTGCAGCTACTATGGCCCTCCAGCACTGACTTTGCCCACCCCGGTTTGAAATAACTCATAAACAAGACATTTTGTTAAAAGGAAAAGTAAAACAAATATATTGTGATTGTAAATCTGTTGAAGTTTAAGCAATTATAGAGAACAGGAAGAGATGATTGCTTTATTGGTACTAGGAAATAAATATTACTGCTTTGTGCTAAGCAGACATACATTAAGATGATGAAGGATAGGGGGACTGTATGGAAGCAGAGGAAGTGTTTAAGGAGAGCACACTCAAAATGGATGTTCTTTTTATTACAGAAAATGAAAGTGAGGTTCTTTAGCCTTTTTGATCACCATGGTATGTTATAAAAACAATAATAGATTGCAAAAAATTTGGATGAATCCCCCAACATGATGGAGAATTATTCTTTAATCTTCTTTCCCTCAGGCATGACCATATAATGAAACCATCCAAAAGAGGCTTTTTGAAATAATCAAAAATTTCAGTTCAAATGGAACTAAAACCAGTAACCATGACAGACCTTTGAACCAACTATATGACCCCTTATTTACACCCAAATATTACATTGTAAATGTTGCATTATTGTATTTTATCCTCTAGAATGGACTTAATATAAATCCACATTAGGTCTTCAAATGCTGACTCAATGCTGGGTCTTTTTATTCAGATTCTGACAGCCTCTTTTAGGTACCATGTATTTAAGATTTTTACTACAAACCTATTATTTATTGATTGACTATCTTAACCAGTAATATCACTCATTCTAAATTGTTTAATTGCACATTAGGTAAGTGCAGAGAAACTCTACAAGGATCATGAAGTGGATGAGGGAGGCACGTCCAGTAAGAATTCTTAACTAAAAAGATTTCTAGCAACCAAAGCCAAAAGGGGAAATCATTAACAAAGTCAGAGACAAAGCAAGGTCAAAGCTAAAAATAAACTCGAGGAAATACACACGGAATAAATTCTTTAGTAATCCACCAAGATGGACAATGGAAAATTCCAAATGGTGACTGCTTATATTGTCACATCAATGTCAGCGTGAGGCGTGACCTCTAGAGGTCCGTCCCCAGCAAATGCAGATGTGTGTAGCAACTGAATCCAACATGGCATCGCAGCTAATTTAAAAAATGTTAAGAATTTTAATGTAAGTTTAATCACTTCAATCCAGTAATACTGGCTGCCAGCTCGTGAGCCCTGTCTGTTCTGTGCTTTTATTATTATATGAAGTTATTTTTTTTCCACCACTAACCTTGGAAATGATAACCTATGATCACAACACACTACTGACTATTGGATTACATCAAAAAAGCACGATTTACCTACCTCCTTCATATCTAGACTGGCTGCTGGAGATCCTTGGGGATGACAATGGTGAATCCAGAAGGTGACACAGGAAGTGAAAAAAAAGAGCTGGAGCGAGGCAAAGATTGAAACATCAATCTCATCATCCACCTTTACCAAGCATCTTCTTTGCCAATGTACAGCTTCTGAACAACAGGCTAAGCAAGCTTCAAGCCTGAGTTTCATTTCAATGGAGGCTATGGAACTGTCATGTCCTATGTCTGACTGACACCTTTCTCACAACACAGATTCTTAGCCGTTTTTTTTTCCCTAGCTAAACTCTTTTCTGTTCAAAAAGGATAGAGAACAAACAATCTGGTGGTGACTTCTTATACAAACAACAGGTGGTATAATCCAGAGAATATTAAGATGATTTCCCATTTCTACTCATTGACTATGGGGTTTCTTTGTATTTTATATCATCCCTTGTACCTTCCCTGGGAACTCACTGTAGTTATCATTGTGGCTGTGTACATCCTCCCCAAGGTGGACACTCATGCAGCACTGTTGGAGCTGTGTGAGGCGCTTAGCTAACAGCATTTCAGACATTCTGATACTGTGCTGATTGTGACTGGGAACTTTGCACTTTGAAAACGTTGCACCCAATTTTCACCAATATATGAAGTGCCCCACCTAGGGAGTTAAGAACATTGGATCACTGCTACACACACTTCAAGGATGTCTACAAAGCCATTTCCATGCCTCAACTTGGGAAATCTGATCTCTCTGCCATATTTCTGCTAATGGAGTACAAACAGAAGATTGTTGCCTCAAATCAAAAACAGAAAGGCTGAGAAAGAGCTTCATTTCCCACATGATGAAAATAACAAATGGTCATCTTATCAGGCATTCCTCAAAATTTAAAAAACAGCCAATCTTTCATTTGTATTAAACTATTATTATTATTTAATAATTATATAACAATGTTTATAAATATAATGTATATAGTTACACAATTACAATTACCTGATTATTTTGAATCTGTACCTTTTAATATTTAATATTTATTTTTGATATATACATTTTAATATTATTTCACAGAACAGGCTGCTCACTGAGCTGCATTTCACTATATACTCTCCATATACATGTGACAAAATATAAATCTGAATCTAAAAAAGGCTTTTGAAATTGATTTTTGCCCATTGATTCTCCAAGTTAAAAAGGTTACTTTTTTATGTAGAAAAATGGATTTCCTTTGGAAAAAATATTAAATGAATGTCAGTTCATTATAGTAGTGGAACAGATGAAATTTGTGTTATTTTTATGGGTTGTAAACACATAATACACTCTAAATGGAGAATAAAATCCACTAAAGTTCGTTCAAAATTCACCCAGAGGAAAGGGCACTGTTAAAATATGTAGTAGTTCTTCAAAAACATGACATTTGAAAACTTGTTAGGACACTTTTCTAAACGTCTTCTAATTTCTGAGCTAAAAAGATTGTTTTTAGGATGTTTTTGTGAGTTGTGAGCAAACAAACTGCATTAAATGGAAGTGGAAAATCTATCGTAGTCAATGGCAGGTCAAAACTGACCCGACGACTATGGCAATGTAAAAATTTCTTAGAAGCAATACAGGTAATGGGACATTTATTTAATTTTTTTTTCTTTTCTTTCTTTTTTGTTTACTGTTTGTTAATTGATGAAAAAGTTGGATGTAATTTAGGGTGATTTTTACTCGTTTCATTTCAAAATTAAGTCAAGTTTGACTAGGACACTGTAAAGGTTGAAAGGGTTTTATACAATAAAAGAGAAAGCATGGAAAGAGATAGTAATGATGAATTCCTTTTGCATAGACATTACTTTTAGATTAGATCAGATTAGGTTAGATACACTTTATTATTATAGCCAAGGTAATACCACCACCTAGATTTACTCTTATTTTAAGAGTCTCCTGATGGATTTCATTACCTGTAACTAAAAGAGTAATCTATCTCCTAAAATGTCCATCAAAGCTGAGTTTCTCATTGTGAAGGTTGTTACATGCTATTAGAGGAGTCACAGAGAGTTTAAGACTTGTCCATTGCTATACCATGTAATTGCATTTCCTTAAAGTCTTCACTCTTTTCATAAATCATCAAAGGGGGTTGCTGGAGCCCAAACTCTTCCTTCATCGTTAAATAATCCATTGTCCCCTAGGTTTAAATCCCTTGCATCCTTTCTGATTAACATTCTGCTTAAAAAACGTGATGCCTACTTTTAAGTGAGATTAACAAGATGTTTGCTACCACCATCCCCTTGGAGGACATACAGTAGTCTTAAAGAGGTCCAAAAGTGAAAAACAATAGACATACTCTTGATTTTGAACTAAAAATATTGAATTTTCCATCCTCCAATAAAACGTCATAGGGAAATGATTGTCATTTTTAGGGTTTCTAGGATGACGTTATTTATACAGCAAAAAAAAAATAATAAAAGAAAAATTAAAGAAATACTTAGAAAAGTCTTATTATAATGTTTTTCATTTTTATGTAGGTGGAAGTCAATGTCCATACAAACTCCAAGGTAGACGTCATCCTCAGTGGTACCAGAAGTGAAGTTCAGAAAGCCCAAGAGATTCTTAAGAGGGATCTGGATTCTGTAATTAAGAAATCAGTGAAGATTGAAGGGTTAGGAGCTGCTCGTTATTTCCAAGATCCAGAAACAGCAGAAATTCTAAAAAGAATCGGATTGACTTACTTCTGCATTATTTCAACAAGGAGACAGTGCATGGCATGGCCTAATGACCCAAAGGTACCTTCAGATTTATTTAATTTTCATTCTAGTTTTTGTTATGCTTAAACATTAGTGAAATATTTAAATACATAACACAGAATGTTTAGTTTTAGTATGAATATAAAATTAGAATTTGAATATTAATATTACATTTTCTTTACAAAACCTCTAATAGATCAGGATACAATAAGGTTTACATGTATGTATTTTGCAGCTGTAGCACACATGGATAAAGTTACTTGATTAGGATCAGACGCTAAATTAGAAACAAGTACTGGCCTGGAAATGTAAAGGTTTATAGTCCAGTTCTGTATTAACAACACCACACTGTCTGATTAAAAACATTTAACAACTGAGAGTACTTCATTCAGTCCATTATCTCAAGGTAGACCAAGGTACTTCTCTAACGTAGAAATTAAATTCATAAATGAGGTATATTTACTTATAGATGACTCAGTTATACAATGGGTGTACATTCTCTTTGTGTTGTTCTGGTCCTTCAGCACATCCCAAAGATATGCCAGGTTGTGTGACATGCTTAGTGACTAGCTCCAACAAAGTCAAATAGGTTTGATTTTATCTTTAGTCATAGGAAATGGGCTACGTGTGTATGACAGCTGTAAACCAATGAATGCTCATGGAGAAGTGCAATGCTTATAATACAGCCATAAGGAATGAGAAACTTGGATGTTTTGAACCTATCAAACAGAGGAGAAGAGAAGCTTGTCTGTCTGATGTCTCATGTCTTACATACCACAACAGAATGGAAAAAAAAGAGCAGAGATGACGTCTGAACTTGCCGTACCTTTTAGCCCTTTGTTCAGCACCAGCTCTGTCAAGCTTCACGTTATTGCTTGTCAGAAAAAGGGATTAGTGTGACCGTGCTGGAAAGTCATCACGCAGTGGCTAAATTTGACATGCCCACCGATTTTCTGTTATTTAAACCAACAACGAGATCAACCTCTGTGGTCAGCAAGTCTGGCATACCGAATGACTAGAAGTCTCATAATATAACATCTGTTTTTAATTGGTCACTCTGAAGTGTTCCTGTGCACTGAGGGAAGACTAACCTGCTACTTTCCACATGGCTATCTCCCTTTCCTCTTCACCCAGAAGTAGAAGAGTCATTTTAAGAAGATGCTGTGACAGATGGCCGGGACGCCCCTGCCGTATATGTTCTGGGGGAGCAAGCTTGGGAGACCCAGTACCTCCCCCTGAACATCAGATGGCAGCCCCCCCAGGACTCCCGCAGGGCTCCATGGAAGTTGGGGGTGCTGCAGCGGGAGCTGCTGGGCCCTTGTGGACAGTGTTTTCGCCATACCCGGAAGTGCAGCCAGATCTCAACAATCAAGCACCTGGAGCAGTTCCGGGTGTCCTAGGAACCAGCAGCCACCACTTGCCAGCCTGACTCGGGAGGAGGAAGACGAGGTTGCCTGCGGGGAGTGGTGGAGTAAGAAGAGTGTGTGCTTTATTTTGGTTTATTTTGGTGTGCTTGGGACTGTGTTAGGGCTGAGGGACACGGGGAAGACGTGGACCTCATCTGAAGAAAAATGTAATCCTTTGTTGATTTTATACGTGCCTCCGTGTCAGTCTGTGTTGGGTCGGGCGTGTATATAGTGCCTTTTACAATGCATAGATACATATTTGATATCATGCTGAATGGAATGATATGATTCTTACCTATAAATAAAATAAAAATTGTCAAGCACATGGGAATATAAAGGAATTCATTCATTAATATTTACAATGTCTGCCATAGTCTAACACTGCATTTTCACTTTCTAGACAGGGTTTAGTTTCAGTGAAAGTTCACTTTCTTATAAACAGTAGTCAGAAAGTTCACAGGATCAGCTTCATGTCAGCTGCCTTAATGCACAACTCTCATATTTTATTGTAATAAAATTGATTAAATTGTCTCTTTCACCTTAGATTTTTTTTTGTCTTAGATTTTACCCAAGCTACTAGGATTGTGTTTAGTGCTTAGTCTAGAACAGTCTCTAGCAATGTATGTCTGAGGTAGATGCTTTTGATTTTTATTAAGCTAGAGAAAACTGCAATGGAGTCATGATTGATTGAAGATTAGTTCATTTTTTTTTGTGTTTTATTTGTTGCAGAAAGTCTGTAATTCTGTTTCTACTTTTTCAAGAATAAAGAGTGCTTTTGAAAATAACAGTTTATTAATTTAATTTCTGTAATTCAGAACCCAAACTAAAAAATCTACTTCATCACCCAGTATTATAATAAACAAGATTTGATTTGCTACAGTCTTTCCTCTAGATAAAATATGGCAACTGTGGCAGTAATTGAAGTTAAGGCCCATGTATAGGTGGAGTTAGGTGAGGTTATGGATAATGACTCTTGGGCAGCCTCAGAGAAGTTCTGACAAACCATTTGATGACTCAGGAAGGCTAGATAAGATGTTGCTTAGGCCTTTTTCAGTAAAGGTTGGGAAACATAGCAGTCAATGTGGTATATCATTGACAAGTAAAAGAAGCACTATGAAAATTGCCTATTTCTGTTTGATTCACTTTTATTTGAGTAGGTAGTGCCAGAAGCATTGGTAATGTTGGGTTCATCTTTGTGGTTACTGCAGTGATTAAAATGCTCCACAGTGGGAAGGTCAGAGTGATGGATGAGACCCAACCAGAAATTCTATAGCACTTTGAATTTTGATATCACACTTCTTCATTGTTTAGAGACAGTGGCTCAGTACTAGCAGAATGGGGATACTTGTTTTAAAAAGAGATTTTGTTACATTTACTGAAGCCTCACAATCTTCAGCCTGTCTGGAACAACCTGTGGTAAGGTACTAGAACAGAGAATCCTTCCAATTGTTGAAACTCATATGTCATTGTATAGACACTTCAATGTGGGTATTTTTCTTGACCAGGAATACATCTTGTCTTCTGTTGTGTTAGTGATTTTCATGCACAGGATATCAAGTGTCATGATTTTTAAGTTTTGGACAGTTAAGAATTAATTTGTGAGTGTTTTTTATGGTCTGAACTTAATCTGATGTTAAGAAAAATTATCATTTTGTTTATGATATTACCTACATTTTTGATTGTGGTTGCTATCATTTTGTGCCTTGTTCTTTGTAGTAAGGATTCAGCTGTTGTTGTAGGAACAGTGTGGTGTTGTCATCATATGTTCACTGTGTGATGTGTTCATGGCAGTGCATGATGTCATTCACCATTAATCATCCAGGTTTCTCTATACTCATAAACCAAGCAAACTTTGTGCTTCGTTAAATAGGAAAAGGGTATTAAGCAGTTTTTCCCTTAAGTTTTGATGTTTGCCGTATGTGATGCATTTTGATGCTTTGTAGTTTGATTTCCTGATTTTGACTTGCACATTTTCAGACAGTGCTTTGTTTTGCTTTTCAGTTGCTCCATTTCAATTTAAATCAAATTAAATATAAATATAAAAAAATGTATATAAAACTAAGAACTTCTGGCTTGGATAACTGCTGCATAGTAACAGGCTTGTAGGTGAGAATAAGGTAGTTAAACCTGCCCAGTCGTACCACAGATTTACATTTAACAGCATTAATATTTGCGTAAAGCAGGTCCAGTATGATGTATCATCAAATGGTAAATGCTATTGGAATTTTGTTCTTTCTGATGTTCCCCTTGCTGAAGTCACCAGCATTCTAGGGTCAGAATGATTAATCAATAGACTTTTTGTAACAGAGTAAATCATTTCTGTTGCTGAGTTAATATTGCATTAATCAGGGTGATGTAATTGATATCCCTAGGAAGTAATATGGATGAATTCAGTCAGTATTTCACTCTCTGAATTACACATTTTACTTCTTATCATAATGTGCTTGCTTTTTACCATTACTTACTTAAATAATTCTCCAGTCCCCATCTTGTTTTTTCGACTCCATTGTATCGTATCAGATGAAACCCATCCAGCATTAAGAAAAGCATCTAAAATAAGACATTTAAGTCAGTTCTCCTCATTACACAAAATGCCACAGTGTCTGAAATTGCTGTGACTCACAATTAAATGTAAAATATTCATCCAGCTTATTCATAAGTGATTAAATATTCCACATTTGTGTAGGCAGCCCAGTTCTGAATTTTTTCCACCGTAGTTTTATCTTTTTCACCTTCTGACGAGCTGCTCATACGATAAGTTGTAATCAGACTCCTTAGGTAGCGGTGTACATTAATTCATTCCTTCATTGATTCATTTTCCACCAGTTATCTGAAGCCATTGTTGTGGGGGCAACAGTCTTAGCAATGAGATTCATACATCCCTTTCCCTAGCCACACTAGCCAACTCATACTGTGGCAAGTCGTTCAAAACCCATCTGGAAAGACATACTACATGTACTTCAGAAAAGGTCATCCAGCTGAAGTTAATTATGTTTGGGCCTGGCCAGTACTTGGACTGGAGACCAGGGAGTCCATGTAGGAAATAGCTTGGGTTGCTGCTGGAAGAGGTGTTGGTGAGGCCAGCAGGGTGTACCTCTCACTGTGGTCTGAATGTGGTTCACAATGCCTCAGTGCAGTGATGGGGACACTCTGCTATAAAATTGGTGCTGTCCTTTCGATGACACATATAAGATTTCTGGTCATCCTTTATAAAGTGTAGGGTGTATCCAAATATCCAGGCTAAACTGCCCACCAAGGCCTAATCATTCTGGCCCCCTAATCATCCCCTGTGTCTTATTGGCTATCTCTGCACCACTTCACCACCTAACAGCTAAGGTGTAGTGGCACAAAAATGGCTGCCATTGTTGTGGCGAAAAATTGTCACCAGAAGGCTTTTTACCTGAAATGAAGGCTATTAGGACTCAGAGGATATGCAAACAGAATCTATATTTTTATTGCAGTAAAATAACCATAATAATAACATGGACTCAACCCAATATGGCCAAACTGAGCTCAGCCCCGAACAGTTCAGGTCTCCACACTTATATAGTCATTTCTTATCACTCCGACCTCGCTCAGATTAGCTCATTTGCTGTTTTCTCTGACTCCCCTCTGCATCTGCCCAGCCGAGACCTCTAGTTCTCATGGGAACCGTTATTATCTCTTGACTTTCCCTACAGCTGGCCCCTCCGGTATTTTCACTGTCTATTGTCCATTTTTAGTTTCTGTTTTGCTTATTATGATTGGCCTAGGCTGAGCAGAAGTCCATTTTTGGGCTTCCTCTTATCATTTCCTTTTTTGGCTTTCAAGTTATTTTATACTTGGTGGCTTAAAGCTAAGCTTTAATTAAAAAGAAATATGGCATGTGCTTTTATTTAATCATTGCGTGGTAGGCCTGACTTGCATTAGTATCTACACTAAGGTTAATGCTTATATATTTGTTTATATTTATTTATGTTAATACATGAATACACTAATTTTATTTTTCATACATGACATCATCTTGACCTTGTATCAATGCCTTTGCTGTTTCTGCTGACTCACTATTCCAGCTGGTTTCTCACGTGCCTACCATGGCCATTTTCCTGCCTTTTGTTACTGGTATCGTTCCTTGCTTCCTAACCTTCGAACACAGGTGTACATGCTCCTCCTTCTTCTGTCCTCAATAGTTTCTGTGCGTCATTCTCTTTCTATTCTGTCCTTCCTTTCCCAAATTGGTAATTCTGCTTCGAGCTTAAAAATAATGTAATATGGCTAATGTTTTTTATTTATCTATTTGCTTGACCTATCTTATTTGCGTAACACTCTAATTTATGCTTAATCTGTTGCTTTAGAAGCTGTTAATTACTTTTATGTCTATTTATGCTAATACTGCTGATATATGTTAATATATAAAATTTTTATCTTCCATACCATCACATCATCCAGGTAGATGCTACACATTAGTGGTGAATGGAGATGCTCCGCACTCACTGAAGCATTTTCAGTATTGAGAAAAATGCTATATAAATGTAAAGTATTATTATTATTATTATTATTATTATTACCCTCCTAGTGAGCCCTGGGGTTTCCCCGGGGTCTTCTCCCAACTGGTCATGCCTCATAAAACCTCCTTCTTCATCACTACAGATTGCTACAGTGACCACATAACTCTACTTGTTTGTTGATCTCACCATCCCACTTCCCCTTACTTATGAACAAGATCCCGAAGTACTTAAATCCCTCCACTTGAGGCTGTAACTCACCTCTCACTCAGAGTCTACCCTTTTCTTACTGTGGACCATGGCGGCCGCTTCACACTTGGTTGTAAACCATTCCAATGCATGCTGGAGTTCACAGTCTGATGAAGCCTACAGGACTATGTCATCAGCAAAAAGCTAAGTCCACCAAACTGGACCCCACCCCCACGGCTTTGCTTTGATATCCTGTCATTAAAAATCACAAGCAGGATTTATCAGCTTAAATCAGTTTACCATCTGAGTTCAGTAATATTTAATATATTTCACTTTAGGTTACTCTGAATCTCTTATATTCTCAGATGTTTTAATTGTAAGGTAGCCTTCAGATCCTTCAGAACACCCAGTGACATCTCTTAAGCTCACAATTGGTCCAAATGTTGATGCTTGGGTCTACACTTGCAATGTCAGCAGCATAGCTTCAATTTAAAAATCCATTTAAAGTTTTATAATAAGAAGGCAGAAGGCCAAATCTTAACATTGATATTTAAATAAATGAATTGATAATTGTAATGAAAGAAAGTTTAAAAAAAGATCATCTGTGAAAGGCTAACACCTTGTCCATTGTATAGCTGTGTCTTTCCAGGATCCCAAAATTGAGCAGCTACTACATAAGTCAAACATGTAACAAAAAAAAATTCTCAGACCAATAAAAAGTTTTTAAAAGTTTAGTGAAAACTAAACCCATACAGCAACATGTGGGGACTGGCAAGATCTGAAAAAAAAAATATGTGGTCACTAATTACAACCGCAAGATGTTATGCAAATGAATATGAATAATATGAATAATGTTGCATCGGTGCCACAGTGTTTTTCAAAATGTACTATACAGGTCATAAAATGAGTTATTCCAAATATCATATATACCTATGTCTCTGTGTTTTTTTTTTTGTCAGTGTAGCTTTGACCATAAGGTACATACTAATTCAGTGTGAGCAGGAACACTCAATAAAACTGAATAAAAAAAATTAAGTGACAGTGAGATACGAATAAGGCAGATTCGCCAGCGTTTGTGTGTTAGCTTTTATCCCTCCAGATCAGAGAATGTCCAGTTCCATTGCTTCAAAACACCACTCACATCTACAGTTACTCCCAGTTTCAAATAAAAACTAACAGCGTCAGATCCCTGTGGGGGGCGGTAGTAGGTATCGTGATCGTGACTGAGAGAATAAAAGTGAAAAAAAAAACTTTTACAAGTACTATAAATTTTCACCGTCTGTTACAGACACAAACCAATTTATGTGTGTACTGTATAATATTAACAATAAGAGCAGCTCACTACTGAAAACAGCAAATATAGGAGGCAGACGGGATCAAACCAGGGATTCTTGATTACAAGTCAGAAAACCTCACTGCTACGCCATGGAAGCTGTTGTCTTATCCTTGAAACTTTTGTGAAAGTGTTTATTTGATCTTAGGACTTCAGGCTTCACACATTATATAGTTTATTCCAAAATTTTGTCATTTACTACTAAAATATGAAAAACGTTTCTGTTTTAACAATGTGTTTACACAGATTATTGTAGAAACGGAACACACGTGAAATGCATGTGTTCCAAATAATGATCGATTATTTTCACTCTAAAACTCCGGCACTTCACTCCCAGATAATCAAGACATGAGCTGGGAGAACTTTGTACACATTCTGCGGTGGTGGGGTGATGGAATAATAGGCTGCTGGCTGCTTGTCTTTATCAGCACATTTACAGGACAAAAGAAGCTAAGGGAGAGGTGCGATGGGATTTAAGGTGGGCCGGATCTACGAGTTTTTTCGTTGGCTCTGGTAATTCTAGTGTTAAAAGGGAACAAATCACAGAAATTCAGAAAGTAGCCGCCTTGGACAGGATGCTGCGCTCACAGACATATAATTCCAAGTTGAAATTAAGCTCACCCGCAGGAAAACCATAGAACCAAGAGGAAGACCCACCCAGACAGAAGAACTACTTGCAGGCTTTACATGGACAACAATCAGGACTGTATATCCTATGAGCAGGTGCTTCTTAATCCAGCAAAGTATATTGCTTTGCAAACACATATACTGTAAATAAATGACCAAAAAAAAAGTACGTACATTTCTACTGGTTGTTCCTACATGATGGTCATACAGCACTTTGGAAAAATACTAATTATTTAACAGGAAAAGATATCATTTATATGGTATTATATTGAATTTATGGTTTAGTGTTAGCACAGTATAGAATAACAATGACAGATTTAAACTTGGCACAATTAAAAACACCAGTATTCCTATGCAACTACTTACATAAAAATAACGATAATTTTCGTAAAATTTTGGTGTATGGTTTTGTAAAAGTGTACACAAGTTTTTTTTTTTCCTTTTATACAGTAGTAACATAAGTGTTGTGAGTCATTTAATGCTTCAGGTACATCTGCCAAAAAAGCTTTTACCTTCACCTTTTCATTTCAGACTTATGTGTTGTCAGTAAAACTATGCTCAGGAGGAACACCCAGATATTCTTAGTGTTGTAGTTGGCAAAATAGTGATTGCTATGCAACAGTGAATACCAGAAAGTATCATCATACAATTCAGATTTTTTATTTTTTATTTTTAATCAAATGCTACCTGAATAATACAAAATACAAATGTGAATAATATGAATGAATAATGCAAATATGAATAACATGAAATTTTAAACTTAAATAAAATCAAAAAAGGTTAATATATAATGCTATGAAACATTATAAGATATTCTGTTTAAGGTCACAAGGCAGGAGCCAAAGTTGAACAGCTTAAAGGCACTTAAGGCCGTTTTCACGTCACTCCTATGGTGTTTTAGATTATTGTTTACCCATCCATCCATACAGTAGTTCTATGTTTTAGTGAATGTTAATATTTGTGATTTGGATATTGTAATTGCAATTGCAATATTTTAACTTATTACCTTACCAGAAATCAATAAACGTCTACCTTGACAGAAGCTATGGAATGTGCAGCATAGCATCAGGAATACAGTTGAATATTCGAAGCAACGTTGGAATACAGTTATTGAAAGGCATAAGTGACCAGGGTGTTAAAGTATAAATAAAGTTTGTCATAAATAAATAGAGAAAATATGATAATGTGAAATTTATGTAGAATAGTGCGTTTGCGAAAAGTTAGTATCTGAGCAAAAAGTGTGGCTGTCAGAAATGGTGTAATGGGGTTTCTGTAAGGGTGTAAATAAATCTAGACCATATGAAAAATAAAAGCAAAATATTGAAAAAGGATTACATTATATACGTATGAAGTAACTCTTGGGAGACTTGGAAAAGCAGTCAACATGATCTGAACCCATTTTTGCTTCAACAATATAGAATATGTTTGGTGGACATAAATGTCACCTCACATCACATTGACAACATCTTCCACAATGTAAGGAAGTAGGTACTTCTAATAATCATGATCTGAACAACCTTAAAAGAAAACTGAGGCAAAATACTTGATAAAAGGCTAATGAAACTGAAACTGGTGTAAAATGTGAAATTCTGGTCATCATGCTATAAAGTAGACATACTATCTCTTGTTAGAACTTTATGTACCATCGGGGGGATATTGGCTTTTTATTAAAGGTCTTTAAATAATTAAATACATAATTAGTTTTATATATATATATATATATATATGATATATATATATATATATATCATCCATCCATCCATTTTCCAACCCACTGAATCCAAACACAGGGTCACGGGGGTCTGCTGGAGCCAATCCCAGCCTACATAGGGCACAAGGCAGGGCACAAGGCAGGAACTATTCCCGGGCAGGGTGCCAACCCACCGCAGGACACACACAAACACACCCACACACCAGGGCCAATTTAGAATTGCCAATCCACCTAACCTGCATATCTTTGGACTGTGGGAGGAAACCGGAGCGCCCAGAGGAAACCCACGCAGAGAACATGCAAACTCCACGCAGGGAGAACCCGGGAAGCGAACCCAGGTCCCCAGGTCTCCCAACTGTGAGGCAGCAGCGCTACCCACTGTGCCACCGTGCCGTCCTATATATATCATGCAATTTTAAAATCAGTTTCATGGAGTGGAAAAGTCCAAGGCTGAACCTCAGTCCATACAATGTGCATTGCTATTCTTTTCTTCTTCAGGGGATTTGAACAGATAGGCAAAATAAAACAGCCAACACTGTAGCACTATGTGTGCAAAGCTGAAATATATGGAAACAGTTTTTAATTTTAGGATCAAATACATTCTCCATCACTTATTTCCTACATGTTTTTTTATACCTATTATAATTAAACTAGCCGTAACAGCACATCCTGCCATCTGCGGAGAGAAGGCTGTAATATTGGATGGATGCACAGTACTTATTGCTGTAAGCACAAAAGAAGAATGAGAAGGCAGATAAATAACTGGTATGCTTACATGCTTCTGCATATATTGTACATGTAGCTTGGATGCTTATATGCTTACATAACTAATTCTTTTAATTAAATAACATATTGAAGCAGAATATACTGTACTTCCTTATCCACAATATAATGATTTAACATTCTGTCTTGTTTGTAAATTAGTTTTCCTTGCCTTTCCATATTATGGGCTATAACTTTTGTTCTCAAGGTTGCTGTAGAGCAGGTTACATATGCTTGACCATGTGTAAAACTGGCGATGATAAATAAATACCAAAAATATCTTAAGTTTGTCATGTTATGGAGATGGAGGAAATGGCACACCTACTTGCACAGAAAAGAGTAGTCTGAAAATGATTGCAGTATTACAGGTATAAACACATCTCTGTCAGTCTTAATAATCTGTATTCTGTATGCAGGTTGACCAATATGATGTTTCTGGTGGGTGGTTATTGCTTTCTACATCCATCCATCCATCCATTTTCCAACCCGCTGAATCTGAACAGGGTCACGGGGGTCTGCTGGAGCCAATCCCAGCCAACACAGGGCACAAGGCAGGAAACAATCCTGGGCAGGGTGCCAACCCACCGCAGGACACACACAAACACACCCACACACCAAGCACACACTAGGGCCAATTTAGAATCGCCAATCCACCTAACCTGCATGTCTTTGGACTGTGGGAGGAAACCGGAGCCCCCGGAGGAAACCCACGCAGACACGGGGAGAACATGCAAACTCCACGCAGGGAGGACCCGGGAATTGAACCCAGGTCCCCAGATCTCCCAACTGCGAGGCAGCAGCGCTACCCACTGCGCCACCGTGCCGCCCGCTGCTTTCTACATATTTATTGCATTTATTTCCACATGCTTGGAAATATAAAATGTCATCTCTGAGAGTATAAATATAAGGATGTTGTACATTGTTATGCTGAAAGTTTTAGAGGTTACTTCAGGAAATGTAATTAATAACAAAAATCCATATTAAATATAAAATCTACATATACTGTATTCTCATATAAATTGGAACATAATGTAATGCATCTTTCTCAACTTTTTACATTTCAGAATTATCCTCTTAGCAAGATATATGAAGGTAGGAAACCTTTCTTTCTTTCTTTCTTTCTTTCTTTCTTTCTTTCTTTCTTTCTTTCTTTCTTTCTTTCATAATTTTTCATTATTACCTTACAGGTTTGACAGAACCAGTTGAATTTGACCTCATTGGACGACCAGCTGACATTGAGAAAGCTATAGGAGCTCTCCAAAGTCACTTTCGAGATTGTCAGACACAGAACATGATATGTGACCCACAGATTGAGAAACTCACCCCAAGTCAGCTACATGCAGTCACAAAAGATCTGAGTGTCATTCTTCATCTTACAAATAATGGTCTTTCATTGGAAGGGTTGAAAAGTCATGTTGATGAGGCACAGACTCGCCTTGGAGAGATGCTAAAAACGGTTTGTTTTTTGATTTCATACTTTTCCTTGTTTTGCACCTTTTCTCCATGTCTGCATTAGTTTCCCCACCCCAATACACATAGACATGCATATTAGGATGTTAGCAGTTCCAGACTGGTCCAGTGTGGCTGTGAACAGGAGTGGGACTTATGATGAAGTGATCCAGGATTGCTTTCTGTCTGATATGGCCTTGTTAGGCTCAGGCTTCCTGTAACCCTGAAATGGAATGAAGGGGTTTGCAAATGTTATGTCATAACTATACCAAAAATGAAATGCTTTCATATGAACCAAAAAGCAAACCCACTGTACCTGTATTATTATTGAATATCTAATGTTTTGTGAACAATTTTACAGCTTTTTTGACAAAATGTCTTTACAAGTTAAATGAAATATTTCTAGAAATTTAGTATATCGATATGGGTGGCACAGTGGTAGCACTGCTGCCTTGCAGTTAGGAGACCCGGGTTCGCTTCCTGTGTTTTCCCTGCATGGAGTTTGCATGTTCTCCCTGTGTCTGTGTGTTTCCTCCGGGTACCTCGATTTCCTCCCACAGTCCAAATGCATGCAGGTTAGGTGCATTGGCGATTCTAAATTGTCCCTAGTGTGTGTGTGCCCTGCAGTGGGCTGGCACCCTGCCCGGGGTTTGTTTCCTGCCTTGTGCCCTGTGTTGGCTGGGATTGGCTCCTGCAGACCCCCGTGACCCTGTAGTTAGGATATAGCGGGTTGGTTAATGGTTGGTCGGTTAGTATATCAATATTATTTGATGACTTCAGGCATTTCAAGAAATTGGACATGAACTTATCTTGGCCTTTTTATAAAAACAAGCTGGATAATCATAAGCATTTTTCAATTCAGTAAATCTACTCTGTGTGATCCTGTAAGTGGACACACAAGCATAATAACTAAATTGATAGAAAGAATTTTTAAACTCTGTTATATGTATATGATGTAATATGTTTGTTCAATTCCACAATATTTTTTAAATTAAAATATTGCTGGGCATTAATTTACACTCAGTGGCCATCTTATTTGGTCTGCTTCTTTATTATCAGATAGGACCAATATTTGTCACAACAATAGTCCAAATCCAACTAGACAGCCTCACATAGTCCCTGCAGATTTTTCTGGCATTACATTGGTACTGTACTGGGAACTTTCTATCCCACCACTCCAAAGACTGCCTGTTGCATATAAATCTGTAGACTGCGCCACTCGTTGCAATTACAAGATTTTTTCAAGTCAAAGTTACTTCTTCATAGTATACAAATATTATAAAATACAAATATACAAAATATAATCATTTTCTTTGTGATATTGCATTCTAAAGGTAACCATATTTTACATATTTAGATATATAAAAATATAAAATAATTATCATGCTCTTGCATTTTACCATAAAGCTAATGAGTACTGGGGTCCCAAAGCTGAAAAAACTTTTTAAAGTTACCAAATATTTTATTGAATATTGATCACATATTGCTAAACAGTGCATCTGTGTTGTTCTAAAAAGGAAAAAAGCAAAGCAAGTTTATGAGATTTAGACATTTTAAAAGGAGACTGGCTGTGTGTTTCACTTTGCTGATCATCTTCTTCCACAGCAACTTTTTACCCAAAGGGGAGTAGATTCACCTTGGAAAGTCATTGTTATGCATCATTATTGACATTGAACGTTGATGCCCAAATGAGAATTACTATCTCTGTTCTGTAGACACCTTGACAATAACAAAAAAGCAGTACAATCCCTCATATTCTTTCACTAAACATAAACTCATTTTGTTATTTTGCAAAGACACTGCCTGCTGATGCCTGTGTGACAATGGGCACATGTGCTTCTGAGGTCTAGCAATTGTAATCAAGAGACAAGAACTAACCAGGAGATATAGATATATATTAAGTTTACATCAGGCTGAAGTTTAGTAAGTTTAGTAAATATGTTTTAGCATAGGCAGAGTGGTAGTGCAGAGATGTCATTCCTTCCTCACAGTACCATGGTCTGCATGGTGTTTATACTGACATTTTTCCTGTGTATTCACAGATTAATTAGTATCAGTTGGTGTTAGTATGTTACTCAAAAATGTTGACTTCAGTTCTGGTGTTACTACATCCTCATAGCAAGAGCAACTTATCATGCATTAAAAAGTTGAAAAATTGGTTTATGATGTTTCAAACTCATCACTCACTGATCATGGTTGGGCTACATTGGATAATCTTTTTTCATTTTGCAAATTTTTTTTTATAATGCTTGTGCACAACACCCCATGGAAAATGTGATGTATATGTGGCTCGGCTCCTTCATAAATCCAAAGCTTTTATTAAAAATACAATGCAGTGTAATCAGTTCAGTTCTGATTTATTGTTATCTGTATAAAGTACAACGAAATGCATATGTGGATGGGTCATCACCAGTTTAAACAATATTAATATGATTTGAGCATGTATCTGTCTCTTGCTACAAAACCATGGCAGAATATAACCGAATTGCAGAAGCAAAAAAATGATAATAAGCAGAATATAACTTGTTGACAGAGTTGATGAGGGTGGAAGAGGAGTGAGGGCTGCCACTATGAGCAGACAAGGGTTCCCAAAACATTGTTACTTTGAGAAAATAGTACTAAGAATCTGTGATAAAATGTATCATGTCCTGTTTACTTTGGTTGTTCCAACTATGCCTCAGAAACATGGAGGGTATGTTTTCTTAAATCAAAATCTTTGCTGTCTGAAAGTAGACATATTCTGTAAGTGTTAAGGCTTCTTTCACATTAGAACCCCAGTACCTTTCAGCTTTATAATAAAAGGGAAAAGCAGTCAAGGTATTTTTTTAAATATATAAAATATACTTCACTTTAGGACACAATTCCATTTGGTAAATTAATGTAGACCATGGTTGTGAAGAAATTACTTTAATTTGAAAAATACTGAACTTATTCCATAACTGAAGTCACTATTATGTTCATGTAACCAGCCTGTGAAATTTCATCCTTTATGGTTTTGCATTATTATCCTCAGTGAAGTATCTATTAAGAAAGAGGAGATTAGGCCATAAATGGATGCACAGTGACAGAAAAACAGTTAGGTATATTGTGTCAAATAACAGTCTGTTGGCATTAAGAGATACTGTATAATACATGCCAATAAAGCATTCAACACACAATTACATTATCACAACTAGTCTGTGCCATTTAAGGAAGTCAGGATAGAATTACTGATTGATCCTACCATTTTCAAGTTGCAGCAGAAACTGAGATCACATGACTTTTTCCAGTTGACCTGTTTTGGTGATCGCATGCCTACTATTGACTCATCTATTTTTTCGTAAGTGACAGGAACTAAAAGCAAGCATGCTGTTTTGCCCATCTTCTTCAAAGTCTGACACATTGTAAATTCATAGTTGTCTTTCAGCACACTTGAGTGTTGTATGTGTGGCGTTTTTATTAGCTTTAGCATGCAAATCTGTCAATCACCTGTGTCTTCTCTCATTAAGTTATTTTTGATCAGAGAACTGCAACTCATTTGATATTCTTTGTTTATATCACCATAATCTATAACTTCTAGAGTTTGTAATATTTAAACATTCCAGGGAGGTAACTGTTTCTAAAACAATGGATCCACTAAGTCTGACACCAACATTAATACCAAGGTCAAACTTACTTACTTACTTCTTTCCCATTGTATTGTTTAATCAAAGAACAATTAAACTTCTTGATCATATCTGCATGCTCTGTACAGTATACTGGGATGCAACCACATAATCGTGTGCTTAGAGGAGCAGCCTGTTTGGTTTAACAAGAAAGTGGACCTGGTAAAATGGCCACTGTGTGGATGTTTGTTTCTAACTGCTACTTAATTACTTAAGACAAAATATTTTGTATTAAAGGATAAAGGGATAAAAAATCCGGAAGAACAGAATATTATCAAGCAAACGATTTCATGCAATGTAAAGGGTCAGATTAACAACACTGCGTCAAACAATGGTTTGGACTGGCTCAGCTTAATGAGAAACGGTAAGCAGTATTTGACATTTTATTTACAGAAGACACAGACTTAAGATTATGCAATATTTTTATAATTAAGTCACACAGGAAAAGTGAATAAATAAAATAACTACATTATAAAAAGTGAAAAGAAGATAATAGTGTAAACTCTACCTATTTGTTATTATCATTGTTTGAGCTACCAAATGAGATACTCAATGTTTTGCATCAGTAGCATGTACTGTACACTACAAACATATGTGTAGTGATAGAGAACAGAATTTAATTTTCTTTTTCCTCTCATAATTAAAACATATTTTTTAGCTGCAAAAGCCTCTGCAGATTCTGGAAAAAACCCCAGCCCTTCAATTAAGGTAAGAATTTGTTGTAGCAGTGTTTATATTTTCTTGAAGTGAAATAAAAAAGTGACTGAGGTACATTGTCAGGTTACATGACTGTACCCTGAATATTATCATGAACCATGCTGCTTACCCTCTAGAAACTGTAATGAGTGAAAATCCCAGGAAGGTAGCTGTTTTTATAATAATGAAGCCACCAGTTCTGATACCAACAATATCAAGGTTGAAGCCTCCTAGATCATGTCTCTTTCCTATTATAATTTATGGTCAAACAACAATTACACCTTGTGACCACAGGAAAAGAGATATACAAAGTGGTAGAGAATGTCTGGCCTGTATGTGGTGTCCATAAAGTGCCATAGTTAGTTTGCCTGTGATGAGAAACCTAAGATTAAGATAGCTCAATGACAAATTCATAAAAAATATTTAAAACATGGAGTAAAATATTTATAGTTATTTGTAATATTAGTGTTGCTTTGTTCATGATTAACTCAACAGTGCTGTTTCTAACATTTAATTAATGCCTTCTAATAAACGTATTGACACCTTGGCTCCTTTCCATTTAACAATTACCAGGATCAAATTCAATACTATAAATGTTGTTAACTGTGTGAGGGGGGTCTAATGAGAAGTTAGCCTACCTGGGAAGGAATTGGCACAGCACCAAGCTTTTTTAGGATTTTTCATTGTATTCTCCCTGAAGGGGAATGCATATTTCACACCTGTGTTCCAACCTCCAGATGCCATCGGAAAAAATTAAACTTCCTGTGAGTCATGCCACTTCACCACCACATCAATGACAGCATCATCTCTGTTAAACTGGTGAACGCACAGGTGTTTCTTCAATGCAGAAAAGAGAAAGAAGTCAGAATGTGCCAAATCTGCTGTATAGATAGGTTGGGGCAACAGTTTGAAGTTGCATTCTTGTAAACTTTCCACTGTCACGTGAACTTTGTGTGGTTGAGCTTTGACGTGATGAAGCAGGACTCCGATGGACAACTTTCTGGGACTTTTCTTAGCAATGGCATGCTTCAGCTTCCAGATTAGATTGAAACATTGGCGGAACTACAAACAATGGCTGGTCTACTTAAGAACATGAACCTGACATTACTCCTTCATAGATATAGTTTCCTCATCTCCAATTAGATGCAACTTGTAGAATGCTTGAACAAAAATGTTCATCTGTTACAACTTACACGGCTGATGAAATGCAAAACTGAGCTCCTGACTTTCTGTGGTCATAAAAGATCCATGGGCGTCCTTCATAAATAGTAGGGTGTATCCTGTTGTCTTGACTAAATTGCCCAACAAGGCCTAGTTATTCTGGACCCCTAATCCCATATCTTGTCTCTAATTGACTAACTGTCTCTCAAACTTTACCTCCTAACAGCTAATGGCTGTTGTTAAAACATGCTGGTGGATACTGCACATTAGTGGTGGTTGAAGAGGCTTTCCACTCACTATGTAAAGTATTTTGAGTAGCGAGAAAAGTGCTATATAAACGTAAAGAATTATTATTATAGTCCTGGTCTCCTTCGACCCTAAATTGGATTAAATGGGTTAGGGAATGTTCTGTTAGGTTTGTTAAGATAAAAAGGTCATCTAGAGACATTCCGACTCTTCAGTACCAAAGAATGTATTTTAAGAGGTGAATGTTCCCTATTTGCTTTTAATTGAGACATGCTTAACAATTAATTTACAAAGTAAAGTACAAAAAGTGCAGTGTGGGCTCATGTCAAGAGATGATGAGCTCTAAATAATGGCTTACATTATAAGGCTGATAAAGTTACTGTAAGGCTCCAAGAAAATATTGAAACGAGAATAGCTTAACCTTATAATTTGTATATCATCTTGGGTGAACATTTCAGTTAACAAATTTATTCAAAATGTTTATTTACTTTGCAGAACTTAGAACAACAAAAAAAAGAAAATTCACACTTTCAAGACAACACTGATTTGACAGTACGTAAGAAAACAACAACTTCTGCGACTCCTTCTCAACAACCAGAATTTAAAAAGAATGAGAACAAGCCAAAGGATGAAGTTTTAAAAGGTTCTAAAACTAATTTCAATGTATATAATATTAATTTTTAAATTCCACTTAATCTAAAAATACAAAATTTAATGGGGAGAAAGACTGCCTGAGTGAAAGAAAGAAACAAACCCTGGGTGGCACATAATAGTAATTTCATTGAGACGGAAAGAGGGCTGAAGAAATGAGAAAACATTTTATATGCACCTGTGATGGGGTAACATTACATTACATTGTGCACTAACACACATATCCATGGTGAATAATTCTGGGCTAGCAATTCAGTTAAATTCAGTTGATGCTTTTTTAGCACACTTTGCATGCACATCTCACAGTATTGTATATATTTACAAATATAATACAGGTAAACTAAAACCCATCATATCATTCAATGAAAAAGTCAATGTAGTAGTTACATAAAAATGAATAATAGTTACAGTACATAAAAATGAATAAAAATATTGGTCAGCATAGTGGAACAGTTGCTGCCTCCTCCAAGGGTTCTGTTTCTGTCTGTATGAACTTGGCATGACTTTCCTTTATCTACTGTATATCTATAGGTAGGGTGGCACAGTCTTTGTCACAAGTCCAGGAAACTGGGATCATATACTGGATTTAGTGCAGGTATTCTACCTTCCACCAGTATTCCAAACAACCCTAAACAGGCTGAGTATGAATGATTATGTGTGAATTGCCCTGTATACGCCTTGCACTGAATACTCATAACATAGACTCTAAACCCAACCTGTCCATGTGCACTAGAAGAAGCAGGTTTCAAAAGTAAATAAATAAGTAAAGTATTGAATTTGGCAATATCTGTAGATCTCTGAGCTGGTATATTGTAAAGGTTGCTATATGAAAGTACATTTCAGTTGAATTCAATAACACAAAAACCCACAATTAGGTTTGTCATTTGGAAGTGCATTGATCTTGTTTGGATAATTTGCTGTTGGCTAAATAATATAATATTTATCTTTAGCTCTCTTGACTGATTCCAAGGAAAACCTTCACCAGAATGGAGTGATGTCTTCTAGTGGTGTTACCTGTGCAGTTCCTTCCAATGTTTTATTTGATTTGCCAGCCGCTAATTCATTTCAGCAGCTTTATCTCCAGCCCAGCTGTGTACCAGGGGTAAGTAAATATTGTTTAGAAATACAACAGTCTCACTGAAAAAATACAAATACTGTGTAACAAGTTCCATAACAATAAGGAGATTTTAAAAGACATAAAGCACAAAATATGGTAATTAAAATTAAACAATGTCACAATAAAGCCTATATTCCACTAGGTTCTTCCAAACTATATAGTATTTATTCACAACGGGCTGCCTAACATGGACAAAACAAAAATGCTTCTCGCAGGTTCCACCATTTTGTTTTCTTTTTAGGTCAGGCACCAATGGTGTTGTGGGCAAAATGTTCTCATTGTTACTTTGGTATGTCCAGAAATGGCGTGTCATGACATTTTCACCCTACCCGTGTTCAAGTTGATGGCATGATATTCCTGCCATCCAAGATTTTGGATTGAAAATAAAGAATTTTGTAGTGCTAGCTACTACCAAACTATGTTTCATTGCAATAGGACTATGGCTTATTTAGGTTGATGACAATTTGGGCTTTGGTACCTTTATTTTTGTGACGAATCTTGGCTTTGACCACTGCTCATTTTGACTAATGTGTTTGCCTTTTCACTTCCAAATCATCTTCTGTTTCTCTGTACATGTCCAGGTCTGCCTCAGTAGTTGGTTGCAAGTGCCCAGAAAGAGACATTTTAGATCCATGCAGTCAGGACCAAAACTAAATTCAACAATTCCCACTTGAAGACTGGCATCTTCCCTTGGAATTGAATATGAAATGATGTTTTAGTAGTGTCAACCAGAACATGGAACCCCCAGTTTACTGGGCCTATGCCTAGAGCCAAACCTGTCTGCTACTATCTGGTGGTATAAATAGCTGACTCATTTAACAAATGTGTAATACGTTGGTGCAAAAACATTAAGAAAAATATCCATTAACCTCACAAACTGTGTCTCTCCTTCTTGGCTACACCATCCCTATGACACCTTTGAGGTCTTGCCTCAAAATAAAAGGGTGATTGGCAGGGAGCAGTTTTACAATCCAGGCCTGGGGTACTTCGGAGAGATGCCTAGAAGTACTCCAAGGAAAAGGAATACTCTCTAAATGTTATGAGGTCATCTTACCTGAGCTTTCTTTACCTGTTCCAAACGTTTCAGCCTCCATGAGTCCATGTTTACACTAAAAGGGACAGACTTCCATGTATTGTCCCACTTCCTACACAAAGGAGCCCATTGCAGTTACTTAATAATAATTAATTTAGGGAACTCACCTGGCCTTTTACCATGCACATATGTTTTTCGCTGTTGTGCTCAGTTTGTAATGTACATCAGGGGCCTCTGGTGGCCATTTTCCCACAATGGGTCTTTGAAGGCTTTTCCAATTACTGGTTATTTTTTAAAATATAGACTCTGCTACATACATCCCCTGCAATCAATCAATCAATCAATCTATCAATCAATCAATCAATCTATCTATCTATCTATCTAATAATAATAATAATTCATTACATTTATATAGCGTTTTTCTCAGTACTCAAAGCGCTATCCACACAGGGAGGAACCGGAAAGCGAACCCACAATCTTCCACAGTCTCCTTACTGCAAAGCAGCAGCACTACCACTGCGCCACCTGTGAGGACATCTATCTATCTATCTATCTATCTATCTATCTATCTATCTATCTATCTATCTATCTATCTATCTATCTGTCTGTCTGTCTGTCTGTCTGTCTGTCTGTCTGTCTGTCTGTCTGTCTGTCTGTCTGTCTGTCTGTCTTTGTAAACATATCAGTTAAACTAAGGACATTGAATAAGGAAAAAAAGGTTTATAGTGCTAAAAAAGATAAAGAACACCACAAGCAGATGTTTTATTAGTGTCTGTCCTCATAAGTGAATAGGTGTCTTGTGCCAATAGGTGGGTTTGCATGCTTACTTCACCATCGCAATGCCTCCATTGTTTTCTTGTTAAATTGCATTAGGCATACAGTAGGTATGTTTCACTTCCTGGAAAAAAAAATACGGGGTCAACAAATCACAGTGCTCTCTAGAGACTTCTATCTACACTGCAGCTCCAGAATTTTGCATTTTACATTCAGACACCAAGAACTGCTCTAGAGTTGTCTATCCTTAAAGACACCAAATAATTCCTATCCGATATAATTTTTTATTTGTCATGGCATTCTGAGGGCCTTCCCCAAAATATTGTGCCCCAGGTGAAACAACCAAGTAACAGAGTCTGAAGCATCAGGTCTTCCTACCCTTTCAGTCATTTAATTAATCCAGCTATCAAGGACTTCCTTTTCCTGACCTATACATGCTCGGATGCATCTTCTTATAATGCTTAAATTTTCAGGCCAGTTGATGGAGAATCTTTCAATTCATTTCAATTCAGTTCAATTTTATTGTCCCTGTTATAAAGTTGTGTGTGTATATAGCGATGTGTAGGGGGAATCTCAGTAGCTCAAAACCCAGACACAGCATAACCAAGCACAACAAAATACCTTCACACAGGCTTTTCAGACATGCTGCTCCCAGAAGTTCATCCTAACAACAAGGAAGCCTCTCCCTGACAGCTCCCCTTGTTGTCATCCATGAAACCCAGTAGGGTTTCCCACTGGAGCTACAGTTCCCATACACCTCTTGGGTATGAATTGGAGCACCATAGGAAGAAATCCACCAATCAGCATACTGGGGCAGGGGGTAGATATACATCCCCACAAGGCAGTCTCACTGACCATCCACTACGGTGGCTTCCGGACCAGGCAAGAAAGCTGCATCCAACTCAGACAGGATGCCAATCCATCCATGTCATTCACAATTTATATGATGGTAATTTCATTCCATAATTAATAAATTATAGTGGTGACATTTTTACCATGGAGACTTCACATGAATTAAAGCAATATTAAACTACAGAAGCTCATGGCAGACCATTTGGTTTCATACTAAAAAGGCAATATATGAAATATGGTTTATTGATTAATTGTGTGTTGTACAGCTATTCAGTGACTCAAATAAAGACTTTTTTTAATTTCAGCATGTTCCCATTTTGAATGCAAATTTTGATCAACTGGATAATTTCTGGCAGACAACTTCCTGTATTCAAGATTCTGCAGTACCTATGAATACCAGAGTTGGTTTACCATTAGGTATGCTTGTTAGAAGGTCGTTTTCTGGACGTCCTTGTAATGTTTTTGACCTGTTCTTGCCTGTTTATTATGGAGTTTTCAAGGATCCTGTATTTAAACTATGTGGAATATGTTTCATATATTGACATTCAAAAAGTATGCATGTAAAATGGCCTCTTAGCCCAAAAAGCTGGACATCTGCATTCACCTAATGTTTCTAAAATATGTGAAGTTTTGATTTCTAATTCTAACCTTTGTGTAGAGAGCTTTTCCTGACATATGTGTACAACTTCCCCAGTTTTCTTATAGAATGAAAAATATTAATGTAGCAGCTGTCATCAATCCTAATAACTCCCTTTATAATTTTCATAAGTTACCATTATATGCTCCTTTAAATCTCTGCTTGTTTAAGCTGTAATTTTTTAGGTCATTGAAATTTTCTCTTAGGTTACACCTTGCTCTTTGAATGCATTTACTAAATAGGGAGTGTGGCGTAGTGACTAAGGAACTAATTATTAAAGCACAAGATGACTGATTTGGCACTTGCTTGATAATGCTAATGAAGTTAGTTGTCAGTCTTTAATTTTTAATAAATTTCCAAACTTTTCTGAAAACATATTTTCACTTTATAATTATGGGTTATTGAGTAGAATGGTGGGAAAAATTGCTTGTTTATCCATTTAATGTTAAATCTACAACACAATAAAGTCTGCAGGAAGTGAAAGAGGACTGAGTGCTTTCTAAATCCACTGTAGGTAGTCAAAAGTGTGGTACAGGTTGGGGAAGATGATAAGTTAATTACAAATATAGTGGATATCTCATAATTACTTTTATTTGAGGGCATAAGGCATAAAGAGCGGAAGCAGCACTATGAGAGATACCTGCAAAGATGGCTGGGACTTTGATGCTGTGTTAAGAAAACCATCCAATAAGTTGCTTGACATCTGGTCTTTTTAAAATCTACATACAGATCAATGGTACACAGACACCAGGGCTGCTTGATGGACTTTCACTTTTGAGGCTTCATAGTGAAAGAATACATGCTCAAGACCCATGAGGTGAAATCTGACCCAAACCAACATATAAAAATTAATTTTATAATGTATAGTTTCCTGTTATTGTTAAATATCATTTGCAGAAAGCGCTTAAAATTGGAAAGTCAGCATGAAAACCGATATTGCTTGACATCTGATCCTTTAAAAGCTACATACAGTTCAGTGGTACGTAGACACCAGGGGGGTATTTTTCGTACGTGGATTAGCCGTTTAGCCGGATGTAATTGTTGACGATTTGGCCTGATCCTGGATCTGTCGGTTTTTCGAAACTCTTGCTGGAAGTGTTGTAGCAACACGTCCTAATCCGCAAACCTGCTCAGAGCAGGTTTGTTTTACGTAAACAAGGATTAGTTTACACATGTGATCAGTGACGGTGCATGGAAGTCATCCAGTCATGGCTTTGCCGTTCATGAATGAGCGACCAATTGATATTGGTGCGCAAATTATACGAAGAGAATTTCATATAGAGAGGGTTTTGCACGATCAGCAAAATCCTTTATTGCTCCTGGAGGAAATTCTGTACGAAAGATACCGCTTTAGCCAAGGGGGAATATTGTACCTCAAAGATTTATTAGCTCCGTATATTCGAAGTCAAACTCGGCGAAGTCGGGCTCTCACAACCACACAGACAGTAGGCATTGCTTTGAGGTTTCTTGCAAGCGTCACTTTTTTATATATTGTAGGCGATGCGGAACATCTATCGAAAAGTGCAGTTTGCCAGGCAATTCGTAAAGTCTGTTTGGCTCTGAAACATTTCATTCGGGTTTTCATTGTGTTTCCTGGACACCTGCATGTGCAGACAATAAAAGAGGTGTATCATGCCATTGCATGTAGGTAATACACAGGCTAAAAAACCCACAGTTCCATGAAGAATCCCACAATCAGCCTAACATTCTCATTACCAGGATTTCCAAATGTGATTGGGGCACATGGGACTGATCAGAGTGGAGTTTGATCAAACATTATTTGGAAAATGTACCTCTCCTCCTGATGAATAATCAGACACAGTGTCTTCATCAAATATTTGACCTTTGTCAATATCTCGTTGGTCAGACACAGGTTCAAGGGATATGACATTCCCTGCAACTGACCCAACAAAAAAGTGGGCTATATGGAACATACCTATGGCACACATGGAGGACAAATATATGCAATGACCATCCTTTACCTGAAATGAAGTGACCACTGCATCCTGCCACTGGTTCTGAGGAGGTGCTTCCCCCTGGAATGCCCTCAGAAACAGGGCGATGGGCATTTTGCTGGAGAGCCAACTCTTCTGCAGGGGTTAGGTCTGGACCGCGTGGACCTCCACCTGTTTTTTGCTTGTCTTAGCTTTGAAATTAATGTTTTTTTATATTATATATGATTCTTTATGTCAACAATTCTTTAAATAATTATAAACCAATATTTACCAGTTTGAAGTATATTCTTGTACTTCACTTTAACCTGTTCCCATGTTCTCCTTGTGCTCACGTTTGATCTGGAATTATGACATATTAAATAATTATTAATCTGACACATAGGAAATGAAACGCTGCATTCAGCAAGTACAATGCACACTACTTAGTGTTTAATTTGACGGCCACTTTTTGCCAGCCGTCTTTTCTGGTCTGGGCTGCTTTTGCAGTGTTACCCCTTGTGCATATTAAATCTTGAAATTCTTCATGTCCTTCGAATAAAAAGTCTTGCGCCGCGTGTGTGAAAAAAAAAATGCGCCCGTTTTTTCGTCATTTTGTTACAGCCTATCAAAGACTTGCTGATCATGTTTTCTAGACTCAATATATATGGGCTTTTCACTAAGCACGGGCGCGCGCATTCATCTCGCATGATTAGATCCAGCTAGACTAATCTAATGCACAGCTGCGTTTGAAAAACCGACCTATCCCGGATGAGTGTCACCGGCATTAACTTATCCAAGATGAGGCACCTGATCTCGGATGATTTAAGCGACGTACGGAAAATACCCCCCAGGGCTGCTTGATGGAGGTTTACACTGAAGGCTTTGTAGTGAAAGAATAGATGATAATAATTGACAATAATGACAATAATTGGATAATTTTTTTTTCATTCTGATTTTTATTAGGTGAACGGTACTTTTCAATTGATGCTGAAGATAAACAAAATAAGACTGCTGTCCACAATCAAGCCAGTGAGCATATGAATAGAAATCTGACTACCTCAGGCACAGTAAGAACAAGTTTACAGGTATAATAACTAAATGCACAGAGTACATATAGTTTGCTGCACAGCATGCTGTACCTAATTTCTTTAGTTGTCCTGTTATATTTTTTTGTTTTTAACAATATAAATTATTTTCGGATGCTGGCTTAAAAGATTGGTTGTGTGAAAAATAATTAATACCAGATACATGGTGTAAATATTTGCCTCAGCAAGGCTGACATAGGAAAGGTTGCTTGAGGGACCACATGTGGAGAATTACCGGACCAGTGACAATTCTGCCCTTCCAAAATAAGTGTACTGTTTGGCAGTGCTATGTCTCCATGTACACACAGCGTACCAAATCAATATTTTTCTTAGTTTTCTGGCTGCAGCCATTTAGGACCAAAGGAAGTTATAGTAAACTACGGGCACTGACCCTGGACCTCAAACCTTATATGTACTGCAAGATACTGCATAAAGCATGTAATGTAACTGGAGTTGGAGGTGTTTCATAAAGAGTAAGTGGTGGAAAGAAGCTTTTTACAATAAGGGCAAAGTTATAAAAGGTGTGTGCTTTTTCACAATCAGATACCAGACCATGAATTCTGGAATTTGAAACATAATCAAGATGTGATGATATGTAAATCCTCTTAAACAGTATTTGGATCATTCATACAATCAAAAACATCAAATTCTTTATTTCATTCATATAACAATAACATTAAGACAGACGGACAGGCAGGCAGGCAGGCAGGCAGGCAGGCAGGCAGATAGATAGATAGATAGATAGATAGATAGATAGATAGATAGATAGATAGATAGATAGATAGATAGATAGATAGATAGATAGATAGATAGATAGATAGATAGATAGATAGGAGGTTCTGCCCCAAACACAGACAGACAGACACCAGATGTCCATAAACACACATGTTTAATATTTTCTGCAGAGTACACAGCACCTCACAATGCCCTTCTAGTATCCACTCCATCCCTTTCCTTCTCCTTCTTTTACTCTTCTGTCACCCTCACTCCACCTCTCACAAGCCCTGTCTTCTTCCTCCCGACTCTGGCTCGACTAATGGAGTGAGGCGGCCCCTTTTATAACGCCCTGGATGTGCTCCAGGTGCTTTGCAATGATCTTCCTGGGGCACTTCCTGGTGTGGCGGAAGTGCTGCAATCCAGGGCTCCACAATCCTCCGGGCCCCCCCTGCAGGTGGCCACAGGCCCCAACAGGGTCGAGCTTCTAAGTTGTGATCTTCTGGCCCTGATGCACACCAGGGCAGCTACCCTCTCATGGCCCAGGGGAGGTATTGTCCCTCTCCCGGTCCTTCCAGGCGTCCTGGCTGGGCAGGCTCCCCAGTCGTCTGCCACAATTGATAGATAGATCCATCCATCCATCCATCCATCCATCCATCCATCCATCCATCCATCCATCCATCCATCTTTCCATGCTTCCATCCAAGGGTAAATTGTTACAGCAGCCCACACTTCTTACAGCAGTCAGATATCCAAAAAACTATACAGAAGACTCCAAGGTCTAAATAAATGAATAAAGTATGTCCATAATTTATTAAACATAATAAAATGGCAGAAAAGTACCAAATGTCTCATTCAGTTCTCTGGGTTCATAAAAAGACCAAATTTAACACAAACTAAAGATTGCCCGTTTATCACCACAATTAATCATCCAATCAAGCAATCCAAAACCCATTGGATTAGTCAAAATGCCTTTAATTTATAAACAGTGAATATGATCATTAAATACTATGCAAAGTGAATCATGCAATCCAAACAATGTTTTGTTATGATAAAAATATAATCTAGGGATATTCTGATATTCTTAGTGAATATTGAAACAAATGTATCTTAACTTTGTAATTTGTATATTATCTTGAGTAGACATTTCAGTTAACCAAATACATACAGAATGTTGATTTACTTTTCAGAACTTAGAACAACAAAATAAAGAAAATTCACACCTTCAACAAGACAATGGTGCTTTGACAGTATATCAGAAAGCAACCTCTGCAACTCCTTCTCAACATTCAGAATTCAAAAAGAAAGACAACAAGCCAAAGGATGGAGCTTTAAAAGGTTTTAAAAATCATTTCAATGTTCATATTACTAATTTCTGTTTTTTTTAATTCTACTTATTCTAATTCAAAATAGAAAAGTTTATGGAAACAAAGACTGATAAACATGAGTGCAAGAAAGAAACAAACTCTGGGTGGCACATGATAGTAATCTCACTGTGGCGGAAAGAGGGCTGAAGAAATGAGAAGACATTTTATATAAACCTGTGATGGGGTAACATTACATCACAAGGCACTCTAACATGCATATTCTTGCTGAAACATACTGGGAGAGCAATTCAGTTCAATTCAGTTGATACTTTTATAGCATATTTTGTATGAACAGCTCACAGAACTAACGTAATTAGATTAGATTAACGTAATATAGGTAACATAAAACACCAATGTGAATTTCCCCTTGGGATTAATAAAGTATCTATCTATCTATCTATCTATCTATCTATCTATCTATCTATCTATCTATCTATCTATCTATCTATCTATCTATCTATCTATCTATCTATCTATCTATCTATCTATCTATCTATCTATCTATCTATCTATCTATCTAATTTAATTCAATTAAAAGTTAATGTAGCATTTTCATTAAAAATAATAAATATATTGGTCCGCACAGTGCAACAGTTGCTGTCCCCCATGAGTTCTGTCTGTATTAACCTGTCTGTCTCCTACCCAAAGCCAAATTTCAGGAGGTAAGACCTAGATGACCACAACAAATAATCAAAAAGAACACCAAAACAGCACTGACCCATCAGACTGGTCCATCTCAGAGATTGTTTCAGATCTGGCACCAGTACTACTGGTGAAACTGCTTGCAGATACAGTGCATATGAGGTGTGATCAAAAAGTACGCTGAATGTTGATGCAGAGCACCATCCAAGTGCAATGCAAAACAATTCAATGCAGAGTCTGACGTGTCCATCCCACACCCTAGTTTGTGACAAGTTTCAGCTTGTTTGATACTGTCAGTCGTTTGTGAGCCACTGTTGAGATTCAAGTGTATTTTTGAAGTTTGTCATTAATAATGGATATCGAGCAACGCATTAACATGAAATTTTGTTTCAAATTGCAAAAAGCTCAGGAAACCCATCAGATGTTAAATTCAGTTTAAGGTGACAATGCACCAACAATTAAGACTGTTTACAAGTGGTTTAATCAATTTCGTAATGGATTTGACTCGGTTGAAGATGAGACAAGATCAGGACATCCTTCAACATCAATAATCGAGGAAAATGTTGAAACGGTTTCATTCTTCATCATGACAACGCTCCTTATCACACATCCCTTCAAGTACAACAATTTTTCTCAAATAAAAACATTACGCTGTGTTCGCATCTGCCTTTTTCGCCGGATCTGGCTCCGTGCGACTTCTGGCCTAAATTGAAAACGACCACGAAAGGCAAACGATTTCAATCCATTGAGGACATCCAGGCAGCCACGACAGGCAGACTAAAGACACACTTGAAATAAAACCTCTAGAACTGCTTCACAAAGTGGCAGGAGCGTTGGGATAAGTGCATTCAAAGTGGAGGAGAGTATTTTGAGGGTGACTAGTAGTTGTAAATCTTTTACTGCAATAAATGTTTCTTTTTTAAAACATTCACTACATTTTTTGATTGTACCTCGTACACCAATAAAAGGATAAGGAGTGTTAGGTTCCATGCTGTTGACCTTTGAGCAATGTGACCTCTCACAGGCCATCTTCTCACAACTCCTAGAACTCTGACCCTACAGCAGGACAGTACCATGCCACACATAAATGCTGTGGTCACAACTAATGTAATGAAGGAATGCATATGCACAATGCTGCCTTCTTTCTCTCCCAATCTTAACAAGAGACACAGGCACAAGTTCCAGCACAACACCGGATTTATTTAAAGTGGAAGCGCTTTTCTTTTGTCTCCCATTTGCAGCATAGTATTCAAGCACCAATACAGCACACAGCACATTCTTTCTCTCTTTGTCTGTTTCTTTTCTCTTTGTCCACCTCTACCACTCCTCCAACAAGCTGTGTCCATCTCCTCCCGACTTTGGCTCCCCGAACAGATTAAGGCAGCTCCTTTTATAGGGGCCTAGGAAGTGCTACAGATGTCCAGTATTCTCCTTCTTGCCATACTTCCGGGTGTTGTGGCAGTCCTGCAGGGAAGGGATCTGCAGTTCTCCATGTGCCGCCTGGCTGTGATCACTAAGCCAGGGGGACTGCCCTCTGCCATTCTGCTGGAGGTAATGACCCTTGTAAGCCCACTCCCCCGGCCCTTCCTTTTATCATTAGAATTACCAAAGCCTATGAAAAAACTCGTAATCCCGGCCCACCTTAAATCTGCTCGCACCTCTTAGCGTCTTTTGTGTTGTAAATGTGTTGATCAATACACATGTGTCGATAGCCTGCTATCCCATACCCCCACCAACGCAGAAAGGGCAGGAAGTTCTCGCAGCTGAAGTCTGTTTACCTGTGTATGACTTGCCTGGAGTTGTATAGGGTAAATAATATATCGTTATTTGGAATACATGCATTTCATGTGTGTTCTGTGTCTACAACAATCTATGTAAATGCATTGTTAAAACAGAAGCGTTTTTCATGTTTTAGTAATAACTAGCAAAATACCCGCGCTTCGCAGTGGTGAAGTACTGCTTTAAAATTTTAAATAATAAACTGAGGGAAAATGTACCAATAATTATTTGTTAAGGATCTCTTTGTTTTCCACGTTGTCAGTTCGCCCCTGCGGTTGTAATATGACCAAGCTGTGCGCTGAGCTTACTCTTGAGCATGCAACGTACAGTTGGCCATGTGAAAAGCAATCTTGCCTCAAATCAATGCCAACCTTTTGTAGGGTCTGTCCCTGAGACTTATTAATTGTCATTGCGAAGCAGAGCCTTACTGGAAATTGGAGGCATTGGA